>NC_092513.1:43678120-44339995 GCF_047511675.1 Marmota flaviventris
TCTGGAAATTCTTGCTAGCAATTACAGGAAAATTCTCCTGTGGGTTTATAATGTTTGGTGTGGTTTCCAATAATCTATAATTAATGATTCCCCAATATTAAATTTCTTATATTCATCTGTTTATTACTCCCTCATCCATTCATTTCTTCATTCACTAATCCATTTATCATAGTAGTATCATCTACTTCTTGAATTTTTTATGACATAAAACATGATGGATTTAGGATAGGAACAGCACATAATCAGAGCTCAGAAAATATTAGTTATTGTTATGTATGTTGACTTAATTCTTCAGTCAATTATTAGAATACATGATGGACGTGTGTTTTATATGGGAATGATGTGTAAAACATGTTTGCCATCACACCCATAAAACATGCTCCATTAATGAACCAATTATATAAATAGAGGTGTATTTTGGGTGTGATCCTTTCCCATTAACCATGATGGCAAAACAGATCAAGATACCAAAACTTTTTCAAAATACCCTTTTTAAGTAATATGTATCCTTTCCTTAAAAATTGAGAATTTAGTAATCTAAAGGGGGAAAAAAAAAAAAACAAGCTTTGGCTCTGTTTTCAATCTCTGTAGTCTCTATAATAGAAAGAGCTTTGTTAACTGTGAGTGAGGAATTTCGTTCCAGTTGGCATCTACATGACCCTGGTTAGGTCATTGAAGCTTACTGAATCATAATATCTTTACCTGCAAAATGAAAGGCAAATATCTGAGAGGCGGGGACTTGGAATTTGTAGTTTAATAAAGCTTCCAATGTGCTTCTGAAGCCCAGCCAGCCAGGGGTGCAGAGATCAATAGCAATTCTAAATTTAATATTAAATTTAGATGAATGAATGGATGATATTCCTCTTTTCTGTATAGGTAAGTAAGAGGTACATGTAGAATGTTCCTTGTCTTAATGTTACTAATGCATTTTATCCATTAGACATTGTTTTGGAATCCTAGAGGCCTCTATTAAAATGCCATCAATTGTGTAGCAATCAGACACATCAGTCTTTTTCCAACTTAGTATGTGCCATGGTTTGAGTGTGTCTCCTTCAAAACTCAAGTGCTCCCAATGTTCCTAACATGAGGAGGTGGGACCACAAAAGGTTATTAGGCCACGAATCAAGAGGTGAAGTCTTCATGAGTGGAAATGAAACTTTTATGGAAGAGGCTTCAAGCAGTGCTTTGCTGCTTTCCCTTCTGCTTGATGCTTGTGAGGAAGAGCATTCCTGCCCTCCAGAGGATGCATCCTCACCAGACAATGGAACCTGCTGGCCCTTTGCCCTTGGTCTTCCTAGGTTCCAGAACTAGAAGAAATAAATTTCTTTACAAATTCCCCAGTCTCTGGTATTTGTTGAAATAGCACAGGCTAAGACAGTATGATTTTACACCTTGTCATTTTAATAGAAAGCTAAAATCAGCAGGGGAACTTTGGCTAGGGGAGAAAGGAGATGTAATTTTGAAGTACAGGGTGCTATTTAGGTTTTGGTTTTTAGGATTTTTTAAATAAGTAGTGTCAAATAAGGGGCAAGTTAGGTTTCTAAGTATTTGATAGGTAGAAATGAAATTTTAGAAATTGAAGCTTGATGCCAGAAAAGAGATGGGAACACAGAATTCATTCAGTCACTCAGTTCTTCTCCATAGTTTATTGATTTATACTTCAAGCCAGGCATTATGTTTGGCATCAAGTTTAACCATGCAATAATAATACAGTCTTCAGTCTGAAGGTAGTTAGAGTTTACTAACCAATAATCCTTAAACACCATTTTCACCAAGGCTCATGATATTTAACTGTACACTGCATTTAAAAACTATCTTACCTCTGTGATCTAATTTATGCACCAGGCTAATTCATTCCAAAGTTTAGTTTCAGTACACGACTTTAATAACCTTTGCCAGAGCACATGTAATCTTCACATTTAATTGTTTACTTTATATCAACTTAAGGCTTACACATAAACATTTATTTAAAAAGTAAGGATAAAATCAATATCATCAGTGGAAAATCAATACCATCTTTCAGAAATGTATGGTTACCATAAAAATAAATGCAATAAAAGTAATACCAAGTACTGCTTAGATGCAGTTTTCTGATCAATGGTCTAGGATGGCTCTTATATTGTTAATAAAGGTATTAGCACTCATAAGAAGGTGTTAAAATATGTCTTAGTGAATTATTTTTCTACCCTTAACCTAAAATATCCAAAGAACATATTACCAATTAACTAGTGTTTATTCAATTATACCTTGTGCATAATGTGGAGAACACTGGGTTTAACAAATGCAGAAATGTGTTGAGAGTCTAGAAAATATTGATGTTAAATTGCATTTTCGTATGCAGAAAACCTCAAAGAATTGACAATAATATAAAACCTGCTTGGAATAATGACACAATTCTTAGAATAATAAGTGATTATAGTAAGATTACAGGATACAAGGTTAAAATATACAAAAGTTAATGACTTTCCTATAAGCTAGTGAATGATCAAGTGGAATTTGAAATTAAAAATAGAATACTATTTATATTACCCAGCAAAAAAGAGAAACATTAAGGTATAAGTCTAATAAAATACATGCTAGCTCTGTATAACAAAATACATACTAGCTTTACAATACTAATGAAAGAAAGCAAAGAATTAAATGGGAAGGTAGCTCATGTTCATAGATAGGAAGATTCAATATCATTTTCTACAAATTGATTTATAGCTTTAACACAATCCTGGCCAAATATCCTAGCAAGTTGTGTTGAGGGTATTGAAAAACTGATTCAAAACTTATATGGAGATTCAAAATACACAGATTAGCTAACATAATACTAAAAAGAGAAGAACAGATTAAAAAAAATGACACTACCCACCTTTACGACTTCCTATAAAGTTATAGAAATCAAACAGTCTGTTCCTGACATAAGAATTGGCAAAATAATGGGATAGAATATAGAGCCTAGAAATAAACTCACAAAAATAGAATCAACTGATCTTTGATGATGGAGAAAAGACATTTTAGTGGAGAAAAGATAATCTTTCATCAAATGGTACTGGAACAATAGGATATTAATATGAAAAAAAAATAAATTTAATCAGAGACCAGATTGTATTCCATGTATCTTGCCTTTCCCATTAACTTCTAGCAACCATCACTAATTTCTTACATTGCTTACAAAAATTAAAATGGACCACAGATCTAAATATAAAATGAAAAATTATAAAACTCCAATAAAATTATGTAGAAGAACATCTAGATGACCTCAAGGTTAATGATGACCTTTTAGGTACAATACCAAAAGAATGATCTATGAAAGAAAGTATCAGTAAGCTATACTTCATTAAAATGTAAACTTATGCTTTGCATAAGGTGTTACCAAGAGAATCAGAAGACATGCCACAGACTAGGAGAAAATATTTGCAAAAGACATCTAATAATGGAGTGTTATGTAAAATATATAAAGAACTTATAAAAATATACAATAAGAAAATGACAACTCAATTAAAAAACTATCAAAAGACCTGAAGAGATATCTCACCAAAAAGTTAAAGAAATGGCAAGGTGAAATTAAAAGGTGCTCAATACCACATAACATTAGAAAACTGAAAATTAAAACAACAATGAAATACATTTACATGCCTGTTAACTGGCCAAAATCCAAAACACTGAAAATATCAAATGCTGACAAGAACATGGAGCAATGAGAATTCTCATTAATTGCTATATGGCAAAATAGTATAGCCACCCTGGAGGATGTATAGCAATTTTTTAGAAAACTACCCATTTTCTTGCCATATGACACAGCAATTATGTTCCTTGGCTTTTATCCAAATAAACTTTAAACTTATGTCCATGCAAAAATATGCACACATAGATTTATGGCAGCTTTATTAATAATTTCTAAAACTTGAAAGTCACTAAGATGTCCTTCAGGAGGTAAACATCTAAACTGAAGTATATTCAGACATGGATATACTTCCATTTATATGGATAAATGGAATGTTATTTAGCACTAAAGAGAAATAAAGTATTAAGCCATGAAATGACATAGAGAAAACTTAGGTGCATATTACTAAGTGGAAGAATTCAATTTTAATTGCTTACTATATGATTTCAACTCTATGACATTCTGGAAAAGGCAAAATCAGGAGACGGGGGAAAAAAGAAAACAGTGATGGTTGTGAGGAGTTAATGGGGAGGGAAGGTAAATACATGAAACATAGGATTTTTTAGGCAGTGAGATTATTCTGTATGATACTATAACAGTGGATACATGTCACACATTTATAATACCCATATAACACAACAGCAAGAATGAACTCCAACATGAAATATGGACTTTGAGTAATAATGATGTGTCAATGTAGGTTGATCTATTGTAACAAATGCATCACTGTGATGTGAGATGTTGATAGTGAGCGAGTTTGTGCATGTTCAGGAATAGGAGGGATATGAGAACTTTATATTTTTGCCCAATTCTGTCACAAATCTAAAACTGTAATGCTGTGCATACCAGGTGTACCCCAAAAGCTTATGTGTTAAGCAATGCAGGAATGCTCAGAGACAAAGTGATTAGATTATGAGAGCTAAAACCTCATCTCTGTGTTAATCTATTTCAAGGATTAATAATTTGAATGGATTACTAGGTGGTAACTGAAAACAGGTGGGATGCTTCTGGAGAATGTAGGATTATATCTTGTCCCTGGCTTCTTGCTTTCTTTTACTCTGCTCTCAGGCTGCCATGAGCTTAGCAGTTTTCCTGTGCCATGTCATTCCACCATGATGTTCTGCCTTACCTCAGGCCCAGATCGATGGATCAGCTGACCATAGAATGAACCTCTGAAATTGTGACACCCAAATAAATTTTCCTCCTCTAAGTTGTTCTTTTCAGATACTTTGATCACAGCAATAAAAATCTAACACTCTTCTCTAAAACATAAAGTGTATTTTTAAAAGATGTAGGAAAATGTGTTTATTTATTTTGAAGTGCAAGTAGATTTGTCTTTCTGTGGAATCATAGAACATTTTTATAAAAAGCCCTATTTTGTGGAGCCTTAATAATTGATCAATTTAAGGAAGTGTTGTGTTCCAAGGCTGACTTTTATATCACTTGTTGGAACTCAGAACACATTGTCCCAAAGGAAAAACATTCTCTGACTGTTTAAATTCCTTTCACTATCTACCCAAGCTTTTTCAATTCAGAATGTAGCTGAGCATTTGGAATCATACTCCTAAATGACCTAAAATGTCTGATGCATCAATTAGAGCCTTCTACTCCCTTCTCATAAATGCTGCACCTGAGTTCTGAGCTGCTTTTATTTATGAACTTGCCGCAGCATTTTTGAGAAAGATTAGGATAAGAATTTTAGATTTTTGAAGGAAAAGGAGGTTCCCTGGATAACATATGGCATCTTGGATCCAGGAAAGATGAGGGAGTTCAGAGGATACTGTAGTTGAAAGTTCAATCTCTGGAGGCTACAGGACAGGAAGTTAGGAAATCATATATGGATGGATTATTGGTAACTTTTTTTTTTGTTTTTCATAAGGGTTTCCAGTTTACAACACTATTTTTCAAAATATAAGAATAATCATCATCTCTCATATTTAATAGGGGAATTTTGTGTGCCAGAAATTAAACTAAAGACTGTAAGGATTGTCCTGATAGTGCTCAAAAGGATCCTTAGATAAAATTACTCTAGTTATCCCCATTTTACAATAAGGACTCTTAAGCTTAGATAGCTTCGGTAACTTGCCCATAATCTCATATTTACAAAATGGCTATGAATGGATTTGAATTGATTTGGTTTGATAGCAGAGTTGAAAACTCTAAGTGGGTTATTTTATTTAAGAAAAGAACTCAAATAAGAAAAAAAAGTACTTGTTTACAAGTCAGCCTTATTATTGGACTTGTGTCCATAAATACATAATGTGACTAGAACACATAAAATAATTTTGGACTCTGAATAATTCAGGTTGTGAAATATTATGTTTACTTGGGGAATCCAGATAAATATCCAAAGGTCAACACCAGGTATTTGTTGGCCTGAAAAATGTGCGCAGTCACCTGGGTTTGATTCCAGAGCTGGGAAAGGGACCAAAACTTTTCCTCCTACTTGACTTGTGCGTGGTTAATTGCTTTCCATTTCCCATCTACAGGCACTTTCAGTTTTACTAAGCCTTTACCTTTGCCAAAACTTGGTTTCCAGTTTGATTCTTTTGTAAGGAGCCAGGGCTAAACCCTGGAAAGAAAGCTGTGAACAGAAGACAGCAATAACAGGGAATAGAGTCACTGAGCTATCCAATGTAGATCATTAGCCCCTTTGATTCTTTGATCTGGAGAGTCAGGTGATCAATGCAGCAAGCAGAGGTGTGGCTCAAGCACGCCTCCACTTGTCCCGTGGTGAAAGAGAAGCTTTGCCTCTCCCCTACAGGGAAACAATCCAGCTGAAGTTGGAGGAGAGGAAGAGGAAGGGAGGGAGGGAGAGACTCAGCTCGTGCCTGCACAGAAGGGTTCACACCCAGGGCTGGAATGGCATGACCCAGGAGGCAGTGAGGCAAAGCTCATCACAGAAGCAGAACTAGCCCGGTAAGCCTGAAA
Organism: Marmota flaviventris; assembly: GCF_047511675.1. Taxonomy (NCBI): domain Eukaryota; kingdom Metazoa; phylum Chordata; class Mammalia; order Rodentia; family Sciuridae; genus Marmota; species Marmota flaviventris. The sequence goes on from NC_092513.1 coordinate 43,684,704, forward strand.
ACTCAGTCCTAAGCATCTGCGATCTGCCTCCCGAACATTTGTATCTCACTCTAGGAACGAGGATGAAACAGCTGCGCATGTTTTCCGTGGTGCTGTAAACCTGTCATCAGCACTGCATTGTTTACATATGGCTACAAGGTCTTTAAGCCCAGGATCCCTTAGCTATACAGCAGGGACAGATATTTACATGACAGCTGTGTCAATTGGAAGCAGCCTTGTGAGCTTGTTTGTTTCACTGAAGCGCCACTCACCACCACCCACCCCTCCCCCACCGCCCCAAAGACACAAATCTAATTCTTCTCCCTTTTTCAAATGAGCTCCATGTTAATAATAGAACTGCAGTGCAGATGCTCAAAATGGAAATAGCTGGCATTTCCCTAACAAGACTCATAATTCTGCTAGAAATAATGGATTTCAAGTGAAATAGCTTGAGTCCAAGAAGAGTGGTTATAATTCATGACCAGACACCCAAATGAAATCAAAATCTGGGAAACATGCAAAGTGCTAATTTTCTACATCAGTGGAATTTATCAAGTTCCTACTGATTAATTTGAACAGTGGTTTGGTTGTTCAATTGATAGAGCTTTGTTTGCCTTGCAAAGACATCTGAATGACATTGATTTAAATATTATTGCAACTTCCTGGTTTTCTGAAAAGCTTTTAAAACTGTAAATCAAAACCCCTGAATCACAAGTGGCTAATATTAAATGCTTTTATTTTTATTATTCTTTACCATTTGAGGAAAGACTCCTATTTATTTTTTCAGTGAGGTGAATAGCAATATATCTTTGGAGAACAATTATTGTACATATCTCAAGGAAGGGGAGCATAATTCATTACTGTTGCTTAGTTTATTATTAACTTTCCCAAAGAAAGTACTTATTGTATAATAATGACTATTTACAATTAGCTTGGTTGAAAATAAACCGCTCCTAAAATGTTCACAAATAGTTCTACACCAATAATACACTCTCCTAGGTTTGAATTTGTCCCTCAAAGTTCATGCATTGAAACTTTATCCAACGCAGCAAAGTGGGAGGATTTTGGATAGTGAGGAAGCTACCCTCATGAAGATATTAATGTTTTGTTTTGTTTTCTAAATTGCAGGAGCAGGTTCATATCATGGGAGTGGTTCCCTTGTATGTGCCCCACTCTTGATCTCTCTGGCCCACTCTTGCCCTTCTGCCTTCTGCCATGAGATGGCACAGCAAGAAGGTACTTTCCAAATGTTCACATCTTGATCTTGGAATTCTCAGTCTCAGCATTGTGAAATTTCTGTTCTTTATAAATTACCCAGGCTATAGGCCTATAGTATAGCATTGCAAAATGGACTAAGACACACCCTAAAATCTATTTCCATTGTATCACAATGTCAAATTGAAAAAATTTGTCTGTGGTAGATTGAATAGTAAGTTCCTCCGCCACAGTGTCCACATCCTAATCCCAGAACCTGTGAAGATTACTTTACATGGCAAAAGGAACTTGCAAATATAATTAAATTAAGTATTTTAAGATGGAGAGCTTATCCTATGCTTTCTGAGTGGGCCCAATGCCATTACAGGGTTTCTTGTAATATAGAGGCTGGGAATTGGAATGAGGGCTACAAATGATGGCAGTAAAGAAAGACTTAAAGATGTTCCACTTTAAGGATGAAGAAAAGAGCCATGTGCCAAGGAATTCAGCTAAAAAAGGCAGAGACAGAGATTTTTGCCCCTAGAGCCTTCTGACAGAGTGTAAACTTGCTATCTCTGGTCCAACCTAGAGAAACCTGTAGTGGTTTCAGTTGTAAGATGACAAATTTGGGATGCATTCAGCAACTATAGTTGTTTGTTATAGCAGCAATGGAAAACTAGTATGCTGACTAACCTTAATACTTAAGAAAATTAAAGCTCTTAGATAAAACAAAGGGAGGATTGTTTCATGTGAACATGAAAATTTTAACTAAGATTTAATCCATTCATTTAGGTGAAGATGTAAAATTTCCAGCCATTTTAAGGTGAAACACATCCATCCCACTCTGAAGCCATGTTAGATGATTTAGGATTCTGTTAATTTTAACATGGCTGGTCCCAGAACCACTGTGCCTTTAGAATACCCAAAGGATGCTAAAAGGACCAAGATAATGAATGAGCTGTCCAATTATTCAGGAAATTATGAACAGGTGCTATACAATTCATGTTCTATCATTATACATCATTCATCAAGTTAATAGCTTCAAATTGTTGAGATTCATATTTCTGTAAGTCTTTTTTAAAATTCTAATATATCAATATACTATTTATTACCTCATAAAACTAGAAGAGAGAGTTTTCCAGAAGGACAGGAGCCTAGAACTTGGGTTTTGAAATCAAAGAACACCTGAGTTAAAAATCTCATCCCAACCATTAGTTAATAGTGGGAGGTAAGTAGAGGAGGTAGGATGGAATTTTTCATATGCATCCTTGAAAAAGGGAAAATTATATTTTAATTTTATAAATGAAGAGACTAGGGATTCATAAGCATATCTATACAAAGACTTTCTACATGTATAGAATGGCAGTATTGACATTAGATTTTAGGAATGTTCTGGTTTGTTGTTCTTTTTGTTCTGAAAACTTAATTTAGCAGGAATGAAAAAGCATTAATTTGTGGATCATAACATTTCTATATTCAAATTTCTTCTGATTTCTAGTTATAGGTGACTAGAAGAAAAAACATCTGTGCCTGATTAATTATTTTCCAATGTAAAGTATGTGTGACTTAGCCAAGGGGCTAAAATCAGATATGACTTTTTGTGGTTTCTAACCCAGCATCAGGTGGAATTGAGAAAGTTTAGGTTATTGTCTCTCATGAAGGTCCAGATCTCTTTGTAGATTCCCAGTGTTCATTATTTTAAACGACACTTCTCTAGGAAGAAGGAGCTATCTGTGTAGCAATCTTCACCTTATGTTGTAAGAAAAAAAAAAAAGGTGTGTGTGTGCGGTGCAGGGACCGGGAGGGAGTGTTCAGGAAAGATCGATCCTATGAAAGAGTAACAAAAGTGAAATAACCTCAGCCTGTAAGAATAAAGAACACTATCATGAAGATTGGCCACTGTGGAAAATCATACTAGACCTACAACCAGGTGAATTTTTTGTGTGATGTTTGATTTTTAGTGATATTTTTTCAATGCCTATATAAAAAAGACTATTTAGGGAATAGGCCCAAATATTACCGTGTTTTCTACCTTCTCTACATGTCTCTTATGAAAGTCTTGACCCCAACATGTCTTATTGCAACTTAAAAGGGCTAATTAATACAGAATGCAACCATTTCATCTAGAGCACAGCCCTCAAATTTATAAAACTTAAAAGTTAAAATTACTTATTGCTGTTGATCTCACACACTTCTTTTTTCTAAGAATAATTTATGATTACACATTATACCCTATTTTTTCATTTCCTCAAAAAAAATCTTGCTTGATTTTGAACTTTGAAGACAGTGGAAAATATTGACTCATCTTTTCCAATCACAGTCAATTGAATCCATCTCTCTTTATTTTTTATGCATCAGGCATTCCTTAACTTATGCAAAAATTATGATTTTAAAAAAATTTTTGTGCATGTGTTCTATGTCCCACTTTTTTTTATATCAAATTCTGACTGGCAGGTACATAGAATGGTGCTGACTGCATGCATAGGCTGGCTGTCCAAAGCAATTTCCATATAATGCTTTCCCATAGCATTCCATCTTGGCATAGTGCTAGCAAGTAAAAAGTGGATTTATAATGACTATTAATGTCATTTGAGGAGAGAAGTCAGTGTCCATGCAAATGAGAGATTAATGCTCATCCCTAAATGAAGTGTTGGTACAGCCAAATGCCAAGACAGCAATGCCTTGCAGCCTGTTTAAAAGGCATTTCAATCATAAGATGATAAATTCCCTCATGTTGGCTCAGACAACCCCAGCAAAGCAAAAATGGTCATTCGTCCAAAAGGATACAGCAATTTGGGAATGTGTAAACATTTTGTTTAGCTTCCAAGAGAAAAGTATATGCTATTGTACTTGCATCTTAAAGCAAAAATGTGACCCCCATCTCTAGCATTAAGAAGCAGTGCTTAGCTTTCACGTATGCACAGGTAATTCTGGCTATGACACAGTCACTGTTACCCATGTATCTTTCATGTTCCAGGTTGGACTGTAAAGGCCATCAGAATAACCCATTGACATTTAGGAAAATATATTATGTAGCATACAGGAAATTTACTCTTGTAATAATTAGGAACAAATATCTCTGGTTAGTATATAGTTTAGGGAATATTAAATTTATATAAATAGTAGGTCAATATGATTGGCCATATCACAGTAGAAAGCTTCATTTTAAATTCATTTCTGTAATATATTATGGTAATTTAGAAGCAAAAAATTAGACTACTTACTTCAAAGTGTCAAATATAATTATCACTTAGTGATTTTTCACTATTAAGGGTCATAGAGAATACCTAGGACCTGGAATAATTTGTTCTCATCATCGTTGGCATTTTGCTTTGAGACTCTGCTGTAATTTTATGACCAAATAAAAGATAATAAATCCATCTCTTCCTTCCCACCTCCATTCTCTGCCTCCTCCACACTCACCAAAGACACCCTTCACAGTCTCTTCAGGCAATCTGAGGCAAATACAGATCTGGGATCCTGCCTCAATGGAGCCTTTAATTATGATGATGTTTTGGTAGATCATAAGCTATCTTACTACATAAATTGGAAAAGCAAAGACTTATATAAATGACCTATATTTAGTATACATCTTTGGAGTTCATGCATTTTTCTTCTAATCTGTGAAGCAATTATCTGCTATTATAATTTAAATATGAATTAATTCAATCAGAGACCCAGACTCTCTCCTAGAAGGCATTGTAGATTAATGAGTAAATATGTATTAGCATGTCTTAAAACTGCACATTATTGACCCCAGAGACAACAGGGGAACTATAATGACTGATTATGTAAATCTTCAATTGCAGATTGTTGCTATACTCCATAATGCCATTAATTTACATTAATGTCAGTCTTTCCTTACCAGGCTCTTATTAATTAGCTGTTCCTTGACACATATTCTGATGTAGACTTTTTGTAAGTCATTAAAGTCCTCTGTGTGGAGACCTCCTCAAAGACCTTTTAGTTTGTGTATAATTGACAAACCAGATGACAGCTTTTACTGTTGATCATAAAACTGCAGCTAATTCACTCGGGCACTGGATTTATGTTTTGAAACCTTTCCTTTTAACATTTTTGTAGAGAAAAAATTTAAATGCAGGTACATTTATTTATTAGATAGTCTAAAATATGCCCTTTTCTGCAAGGTCAAGTTCAGAAGAGTTTTTAACCCAATGAACAATTACTTTTTGAGATTTTGTAATCAGAAATCCTCCTTAGAAGCACCCACTCCATATGAATTCTCTTAAAAACTCTCATGTTTTAAAATAATTTTTCTGAGCTAGTATTTAAAGGCACAGATTTTCATGTGTTTAATATGCCATCTCACTGAGTGTAGTCCCAAGCATCCAGGGACTGAAAACACCCACTTCTTGGAAAAAGGCAACATCCTTAGGAGGCAGTGAAGGCAGAGCTTGTCAATCAAGAGTACTCTGGGCTTCAAAGTGCCTGACTTCTGGGTTGGTTTCATGCAAGCTTATTACTACATTCCAATCACAGTCATTGCTTCATTCCTTTATTCACTCAAAAATACTTACTGAGCACTAACTCTATATCCAGTATTAATAGCTAGATATCAGTGAGCAAGAGAAAAAAAAATCTACCTTCATGCAACTTAGTTTCCAAGGTGAAGAGGAGATGGACAATATGCAAGAAATCTTATAGAAGTCTGGGTGATAATTAAGTGGGGAGGGATGCTTAATGCAGTTTGTCCTTTTTCTTTGTTCTTCCACTCTTTTCACAGCTGGAGGGTCAGCGTGGGGATATAGCAGACATCTTGCATTCATGAAGATGAAAGATGCTCTTAATTAAGGGTCCAGAAGCAGATAAAGATACTCATTAAGGGTCCAGTGCAGAAATCTTGGTCTTAATAATGCTGTGGGACCACCACGCCAACTTATGACTAGACTTCCCACTTCCTATCTCTAGCCCTCTCTGTGTATGTGAAAAATAAACATTTCTTCCTATTTAGTGAAGATGCTATTTGTATTTTTGTTACATGAATTTAAACAGAATCCCAATGCTTATAATTTTTGCTTCAGTGATTTTTTTTCTTTTTTAATTCTCAAACTTTGGAGATCTGCAACATGGCGGTGGGCACAGAGAGATCAAGTCTCTGACCTCTTCAGCTGCGCGGGCATAGGGAGTCGCAAACCATCTAAATGCTGTTTGCTCAGGATCACTAGGCAATGCTGAGCTGACGTGGATCAGGGGCGAACAGTCTGGGCCTCTCAGAACACACACAGAGCCCGGATCGGCTGAATTCAAGCTCCCGTTCGCCTCCTTCTAGCAGACAAACTGCTGTGACTCAGCACTAAATGATCCTGCTGAAACAACTGGACCCTTCTGATCCTATGGAGGTTAATGCCAACCGAGCCTTCATAGGCAGTGGCCACAGGATTGAAACCGGGCTTGGGAGAGCCAGTCAGGACCCACCCGTTGCATTGGTCACCTGGCAAAGGGAACGAACTATCGCCTTTTGCATGGGATACCACCATGGCAGAGAACTGACATCACCAGAATGCGGCGGAGGAGATAACTCCATTGAAACCGGCGTTGACAGTGACTTCTTCCCTTCCCTTCTAATACCTTTCCTCCCAAGCATCAAATAAATTTATAGGAGTAAACAGTAACTCTGCAGTCAAACAGAACAAGAAGTAACATGAGCAGCATGAAAAAGCAAGGAAGAAAAGGAGTACAAACAATGCAGGACAGCCTAAATATTCAGGAGGACCTAGAGGCATCAGAAAAATGGTCAAATAAAGAACTCAAGGAATACCTTAGACAGATGGAATGGAACCTTAAAGAGGATATGAGACAGCAAATTCAAACAGTGAAAGAACACATTCAAAATGAATTACATAAACAGATAAAAGAAGAAATTAAGCATCTTTATCAGGAGATAGAGATTATTAAAAAATCAAACAATAATTCTAGAAATGAAGGAAACTATAAACCAAATTAAAAACTCAAATGAGAGTATCACTAACAGAGTGGAGCAAGTAGAAGCCAGAATGTCAGATAATGAAGACAAAATATATCATCTTGTAATTCTCAAACTTCTGCCTGCTATTTTCTTTTTTCTCATTTCTGGAGGTAACAGTCCTGGTCTGGCATTTCTAATGCCTGTACTTCAAGGTTTTCTTCAGAGCCATGGTAGAGGATTTTCTTGTCTGTCCTTAGTATTCCTACAGGGTGCCCTAGTTTATAACAGTAAGATGGCTCCTGGGTTTGAGCATGGCCATGGGATAAAATCAAGTTACTCAGCCACTTTAGGATTGTGTCTTTCTCCCTAATTTCATTAGCTCTGTTGCTTCACTTTGTGAAATAACACTATGAAATTGCTGTTTGTTTGTTTTTTTTTTTTTCCTAGAGTAAGATTGTTTCTACATCCGTTGTTTTGTCATTCAAAGTTGCAAGAAATGAACTTCTAGGGCCAGAATGTAGTTACCCTCAAGAAGGTATATTCATAATATCAAAAATGTTATTTTTTTAGTGGATTATATGAAACTTGGAGTTCATTTTCAAGTTAGTTGTCTCTAGGCTGATACAATGTATTAATGAGCAGAAATGGAGGTGGAGAGAGAAAGCCCCTGAGAAACCAAACTAACCTTACTTCTGAATTTTCAAATTCAGGGAATACTTGGATGGTTTAACAGTCTTATCAATCTTGTTTTGTCCTATGTCTCCACCAGAAATTCCCTCAGAAGTTGAGTGAGCTTGGAATCCTCCTTGAGAATTTTATCTCTCCAGGCATTAAACTCTTTAAGAATATTATCCTTTAGAACCATTTTTATAGTTTAAATGATGAAATACATCTTTACATCCTGTTTTATAATATTATTAGAAGTGCTTGGCAATTATCTCTGGGCTGGGTATCCATCTCTTTCATGGGTTAATTGTTATTTAAATTATGTATTAAATTATGTTCCAAATTCTTTTTGAAAGTATTCGATAATTGAATGCAATGGGATCATCTAGTTATTAAATTGAATTTTGTGAAAATTGGCATTATGATTTGTGTTGATCACTTAATTACTCTTCTTATCATCTATAGATACTCAAGACTGGCCTAAAGATAAATTCATCTCATTTCTTCCGTCCCTAAACATTCCTCAGTTAATTAGTTCCATGTTCCTGCTTATATATATTGGTCATAATCTGCCATATGCTTCTAGATTTAACCTCGTCTTTAAAAACAAGTTGAAAACAAAATCTGATTTCTCATACACTTATTGTTGATAATAGATGGTTATGCCACCTTTTCTGTGAGAAGGAGGCATTGTGCTGATCCTGGGTTTGCAGAGAGGTATGATATGGTGTCTGGGTTGCAGTTTAATTAAAGGGAAGGATGACTACAATGCTCAAATCAAGCATGTGACAAGCATATACAGAGCCTACCTCCTGACATGACATTCTGCCTGGTTTGAAGATGACACTTACATGTTGTTAGAGTTAGCTTTTCATCACACTGAGCAAAATACCTGACAAGAATAACTTAGAGGAAGAAAAGTTTATTTGGGGCTCACAGTTTCAGGGTCTCAGTCCATGGTTGGCTGACTCCATTGTTCTGGGCTCAATATGAGGCAGAAAATCATGGTAGAAGGGTGCAGCCAAGGAGAGCTATTCTGCTCAAAGCAGCCAGGAAGCCGAACGGAAGGGAAGGAGCCTCAGGAGAGATGAACATTTCCAGGGCTCACCTCCAGTGACCCACTGCCCCCAGCCATGCCTCACCTGCTACAGTAACCATTCAGTCAGTCCACTCTAACTAGGATGGGCTGACTAGGTTATAGCTCTTATAATCTAATATTTCTCCTCTGAATATTCCTGCATTAACAGAAGCTTTTGGAAGACACCTTATATCCAAACCATAATAAATGCGCTTTGTGGGGAGGTTAGAATACTCTGCCAATAGACGTGATGAAATGTTAATAAGAACTATGATAATGAGAGTGAGCATTGATTATTTGCCACATGCCAGATATTGTATTGAACATTCAGTAAGGATTATCCCATTATATCTTCATTATATCTTTATGCTTTGGAATGAAGTTTTATTATCAATCCCATTATAGAGAGGAGAATATTGAGGATTAGAGACATATATAATCCTTCTAAAGTTACTAGCTAATAACTCATGAGGATAAAATATAAGCCCAAGGCAGTGTGACCTAGCTCTGCCTCATTTCTAGGCAAGCGGACCTACAAAGACAAATATACCTACTTTTGATCCACTTACCATAATTTAGAATTGTTAGCTCTTAAATTATGCTCAAATTAGCGAACCAATTTTCCTGGATTTCAGTATGATGGCTTTAAAATCAAGGAACTCTATACGAGGGTTTATTTAATGGGCTGATAAACTGTCAGGATTGTGAATTCATTGTTAAACATTAGCCTGAAAGTGAAAGATAAGAATGCACATGCTTTGTCTAGAGATGGAGCAAGTTGTCATTCAAAGCTGCAAAATACAGCTAAGGAGTTTAAGAACTGAGGGGAACATAAGTTCAAGACCCAGGAGGAGAACATGAGACCAGACAATATGCCAATTAATGGAATTAAACTGAAAAGATTTAAAATGAGGTCCCCTCAGGAGACAATGTAAAAGAAAAGGCAGTTAATTCAATAAGGACAAAAGGATAAGCGAGCTAACTATGAGAGGATCAGAATATTTAAAATTGATAGTGTCTTAAGAATTAAAGAACATTGGCTTGTGATTGCTGTGAATTTATTATACCCCAGTAGCTTGGTCTAATTTGGTCCCCTTCATCCTCTGAACAAATATGTTCATCCTGACATTCCAGGACAAAAGAAATAATCCTTTTTGTTGCAGTCAAGCTATAAAAGTGATTATGATCAGCAGCCATTCACAGAGGAATAAATACAGGACCCATCCATCATGCTAGTAAAGTTTTCAACCCATCTGCCATGTTGCATTTCAAAGACTGTTTCACCACGTTTGGGTAGTTTTATAAGACGAACATAAAAAAAATACCTAAATTTTATATTTAGAAACTCCCCAGTATGCAAGAGTTTATGTGTATGGATGCAATTCTTCTTTTGCTAAGCAGGTTTTTAAGTGCCAAAGACATGGTAGGGGGTAGTTAATAAGAGTGCAATAAAGTGAATCTGTATGTCTTTATAGCAAATAACTGAAAATATGAATTTAGGAAATTTTGTGATATGCTACAGTCTGTAGGAAAACAGGGTGCAGTGCCATTATTCAATTATGTATCTACACATGTGCCTCTAAAGACCCAAAGCTACAGAATACAGCAGGGAGTAGGTTTAAAATGCTACCCCAAATACCAAGGCATCCAATCCTGTTAGCTGGGCGTTGGAAGTGCATTCTTGAAGAGACAGCATTGCCAAGAACACACAATTAGGAAAGCCAAGTAATGTTATCTGAGGACAAAGGGATGTACACTTGAAGAAACATTTATGGGGCAGAATGGTTCTTTCAACTGTGTCAGAGGCTGGAACAAGCACAAAAGTACCAAGGATCCTCCTAATCGGATATTTATGCCAGAGACTATCAGACTTCATAATTGCCCTGCAGTTGATAAATCCACAGTTTTATTTTTTATAAAACTAAACTGCACTCTACACAGATTTTATCATTAAAAAAAACTCTGGCATAAAACCAATAAATTTCATAGTATTTGGGTGTTTTGCTTTGTTGTTGTGATTTTATTTTGTATTTTATTTTGTGTTTTCCCCCCTTAGGTGTAAATGATCTAGATCTCTGTCAAATGAATTATGCATGTAACATAATTTTTTGTCTTACTTACTAAATCTATGTGTATGTACAACTAAAATTAGTTTCTTAAAAGGTGGCACAAAGAAAAGGTCAGTCCATAAAGAATTATAGAACAGAAGTGTCTTAAAGTCTGTACCAATTCTCTTCTCCCAATTATTTTATAAAATATTAAGTTCAAATTGGGCACGGGGAACGGGGATTCAACTCTATGAAACAGACATTCCTACCTCCCATGATTTTTTTGCTAGCCACATATTTTAAAGGATCTGCCGTTCAGCTTACTGGCAGAAATGTGGTATGGCAGAATTTTTGACACCCATTCAGGCTAATGAATCTTAGCACTTAACTAAAAATAAATGAAGATACTCCTAGGGCTCCTAGAATCCGTAAGAGGAGCTTCTTAAAGAGGTTCTTATCAATCTAATTAAGTCTAACACTACCATTGGTCTGCTGTCCTAGAACTTGTAGTATGATTTTTATAATGGCTTCTGAAATTAGACCCAAAAGACCAAGTTTGAGAACCTGAAGATAAATGTCAAAGAAATATATAACTGAAATTGGAATATGCAGTTGAAACACAGTTTGTGTCTGAGAAAGAGCACTATTCATGGCACAATGGGCAGCACTGATTGTCCATTTTCACATTACACAATAGTTGTTCCATCTCATGGGTAGTATCAATTCAAGAAAAGGACCTTTCTATAATAATGACCTATGACAATGTTTAGTCCAACACTTCTTAGCAATCAGTGGTGCAATGAAAATGGAAGCTGTAGTAAGTGGGTGTTTTAAATACTCCTCCTCCTGTGTGCATGGCACTATGGTAGACAACAAGAAAAGAAAAAATTGATAGAAGAAACGATTCTCGATCAGCCATGATCGTGTGGCATGTGGTTATGGGAGCCTATCCTGAATGACAACAGGGAAAGATGTGGAGAGGGAACTGAAAATGTTATGAAGGCTTTGATCTTAAACTCAATGATACTTGAGGTTGAACAGCGGAGATAAACAGAACATTTCAAAAACTATTCTGGGATCTTTATAAATTTTAAGTAATTTGTAATGATGTAAATAATAGAAGTTCTAGAAAATGGTGCTGAGATGGTAGAGACTTATCATGCATATGATCATGCATATGACTATTTGGAAAAGGCTTCCAGGTCTAGCTGACCCTACAAACAGGTCTATGAGCCACAACAGAATTAATGGATGTTGGAAAATTGTGTGAGGTCCTTGTAAGGGAAGAAAAGCCTTTGAGATAGAGAGTTCCTATAAGCAAAGCCAAGTGGGAGGAATTTGTGAAGTGTATTTGGGGGATAAGGAATATGACAGTCGCACTGTGCTTACCATTTGTCATTCCAGTGGCACGTCGCTGATCCAAAAGCTATCAATAATTCATCTGACCTGTTTTCTTTGATAGCTACAGAAACAACTGAAGGGAGACCCTTTCATTTTTTTTTTTTTTTTTTTTTTTTTTTTTGAGATGCATGGCATGCAGCAAATGATTCAGCAGAGCCCAGCCAACTCCTTGTGCTGTGAGCTGCAAATACTGCACAAAGCTGTTCATCCATTGTCATGGTCAGTGTCGAAAGGTCACATTCGCTTTTTATATTTAGAGCAGCCAGAGCTGCTTTAATCCCAGAGAAGGTGTCTGACTTACATTGTGCAGTGATTTGTTTAGTCAGCAAGAAATTATCTTCTAATATAATTCTAAGATTGCTGACTATGAAGTCTATTCAACCTAAAAGAAAGTCCTTCTCCTTCAGCCAAAGAAAATTCTGTGCCATGCGGCCACCTGCTTGAGAGTTGCTGATCTACCTGTGAGGCACTCTTAAATACCTCAGGATAAGTCATCATCCCAAGAAAAAAGATCAATCTACAAAAATAGAGATCAGAAAATTCAGATAACGGGATCGGAGCCATTTATTTCGTCTTTCTTTTTTATTTATTTTTCCCCACTGCATTTTAAAATGAAGCCATTACCCGGTTGCATTAAAGTATGTAGAAGACCTGCTCACTTCCAATTTACACTGGAAATCCAGAATTTATAAACAATCTCTTTCCTTAGACTTTTCTGTCTACTTTTTTTTTTCTTTAAAGAGTTTTCCTTTAAGAATGTGTAACTATCTTTAGCAGTGATGAAATTCCATGCCCTCCTGTAAGAATTTTAATGTATGCTAAAGCTGTGCTTACTGCAAGCTAAGGGTCGCTTGTTACCACCCACTGTAGATTGCCATTCCAGCATCTTCTTCCAATCCTTCCTGTGGCCTTCTGATTGCTGCCTGCATTTCATGACTTCCTATGGTGCCCATTGTCCCACCTACAAAGACCCACCTTTTATTCCCTTCTGCCCCATCCATTCTGGGTGTTTGTACTTAAAAGTTCAGAAAATACTTGAGCTTTTCAAAAGGAAATTAACAAAAGAGCAAAACTCAGAACTCAGCTGTTCACAACTTTGCTCCTGAAGTCCTGTCAGCCACACCCTATCAAAGGTGGGGTGTCTGGCTGCTGTCTTTTTCACAGCCCTAGCCTATCAGCACATTTCAGAGCTCCTTTCCTGCCTCAGTACACATTTTTTTCTCTTTTGCTTTCTCTTGCTAGTCCATGGGTTAATCAGAGAAAAGTCCAGTTTCCTCCCATACCTTAAAAAAAAAAAAAAAAAAAAAAAAAGTCTCGGCAGAAACTCAACATATTTCTTTGCCATGGTAAAGAACTCTCCATTTAATCCCTCCCTTCATGCAAAATATGGGACCAAATTGGTCTGCAAGTAAGTTCATCTGCTCTCTCCAAATGCTGCCTGCAAGAGGTGAAATGCAGGAATAGCTATTAGCATCTTTAAGAACAGTAATCACAAGCCATGACCTGAAACACATGAGTAGGAGAGAAAAAGAGAGAGACCAGAACAGTGAATCATTTGGATGAAAACTCTTCTTAGATCCTAGGGTCTTGTAAAGGAATCCCAGGAGTCTGGCATGACCACGCCGCTATGGTCATCACAGCGATGTCTTCAAGTTATCGTGTTGTAACTGCAAGACATAGAAACATGTTCTGTATGGTCATTCCTTTGTGATTAAAAAAAAAAAAAATTCAGCCAGTGAGAATAGGATCTGTTATGTGCTTGAAGCTCTCAGACTCTTCCTATAAATCCATTATCAAATTCTTTCATCTGCAAATATGTACCCCTGATATTAAAATGAGAATGTTTCCTAGCTATCTCTTCAATTGATGCCCAAGTCATTTACAACAATAGTCCAGAGAAATAAAGGACCTTTTAAATTTTTTGAAAACAACAACAACAAAAAAAGATTTCATTATATTCTATTCTTAAAAGTAGATACATGAAGAGGGCAATTAGGTATATACAATGAGAAACATTTGTCAAAGACATTATTGCATATTATATGGGAATAGCAGACTATTCATTTTCTGGAAAAAATGATATTTTAAAGACCTCTGTTATATATATTCAATGAAGCATACTTTTAAAAAGCCATTTACTATCCACCCTTAAGTGACTGACCTAAAAACAAAGAAAAATATGTATTTGGAAAAGGGCAAAAAAATTCCAATTTTCTGTGTTATTATTACCTATATGATTGTTTCTGATGCATTTCTGCTTATTGCTTTCTAACTACATTTGTTACACTTAGTGGTGAACATCATAAAACTTCACACATGGGCATCAAGGCAAGTAAATTATGTTATTTTGGTGATCTTGGGAGTAAGAAATCCTCCCCACCCCTTCTTTTATAGCTGACCTTTCCAGAAAGAAATCCCTCTTGAGAAGCCCCATTTTAATTTCTAATATTTTTCAAACTAGGCTATCACATATATTTAATGACACAGTATTTCTTAATACCTATAAAGGAAACCAACAGCACTCCTGTGGTTTTTAACACTTCTTATTTGGTCCTATACATTGAGTACAATCTTCATTAATAATAGAATATTTTGTACGTATTTTCCTTCTAAGTATGACTCTCTTGCTGAGTAGAAGTCAAGAAGAAAGACCTTGGAAAATGCTGTTTGATATTATTTAGGTAGAAAAGACTTCTTTAGTCAGAAAGATTAAATAAAGTTAAAGTTCTTCTGTGATTCCTAATGTGGGTCCCAGTAGAGCTAGACATTTGTGTTCCTTAATGAGGAGGTTTAGTGCTGAGCTGAAGTCAAGGAATAACCAAGTCAGAAGATATACTTTTTCCTTCTCCTTATTCTTTATTGGGGACCAAACCCAGGGCCCCACAACATGCTAAGGAAACACTATATCACTGACTACACCCAGTCGTCTATATGTACTTTCTCATTTCTTTTGTTTTTTGTTAAATTATCCCAGAGTAGTAAGTAAGATCTGGACTTACTTCTATTTCTGCCTAAAACATAAAACAGCATGTTGTATGTTTAGAAGAGATCTAGAATAGATCTTTTAATGCCTTTGGTTCTTAGTTTCATTTATACAAGATGGAGATTGTGCTTATTAATGTTTAAAATCTTGTCCAACTGCAAATCATTTATCTGTTAAGGGAGTTAGTTGTATCCAAAATAAAGACATTTCACAATTCAAAATTAAATGATAAATCACCCAATTTTAAAAATGGGAAAAGTACCTGAATAGATATTTCTCAGAAGAGGACAAACATATTCACTAATGATGCTCCACACTGTTGGTCATTAGGAAATGAAAACCAAGATCACAGTGAGTTATCACTTTATATCCATGCAGTAGGATGCCTATCATCAGAAAAATAAACAATAACACATGCCAATAAAATGGAGAAATTGGAATCCTTGTACATTGCTGTTGAGAATTTGAAACATTGCGGCTAGTTTGGAATCAGATTTTCAATTTCTCAAATGTTAAAACATGGAGTTATCTCATGAGCCCTACAATTAGACTCCCACGAATATACACTGAAAGGATTTGCAAACACACAAAACACGGCCATATCAATGCTTGGATGTGTGCATCAAGAGGAGTATTATTTTTAATAACCCAAAGTGGAAACAACCCAATTAGTCATAAACTGAGAAGATAAAATGTTAAATATCCCTAAAATGTAATATTATTCACATTAAAACGAATGAAGTACCAATATAAGCTATAACATGGATAAATCCTGAAAACATATACCAAGTGAAAGAAGCCAGCCACAAAGAACACATGATTTAATTTATATAAAATGTCCGGAGTAGGTAAATCTATTGAGACAGAAATTAGATTAGTTGTTCCTTAGGTCCAGTATTGATCACCTACCTTCCACACAAAGAACTCTAGGCAGAAGCTTAAGGAAATACCCAGAAGCCCCATGACAGCCCATTTACTCTACTGCCAAGGTGATGAATATGGCAGAATCAGAGAGAAGGGCATGATGGCAGTAAAATGAAGCATTAGAAATGCCCCCTTCACACTTAGTTTTATGAGCTTTGTAGCACTGAAACCAGCATATTTGCCAGAGATAATAACAGTCTAAAGGCAGACATCAAGGCTTTCAAGAGAGGTAGAGTTCAATCAGGGGAGCTGGAGTAAGGGAGAAAATAAGAGAAGCATTAATGGACACATGTA
The DNA here is from genome assembly GCF_047511675.1 of Marmota flaviventris. NCBI lineage: Eukaryota > Metazoa > Chordata > Mammalia > Rodentia > Sciuridae > Marmota > Marmota flaviventris. Next base: position 43,701,197 of record NC_092513.1, read on the forward strand.
AGACTCTATAGAGAGTTCAAAAACACTTGGAGGATGGAATGAGGAACTGATAACCTAGGTCTTGCTCACATAGGTGGAATTCAGGAATCACTATTAATGAGGAACTGTCAAGAGGAACTGTCAAGAGCTTGAAATTATAGCTGTTATAGTCTGGATGTGAGTGTCCCCGAAAAACTCACATGCGAGACAATGCAAGAAGGTTTGGAGGATAAATGATTAGGTTATAACCTCAACCTAATTAGTGAATTAATCCCTGATGGGAATAACTGAGTGGTAACTGGAGGCAGGTGGGGTGTAGCTAGAGGAAGTGGCTCATTGGGGGCATGGGGTATATATTTTGTTTCTGGAGAGTAAAGTCTCTTTCTTTCTCTCCACTAACCCACTGTTATGTCTGTATCCCAACTTCCTCTAAATTTCAAACTGGTGGAACTGGAAACAATTGAGAAAGAGTGTCTCAGGTAACAAAGACAGTTATAGTTGAAAATGCAAGTTTTCAACTCTAGAAGAAGTTTTGTCATGACTGGGCAACTGACTGGGTCTTACAGGCTAATACATCTCTGTGAATTGATGCTATTGTACAAACAATGTCGTGATAGCTGCTACTGACAAAAATAATGTCTCAGAATGTTCTTTTTAATTTTTTTAGTTGTAGATGGACTTTATTTTATTTATTTGTATATTGTGCTTTTTTATTGGTTGTTCAAAACATTACAAAGCTCATGACATATCATCTTTCATACATTTGATTCAAGTGAGTTATGAACTCCCATTTTTACCCCAAATACAAATTGTAGAATCACATCAGTTACACATTCACATTTTTACATAATGCCATATTTGTGACTGTTGTATTCTGCTGCCTTTCCTATCCCCTACTATCCCCCCTCCCCTCCCCTCCCATCTTCCCTCTCTACCTCATCTGCTGTTGTTCAGTTCTCTCCCTTGTTTCCCCCCACCCTTTCCCCTCACAACCTCTTATATGTGATTTTGTATAACCCTGAGGGTTTCCTTCCGTTTCCATGCATTTTCCCTTCTCTCTCCCTTTCCCTCCCACCTCTCGTCCCTGTTTAATGTTAATCTTCTTCTCATGCTCTTCCTCCCTGCTCAGTTCTTAGTTGCTCTCCTTAAATCAAGGAAGACATTTGGCACTTGTTTTTTAAGGATTGGCTAGCTTCACTTAGCATAATCTGCTCTAATCAAACCCAGAGCCTCACACATGCTAGGCAATATCTCTGCCACTGAACCACAGCCCCAGTCCTATGTTCTTCCCTGAAATTCATGGTCTTTTTTAACTCTCTTTTTTGCCTTTTTAAAATTTACTGACCTTACTCAGATTTCACATGCAGTTTTACATGCACTAATAAATTTGTGTGTATTTTGTTATATGCAGCATTATTGTATTCTTACATTTGTGTGACCAACACCATAGTCAAGACACAGGACAGTTCCATCACAAAGATCCTCATGTTTTTCTTTATAGACACATTTTCCCTCTCCCTAACTCTCTTCCAAGTCCCTGGGAACCAACACTCTGTTATCTGTCTCTAAAATGTTCTCCTTTGAAGAGTGCTATAGGGTTGGGGATGTGGCTCAAGCGGTAGCGCGCTCGCCTGGTATGCGTGCGGCCCAGGTTCGATCCTCAGCACCACATACAAACAAAGATGTTGTGTCCGCCAAAAACTAAAAAATAAATATTAAAAGATTCTCCCTCTCTCTCTCTTTTTTTAAAAAAAGAGTGCTATAGCACACAGTAAGGAAACTTTTGAGATTTGTTTTTTTCCCTCTAATTTCTTTGAGATCCTGACAAATGTGTGTTTTTAGTTTGTATCTTTTACTACTGAATAGTATTCTATAGTATGGTTTTAGCACAATTTGCTTAACCATTCATGCTATGAAGGATATTTGCATTGTTTCCAGATTAGGGCTGTTACAGATAAAGCTACCATTGACATTTGTGAACATAGTTTTGTGTGAACATGGGTTTAATTTCTCTGTGTTAAATACCCATGAATTAAATTGCTGGACTTTGGTAAACATTCAAAGCACATATTTATCTTTGTTAAAAAAAAACCTGCCAGATATTTTTCCAGAATGTCTTTACCATTTTATCATCCTACGAGAATGTGTGGGATTTGATTTCTCTGCATCCTTACCAGCATTTGGTATTATTACTGCTTTTATTTTGGTCATTCTAATAAATGTAGAGTGATATCTCATTTTGGTTTTAACTTGCATTTCTCTAATGGCTAGTGATGTTGAACATATTTTCCATGTGCTTAATTGTCATTTATACAATCTTTTAAGAAATTTCTGTGTATGCCTCTTGCCCAGTTTCTAATTAAAAATTTTAACTGTTGAGCTTTGACAGTTCTTTATAAACTAGATACAATTCCTTGGTGAGATATGTGGTTTTTGCTTGTCTTTTTATCTGCATAACAGAGCGCTTTATATAGCCAAAGTTTTTAATTTTAATGAAGTTCACTTTATGAATTGTTACTTTTATGGGTCATGCTTTAGGTATTAAGAATTTTCCTTAACACTGGTCCTGAAGCATTGCCTTATATATATTTTTTTTCTTTCAGAGAGCTTATGTTTCATATTTAGCATGTAATCTATTTTGAGTTAATTTTTTATAAGATATGAGGTTTCACTTCAAGTTTTTTTTTTCATTTTTCTTTTGCCTATGCATGTGTGATTGCTCCAGCATCATTTATTGACAAGCAAGCCTACTCACCTAAAATGAGTTCCTTTTGGGCCTCTGAACAAAAATCCTTTATCATATTTTTGTGGGTCTACTTCTGAGTTCTCTAATCTGAAGCATTGCTCAATGTGTCTATGTTAGGTCTCAATTTCTATAGCGGCATAATCTGCTTTTTCATCAGGTAGTGTTATATTTATCACTTTGTTCTTATACTTCAAAATTGAGCTATTCTAGCACCAGTACTCTTATATATAACTTTTAGATTTTGCCAACATCTGTGTAAAGCAGCTTGGAAATTGATAGAAATTTCAATCAATCTACAGATAAATTTTGAGAAAGTAAACATCATTACCATGTTAAATCTTCTAATTCATGAACATTGTATGAGTTTCCATGTATTGGGGTTTTTGATGTCTTTCATCAGAATTTTGTACTTCTTGGAACTCATATTTTAGTATGTTTTGTTACATTCATACTAAAATATTTTATTTTTCCATATTTTTATTGGTGTATTATAGTTGTACATAATGATGGGATTTGATGTTGCATATTGGTTCATGCTCACAATATAACAATATAAGTTGGCCAATTTAGCTCCCCAGCACTTCCCCCTGAAATATTTTTACAGAAATTGTAAATTTTAATTTCAGTTTCTGAATGTTCTTTGTTAGCTTATATAAATGCCCTTTATTTATCTTTTTTATGCTAATCTTAATGTTTTAGTTCTGTGCATTGTTTTGTACATTCCTTGGGATTTCCTGGCATGGATAATCATGTTGTCTGCAAAGAGCAACAGTTTTGTTTCTTCCTTTCCAAACAGATCCCCTTTTCATGTTGCAATGTCTAGAACTTCTTAGATTTTCTGAATAAGAGTAGTGAGAACAGACACCCTCCTCTTCCTACCAACTTTGGAAAAACATTTAGTCTTTCCCTATTGCGTATATTAATTGCAAGGGTTTTGCATATTTTTTTTCTCTTCATTTGAGGAAGTTCTCCTCCATTTCTAGTTTTGAGGGTTGTGGTTGTTTTTTTTTAAGTATGAATGAGTGTTGGATTTTGTCAAATACTTTTTCCGCATCAATTAGTATGAGTATATGAATTTTTTTTCCTTTAGCTTATTGATATGGTGGATTACATTAATTGATTTTTGAATGTTGGATCAGCCTTGCATACCTGGAATAAATCCTGCCTGATTTTTGTGTATAATTCTTTTCACATGTGACTGGATTTGATTTGCTAATATTTAGTTGAGAATTTTTGCATCTAAATGCACTAGAGATAAATCTGTAGCTTTCTTTTTCTTTATTTCTTCTTTTCTTTTTTTACCATCTTTTATTTCAGTATCAACCTAATACTAACCTCATAATATGATCTGGGAAGTGTTTAGTTCTATTTCTGGAAAAGGTTGCATAAACCTGATGTTAATTCTCCTTTATGTTTTTGATGCCATCTGGGTCTGGAAATTCCTTTTTAGGAGATTTTTAATTTACAATTTAATTTCTTTAATAATCACAAGACCACTTATGTTGTCAATTGTCTTGTTTTTTGTGTATTTTTGAAGAAATCCATGGTCATTTATACAATGATTGTGACATGCACATTTTAATCATTGTTATTTACCTTCCATACAGAGGTCTCTTTCTTCTGCCACAGCACTGAAGGGGCCAGGATCACTGAAGAGAGAATTTCAGGAAAGTATATTACACACAAGCTTCAGTGAGTTACAAATGACTGATAAAGCAGGAAATACTTCCTTGGGAGATGTTTACATTTTAAGATGAGACAGAAAATTGGAATGTAATTGATGTTTAAACCCAGAAAAGAGAATATCTGTTTAAGCAAGAGGTTTCTTCATGAGTTTGAAATACTGTGAATGACTTCTCCTATACAATGACAGCTTTGAATCTTACCACTTTAGGTGGACTCTTAATTATTGCACTTAGGATCCTGGGAAAGCTATCAACCTTACTAAAATGAAAACACACACACAAAAAAAAACTACATGGAATTTATCATACTTGGAATTATACTTGGAATTTATGTAAACAAATAATATTTGCTGACTGCTTGAATGTTTTAAAGCTGCTCATGAGAAGAGTTCAATTTTGTTACAGGGGCCTAAGAAGATAGCTATTTTTCCTGTGGTGTCTTCCCATAGTTTAAAATGACTTCTTAGTTTGATAGGGTTAGAAACCATATTCAGAGTAGTGACAAACCTACTTAGACTCTCTTTGTAGGTAAAACTTTATAGTTTTACAACTATCCCCCCACACCCAGTTTTCCTGACAGATAGCCTTATACAAAGTTGGGATTCATTCATTCCTCAGGCCTCTGCAAGGCTTCTGGCCATGAACCTGGCTCCCAGGAACATTTCCAGTGATTCACGGTGGTTAGTTATGCAGTTCTCATAATTGGGTGATTCCTTTTCTCTAGAGGCACATATAATTCCCATTAATGTCAACGGGGTTGAAGCTCATATGTTAAGGAAATCTAAAACTTGCCAAGGGGTGAGATGACATTTTAGTTTTCATGCTTTATTTAGGGCTTCTGGTGCTGATTTTGATGCTTCTGATGATTTTTCTTTTCTTTCCATTCATTACTGTGTACAAGAAATTAATTGTCTAAGAGAAGAAAGCAAACAGGTCTTTCTCCATCTGTCTGTCCATCTCTCTGTCAGATCAGTGCATTTTTATTCGAGTTAATTCCCTTCCTGTTACTTTTTCCTTGCTCTTCGGATGGTGTTTCCACCATTTCTGAACTCAGTTACTCATCCTTGACTTTCACTCCTAGAGGAAATATTTCTGTGATCTTCAATTGATTCTGTCCAATTTATTTTGGGTTGACTCAGTTCTGTCTTTTAATATGACAGAATTCTTAACATAAATCTTTTTGGAGGCAATATATTTTAATTAGTTTACATAAGCCTCAAGAGTATTGGGTAAAAGTTCAGAAAAAATTCTCAATGTTATGAAAAAATTTTTAAATTTTTCTATGAGAACTAGGACTTGGTTGTGTGAATGCTTCATAGCTATTTTTTTTTAAAAAAATGAAAGAAGTGTGGAATGTTTTTATAGAAAAGAAGATGCATAAGCTCTCAGATTTCTTTGTTAAGCATTTGCAATTATGAACTAATGATGAAGCCTTATGCTTTTATTAAGAATTTCTAAAAAATTCTTTATAAAATGTTTTGTGTACAGTTAAATTGTGTGAATAATGGTAGCCTGGATCATTGTTTTTCTTGAGCTAACCTCTCCCTGTCATCATATCACCTGTTGGCATACATAGAGCATTAAGGTTTTGCAATACCTTTATGGCTAAAGAATTTCATCAGAAAATAAATCATTAGAATATGAGCAATTGACTTTCTGAGTTGTATTAATAATTATATAGTGAAGGGTGCATTTGGTAGAAAAGTAGCTTTATTCCTATTAATATTCTCACTTCAGAAAATAACAGTGTTAATGAGAAAATCCATACATGTGGTAATGAATAAAATTAGTAACGTTAAAAAAATTGTATTTTGTTGATGTGATGTTTAATTTTATGTGGCAACTAGACTAGGCTAATTGATGCCCAGCTAGCTGGTCAAACATTGTTTATGGGTGTGTCTGAGAGTGTTTCTGGATGAGATTAGCATTTAAGTCAGTAGACTGAGTAAAGAAATCCATCCTCAGTGACATGGGTGTTTATCCTACCATTTGTTGAGGGCCCAAATAGAACAGAAAGGTCAGAGGAGGGATGGATTCTCTTCCTTCTTCATCCATCTTCTCTTGCCCTGGGGTGTGAGTGTTTCCTAGCCAGCAAATCAGAGTTGGAGGAAGGAGTAGGCAAAGAGAGCTGTGGAACTAGTGATGTTTTTTCATTTGGAAGCTGAAACTCAGTGTGCTATATCACTTTTTTTGCATGTAGTGCAATGCACAGAGGTCAGGTGTATGACTGAGTACCTTTAAGTACTGGCAATGTTTACAAATGGTGCTTCTCTTTTGTGTAGCCAGTGTTCTGAATTTTAGCTAAGAATTGCCCCCCCCAGTTGTGTATTGTCCTTTTTATTGTTTTATTTTTAGTGTCTTTTGATAAGCAGGTTTTAAATTTTGAAGAGGTCCAATTGATGTTACGTTTTTCTCCTCTCATAATTAGAGCTTTTTGTGCTCCATTCAAAAATCTTTGCTTATCTCAAGGTTTCAGGAATATACTGTTTTTTTCCTAGAAACTTGACTGTTCCAGTGTTAAAATGTCAAGATGAGATCCATCTTACTTTTCTTTCTAATCACAAGTGTTGACAGTTTCACTCATGTAAATATCTATTATCTCTACCTGCTTTTGCACTACAATGACAGAACCCAATGGTTCTGACAGAGATCATTTGGTCCAAAATGTTTAAAACATTTACATTAATACAACACCTTTAAAAGAAAACATTTGCCAACCTCTGGCTTATGGCATAAGAAAGAGGTTAAGTCTAATTTTTTGCACATTTAATTTTTCATGTAAGGATTTCATTATCATTTACTGAAATGACTGTTTCCTCCACTGAATAGCTTTGAAACATTTACTGAAAGTCAAGTGGGACTGTGAACTCTAGTTTGGTCTGCTAATCTTTCTGCCCTTGACACACTATCCTAATAATTTCAGTTTTATAGTACATATTAATATTTGGTAGTATAAGTAGTCCAACTGAATTTTCCTTTTTCAAGATTGTATTGAATATTTATTACTCCCTATAAAAATTTGAAATAGATTTAGAATTCCCTTGATTGATTGAAATTACATGCATTTATAGATTGATTTGAGAAAATTTGTACCTTAACAATATTATGTGTATCTATCCATGAACTTAACATATCTCTCCATGTGTTTAGGTCTCCATATTTCTCAGTAATATTTTTAGTTTTCAGTATAGAGGTTTTATAGATCCTTTGCTAATTTATTCTAAATTATTTTGTTTTTGAGTACTAGAGTAATTGGTATTTTAATCTTCATTTTCCAATAACTTTTTTTCAGAATAGAGACATAGATTAATCTTAGATATTGTATCATACAACTTTACTCATGTCGCTTATTAGATTTAGTTCATTTTTATTGATTCCTTAGGATTTCCAATGTAAACAATATCATCTATAAGTTTAAAAAGAAAAATCAGAATTTCTTTTTCTTTATCCCTTCCCCTTCCTTCTCTTTCCTAATTTTACCAGCTGGAAGATGCGGTACAATGTTGAATAAAAGTGTTGAAAATTATATTCCTTATCATTAACTTTAGTTAGGCAGTGGTAAGTATTTCATCATTTAGTGTGTTTTTAACTATATATGTTTCATAGATAGGCTCCATACGATTGGTAAATTCCTCTCCAACGTTTCTTTCTTTTCAGGAATAATTGCTAAATTTCATCAAATCTTTTTTCTATACCTGTTAAGGTTATTATAGTACCTTTTGCTGTTAACATGATGAAATATGTCAGTGAATGTTTAAATATCAAACTGCTTTTGCATTCCTGTGACAATTGTCAAACACAATAAATAACCCATTTTTACATAATTTTCAACCTAAGAATATTGTGCTAATAACTTTTGAATCTATGTGCTGAATAATATTGGTCTATAATTGTGATGGTCTTAAAATGTGTTGAGAGGTGCTCCCTCCACATCTATTTAAAACATTAGTATTATTTCTACTTTATGTAGTTGAAAAAGTTTGCTAGTGAAACCATCAAGACCTGGAGTTTTCTTTTTAAGATGGTTAGCTATTTATTTTTATAAAGTAAATATTTTTATATATACACACACACACACCTCTTTGTTTTTCTTTTTTTGTAAGTACCAAATTTGATTAGATCTGTTCTTCAATGAAATTTTTCCATTTCGCCTAAATTACTGAATATATTGGCATAAAATATTTCATTATATCCTTCTATCATTTTAATGTCTATAGAATTTATATTAATATTTATATTTTTAATTAGTATTCTTTAAAAATTGTTTATTTATTTATTCTAATCAGTTTTAGATGACAGCAGAATGCACAAATGGAGCAGAATTTTTCACTTCCTTGGTTTTACCCAAAGTAGTGTCACACCATTCATGCAGTCATACATGTATCTAGGGTAATAATGACTGTCTCATTCTACTATCTCTTCTACCCCTATTCTACCTACCTCCTTCCCTTTCTCCCATCAAAATTTCTTCCACTCATTTCATGCCCCAGTCCCCATTATGGATTAGTATCCACTTACCAGAGAAAAAATTTGGTCTTTGGTCTTTTGGGGATTAGCTTACTTTGCTTAGCATGATATCCTCAAACGCCATTCATTTACCTGCAATGCCATAATTTTATTCTCTTTTATTGCTGATTAATACCACGTTGTGTATATATACCATAGTTTCTTTGTCTATTCATCTATTGAAGAGCATCTAGATTGGTTCCACAATTTGACTATTGTGAATTGTTCTGTTATAAACGTTCATATGGCTGCATCACTGTAGTATGATGTTTTTAAGTCCTTTGGGTAAAGACCAAAGAGTGGGATAGTTGGGTCAAAAGGTGGTTCCATTCCAAGTTTTCTAAGGAATCTCCATACTGCTTTCCAGATTGGTTGGACCAATTTGCAGTCCCACCAGCAAAGTATGAGTGTGCCTTTTCCCCTACTTTACCAACACGTTTTGTTCTTTGTATTCTTGATAGCTGCCATTTTGACAGGAAATGAAATCTTAGAGTAGTTTTGATTTGCATTTCTCTAATTACTAGAGATGTTAAACATTATTTCATGTATTTGTTGATAAATTATATATCTTCTTCTGAGAAGTGTCTATTCACCTCCTTAGCCCATTTATTGAGTTGTTTGTTTGGTGTTTTTTGATTTCTTTCTATATTCTGGAGATTATTGCTCTATCTGACGTGGGTGTCACAAAAATTTGCCGCCAAAATGTAAGCTTTCTGTTCACCTCATTGATTGTTTCTTTTGCTGAGAAGAAGATTTTTAGTTTGAATCCATCCCATTTGTTGATTCTTGATTTTAATTCTTATGCTTTAGGAGTCTTGTTTAGGAAGTTGGTGCCTAATTCGACACAATGAAGATTTGGGGGCCTACTTTTTCTTCTATTAGGTGTAAGGTCTCTGGCCTAATTGCTAGGTCCTCGATCCACTTTGAGTTGAGTTTTGTGTATGTTGAGAGATAGGGTTTTATTTTCATTTTCCTGAATATAGATTTCCAGTTTTCCCAGCACCATTTGTTGAAGAGGTTATCTTTTCTCCAGTATGTGTTTTTGGCATTTTTGTCTAGTATGAGATAATTGTATTTATGTGGGTTTGTCTCTGTGTTTTTTATTCCGTACCATTGGTCTACATGTCTATTTTGGTGCCAATACCACGCCATTTTTGTTACTATAGCTTTGTAGTATAGTTTAAGTTCTAGTTTTATGATGCCACCTGCTTCACTCTTCTTGCTAAGGATTGCTTTAGCTATTCTGAGTCTCTTATTTTTCCAAATGAATTTCATGATTGCTTTTTATATAACTACAAGGAATAATGTTGAGATTTTACCTAGAATCACATTGAGTTTGTATAATGCTTTGGATAATACGGTAATTTTGACAATATTAATTCTGCCTATCCAGGATCATTGGAGATCTTCCTACCTTCAATTTCTTTCTTTAGTGTTCTGTAGTTTTCATTGTAAAGGCCTTTCACCTCTTTTGTTAAATTAATTCTCAATTTTTTTGAGGCTATTGTGAATGGGGTTGTTTTCCTAACTTCTCCCAGAGGATTCATCACTGATATACAGAAATTCATTTGGTTTATGGGTATTGATTTTATATCTTCTACTTTGCTGAATTCATTTATTAATTCTAGAAGTTTTTTGGTGGAATTTTTGGATCCTCGAAGGATAGAATCATGTTGTAGGCAAAAATTGATTGTTTTGAGTTCTTCTTTTCCTATTCATATCCCTTTAATTTCTTCATCAGTCTAATTGCTCTGGCTAAAATTTCAAGAACTATGTGGAATAGAAGTGGTAAAAGAGGGTATTCCCTGTTTTGGTCCAGGTTTTAGAGGGAATGCTTCTAATTTTTCTCCATTTAGAATGATGTTGGCCGTGGGTTTAGCATAGATAGCTTTTACAATGTTGAGGTATGTTCCTACTATCTCTAGTTGTTTTAGTGTTTTGAACGTGAAGGGATGCTGTCTTTTTTCAAATGCTTTCTCTTCATCAACTGATATAATCATATGATTCTTTAAGTCTATTGATGTGATGAATTACATTTATTGATTTCCGTTTGTTGAACCAACCTGGCATCCCTGGAATGAACCCCCCATGATCATGGTGAACAATTTTTAAATATGTTTTTGTATGAAATTTACCAGAATTTCATTGAGAATTTTTGCATTTATGTTCATCAGGAATATTTGTCTGAAGTTTTCTTTCCTTGATGTGTCTTTGTCTGGTTTTGATTTCAGGATGATACTAGCCTCATAGAATGAGTTTGGAAGAATTCCCTCCTTTTCTATTTCATGGAATAATTTGAGGAATATTGGCATTAATTCTTCTTTGTAGGTCTTGTAGAACTCAGCTGAGAATCCATCTGGTCCCGGGCTTTTCTTGGTTGGTAGGCTTTTGATGGCATCTTCTAATTCCTTGCTTGAAATTGATCTGTTTAAATTGTGTATGTCCTCCTGGTTTAGTTTGGGTTGACCATATACTTCTAGAAATTTGTCAGTGTCTTTGAAGTTTTCTATTTACTGGAGTATAAATTTTCAAAATAGTTTCTAATTGTCGTTTGTATTTCAACAGTGTCTGTCATGATATTTCCTTTTTCATCGCAAATTTTAGTAATTTGAATTTTTTTCTCCTTTTCAGCTAAAGGTTTGTCAATTATTTGTTTTTTCAAAGAACCAGCTTTTTGTTTTGTCAATTTTTGAATTGTTTCTTTTGTTTCAATTTCATTGATTTCAGCCCTGATTTTAATTATTTTCTGTATTCTACTACGTTTGGTGTTGGTTTGTTCTTCTTTTTCTAGGACTTTGAGATGTAATGTCAGGTTGTTTATTTGTTGACTTTTATTTCTTTGAATTAGTGAGATTAATGCAATAAACTTTCCTCTTAGCACTGCCTTCATAGTATCCCAGAGATTTTGATATGTTTTATCAGAGTTCTCATTTACCACTAAGAATTTTTTTTTTAATTTCCTCCCTCATGTCTTCTGTTATCTGTGCTTCATTCAGTAGCATATTATTTAGTCTTCAGGTTTTGGAGTAGCTTCTATTTTTTATTTTATAATTGACATCTAATTTCATTCTGTTATGGTAAGATAGAATGCAGGGTAATATCTCTATTTTTTTGTATTTACCAAGACTTGCTTTGTGGCATAACATATGGTCTATTTTGGAGAAAGATCCATGTGCTTCTGAGAAAAAAGTGTATTTGTTCGTTGTTGGATAGGATATTCTATATATGTCTGTTAAGTCTAAATTATTGATTATTTTATTGAGTTCTATAGTATTACTCTTAATTAGTATTTTCTAATTTTTCTTTTAAATAATGCAAAGAATTTAATCTATTCAAAAAATACTATGATTTTAAAGACTTTTTCTTTGTTTTTAATTTCTGCTCCTCCCCTTGTTATTAACTTCTTTTAACTTATTTAGGTTTCATCTACTCTTCTTTATCTAGAGTCTTTATGTAGAAACTTAGATTCTTGTTTTAAAAGAATTTTTTATTATATGCATTTATTGCAAATTATTCCTTTTCAGTATTGTCTTAGCTAGATCCCACAAATTTTGTATGTTGTATCTTCATTGCCACTTAGTTCAAAGTGTCTTCTAATTTCTCTTACTATATCTTCTTTTTTTTTTTTGAGTTATTTTGAAGCTTCCTGTTTTGCTTTGAAATGTAGGAATTTTCTAGATAATTTATTATTTTCTAATATTATCGTTTATTTGGGGGAAATATTTTGTAGGATTTAAAGCATTTGAACTCAATGTTACTTATTTATGTGTATTCTTTTTTAAGGTTGTTCCCTGCAAACTTAACAGAATGTATACCCAGTGGTTGTTGGGCATAAAGCTATAAATGTCCATTAGGTCAGGTTTGGTTCTTGTGTTGTTCCAAGGTTCTATAGTCTTTGGTACTGGGGGAAGTTTTAATTACTGGAGAAGAAGCTATAAATCCTCTAGTCATAATTATGGATATCTTTATTTCTCCCATTAGTTCTATCACTTTTTACTTCATGTATTTCATAGCTCCAGTATGGATACATGAACATTTACTTATCAATGTCTTCCTAGTGATTTGCTCATTTTATTCAAAATGAAATATTTTTAATGCCAGTTACATTTATTTTCTTAAAATCTAATTTTTCTGACACTAAAGCAAACATGTCAACTTCCTTATGTTTAATAATTGGATTCTATATCTTTTCTGTTCTTTTACTTTCAGCCTATCGATGTCAGTAAATTATATTCTTTATAGACAGCATAAGATTAGATATTGATTTTTCAATTGGAGGACTTACTCCATCTACTTTAATTGTTGAATTTGTAATTGTGGAAGTGGTTGGGTTAATTTTACCAAAGTTAATTTGTTTGGAATTTGTTCAGTCTCTTTTTTGGTGTCTTTGTTCCTCTATGTTTACATCTTTTGACTTAGTATATAAATTTTTAGTATTATATTGTGTTGATCTCCATTGTCTTTTCCAATGTATTTCTTTATATAGTTTTAGTGCAGTTTAGGAATGATGATATGCAAGCTTAACATTTCATTGTCTGCTTAAGCATAATATTATGCTAGTTTGTGTAAAATATAAGAACTTCATAAAAGAATAATTCCATCTATTTCCCATCTTTTTTTTCCTATTGTTGTCATATATTTCATTTCTATATACATTATAGTTTTCACAAATAAATAATGTGAGTTTTTTGGCTTTAAATGCTCTTTTAACTTTTATAGAAATAAAGATTATTCTTTTTATTTACTGACATATTGACCACTTTTAATGCTCTTAATTTTTTTGTTAATTACCAGATTCTTCTGTTTTAAACATTCTGTCTAAAAACTTTACTTCAGCATTTTCTATATTGCACATAGGCTGGCAAAAGTTTTCCTACCTGTTATTTAACAGAATATTTCTTCATTAAACTATCATTCAATATGAATATTTCTTCATAAACTATCATATAGAAATATACAGTTTTCTTTCCTTTTTTCACCACCTTAAATATATTATTTTATAGGCTCCTGGATGCTATTGTTTCAAAATGAAATAAGCCATCATTCATATCATTGTTTGTATATGACATGTGTTTTTGTGTTTTTTCTGTAACTACTCCTAATATTTTCGTGTTAATCAGTAAAACTATGACTTCATGTAGTTTTCTCAGTCCTAAGCATTCACTGGAGACACAGAAAGGCTATGTAATAAGAGTAAGGATCATGCACTGATCATAATTTATAACAAAGAAAATATAGCACCATAGACGTATCTATTCTAACTAAAAATAAAACAAAACCTAATGGATTCAATAGAATACACAGCAATTTTGCTAGCTGTTGGAACAAGATTCAGCACCTCCCTTGCTGGGTCAGACCTCTAACTTCTCCCAGCAGTTCACAGCCTCTGGTATTTCTGCCCAGCGTTCAGCCTGGTGGCAGCTGACCACAATCTCTGACTCCAATGCATGAAAACAATTGCCTCCTATTTTTTCCAGTTTTGTGATTAGTCAGAGTTACTTAGGGTAAGTTCAATACCATCTATTCCATTATAGACAGAAATGGAGACCCTTTTCTGGCTTCTTTAAAAAGTCTTCAGGTGAGTTTTAATGTAAGAACCTCTGTATGACAGCTCCCAAAGTGAGGCAGCAATAATACTTTTGTCACTTGGGAACTGTCAGGCACTGGAGACCAGGGCAGGAAAAAAGTTTGCCAGAGAGGAATTTCCAAGGGAAAAGTACAGTTTTCCTTTCTTGGAAGTCTCTTTTCAGGAGTTAAATTTCTGGGACAGCATAAACAGTGGATATTATTTCAGAGTAAAGAAACTTAAATTTTAGTTCTAGCTCAGCCAAGAGCTATTGGATGCACATCATTTAGCTTATTTTTCTTTATCTACAGAAGGAGATAATTGGATGAAAAATATTTAAGTTTTCTTCTATAATCTAGAATCTGAGAATCACAAAATATTATATTCATAACCACCCTGTGCATGGCTTTCTTACGCACAAAAAGGCATTAAAAATCAGCTTTATATTATGGGAAAAAATCTTCTTGTAATGGACTCATGGTCCTCTAAACAAGTGATAAAATATAAATTAAATGGGCCTGTAGGAGGGTAAAAGGAGTTTTAATATCATGCCAAAGAACTCTCTGCTGAATATCAAGGTTTTCCAAAGCAGGACACTAGCTGAATCCTAAGTAACTGAGATGATCAGATATTTTAAAAGGCCTGTTTTCCTCCCTCATGTGCTCTGTTATTAAGGGGGAAACTGAATCAATTTTAATTTCACCATAGTCAAATGAAACCGTGAGCAATGAAGAAAAGGGGTGCATACAAAATGATCTTTTAACCTTAAATTATTCCTTTTAAAACAGTACAGACAACTTACCACTCTGTCTGAACTTATCATGCCCACACACTTAGCAATTTTAGGTTGAAATAATAAACATTTCTTTTGCTCTTCAGATTCCTATTTCTCAAGTCACTTGGGGGTAGATAATTGAATCCCTCCCATCAGCATCAGAACTGGTTCTTATATTCAGGTTTCTAAAAGTTATATTCATTACCAAGGACAAAGTATCCTGGAAACCCTGGGTAGGTAAAATTTTGGTATATGTCAAGTTGGAACAACAACACACATTTGCCTTTTAAGGCACGACTTTGGTGCTAAGACAAAGATTCTAAGAGAAAGTTTAAGCCTGAATCTCTGTGCATCCTTGTCCCTTAAAAAGTCATCATTCTTAGCCTTTCTTCTAGCATAATCACATACTTCCCAGCTTATTCTGACCTTCTGAGACTCTCTGTTTTTTTTGCTTCAATTGTGTTTTCTACCAGTAAGAAACTCATTAAGAATTGACCAAACAAATTCAGCTGGGTTTTGTACCTTTTAAGAATAGAAACAGGGCAACACAAAGGGAAACAGTTATGGAAATTTTTTTGATATTCCTCTCAGTATGTCTTTAGAGAGACTACTTGCTGTATAAATAGGGTAAAAGTGGTCTAAATGTGTCATACCCTTGATAAACACACATTTTTAAGAAAGGCACAGGTGTTAAGGTTAATGAAAATTTTGAATCGATATCTGGCAGCATACTATTTACAATAATAATATATCATGAGAACTTGCAGTTTCATTATAAGAAATGAAAATCGATGTCAGCTGCCTATAGGAGCAAATTATGTTCTAATGATTTCCTAATAAAGTGATTTGCTCCTAGATCACAGGGGATAACAACAACAAAAAAATCTACTAATATGGAGTAATTATTTTTCAGGCTTTAAATATTAAGCAACTTGCATAAGCATCCTCATGGCACATTAGATGATGGCTCTCCATGCCACCAAGTTCCTGGGACTGGCAGAAAGAGTAAAATGCAGAACTTTGGACATAACTGAATGCAAGTTTAGTTTGGGACCTGTGGACCATGTCTAGAAATTAGGAGATATGTGCAGATTCCTAAAAACCCAATAGTTAACCAAGGAGAAAGGAGTGCATAGCAGAATCTACAGAAATTTGGTGACATAGAACCCTTCCTGTCATATCCTTAGTTACAACCTAATTTAATTCCAGGATAGGTAAATATGAAGATTAAATCAAATGATACAAACAAAAGTACTTTAGCAATTATGAAGTATTATATACAAAGGAGTTATTATGACACTTCTGACTGGAAAAGAAAAACTATATCCAATACTTAATTATATTTCCCTTCAAATTTCTAAAAATAAGACAAATTGCAATTTAGTAATAAGACAGTGAATAATTATATTTTCATGCAGGCAATAGCATATAAATTATGTTCCTATTGAGTGGACTTTTGATCAAAACAAATCGACAAATTAAAAACACTAGAGATGGACATTTGTGGCAACAAAACCCTTTGTACATGTTTTTCTTTGTTATTATTCTTTGCTTCATCTTGGGCTATGTGTTAGTCAGGTTTTCATCATTGTGACAAAAAAAATTTAAAATTAAAAAAAAAACTGACAAGAACAACTTAGAGGAGAAAAAAATCATTTGGTTCACAGTTTCAGAGGTTCAGTCCACGGTGGGCCAACTCAGCTCTGGGCCTAAGGTGAAGGGGTACATTATGGTGGAAGGATGTGGTAAAGGGAAGCGGCTCAGTTCACAGCATCAAGGGAGCAGAGAGAGCTTGAGTCCAAGGAGCCAGGGATAATATAGTTCCTGAGAACATGCCCCCAGTGACCTACTTCCTCCAACCACACCCTATGCGGTTTAATCCAATGATTGGTTAATCCAGTGATTAGTTTACACCTCTCATAATCTAATTATTTCATCTCTGAACATTCCCACATTTTCTCACACCTATTTTTTGGAAACACCTCATATCCAAGTCACAACAGGCTGCTTCTGGAGTTCATTTTCAAAGGTAGAAAGGATTGATAAAAGAAGTAAAACTAACAAATCAGAAAGTCTGTCAAATTATAAACAGAAAGTTTTTCCAAAATACAGAATAAAGAATATGGAGACTTAGGAGAATTCATCATGTTGTGCTGTCTTTCCTTGGGATGTAAAAAAGGGCACCCCTTTAGTTCAGCCTTTACCTGTTCTTCCTTGACTGTAGGTGAGTTAAAGAAAGGTGTTCACCATACATCTCTCTCTATCCATCAGGAGTGCTGGGCTTTTGTTCGTGGTGTATCTCCCACTTTTTGTAAGATGGATTCCTCAGCAAGTGAACACAGCTCATACCCTGTGGTATAAGTCACAGCTGTATATGAAAGCATAAAATCTTCCCATCTCTGCACAGTATTGATGCTGGCCATAGAAAGAGAATGGATCTTGATATTAGCTGGATTTGTGTTTAAAAACCATCAATTTTGGCACTAAACAGGTATAGCCATGAAAATTAATTAATCTCTTTTAATCTCATTTGTCTAATCAACAAAAATTAATGAAGACAATAACAACACTACCTTGCAAAGTTTCATTCATTGTATGTTGGCTCCCTCAAAAGAGTAGAGGGAGGGGCTTCGGAATTTAAAGCTTGCCCCATTGCTATAATAGGTGGCTAGCCAGAGGACATAAAAAAGAGAAACCCCATTTTTGTATCTTTAGCGACTCTATACACTGAATCTTTCTCTTATGGACCACTGAAGTTCCCTTGGGTGAGTGGGTAGATATTATATAGACCTGTTCCTCCACTGATTAGACAGACCTCTTTCGATGATGGAGAATAAGTGAGGTTATCTCCATGATCCTTTGCAATGTTAAAATATTTGATACTAATGAAAGAAAAATGGTGATTCTTTGTAACAACAGAAGGTAAAGAAATAAAGCAAAAGAGATTAAACAAAAGGACTTCTTGGCTACTATTAAGCGCTGAATATTTGTGTTTTCCCAAAATGTTTATGCTGAAATCTTAACCTCTGCCTTAGTTTGTTTTCTGTTGCTATAGCAGAATGCCTAACACTAGGCTATTTATGTAAAAAAAAAAAAAGTAGAGGTCTATTTTGGTTAATGATTCTGAAGGCTGGGAAGTCAAAGCATGTTGCTGGCATCTGCTCAGCTTTGAAACATAAGCTTCTTCAACTTATGGCATTAAGTGGAAAGACAAAGAGGCACAGAAAGAAGAGGAAGGTGGACTTTGCCTTATAACAACTGCCTCTTATGGCAACGAATCCAGTCCCATTAGAGAGAGAACTCACTCACAGGAGAAAGGCATCAATTGTTCATCAACACTGTTACCCAAATATCACTCTCTCGGCCTCACCTCCCAACACTAACACATTAAGGAATTAAGACTGTGACATGTAAACTTCTAAGGGACACATTCCCAGCATAGCACCCCAATGTGATGACATTAGGAGGTGGAGGCTTTGGGAGGCAGTCAGCTCATAAGGGTGAATACACATATGATTGAGATTAGTGTCCTCATAAGAAGGAGCATAGGAGAGATGATCTCTTTCTCTTGGCTGGGCAGGATTCAAAGAGATAGCTATCTTTAAACCAGAAAGAGTGACACTGCATTCACCAATGCTTTGATCTTAGACCTCCCAGCCTCCAGAATTGTGGAGAAGTAAGTGTTTGTAGTTGGAGCCACCCAGCCTGTCCTATTACAATAGCACAAACTGGCCGAGATGACTTTAAAACATGAGAGAGTTCACAGAAATAGTGGCTTTAGTTGAAGTGGTCCATGGGTAAACACGTCATTATTTTAAATTTTCTAAATCAACACTGTCTAAAGGCAAGGATAGGGACTACGTGTAAACAACGGTACTATTATACGAGGAAGAAACTTGTCTCTTAATTTATCAATGCTGCATTTTGTACAGGACCAGTCTTAACAGATGTTAAATAGCCAAATCATGAAATTTGCTAGATGTTTTTAAGAACCCTCTATGTTTTAGCCAGAAGTTTTACCCCTGTTGAAATCTGACATTACAAACACTGTTGCTGCTAGAGAAGATTTCTGATTCAGGGTGAGGATGAAGCACAGGGAGAATGCACACAGATGAAGGACTTGCTGTTAAGTGAGGGATCTGTTCTCTTCAGCACATTTTCTCTCTGTTCCACCTCTTTTTCCTCAGCATCCTGGGGTGCAGGACAAGCAGGGAGCTGGAAGCATTATCAAGCCTGAGAACACCGTGGGAGTCATATTTTCTTTCCGCCACATTCACCATCTGATCTTCTTTTTCACTGTCTGCCTCCATCCACCTCCCACTTTGGAGACATCTGGCTTTCACCCTCCTTATTTTTCTCCTCGCTTTGATAAGGTTTCTCTGCCATCCCTCTTTTGTACCCCATTTTTTCTATTTATCTTTCTCTATTATCTCCTAGTGTATTCTTCCTCAATATAGGCAACACTTTAAAAAATAGTGTGCACCTCAAGAAATTTTTTTAAGAGCAAAATATATTTAACTTATATTTATTAGACCTCTCAGCCTCCAGAATTGTGAGAAGTAAGTGTTTATTGTTGGAGCCACCCAGTCTGTCCTATATCTGATCCCTGGGAATCAGATATAAAGGATCAGATATTAAACATGAAACCTGAAAAAAGACTTGTTAGGGAAAATGTCAGTGGAAGAACATGGAGACAGAACCATGGAATTTGGGGGAAGCCATCGGACCACGATGGAGATCTATTATGGCAGAGTAAGGGGGAGAAAAGATTGTATGGAGCCTTCAGTTTTGTGTTGAGGAAATCCCAGCAGGGGGCAGTATTGAGCCAATCACTCCTCAGAGGAGACCACGGTTTATCAGAAAAGGACTTCCTTAGTATCCTGGCTGTGCCTTCACCTGCTGCTACTCAGTCACCTGCTGGTGGCAGTCTATGGAAGCATGGCTTTACTCAGAATGTGCAGCTGGGATTTAGAGCACAAAAGTGGAGACAATCAATAAATTATGCTCCCTGCATGTGGAGATGTGTGAGGTACATTCTCATGGTCACTACACGGCTCTTAAAGCCACTGCTTGTGTGTGTGTGTGTGTGTGTGTGTGTGTGTAAAACACCCAAACATTCTATTGATGAAGATCTTATTATTATTATTTTTTTTTACAAAAGAGATTTGGAATATATCAGGAATACAGCCCTATAGGCCATTTGCTAAACTAGAGATCTGCTTTGAGATTTATCGTTAGATCCACATTTGATAAGCTGATGAAAATTAGACACGTTTTCAGCAGGAAAACAGCTACTTACCAAGCTAATGGCAGGATGTTTTGTGGATATATCAATAAATGTCAGCCGCCATCACTGCCGCTGTTATACTTTCATCTAAAGAGACATTTATCTGATTGTCAGATTCTTTTAAAATGTGAATTAATACAATCACCACAGGAGCCAGGAAACACAATAGTTGGTAAAAAGTTGTCTTTTAGGTGAACAGTAGTTGTTCTAAAGCTATATAAAACTCAACTGGGAGAAAAAAGTAAACATTGAGAAATGTATTGAGTCTTGTGGATTTTGAATTAGTCTAGTTAGAATCAGATAAAAAAAATTAATAGATATTGCCGAATATGATACCTCACTAATTTACACATATATTATATTTCATACTTTCTAAGGACATTAGGCCAATGGGTGTAAAATGGTCTTATCCCTAGGAAGGCCATCTGCTACTCTGCCTCCCAGAGAGAAAGGCCTTCATTCTGCAATGTAAACAGATTTCCCAGAGAGAGGAGAATATGATTACTACCTACAATGTGAGCAAAAGTCTCTAGAAGAGAGGAAGGAGACTTTACTAGCTGGATAGCTTTCAGGGAAGCTGTCTTTAGGAGACACAATCTCCAGCTTCTCAGGCCTATCTGTAAAGCATCACCTTTATTCAGTAACACAGAAAATCCAAAACACAGAAATCCATGGAAAACTACCTCCCATCATTAAACATTATCATTTTTTTCTTCGAGATGAATACCTGCTTATTCATTTAGTAATAATATATATCCATAAAAAACTATCATTATATTATCTTTACTTAAAAATTAGTTATTATGTGCTTACCATGTTCTCAGATATAATATCTAGCACATGATGTGCCTACATTAATGAGTCACAAAATCTAATGTAAACGGTTTTAACTGGAGTTTCATAATCTCTTAATGGTTTGTTTGGTGTTAGGTAGCTCATGAGCCTTTCAAAATTCTACTTAAAACTTTGTGCTATACTTTATATGTTTTGTTGTATGGAGAAGTTATGGCTTTCATCATGTATAGAAAGATGTCTAGAATCTAGAACTCAAAAGATTGAGATGCGTTAATTCCATTTCATCAGATTCTAAGACTTTCTTTGGTCTTGCTTCTCTCAGCTTAATCCAGCCCGTGAGCATGATTGGTAAATTTAGTGTGTCAGCATGGCTGGGTTAAGGGATGCCCAGAGAGTAGGTAAAATATTATTTCTGGGTTTGTTAATGAAGAAGAGATGAGCATGAAAATCAATAGACTAAAGAAAAAAAATCCACCTTAACCAATTTTAATGGGCATCTGTTATTATGTGGAGGGCCCAAATAAAACAAAAGAGAGAAGGAAAGGTGAATTCTCCCCACATCTCTTTGTCCTTGAGCTTGGACATCCATATTCCCCTCCCCTTAGATATCCTGGATTTCACCTTCAGACTGACTTACACCAGCAGCCCCCCTACCACACCACCACCATCACCACCACCACCTCAGTTCTCAGGCTATCATAACTGAACTGAATTATACCACCAGTTCTCCCAGTTCTCTGGTTTGCAGGTATCAGATAGTGGGACATCTCTGCCTCCATGATTCCTAGTGAGCCAATTCCAATTATATATATCTTCTTTTGTTCTATTTCTCTAGAGAACTGTGACAAATGTACCACAGCTCTAGTGTCCTTTAATTGCTCCTCTCACCAGAACAGCAGAATTGCCAAGAAAAATACACAAAGAATAATTGAAAGACATAGTGGCCAAGATTGGCCATACTAACTAGGGAAAAAGATCCTCACATGAATAATTGCTCAATTTTTCTGGCTCCTTTTTCTGATTTCTTATTTTCTTAAACACACACACACACCAGTCAAGACTGATAAACACTAATAAAAAGTACTTGAGGTTCACATTAGAGATGTATATGACTTAATTCAGAAGAAACTTACTGTCACAAAATGTTCAGGCCAACCCTCTTAGTAGGGCATATTTACAGCAAATCTTCCTAAACTCAATAGTCACCTTCATGTGTTCAATTTCTTCTCATATAGCATTAAAAATAAATTTTAACAAATTGACTCTTTTCATCCTTTGAATTTTTGCCTTTTTGGAACATTTGCATTGTAACAGGGGTATGCATGAAAAATAAGCCTTCGCTCAAGGCGATGTATTACTAATGCTAGCATGCTAGGCATTTGCCATAGTCTAGTTGAAGAGGGATTTAAAGATGAGTAAGTTTTTCTGTCACACTGTCATATAGCAGTACTCAAATCACATGCTGTCATTTTCTTTCCTTATGCAGGCTTTCATAAAATGCTCTACTTTTCTTATTGAAAAAGTTGTTCTTTGGAACAAAAATGGCTGCACAGCTGCAACATGACGTGGTGAAAAGGGCACCTGACAAAGCCTCAAAGATATCTCCATCCTGGAACTGCCACTCAATTCAGCCTGACCTTGAGCATGTCAATCAGTCTCCAGCGGCCCAGTCTGACTGTTGGTCATTCTGAGATAATAATGCATGTGATAATACTTTGTAAACTGTAAAGTGTTTTGCAAACTTAAGGTATGATCAATGCCACGGCCACCACCATGACTCATCTGGACATTATCTGTTGGTGATGAAGTTATTTCTGGAAAGTTCTGGACTACTGTAACTGTCAATATAAAAGCAGTAAAATGTGATTCTGCTGGACTGTAAATAATAGTTAAGGAGTTTAAGGAAAGAACGAAAGAAGAGATTCTGGTGATGTGTGAATACGCCATACTTGCTTTCCCTGAAGGAAACATTATGGGTAGCAGGTATCTTTTCTATGTAGAACTCATGTGCATAGAGGTTTCATGCTCTGCTATAAATTCATATTGTGTTGATTACCAACATTAGAGACTTCAAATGTCTCTTCATTAGCCAGTGGAGTAGGAAAGATCAACAATTCAGTCAACAGAGATAGATGAGGTGTGTTTCTTAATAGTATTAGCCCAGTAGACAGGTTGGTGATTGAAAATATGTGGTCTGGAGAGTGTTTCCAACAGTAATCTACATCCTAGTAAATTCAAAGGTGTTAAAAGGAAGCAACCAGTTTTACTGCTTATGGACAAGAGAATACAATATTTTGTGGACAGCATTAGCACTGAACAATGCCTGAGTTATGGGAGTCCTTCTGGTTCTAAATTTATAGTAATGTCTTTGGAAAGAGAGAGAACAATAGTGAAAGGTAATTACTTACAGTCTTTGGTTTAGAACAATGCCAGGTAGGTCAATTGCTGTTGTAGTCACATCTTTGTCTAGAGGAATTGCCATTTAAACTGACTTCATAGCTTTTCGCCTGAGAATTTTTCTCAGCAGACAATGTCTCTGATGTTTCTGAATGAGAATGAAAACCCTAGTATGATGTCAGCTACTCTTCAGAAAGATGGAGCAAATATAGAACCGGAAACTACAGTACCCGAGGGAGGGGAAGGGAAGTACAGTATTCTTATATTTGAACTGGAAGACAAGTAGGAATATGATAGAGGAGTAATGAACTGGTTTGTTTCTTTCTTTATCTCATTCCTACCAAATCATGCGTGATTTTGAACACATGAAAAAGAGATAAGCCATTTTTCATAGTTGGTGCATCATTGTAAGTGAGCAGAAAATAATTAGAGAATGTAATGCATTCTTTTGGTATTTGAGGAACACAAATGGAAATACAGAGTTCAGTGTTTTTAAAAATGAACTCTATAATTTCTTTTTTTTAAACATTTATATTTTAGCTGTAGGTGGCCACAGTACCTTTATTTTATGTGGTGCTGAGGATCAAACCCGGTGCCTCATGCATGCTAGGTGGGCACTCTTCCTCTGAGCCACAACCCCAGTCCTATAATTTCTTGTTTCTATTTTTGGCTTTTCAGGATCCCCAAAAGGTGATCTGGTTTATTTTTTCCTAAAGCTTAACATTCTTAGTTAGGCTTGAGATTCTTGTCATATCATCAAGAGGGAAGATGGAGAAAGTTTGTGTCAAATCATGAAGCCATTTTTAGATAAGAAAAAGGTCAAAAAATAAAAAATAAAAAAGACCACTACACAGTGATAGACCACTCTGAAAGGAAGAATTATATTGGTTTGCTCTTAAATGCAGCTCAAGAGATGGTCTGTTTGAGAAATATGAGATGATCCAGCTGGTGGGCTTTCCAACCTGACTTTTTCAAAAAGTTGATTTATAGTTTCAAGTAATGATGATGCACACTTTTTTTTTTCTTGGCTTCTAAGAGATAATTTCTGTAAGAGAGGATAAAGTAGCATTGCTCATAGAATGTTTTACTATAACTCCAACTGTATGGTTAACTTAATTTTGTTAGAGGGAAGTTGGAAAAGATTAGTCTTGGATTCAAATCCATATTACTCCTCTGGATTTTACTGCTGGGAATAAAATTTGGAGTCAGATAATATGTCCATCAGACCAGAGGATGGCTGTACAATCAGGATGTTTGAGGTACATCATAGAGCAGGTCAGGTGGCTGAGTCTTCTTGGTTGACCAAATTCAATATGCAAAGTTTATAAAACTTACAAGTACAAGTCTTTATTCCTTGGTACAGTGTGTTAGGAAGTTGAACTTTAAGCCCCAAATTTTATGGGAAGCATTTTCAACACTTTCAAAAACAGTTTTTAGTGTGCGTGTGTGTGTGTTTAGACACATATTTACCATTAGTATCTTGAAATGTTACTTAGATGACTTCTAACACATTTGCTTTTAATTTCTGAATACTTCTATAAGTTATATATATAGAGAAAGATAGAAATGTAGAAATTTCATGAACCCTCTGAAACTCACTCATAGCCCAAGAAATTCGTGGCCACTAATTTCAAAACAGCTGTCCTAGAGAAATTAGAATTGTATCTGCTTAAATAGATTTACATCACATCCTATGTAGAGCCAGAGAATCAATAAGCACTTCCTAAAACCCTTTTTCCCCCCTTTGAGGATTTTTTTTCTCTTCCTTTTGTTCTTTCTTTCTTTCTTTTTTAAATAGTTGTAGATGGGCAGCATGCCTTTATTTTATTTATTTATTTTTTTACATGGTGCTGAGGAGCAAACCCAGTGCCTCACTCATGCTAGGCAAGTGCTCTGCCACTGAGCTACAGCCCCAGCCCGTTTCCTGAAACCTTTTTAGAGAAAGAGCAGACAAGCTGTTTTTTCATTCTCTGTCCTGAGATTACATTTCCTGAACTACGTGGAGACCCAATAAGATCATCAATTGTTTCTTCCAACATTCCCGCCTTGCATTACTGAGCCATGAGGAATGAGAATCAGGAGAGTGAAGTTCAATTTTTCACCATTTCACAAATATGAGCAGTATATGGCCTCAGAAAGTTGCATTATGCTATTGTCCCTTGTCTTTTATCTGTAATAGAGGATTAGCTAAGAAACTGGACTTAATGAGCTCTAAATGATTCTATAAAAGAGAGACTAATATTTTTTTAAATTCTTCTGTCATCATTTCTCTGTCTCTCCACAAGAAGTCTTTGGGAATTTCAAAAATTTTATAATATTAGTAATTGCATAATTTAAATCATCAACTTCTAGAACATTTGCTCATAATTTATGAATCTTTTTATAAGCCATGTTTATTGGAACATAGAACAGTAGACATTTCATAAACCCTCTGAAACTTTTTCATGGCCCAATATATTCTGTTCATGAATGGCAAATAAGTACTTAATAATTCAACCCAAACAAATTGAATCATCTGAGTTCTGTAATAGAGTCATAGCTTTAGATCTTACATCAAAATCCATCTGCCTGCACAAACTCACTCATCATGATTTTACTTTCCTTTTTTTTTCATTGAATTTTTCTGCTTTTAAATCAAAT
Source organism: Marmota flaviventris (assembly GCF_047511675.1). Classification (NCBI taxonomy): domain Eukaryota; kingdom Metazoa; phylum Chordata; class Mammalia; order Rodentia; family Sciuridae; genus Marmota; species Marmota flaviventris. The sequence goes on from NC_092513.1 coordinate 43,727,573, forward strand.
GAAAAACAAGTGTTTGAAAATGAGAACAATAAATAGGTCATGCAATTGGTTGTTCTCTGATTAACACATTTATATACATATTCACTTCTGTAATTGAATAGCTAAACAAATAATTCTCATCCTTGATTGGCTGTAATTTTTTTTTATTAATTTGGAAAACAGTCAATCTAGCTAGGAAGAAAGGACATTTTGTTCTCATGGTGAAATTTGGGCACAACAGTAAAGAGTTCTTGGACTATATTCATGCCAAAAGTTTAGTCTTTTGTAAATTAATTTACAAGCTGAGTTTTCAAAAATTTGTATTGAGGAAATGTCGACTATACAAAAAAGTTGACAGAATAATATGTTTTGTGATCAATCTTTAACACTGATTCTGAAGTTGCTGGTTGAATTATGGTATTCTAGAAAAAGAGTAGGCAGTTATTGCTTTATATCTTACTTTCTCTTCTACTTTATTAGAATTTAAGCTAAGAAATACATTTTATATAAAATTAATGGATGCTTATTAAGGAAAAGTCCCAAGCAGCTCAGAAAAAAAAAATGTTTTTTAAAAAGTCTTAAAACTATTCCAATTGCTGAGGATCACAAGATAGCAAAGTAGAGGAAGGAAGCACTTCCCATTTGCTCTGTTTGAAACTTGAATGACAGGAGTATGGCTTCATAACAAGGTGGGTATCTGAAAAAATAAACGCATTAGAAATCATTATTTGTCTGTCAGAGTTTTGAAATTTTCAGAAGCCCAGAGATCCTGGTGTTGTGAGCGGGGTTAAAAGGAAACACATTTGAACCTGGCAGGGAGAGCAGCCAGGTTACCACAAAGTCAGGTGGAACACAAAAGGAAACATCATAGGTAAATTAGACACCCCAAATGTGCTCTGTTTTTCAGCTTCTAGATGAAGAAGTGAGGTGAAGATCCAGTTCAAGGAGTTTATGCTGAATCTTGTTCCTATCAGAACTAAGAGTTGTTAACAAAGGCTACCACTCTGTCTTAGCCAGCGCCTACTAGGAAACCTAAAGAGCACCTGGCAAATTACAATCCCAAGAGAATTATAAAGAACAGTGGGTCCAGGGGATTCAAGGCAGAGATACAGAGGGGAGTGCAATCTGCTCTCCTTTTGAGCCCTGTGGCATGTGAATGAATAGCTGAAAAGGACTATGGGAAATTGATCAGGGGAACAGAGACCTGGAACTTCATATTTGGCTTGTCAGCGGGTTACAGAACACCTGCTACCAGGTACCATCTACCCAGAGAGGTCTGTCAACTCACCCTATAATTAGAACTTTGGGGAGACACTAGAAACCCATCTTCCCAGCTGAGATTGACATCTACTCAGCCCTAGAGGTGGAAGGTTTAAAGCTTTCCAGGGTACATAGTATTGGATATGGAAAATGAAAAACCCCAAGATAATATGGCCTTGGAAAGGGAGTGAAAAAAGATCTATACATTGATAAATTTCCTTTTCAGATGCTGGCCACTGGTTGGGAGAAAGTGTTTCATCACACCTAAAATGATACTCTCTAGGAAACCCTAATCTGTTCCAATATAAATCCTCTCCAGGTTCTGGCCACTGACCCCCAACCCCAAAACTCAAATTCCTGAGTGCCCAAACTGATATGTTCACTAAATCACCCATAACCTATATAAGCCCAGTCCCTTCCTGTGGTTTAGTGGCTCATTTTCCACCAGGAGAGTGGATCCATCAGAACCATGACTCCATTCCTGAATAAAGGCTTTTGGCTGATCTGTGAAATTTGTGTCCGGCCAGATCTTATTGTGCTAACACACACCCCAAACGATGTTCCAAAGTTCTGTTTAGATCTCTTTCCTTTCAGCCAGAACTTTCCAAACAAATATTTGTCCCGCTAACAATCAGAAAGAGCAGTGATCTAAGATGTCCTTGATATAAATGTAGAAGAGATAATTATCCCAGAAGATGAGTAGAAACACTAACAACATGAAAAATCCTAAATAGCTTACTCCAAATAAATCACAGCAGAACCAACTCCATTGATAAGTGAAGAAAATGCTTAGAATTCAGAAAGTTAATATTTGGTTCTTTTTTAGAATCTCTCTTTATTGAAATGTCCTTTAACTTCCTGTATATTCTCTTTGAGTTCATGAACATTTTAATTATCAAAGGCATGACCCCTGGAATGCACCTCCTCCAGCCACATCCCACCTGCCTTTGGTTACCACTCAGTTAATCCCTATCAGGGGATCACATCACTGATTGGGTTAAGGCTTTCATAACCCAATCATTTCACCTGTAAACCTTCTTGCAATGTCTCATACATGAGCTTTTGGGAGACCCTTCACATCCAAACCATAACATCTTTTTACCTAAGTTTCTATTATGCTTTGTATCTTGTTTGGTTGGTATTCATTCTACTGGAGAGTACTTTGGTTCTGTAGTTGTTACCAATTTCTTACCTCATGGGAATGTCTGTAGTCTCTCAGTGGAAGATGCCTTGGACAGTATAAGCCACTGGGTGGTTCTGTCAGAACTTTACAGATGTTATTCATCATCTTCAGAAATTGACTGTTTTCTTAAAGACACACACAGCCAGCCCACGTTTAACCTGTGTACACTATTTGCCTTTCTTGTTACATGCTCATTGTCTTAGTTGATTTGGGCTGCTATAACAAAAATACCATAGAGTGCATGGGTTTTTTTTTCTCATTTCTGCATCGTGTTTACCTGTGATACTGTATTATAATTTGAATTGTTCTATTTGCTAGAGTTTTTGAAACTCTTCTTCAAAAATACCAACTATGGGTACACTGGATCTCCTGGGAAGTCCAAAATAAGACGCAAGTAGAGAGAGTGGGTGTCTGGTAAAGGTATCTTTCTACTTTACAGACAACCTTCTTCTCCTTATATGCTCATTTGAGGGAGAGCAGAGAGAGATAAAGCAAATTTACCCATGACTTTTTATTGGGGTTCTAATTCCATTAATTAGTATTCTACCCTCATGACCTAGTTGTTTTTTGAATGCGTCATGTCCTAATACCATCACATTGGGGTGACCAACCCATGGATCTGGGGTAGTCATATACTTCCAGTGTCTAGCACTCATTATTTTTGATGAATTGTAGAAACACAGTAATTTGATAAATTGTTCAAATATGGTAACTCTTCCAAAATGTGTCAGATGATTCTGTCTGAATTTTTCAGACTTTCTATTTTCAGAATTGAGGGTTTTTTTCTCATTTCTGTACCTGTGATACTGTATTATAATTTGAATTGTTCTATTTGCTAGAGTTTTTGAAACTCTTCTTCAAAAATACCACTTATGGATACACTGGATCTCCTTTTCTTTCAGAACTAACAACTTCCAAATGATCACTGTTCATGTCCACTTACTGTTATTCTTATTCCTAATATGAATTTCATCTTTATTAGGATTTAGTTTTCTCTTATATTTTCTCTATGAGTCAGACCAGCTCAGATTTTTTTTATTCACCTGTTTTCTTGTAAATTCATCTTTGAATTCTTATATCTATCTTATATCTTTTCTGGGGTTATCATGCTGTTAGCAATTTCTTTGAGACCTAGCAGGTTGAATGCTTTTGTGACATAAGCCCAGTTGTTATGGTATTTGCTAGGTGTGCTTATAGTTTGAGATTGCGAAAACTTCCTTATTTCATTAGAGATGAAAACTTTTACCTCTATTTTTTTTCTTTTTCATTGTTCATAGTGAGTTTTAAAAGAGGAAAGTGGCATTTTAAAATACCCTTTTCTTCAGCCATATAACCTAAAGCCTTACATAGAAGTCTAAGTCCAAAGTTTGACACTGTTTCATGGCAATGAAGACTAAAGAGCCATGCAATAAGAGCGGCCTCTCCCTGTGACTGATTGCAAAATCTAAGAACACAGGATTATCTTCCCTATTTTTCAACAATCTTTATCTCAGGAGCTGTGGGGTACAGGAAGACAGATTCACTTGCCCTGATTCAAGAAGTGTAATGACAGGATGAAACAGGATGCAGTTGTAAGAACCTTTCTGTTGCTACACAAAAAGAAATATGGCATGTGAAAATCAGCAGCTGGACTGTGAATCCAAAAGGCTTGGGTGTTTTGGCCACTTTGCAACTTGTGCAAAATAAGCTTTTACTGTACAGAGAGTCGAGGTAGGAATAGTACACTTTAGAGACTCTCTTTCTATTAGAAAAAAACCAGCAAAAATGATAAATAAAAAAGCAGAGCATGGTTGGAAGCCTTGCTAGGAGCCTGCTCCAGCAATAGGAATAAAGTTTAGCTGGACATATTGACTAGACTACAAATGTCTCAAAGACCACATCATGTGTAAATAATGAGTAACTGTATTTTCAGTATTTGAACAATGTCTGTATAATAGTTGCAATATAATATTACCAGCAATGATAAATGATATGACTAATATCTGAATGCATCTTCGTGTCAAATAGTATGCCATTCACTTTCCATGTGTGATCACATTTAATTTTCCCATAAAAGAACTATGTTTACCCTTCTCCTTAAAGAGGCTGAAACTGAAAAGATACTGCAAATTATACTACTATTCAATAGATGGATGCAAGATTGAACTCAGGCTGTCTTACCACAAAGTACACATGTTTAGCACCCTTAAAAAGGAAGGGAAAGAAGAAAGAAGAAAAGAAGCTACAATGAAAAGCAATACAAGCACATATTTTAAGGTGCTGCACCATGTGGCACAAACAGGAGAAGGGACGATCTTTGATCAGCCAATGTTTGCATAAACATGCTAATCGCTGCAGCATAAAAATTTCCTTGAGCAGCCAGTGGGAAGCATGAATTTGCTGTGGAGATTGGCACTAGAGGTCCAGGGAACATGAGCATGTGCCAAAAAAAGAGATTGATTAGAAACCAAAGGCAACTAGGGTGTGGTAGAAACTGAGAGGGTAGGACCATAGTTGTCTTTGTAAGGGTTAGAAGTTTTTAATTCCTGCCTTCTTACCACTCTCACTTTCCTTTTGCAAAATATGTGAATAAGGACATGTTGATTAATTAATAACTCTACGGAGATATAACTGATACACAAAAATGCATATATTTGGTATATAGATTTTTTATTTGTTCTAATTATTTATACATGACAGTAGAATGCACTTTGACATATCCTACGTAAGTGGAATATAACTTCTTATTCTTCTTGTTGTATGTGATGTAGAATCACACCAGTCATGTTGTCATATATGCACATAGGGTAATAATGTCCAATTCATTCTACTATCCTTCCCACCCCCATTTACCTCCCCTCCCTTCACTCCCCTCTGCCTAGTCCAAAGTGACCCTATTCTTCCCTAGCCTCACCCCTTATTGTGAATTAGCATCTGTCTATCAGAGAAAACATTTGACCTTTTTTTTTTTTTTTTTTGGACTTACTTATTTCGATTAGCATGATAGTCTCCATCTCCAGCCATTTACAGATAAATGCCATCATTTTATTCTTCTTTTCAGGCCAAGTAATATTCCATTGTGTATATATACCACATTTTCTTTATCCATTCATATATTGAAGGACACCTAGGTAGGTTCCATAGTTTAGCTATTGTGAGTTAATATATACATTTTGGTGAGTTTAAACATATACATATCTATTTCTATCTTACTCTCAAGGTAAAAAGTGTATCTATCACCTCCCAAAGTCTCTTCATGTCTCTCTTCTGTTGTTTTGGAACTTTCTTTCACTGTGGTAACCAAAACCAAAGCATGAGATCTACCACCTTAACAATATTTTTAAGTCCGACATGCTGTATTGTTAAGTATAGGTACAATGTTTGATAGAAAAAATTCTAGAATTGACTCATCTTTACTTGGAAATTTTAGAGTCCTTGAACAAGTCCCCTTCTTCCCTCCTGATAGCCTCTGGAAAAGACCATTCTACTCACTGCTCATATGAATTGAAATATTTTAAATATTGCATGTAAAATGTGATATAAATTCCTGCAATGGGACATTATTCAGTTTTAATGAAGCAGGAAAGTCTGAAATAGGTGACAACGTGGATGAACTTGGAAGGTATTGTTCTAAGTGAAATAAGCAGGTAAAGTAGGACCACTCATTCTCTTGAACATCTGAAGAAAGTGTAAACATGGGGAGAATACAACTGAACCTTGGATGGACCAAAATAACTCTTGAGAATTCGGTTATCTTTACTGGTCAAGAACAGCTAGGTAAAGTGGGCTTGAAGTTGCTAGAATGCAAGTTTGATGAGAAAGGAGAATTTCTTCGTCTTTTTTCTCAATTTTATTTATAATATTAAATTGAGGCACATATGTAAAGTGTATATCTATAAATGAATTTGGAATAAAACGTAAAATACTCCAGGTCAGAGTAGGAAAAAATAGACCAACAAATGCTTGATAATCTGTATTTAGCCTTGATGCTGATATTATTTACAAAGTGGAGGTTTTCTGTGGGTCTCAGCTAAGGAAAATCCAGTGAGTCAGAGGAGAGTGCTCCAGGTCTGGCTTTTCCTCTGTGTAGCTGAGTGACTGATCTTTCTTGGACTCAGCTCATTCTTTAGGGACAGATGTGCGTGCTCCACTAATATTTGCTTCACTGAATCCAAAACCTATATACAAGTAATCAAATTGCAGCTGTTCATCATGGTTTAGTAGAGCCAGAATATGCACAAATCAACTTAAGAATCTTTTGAATATCCAATTCTCTATTTTGTGCATGGCCCTGCCAGGACCTTAGTCATTGTGACTTCCTACTTCTATGCTTCTTTCACTCCAATCCCACTATATCTGTTTTCATACCATGTCTTTTGATTCCAGGGAGACGAGGATGGGGGTTGCACCTTAACATTATACCTCTGTATTCTACATACAGGATATCTTTCTTTTCGATCTTTCAGGATCTTCAAGGATCAAATTCTATTTTTTCTTTCCCTCTCATTTCTCTGTTTCTTCTCATTTATCTAGTCTCATCTGACTATCATAATATCATATTGCCACACCATGTCTTTTTTCTGTTAGGTAGAAATTATCTCTTGCCAATTACATACCTACACCCTACATTTGTTTTTGCAAGTATCTGTATTTGAACTGAGCTTACATAAGATAGATTTTGTTTGACAATCAAAACCCAAGAGACATATTTATTTATCAAGTGATTTATCAAAGATACACTATTTATTAGTAATTAATTGAATTATTACATCTCAGTGGCTGCCGCAGTCCTGCTGCAGCAAAATAACCTGGGGGTGACGAACAACTTGTGTAGATTAATACAGCAGGAGTGGGAGCCCTTTATTGTAGGACTGGAGGGGTATATATACATTACACACAGCTTATCTTAATTAACATAAACTAGATACAGCAGTCAACCAATAAGGAATCTCCACACTTATTGGCTCGCTGGTGTTACTTCACAAACCACTCCCTCTGGCAAAATGCCAGTCGCCATCTTGACTTGTTTACAGACCCTAACAAGTGGCAGTACCAATGTTCTCTGTATTCTTGGCCCAAGGTTTAAACATTTTTTTCTCTTCTACTATATCCTCTTTCATGCCCCACAAACTATTAATAGTACATAGTTCTTCATTGATGCAAAAATGCAGCCAGGATAAGATGCAAGAACAAGAGATATTGTAGTCCCCTAAAAAACCAAACACTTAAAAAATAGTATGGATTATTGAAAGCAAAAGACAGTGAGATATTTTTAAAAATGGATGTTCCAAAAGGTATATCATGTCTTCTTTATCTCTATAGAAATAGTGGTACAATTGCATAAGAAAGTGTGTCTATAAGCAAGGAAATTAAACAAATACTCATCCTTTGGAAAATAACTAGGATATATCTAAAAAGAGGGCATAGACATTGAATAATATGAAGTAAATCTCCATGTATGATAATGAAGGAAGGCTATAAGAAATTTTTTAAAAGTGGAATTTTTTAAAAGTAAGTTGAAAACATTGAGTGGGGACATAATGCCATTTTTTATATAATTCATGCTTCATATCCAGGAAAGTGGCTATAATTTTAAATTATTCAAGAAGGATGAAGATATTTTATGAATTTAAAAGATTCCTAAAATGCATTGTAGACTTAATGGTTTGAGCATTTATTCAACTGTCGATGTACATGCACAGATTCTAAAGGCTTCTCTTAAAAAAGTTAATGGTGGTTATTCCAGGGAATCAGGATATTGGGGAAGACAAATAAAGAGATGTGGTTTTCACTTTAAAAACCCTAGCCATCAAATGCATTTAGTTATAATAGAATACCACACATCTCAAAAATAGAAGGGAGGAAAAGAGGGAAAGGGGAAGAAGCAAGAAGAGAAGTTCATTAAATTATGTGCTTGTATGCCACAAGGCATCCCATGCATTCCTCCTGTGTATAAAACCATAATGTATCTATTAAAAATAAATAAGTAAATAGAAGGAAGACCCAGAGAGTAGAGGAAAGGATCAGGGGTAGGAGGAGGGGATGAATGAAAAGTACTGGGGATTGAAATGGAGCAAACTATGTTATATGTCTTTATGAATACACATATCTGGTATTTGGCTTAACCAAAAATCATCACAGGGAACTGTGTTTTTTGTTCATTCATAGTTTCAAAATGAACTCCAATACTATGCATAACTGTAATGTACTAATACAAACATGTTTAAAACATAACAATCTTGAACAGAGTTATATTGTCTCCTCCGTTGAAAACCCAGGTAATATATTCTAATATATTTATCCCTTCCTACATCACAGACTCTTCCTTGACCCTATAAAACATTTATTCTATGACAAATACATGAAATATTGAATGGATATTATTATACTGCAACTTGAATTCTAACTAGATTTATGCACATGACAAATTATAGGAGGAATAATGTATTTGAGTTCTTTGTAGTCAACTTCCATATGGTTAATGGAAATGTGTGGGACATGTGAGATCATCAGATTTATAGCAACAATGACTTAGACCCAAGCTTTGTTTGGCCTCAGAAAAGGTGATGTTATCCATATCAGTTAGAGTCTATCAACATGGTTTAACAACCCTGTGTTAAACCATCTACATAAAGAGCAGCTGGTTCTTCCAATCTGTCGCTCCCGTGTTGTCCCTAAATATATGTTCATCTATACATTAGTCTCTGTGCTTTGATATTATTTAAGATGGACAAAGGTGTTTCACAAATTCCAAAAAAAAAATTCCAAAAATTATTTTAAGGCTTGTTATCTTGAACATGATTTAAACTGTAGATGCTTAATGTTTTCAGTGGCTTAATGCAATAAAACCCACCTGTTATTTTTGGCTGCTTTATTTAGACCATCTGCTCCACAAAGAATGAAAAGCTCAACAGCGGATGGAGAATTGTCTACTCCTCATGTGTCAATAATTTATTTATTCTCTCTATCCAAGCCTTCAGGTCATTGCAAAACTGTTTATCTATTCATATTCCAACACAAGGGAAAGCCAATATTTGGTGTTTGGCTTTATGAAAAACCATCACAGGGAACTGTGTTTTTTGTTCATTCATAGTTTCCTATTTTTCCCCTATGTTAAAATAGATTGCTAGTTGTATTTATTGTAAGGACCTTGGTTTTCTGTCCCCTCCGTGGCAGGTTGAGTGTCTCCTAAGGGGTATTTTTGGAGACAGTGGACAAGTCGTACATCTTTCACAGTTCAGGTAGTTAAATGAGCATTACCTAGTGTTGCTCCTAAATTAAGAGGGAGTTCTTACCAGAAATGAGAATTACAAAAGCCAGTCACTTTGGTTACTAACTACATCTATTTTTTGGAATGGTTTTGCAGTTTTTATCCTAATTTTTTGTAACATAATACACCAGGGGTTACCTTGTACTTTAACTTTTCTTGTTCATTTCAGGACCATAACTTTGTTCTCTCCAGAATTCATTTCACCATTTTTTTCACCATCTCTAACAGTAACAACAACAACAGTAATAACAATTAGTATTTATCAAGTGCTTACTATGGTTCAAGTTACCACCATTTGTGGAAAATAACTAATTGCATTTCTAGCCATTGAGATTGAAGTTGATTTCCATTTTGTTTTTTCAAGCTCCCTATTATAGGATGTTTTAGGATTAACTTGGTGGGATAGGAGATAATATTTTTTGAGTGCCTATTAAGTACCATGCATTTGTTGGGGTTTTTATGTGTTAGCTTGTTCAGTCCTAACATAAACAACTTTATTTTCATTTTAGGTTTGGGAAAACTTAGGTACAAATAATGTAATAATTTTCCTGATATTACTGTTTTCAAGAAGCAAGGGGGGGATTCAAACTCAAGTATAATTCTAAAACCCATAATTATCGCAACATTTCACATAAATTTTAAATGCAGCATTTCCCACATTGACTAATTATCCTAAGAATTTGAGAATATTTTCCATGTATTGCCATTCTTCCTTTGAATATTTCTCTGATCTCTTCTCTATCCCTTTTGTGACCCTTAGTCTTCAGTAACCACCTTAGATCATCCCAGTTACCACCCCCTATGTTCTTCATTTCTAACCCATCCTGAGTAAAACTACTAAATTTATTTTCCTGGGGATCTGTTTTCCTACTGCCACTTCCTAGATAAAGAATCTATGTTACATCCATCAAGGTCAAATTAGAGATTCAGAGTTTTGTCTTCCACTTGCTCCAAACTACATGTCCAAAATGATTATTTAATTCATTCACTTCACTCACAACAATCATTTTACAGGTTCTTCACTCACTCTACTCTTTGCCATTCCTTTCCTACTTCCATAAATCTCTTTCCTCATCTTCTTGGCCAATCCTGCCCTATTCAAATTTCCTGACCAAGTTCTTTTCTTCCAAAAAAGCCATCTTGCCGGTCCACAACCCACTAGCTTCTCTTTTTCTCTGATCTCCTGTAGCACTTGCAGTGTGCACCATGATTTATCTACTGCTGTAAATTTTATCTTTCATTATTTGAACCTTCAGATATTAGACAGTACACTTTTGAGGACAGAAGCCTTCTGTGTTACTTTTTGGAGTTTGGCACATGGTGTACACTCAGTACACTGTGACTGACATAAGCAAGGTACTTAGAAGTGTTAATGGTCCTTCTATATCCCTATACCTTCCCTGAAAACTTTGAAAATAGCTTGTTTATCCCACAGGGAGATGGGGCTACACACCTTTGATATCATATAAACCTAACAGAAAATAACAAATATTATTTAATAACTCTTAGGTTCCATACCTAATACAGTCTGTCGTGCAAAATAAGAATCAGACTTACATGCTGTCAGCTTTTGAAATTTGCCTAGAGTAACTTTGAAAATGTCATGCCTACTTTTGAGAGAAAGAGATGAGTTAAACCACAGTTTGTCACTAGGTTTCTTATCTACAGTCACGACTCTCTCTTATTTCCAAAGGGCATGCTTACAAAGTCCTATGTGAAGAATTTAAAATCTCCCCTCTATCTCAGAAATGTGATCTCTTATGAAATAGGCTGGAAAGATTCTGAAGAGCCAAAAATGGTATGATTTACTTTGAGTTTTTCATGGGCTGAAGCTAACACTTGAACTATCTCCAAGGTAGTGACCTCTGTGGAGATATTTATTGCACTCCAAAGAAGATGGATGATGTGACAATATATAAAGTAAATGACTGGGAACTCAGAGCTCAGATATCCTGATGGCTCTTGAGTAGCAAGTCAGGCAACTCTACTCAATGTAATAGGAGAACAAAGGACAGTGTCTCTAAAGGGATTTAACTTCTCAGGGAGAGCATGCACTGTCTATAGGAAGCATCAGTTTACCTTTCAATATTTTAAAACAATTGGCATCATTAGTGCAGGGCCATTTAAAGCTCTATAAAATTCCAATAGAAAAATCAATGACCAGTAGAGGATAATACTAAGGTCACATCTAAAAGGGCACAAAGTGATCAGATAATTCCCAGAGATTTGCTGTGCAGTTCCACTGGGGCATCTAATAGAAGAGTGATTAGCTAGAATTAAAAATGAACAGCAATACTTTGGCTTTGTTTGTACATTAAAATTAAGTCTACATTTTCAGTATGCCAAAGACATAATCTAAATTACATGAGGATGTAGAAGCAGAGCAATACAAAATACATCTCAAAAAAAAATGGAAAAAAAATCTTACTGTTTTAGATGTTTTATCTTATTTAATCCACTGACCAATTCTGTGGTTTAAGGGTTTGTATCTACATTTTTCAGATAAGTAAATTAATCCTTGGAAAGATTAAATAACTTGCTCCAGGTCAAAGTCACTAAGAGGCTGAGCTAGGACCCAGAGAGCTCATTTTCTTCCCTCATTCCCTATTTGAGGTTTTGAGAACTCCATGAATAAATAAATCCAGTTCACGTTATTTAAAGTTTGACATAGTCATAAAACCTGTAAATCTGATTTACCGTGGAATTTTTTTTTTTCCTAAAATCTCAGAGCTGTTGTTCTGTAGGTACTGGAGAATGCTGCATTTGGCAGGGATATCAATTCTCACTAAATTAAAAGGGTCTGCCAGGGAAGTTGTTTATAATCCAGTTGGAGGCCAAGCACACATACCCAAGTTACAGAGCACTCCTTGGTGTGATACATCCAAAGAGGAGCAATTCCACTTTAGCTTCTCAATTCAGAAGTACACAGAACACCCGGACCAAACCTAATCCTGAAGGGTATACCAACCAAATCAACACATCAACTACTGGTCTCACATAAGATTCTGATGGAACCAAGCAAGGGAAATTGTGGATACCTTGCTTTTCCAATGTTGCCCTAGACCTAGATTAGAGTCAACCATTGACTTCTTCAATTCTTAAGTATTTGCAAACATTCACAAAGCCATCGTATATTCATAGCTGAAAACTGGGGCTCTGAGTGATTTCTCCTGCATAAGTCAGATGAAGCTTCTTATTTCCACTGAAACCTGTGAGTTTTAGGAGGTCCAGAAAGTTCGATGCAAAAAAATTTTCACACAGCCATTTAGATGTGATCACATTGAAAGAGCTATTTTCATACTCAGCCTTAAAAGTTAGCCATTACATTTTAAGGCTCTGCCATCTTTGGCTCATCCCTCTCTCTGATTCAGGTATGGAGGAATGAGGAATATGAAGATCAAGCATTAGGTAAAGTTTTAGTGGGAACAGTATTGCCACTTGAAAACAGTCATCTTATTTTTTTAACACAGTTACATGGCAAATGTCCTTCAAATTAAAATTTCTTTGCTTAAAAAAAGAGAATGAAATTAGTCAAGATAATTTGACCTCCCTGGGGTCAATGATGACCTCTTATTTACTTTATGTTCCAAGGACCAAACATGGTACATCACACTCTGTAACAACAATCAGGAACCCAACTACCAAACACAGTAAAAATCAAACCCTCACTTGAAACCTGGCCATAAATACAGACTTGTCATTTGAAGAAGAAAAGAGAACCCTATGGCTTCAACTCCAACCCTTTGACTCTACTTTTCTGGTGGTGGCCCCTCAGTTTTTCTTCTGTTAGCACCATCCTGGTCTCTGGGGGCACTACATTTTTTTTGTAGCAAAACTAAAAAGTTTGATATTTAAAGAGATAATCACAGAAAACCTTATAAATAGGAAAGAGACCCAGGGATAAATATATAGCTAGATACACAGTACAACCTGATCGGGTAGCACCTTCTGAGACTCCTACTGTTTTTCTCTTAACCTGCATTCATAATATAGATGCCAACTTTCCTCACCACACAAGCTAAGAAACTCAATTCTAGATTCTCTAAGACCCAAGAAAAAGAAATTAAAGTTCTCTTTTACTACCCAGGGCTTCTTGACCTGTTTTTGACCGCTGTTGGAAATATTGCTTCATTTCCCAAAAACCCTTCAAGAACACACCATACACAGCAAGTACTCAATGCGGGGGGGCTGGCGGATGCACAGATGTCCTTGGGTTAAGCTACAAAAACCTGCAGGCAGTAACATAACTGAAAGACGGTGCATTCAACTCTGAGTTCAATTTCTCAGGAACGCTGGCCTCCAGCCTGCCATTAGCAAGTGTGTTTTCCTGAGTAGTTCCAACTCCCTCCAACTATTCTCCAATGCTCTCCCAAAAAGCTCACTACCTGCAGCTTGGCAGATTCTGAATTTGAGGCTGTTTCAACAAAATTTAAGACTCTTGAGGGGTTGTTTGTAAAGGTGATTTAGCAGGAAATGCCAAAAAACAATCTCTGGGAAGATTTTTCTGTCTCCTGTAACTGATAATTTTCATACTTTGCTTTGGGTTATAGTTTCCATAGATATAGATCTAAACGAGATTAGAACTGAATCTTGTATTGAGTATTGAATTTTACAAAAGGCTATGAAGTGAATAATGGCAGAAAGTATGTTAATGGATACTTTTATGCTATCCATTCTTTTCTTGTATTAAAAAGTATGTTTTAAATTAATTATTGCCCTTTGACCTGTGGCTTTATATTTTTTATAAAAATGCATTTTGTAAGAATTATTATTTAAAAATATACCCATATACATGAGGATTTTTTTCTATAATGACAGTGTCTGTCTGTCTATCTAATTCATAAGAAGGGCCAGCAGAGTAGGTGGTAACAAAGCTACCCATCAAAATTCACTCCATACTCTTAGTCCTTTTTGGAACATTGATATGTTTGCTATACTTAATTACAAATAGCTTTTTAAAGTTCAAAAATCTCTGTCTGAAAACTTCTGAGAAGGATTTGAGGCAACCAGGGGATGCAGTTTCTTGGGTGGAGAAGGAAATTTTCTTCAAGGAGAAGACTCTGTGGAGAAGGGTACAGAATTGTTAAGTAACTCTGCCAAGGTCAGTGTCAACTCCAGTTACTGGCAACATATTTTACAATACTCACTGACTGCTCAAGTTAATGTTGCCCGTAATGGTTAAATGGAGGCACTAAATTATCTCCTCTCCTGGTTCATTTGGTAGAGATAACAAGAGAGAAGGCTGTGTGTGCACTCTAGTGCATTCTCCTTTCATCTCCTTTCATCCCTTTTATTTTCTCTTTCAGTCTTATGTTTGAAAACCAAGAGCCCATCAACATTTTGTTTGTGAGCTATTGCAAAAAGCTCCAAACTTATGCTCCTACCTCATTCACTTCTCTCTCTCTCTCCACTTAGATTTCCAGGTAGAGAAGTTCCTTCCTGGTCTGTACCGTTGGGGATATTCACCTTTCCTTTAAGCCCAATACTACCCTTCATTTCTTGTTCTGCCTGCCTATAACTAGCAGCTTGACAGTGCATGTGGATATTCTCAGGCTCCTGAAGGTCCACTCTCTGACCCTGTGCAGTTCTAGAGGATTTGACAAGCCTCACCTGCCCACTTCTCTTTACTGAGTCCACTTCCCTGAAGTGAGACCCTGTAGGAAGCATTTCCTATGTAGTCTTCCTGGGTGGACGGGCTGCGAATCAGGTATTTCTATAGCCATTGCATTGGGTGCCCAAGCAGTCATCTAGGATGTTGGTGTTTTTAGTTGGTCTGGGAATAAAGAGTTTGAGTGCAGAGAAAGGAAGTAAGAGAGTCATTTCTGGAGAAGAGCACAGAATGGAAATTGCCTGTCTTTCTCCCCTTTTGGCAATTCCTAAGGAATAGGTCTATTTGAAGCTGCTCAGTATCTGGCTGGGTCTTATTTCAGGAAAAACTGACAGATAACCCTCAACCTATTTTGAGGACTGCTGCATTCTGAATTACCAGCCTAACTGGAAGCTCTTCTTCTTCGTTGATTTCCTCTCGTTTTCTGGTCTTTCCTCTTGGTCAGGTGTCCAGGTCTATTTTTGCAGAGACTGCAGGCTCATGAAGTGAGAGAGTCCTGCCCTTCACACTCATGCCCTTTCATTGTTGCTCCTTTGTGTCTTCCCTCTGTGGATTCCTGGTCCCCAGTTTTCGGTGGTGGTCTAGTGTAGCAAAGAGGTCCTCTAATCACCTTCCCTGTGGTACTAGAACACTGAAGCTCACACTCACGACTTTGTTTGCAGGTTGATTCTTGTTAGGGAGGATCATCATCTGTAGTCTTAAACTAAATACTTGACCCAACGGATGGCACTTTCTGGGTATGTTATTTTAAAGAAGGACTTTTTTTTTTCTCTCTGAAAATGTCACAAGGGCCACCAGTGGATACAACTATGGTTCCAATCACTATTGGGTATACATTTAAGTGCCCGAATGTCCTATAGGAACTTTGATTTTTTTTTCTGTGAACGTTGAGGCTCAGGAGAGCAAAATTATGCATCCATTTCTAACTCTATCACTTTGAACTCTCTTTTCTACCACTCATCAAACACTACTTTCTCTATGTGGATCATAAAAGGATTGACACTTTCTGAAAATAATAACAAATGGAAAAAATACAAATACTCTGTGTAAATGGATCACAGAAAGATTGACATGTCGTGCAAGGAATAACAAAGAAAACACTTGTGGAGGGGAGTTTTTTCCATCACACGTGTATAGAAAAATAGAATGATCAATAAGGCTCTGTTGTTATTGACCTGGGAACACTTGGCTGAAGAAAATGCTCCTCTGACAAATCTAGAAAATGAGCCAAACACCACAAATGAGAATTCTGATAAAATAAGCCATTTGAGTCCCGTCCACGTATCTGAGACACTCAGAAGAAAGTAGAAGGCAAGAGTAAGCTGGCAGCCTGCCCTTTCCCCATGTCTTCCTGCCTACTTAGCTTTTCTGACTTTGTCTTTCTTTGGACAACAAAGGATGCTGCCCTATTTTATAAAGTAGCTGTTTTGCTACCATCTTCAGGAACAGCGAATACTCAGCCCTGGGGAGAATGCAAAGGAGTGAAGGGTACAAATGTTTGTCCCCTGGTAACCAGAGCATTTCCCTTCCTTCACTTTTCTTCTAAAAACCTATTCTGACCTTTGGGCTTAGTTTGGCTTTGAACTTTGTAGAGAGCATGAGAAATGCACAGAATGTTTTCTCTTTGCCTTCAATAACGGACTCAATATAATTGGAAGGATGTTTTTACCCAGAAGGAACGTCCAGTCTAATAAATTGTCATATGTTTATCTAAGTTACTGTCCTTTGCAGTCCTTAGTGATGGAGTCCTATGTGTATTTGCAGTTCTGTGGCAGAGGGAGGGTTAGTCTTAAAGTCTATCGATGAACGGGTGCTACTGCTGCTTTGGCTTCTAAATAATAGGTGCAACTTAGAAAAACACAAAATGACTGGATTCTGAAGTGACACTGAGTAAAAGGGAAAAAAGTGCGAAAATCAATCCTTGAAGGTTTCCTAGAGGCAGTAGTTCTGTAAAAGACAATTTATGCTTTTGCTTAAAGGAATCGCCCACCACAACATTCAGGAGAACATTCCAACAAGCACTGGGTAGAAATTGAATAGAAATAAACAAGCTTTTTCAATCTTAGTCTTAAAAACTGATTCTCAAATGTTTTTAAATCATTAGTTATATTAGCATAGAAATGAATGAGCTATTAGTAGGAATGTGTAAATTGCAAATTAAAAGACAAGAAAGATCTGAAATTGGCAATGTCTCTCTTTTGATTAAATACCTGCTTTACGTTTTTAAAAGAGGAAGAATAATGAAATGTTTGATTTAATGCAAATGATTTCTTTGGGGTGTAACCAGCCTTGGATGTGGAATACACATTTGCAGAGAGAGACAAAATAACATAATATGATAATTCAGAACAAGTAAAAGTATACTTCTATCAAACTGTCTTGTCATTTGAACTAACAAATCCATTCAAAATCCTTAACATAGGAGAAAAACGGGAATTTTAGAACCATATAAAATCACTATTCCAGATAATAATACCCTGTGTGAATTGTAAAAATCTTGATGCAGTCTACCAGAAATATCCTAAATATGAAGAGTCATCAATGGATAACTGACACAGGATGAAACTTATATTTAAATGAAGCACCCACCTATGTACCAAGACTAGATTCCCCCTATAGTACATATTCTTCATCTCATCTTTAAATTTTCCTGTGAAATGTCCCAGTGACCATTCAATGCATTGGGGATAAAACCCAAAGGACTCATCCTGTCCTTCAAAGGTCTTCCCAGTGTATTTCTTGACATGAGCTGAATTTTCCATTACCACCACTGGACACCAGTGCTGAATTAGAGAAGCTGGCTCCCAAGGCTCTGACCTGGAGCACCCAAGCCTTGGATTATTTCGTTTGGTCTGCTGGGCCAGTTTCATCCTTTTTCTTCTATGTCTGCCTGTCAAAATTGAGTCTTCATTTGTGACCAAATTCAAAACTCGTCTTCTCAAATTGGCTTTGCAAAACTGCTGAGGCAAAAGGAGCTTCCCTCTCTCCCTCTTCCCCTAGCAGATTGCTATTAACTCTGTTCATCTAGTCAAGCTCCAAGGGCTGTGGATTTTACCTCTTTTTTTATTGGTTGTTCAAAACATTACAAAGCTCTTGACATACCATATTTCATACATTAGATTCAAGTGGGTTATGAACTCCCATTTTTACCCCAAATACAGATTGCAGAATCACATCGGTTACACATCCACATTTTTACATAATGCCATATTAGTAACTGTTGTATTCTGCTACCTTTCCTATCCTCAACTATCCCCCCTCCCCTCCCTTCCCATCTTCTCTCTCTACCCCATCTACTGTAATTCATTTCTCTCCTTGTTTATT
Organism: Marmota flaviventris; assembly: GCF_047511675.1. Classification (NCBI taxonomy): domain Eukaryota; kingdom Metazoa; phylum Chordata; class Mammalia; order Rodentia; family Sciuridae; genus Marmota; species Marmota flaviventris. The sequence goes on from NC_092513.1 coordinate 43,746,176, forward strand.
TTCCCATTCCCTTCACAACCTCTTATATGTAATTTTGTATAACAATGAGGGTCTCCTTCCATTTCCATGCAATTTCCCTTTTCTCTCCCTTTCCCTCCCACCTCATGTCTCTGTTTAATGTTAATCTTTTCCTCCTGCTCTTCCTCCCTGCTCTGTTCTTAGTTGCTCTCATTATATCAAAGAAGACATTTGGCATTTGTTTTTTAGGGATTGGCTAGCTTCACTTAGCATAATCTGCTCTAGTGCCATCCATTTCCCTGCAAATTCCATGATTTTGTCATTTTTTAGTGCTGCGTAATACTCCATGGTGTATAAATGCCACATTTTTTTAATCCATTCATCTATTGAAGGGCATCTGGGTTGGTTCCACAGTCTAGCTATTGTGAATTGTGCTGCTATGAACATCGATGTGGCAGTATCCCTGTAGTGCACTCTTTTAAGGTCTTCAGGGAATAGTCCGAGAAGGGGAATAGCTGGGTCAAATGGTGGTTCCATTCCCAGCTTTCCAAGGAATCTCCATACTGCTTTCCAAATTAGCCGCACCAATTTGCAGTCCCACCAGCAATGTACAAGAGTACCCTTTTCCCCACATCCTTGCCAGCACTTGTTGTTGTTTGACTTCAGAATGGCTGCCAATCTTACTGGAGTGAGATGGTATCTTAGGGTGGTTTTGATTTGCATTTCTCTGACTGCTAGAGATGGTGAGCATTTTTTCATGTACTTGTTGATTGATTGTATGTCCTCCTCTGAGAAGTGTGTGTTCAGGTCCTTGGCCCATTTGTTGATTGGGTTATTTGTTATCTTATTGTCTAATTTTTTGAGTTCTTTGTATACTCTGGATATTAGGGCTCTATCTGAAGTGTGAGGAGTAAAGATTTGTTCCCAGGATGTAGGCTCCCTATTTACCTCTCTTATTGTTTCTCTTGCTGAGAAAAAACTTTTTAGCTTAAGTAAGTCCCATTTGTTGATTCTTGTTATTAACTCTTGTGCTATGGGTGTCCTATTAAGGAATTTGGAGCCCAACCCCACAATATGTAGATCGGAGCCAACTTTTTCTTCTATCAGACGCAGAGTCTCTGATTTGATATCAAGCTCCTTGATCCACAGAATGGTTGTTGGCTCCTGGAAGATGTTCACTAACTACTTGCTGGCTGACTGGTTTAATAATTTTTGAAATTGTATTCTCTTCCCCAAAACTGACACTGCTGATAGGTCCCCATCTTCTGACCTACACACAAACCCGGTCCCCAGCAGGACATACAGCCTGAAGTCTTTCCTCCCCTCCACTGTTGCCATAATGATCTCTCTGAAACAGAAATCTGGGTATGTCATGCTATTTTAAACATTGCCATCATCCCTCCCTCACTCGAAGGCTGAATTCCACAGGATTCCTGTGACTTCTAAGGCCCCGTGATTTTCTCCTTCTTCTCCAGCCAATTATCTGCAGCTTCTAGTTATGTGCTTCCTGCCCCATCAACATCAGGGATTTGCCTCTTACACAAGTGCTCTAAAGGCCTACATCATACAAAAGGTGCATTAGTTAATAACACTTCTTCTGTGCAAATAAATCTAAACTGTGTAGAAGTCAAGGCATTTTGGAACAGTGGCTTCACCTTTGTGAAACATGTTTCACTCCACATGCTTCTGCCCAGCTGCTCCATTATTACTTCACGTCAGACATTTCCTTAAATCTCCAGAAGAGATGGATTGACGAACTTCTTCCTGTCATTTGATTACATTCAAATTCTGTTTTAAAGTTTCAGATTTGGAAACATTACTTCAGGCATTAGCCTGAGCCCTAGTAACACTATTAATGAGGATTTCAATTATGTTGTTATAGTGTACAAGGACATAATTTGTAGTCATGGTTGTGGCTCATATGCCCCACCAAAACTCATGTAGAAACTTAATCCCCATTGTGAGTTATTAAGAGGATGGAAATTTAATCCTAGTATGGGATTTTGGAGGTAATTAAGGTTAAATGAGTAACAGTAGAACCATAACAAATGGGACTCTGCTTTAAAAAAAAAATAGGCAGAGAGACCTCAACTATTGCATTCTGTCTCACCCTGTGATGCCCCACACCACTTTGAGAATTTACAAAGAGGTTCCAACCAAAAGAAGAACTTTTCCATTTGAAGCTTCTCATCCTTGGATTCCCAGAAACATGAGCTGAAAAAAAAAAAAAAAAAAACTTTACTCTTTATAAATTACCTTGTCTGTGGTATTCAGTAATAGCAACAGAAAATGGACTAAGACAATTATGCAGACTAAAATTACAGGATTGGAAGTCACCACATGCATTCAGAGAAGTTTGAAGGTAAATTTTAGACAAAGGAAGGGAGGAATTTCTCTGAATCAGCTATGAAGTCATATGAAGTTGTGAAACTGTTAACAAGGTTAAAGTTAACAATCCTTTGCATTTAGGAAATTTTTCACTTTTCAAATTTTGTACATAAGTGATAGTTTATTAATACCTCTTAAACTTTGTTACTTTAAATTTGCATATCTAGATTCATATAAAATGGAATTGCATTGTATCTATATTTTCCCAGTATTTCTTGCCATGATGTTGTTCCCTACTGCCTGGAGTTCATCTCAAACATCCCACTAGCCACATCTCATCCACATTTCTTCATTTAATTCCTCTGTCACTCCAACAAGTTTTCTCTTCCATGCTGGGTCCATTATTTGCTCTCGTATTATGTCTCCCTGTGCATAACTTTGCCATTAGCCTCACACCCATCCTACAATGAAGAATATTCATTCATCCTTGCTATCTCTATAGTGAGTACAGGGTGTGGCACATATGCATTCAAATAACATTTTTCCACAGTGTAAGTCGTATGATACAGGTGTGTTAGTCAGATTTTCATTACTGTGAAAAAATCCCTGAAATAAATCCACTTAGAGGAGAAAAGTTTCAATGTGGCTCATGGTTTGAAAGTTGTCAGACCACGGTCAGTTGGCACTATGGTTTTCGGTTCTATGATGAAGCGCAGAACAACATGGTATGGAAGACATGAGGAAGCAAAGCTGTTCACCTCCGGGTGGCTGGGGAAGCAGAGAGAGGAAGAGGAGGAGTCAGGCTCCTAATATTTCCTTAAAGGCATGCGCCAAATAACCTAACTTTCTCCCACTAGGCCCCACCTCCTGAAGGTTCCACCTCATGCCAATAGTACCACTGGCTGGAGACCTGTGGACATTCAGGATCCAAAATATAGCAGCAGGTATTTTGTGTTTACATATCGGCTCATTCTGGAGTTGGAGTTTATGGAGAAGAGGAATTGGTACCCTAAGTCTATAACACAAATCTTTGTACATAGATATGCCCGGTGGTTATGTCTGGAATTAAGTTAATACCACAGCTCATAAGAATTGCTGCAATTTTCATGTTAATATAGTCATGTTTCCCATTACAGCATTTTAGTCAACACATCATACATAACATTTTTCATTTTTTCAAACTTTTTACATAAAGTAATGGTTTATTAATACTGAAAAATTCCTGTGGCTTGGTGATGTCATAGCTATTGTAACTTTGTAGCACAATGTACTACCCAGATGTTTGTGGTGGTGCTGGTGTAAATAACATACCTGCTGCCAACTCTATATAAAATGATAGCACTATACATTCCATATGGTACAGAGTACTTAATAATTTTAAAATGACCATAAGTGATTTATGCATTTGCTATATTTTGTATGCTATTTTAGAGTGTACTCCTTTATTAAGAAAAATGTTTACTGTACAACAGAATACCATGTTACACTAGCAGCAGCCTCAGACATCTTGCGTTTACTACGTCTCTCAATTTCATGAAGAGGCCACACTGAATGATGGACCCATATCATTTAGGTTTGTATTAAGTACTACTCTGTGATGTTCACACACTGACTGAATTGTTTCCCAAGACTCAACCATACAGTATCATTAGATATCACTGATATCTAATTTCTAATGTCTCCTCTCTGCCTTTTTATAAATGACCTATTCCTTCCCCCTCTCCCATGACCATTTCATCATATTTTTTCTGTTTGCCATGCAAAGCTGCATCTTTGCTCGAGCATATTCAAGAGTATGGAATTCTGTCGGAAGGACACATCCCAAGGCACTGCCATTCTTTACAAGTTGTAGCGAGCCACCTTTCTGCTTGAACTGTGAACACCTGCCTCTGAATCACTGAGTTCATTTTCCTTTATTGGAATCAGGTGTCAGCTCATGAACTTGCTCTTTGCTCTTTACCTTTTTCATTTCTTTAAAGAAATTCATATAACCCTTCTCAATTACATGCTATAATTTCTCATTCAGTTCCATCCTAGTTGGTTTCTTTATATTCTTTATAGCTGTCACCTCTGAACCTCTTTATGTTTTATAAAACCCAAGCACTGTCTTTTAAACTTAAGTGTCCATAAGAATCATGGGGGAGAACTCGATAATATGTACAGAGAACCAATATCCTGACTCAGCCAGTTTGGACAATTTCATCTTTACAAACATGACAGGCTTCTGAGGCTAGTCTCTGGGGTCTATAAACCTTACTCAGACACTTTCAACTCAGCAGACTTCTGAGAAGACTTGACCTCTACTCTTTATTTCTGACCCACTGTACACAAAATGTACCCTTTTTTAATGTTCATTATTTAACTTCCAACTTTTTTCGTATTACTCTCAATTCTGTCTCAAGTTGGAAATATCTTTCTCCAAATGTATAAATTTTGATCCTTTGCTTGAGAATTATCTTTTTTGTTTGATGGCAAACCACTGACATTTATAAAGTGACTTGATTAACATCGTTATGCATTTCCCATATCATCCTAGTCTATAAACAGATTGGTCATATGGTGACTTACCTTTATAGCTTCTAAGAATGAATTTGAGATAATGTTAGGATCAGAAAAGATGGACATTTTTATGCACATGTCACAAATTTCATATTATCCTGGATATAAATCCCCTAGTTACCCCTGAGCCATTTCTCTTCATTGAATTGTATTCAGAACCATACATCAGTATATGCAAATAAGGGTTCTTTGTTCCTGATAATTTTACAGGCTAATTGTAAATATTTGTTCTTATAGAGTACATTGTCCCAATTTATACCTCTGCAATTGAAAATCTTGCATACTCAATATATTATACTTTATACAGATTGAGTATCCTCTATCCAAAATGCTTGGGACCAAGCATTTCAGATTTTGGATTTTTTTTTATTTTGATACATTTTTATAAATATGACTATATCTTGAGGATGACATACAAATATTAACACAAAAGTCATTATATTTCATATACATTTTAAGCCCTTATGCACATAGTTTGTCAGTGTTTTAAATATGACTCATTGAATAGATCAGATGTGGAATTTTCTTCTCCAGGCTCATGTCAGTGCTCAAACAGTTTTGGATTTTAAAACACTTTAGATTTTTCAGATTAGGGATACTCAGCCTATACTAAGGAAAGTAACTGATGTCTCCTTAATTTATAGAGGGTAGGATAGGAAGTGCAATTGTTTTCTGAATTAAGATCTTTAATCAGATATCATCCCACACAGATCTTAATTTTGCTTGTTTATCATTTTATAGAAGCTAATAGAATCTCTGCATATGGTGGGACTGATGCCAGCATGTCCCTGTTTATTCCATATTCCAATGGTTCTTGTGACCCATTTTGTGACAACCTCCCCCAATTTTGCCCTTTTCCATGACAGTAATTGCACATAATTCTGTTTGTGCAAGAAGCATTTTTAGGTTCTTGCCCTCTGAACCATAAACCTTGTTTCTGAATTCATTTTATTAATACCTGACAAGCTTTCATGACTCCCTGAATGTAGCTGAAAAGAAATTTGAGAAGCACATGTGTCAGGAAGTGGACTAGGCTATTCTGCATTTATTTGACCATTTGATTTTTGCATACATTTAACTACACATCTCTAAGAGATGTTTTAAAAAATAATAATAAGTAACATTTAACCCTAAATTTGTGTTACCCTGAATAATAGCTACATTTCTGAGAGACTACATTGAGTAATGTATTTCACTTTCTTAGATAAATGTGTATGCCTATGCATTTGTGTGCTTCTTTGCAGTTGCAAATGCATTCGACCTATTTAGCCTTGCTTGAATAACTGAATAGTACTGCTGGTAGAATTTTTAAGTGTAAAATTCTTAGGTGAAATGTTAGGTAACAGGTTTCAAAATAGAATACATTTTCTATAGAGGTTTTGATTAAATTGAAGAATATCAAGTGATCCTCATCCAAGATCAAGGAAGCAGCATGGTTATCATAATGAATAATTTGGGAATCTAGAGGATTTGTGTTTTACATAGATGGCTCATTCCTATTCTGACTCCATCATCGAAAATTCCCTGGACATACCCAGTCTTCAGGGAAACTGGAATGATTTATGAGTGGTTCTCAATGTGGCTATCTCCAAATCACCTAAGTGATTCTCACCCCAGAGCCAGTGATGTGGAGTGGATTGTAACTCCTCACCCAAAAATGTGTTTAGGTTCTATCTCTAGTACCTGCTACTGTGACCTGATTTGGAAACAGGATCTTTGTAGTCATAATTAGCTAAGCTGAGGTCATATTGGAATAGATTGGCCCTTGGTACAATATACTTGGAGTCCTTATAAGCAGAGTACAAAGGACAGAGAGACACATGAACAGAGAGAAAAGCCATGTGAAGAGAAAGGCAGAGACTGGAGTAATGTAGTGTCAAAATGGCTGAAATCACCAGAAGCTAGGAGGAGATAAGGAAGTATTCCCCTTAGGCTTCATAGATACATGGCTCTGCTGACAACTTAATTTCTGATTCATGGCCTCTAAAACTGTGAGACAATATTTTTGTTTGTTATTTAAACCACCAGATTTGTAGAATTTTGCTATGGCAATGCCAGGAAACAAATATAGCTACTTATTCAAGAAGTAAGGCAAAAGGAACTGTCTTTTGAAAGCTCTGTGTTCGCTGGTGATTCTGCTATAAGCAAGCTTTGAGATCAAGAGATGGATGATCTCTGGGATTCTAAGATCTCAGGAACAATGACTGGAGGATACATATGTGTTTCAGGCAGGAGGTTTATATCTATTTCAGTGATGAAAACTACTAACTCATCAAGATAGTGGCAGAAGTTTCTCTCCTACTTATGATAATGAAGCCCTAAATGAGGCTATTCTGTAGTTGCTACCCTAGAAATACAAGGCACTTGAAGGTCAATCCAATTTCATCTTGACAAACACATCAGCTTGAACTTATTTTCTCTTGGAGATATGATGCTTATTCAGTTTTCAGTAGGTAAGTGTTGGGGTGCTGTTCGTGATACATTTGCCACATAATGGGCAATATATCTTCTATGTATGAACATCTAGTTCTTTTGCAATTGTCTGTGATGATTGATATTAAACTATCATTTCTTGGTCTGTGGCACCAAGTGCAAACTTATCTTTCATATTGCTGACTCTAGATGTGCCTCTCTCCCGCCTGGGTCTGCCCTTGAGACACAATAATGTGCCTCACGCAGCACGGGGACATCATCAGGGATTTGTGCCATGCCCAGAGCTGACAGAGTGCCCTGAATGATGGCAGCAGCCTCCCCAAACACACTAGCAGGGCCTCCATCTATAGCAGCAGCAGACAACAATGACCCCAACTCCACAGTACATCTTGTTCATCATCATTCACGTAAGCTGCTCTTCTACACTTTTTCTTTATTATAGGTCTTCACTGTGGACTACCAATGGGAATTCCAGAGGAAATGCAATTCTATGAGGATTTCTTTTCTTCCTCTGAAGAGGAAGAAAAGAAAAACTCTAGCCATTTTCTCCCTTATAGTATATTATTGAACAAAACAGGGTTAAAACTTAGTCAAAAGCCATCAGGCACTTAGGAAACAGAATTGGAAGCTACCTGTCACAGCCCTATCTACAGAAGTGGCTTGCAACATACTCAGTGGGAGATATCTGATTCTTGTCTCCATGATGAACACACACACACACACACAAACAAACAAATATACACATTTGTGTTTGGGCTTACTGTAAACAACCTTGCATGATACCTCTGTCTAGCTTAACAGGGATTCTAAGATAGGAGTTCACTATCAGGTTTATTTAAAATAGTCTTTCTCACTTTCTGGTCTCACAAATGAATAAGCTTGCTTATTTTTAAGTTTTTCTCTCTTTTTTTCTTCCATTTCAACTTTATTTAGAGATTGGGAATAACGTGAGTACCAAAGTACACAAGAACAGAAGAGACAAGTGTGAAAACTGGTGGAATATATGTTAGAGTTTTTCCTTCAAACTAGTCTAATCTCTGGGGCTGATCTAATTGTCTGATGTGGAATTCTGGCCTATGAGATTTTATTGGCTTATTTTTAGATCATTGCAGCAAATATATTATCTTTCGTGCTGGAATTGACAACATTAGTGTATGGGAGGTATCCACAATGATATTTCAGTGGCCAGTTTATGAATATATGACCTGCAGCATATTGTGAGGTATCCAAAATCAGAGACCATGTCTAAACCTCCATGTATACCTCATTTCCTTAGCTTGGTACCTGGCACATAATAGGAACTTAATAATTTCTTTTACCTGAATTGTTTCTGGCTTCTAACAATACAGTGGAAGAAAAGCATACAAAATCCTGTAGCATCCATCCAAAACAATTGGGAATAAGGTTTTGAATGGAGGTCAACTCATGCATTATGCTGGTTTGTAGGACAGGTAGACTATAGAAACAATGTGAAAGTTCCAGAGAGCTGAGACAAGAAGATAGAAAGCCTCTAAATGATTCCAGGAAGCATAGAATCAATTGGGAAATTTTAAAGCAAGAGGGAGCATACAGGCACCTGAAGCCTGAGTATGTCAGTGGACTGGAATCAAAGTTCAGTAGGTAAGGTCCAGATATATTCTGTTTGATCTCAAAGATCAGCATAGGTGCAACCAAAGGATTTTCCTTTTCCAAGAAAAGAAAAAAAAAACAGGAATAATCTATGTTATTTGGGGTGATGAGAAAGAGGCAAATTTTTCAGTTAATAAGAGCTAAATAAAATGCAGTACGCTTGGATATGTTGAGATTTTTCTTTTTTCTTTTTCTCCCTTTTTTTTTTGTTTTTTAAACACACACATCAAAAAAATTCTTTGAAATAGTTTTAAACAAACTTTTAATTCCAGGTTTTAGATGTTTAATGAAATGACTAATCATCACCCAGTTTATAGAGAAACAAAAGCTAAGGATCATATTTAATAATTGGACTGGAAGATGACATGAAAGCAAAAGTCACTTGGTAAATTGCATTTGTGCCTGACTTTAAGAGGACTTGCATACATAATCAAATTAAAACACTACTTATGGAGTATGAGGATATTTCTGCTTTCAGAAAAAGTAATAGACACAATTTAAAACAACTGTTCCTTTGTCAATAATAAGCCTGCTCACTTTCGTGAAACCTCTTCAGACTCAAAGGGACACTTAACTGCAACCCACAAAATGGTTCCACATAGATGTGAAAATCACCAGTCTGGTGTCTTAAATATCAAAACTCCAATTTTTATTGAATGGTAAGCAGTTCCGAGATGTGGGAATTAGCCACGTGGCGTATTTTAGAACATGCAAAGAATGGAAGGATTCAGCATTCATTTGTCTACGTACTTGAAAATGCTCTGAGAGTCATTACTTAATCACAGAATATCTGCTTACAAAAGCAAAAGGCTATTGGAAACAACATTAAGATGAATAATGGTGATTTTTTGCTAGTGTTTTATTGTGGCATAATTTTTATACAGTAAAATGTCAAATCTCAAATACCACAATGACTTTTTTCCATCTGTATTCTTCCATGGAACTACCTCTCATTTTAAAATATAAAACATTTCCACCCACTCAGAAGTAACTTTTATCTTATGCAGAACTGCAACTATTAAATGAAGGAATAGGACATGTCCAAAATTGGAAAGAAAGGCAATGGGAAAACATAACTCAGCTTACAAATATTTGATTCCCACACAATTTTCATATTGCTTCTAAATGCAGAATCATGGTCTCCCACATAGCTCAAAGGTACTTTACGACCATACTCACTATTATTCCTTAAACTTTGTCTCAGAGATGTCTGTTTGTTTCAAAGGAATGTTATTTGCTGAAAGAACAGTTGTCTGTTTTTGCTCAGAATGCCTGTATTTCTTCATCTGTTTGCCTCCCTTCGCATTCTTCTGAAGGTGTAGATAATTGTAGTTGAGAGTATACTAGTGACACCTAGTGCTTAAACACTAAAAATGTCTGCATTTCCGAGAACATTTATTTTCTCATGGTTAGCTACTGTTAATCAAGTTCTTGTTTATGTGCAGAAAGTGACAATGATAATATAAGTGCTATTTCATGCTGTTAAAGACTAAATGGATAACCTTCCAACATAACCTCTTAACATAATTAAAGCAAACAGATTTGACATTCACATTGTGCATTAAGAGCAAGAGCAGGGAATGAGAGGATCACAGAATGAGAAGGCATATGTTTGAATTGCATTTTTATTATTCATAAGCAGATATGAATGCCAAAAAGTTGTGGCATCCTGGTGTATTCTAGTCATTAGGAACTAGTAGGTGACATGGGGGACAGAGGTAGTACCTTTGACCATAATGAAAACAGTCACAATCTTCATTTTTATTAATGAGTTGGTTATGACATTTTTCATGTCTTAGGTCAGACCCTGAAATACAATAGAGCCCAGATGGCAAACAACAAGGAAAATACTGCCAGGCTCACCACTTCAATTAGGTATACGAGACATATCACCTTTTGCCTTATCCAGTGTGGGAAGAAAAAGTCTCAGCAATCAGACCCAGGCTATATAGACCATAACCTTCATACAATAATGGAATAGTGCCAAGAAAATATCTTGGTTTGTTGGCACCTCCCCACACCCAAGCAAAATATTTCCCTTCTTCCTATAATTTCTATTATATCATTTAATCTTAAAATTCCACCCACTTAGTCTACCCAAACCTTGGTGTATTCCTGTAAACTATCAACTGGCTAATGGTGATATACCAAAAGTGATTCTGAGAGAGGCAATTTTGAAGGCAAGGAGAAGAAATGCAAAGTTAAAATAAACAAAACTTCTATATTGCATGACTTTGCCAAAGATAGGTTATGAAATCATGTAGCCACATTCACTGTTAGAATTACCATCATTAGCAGATATTATTAAACATTAAGGATGCCCACAGTACTGAGCTGGGTATTAAAACATTACGTATTAATTTGGGTCTCTTTATTGGCAACTTCCACATCCCCAGTTTCCACCAACCATGGATTGAAAATATTTTTTTTAAAAAAGCATGCTGATTTTATTTTGGTCATTAGTCCCTAAATAATATAGCTATTTATATAATATTTACATTGTCTTAGGTAATGTAAGTAATCTAGTTCTACAGCAAAGGGTACAAGAGTATGTGTGTAACTTATTATAAATACTGGGCCATTTTCTACATGGGATTTGAGTATATGCAAATTTTGTTATACTAGAACCAATCCCTCATGAATACTGAGGGATAGCTGTGTGTGTGTGTGTGTGTGTGTGTGTGTGTGTGTGTGAGATATGCCAATACATCAGAATTGAAAAGCATATATGGTATATATGCAATACAAATAGCACTTTGGTTTTTTTTTTTTTTTTTTTTTTTGGTACCAGGGATTGAACCCAGAGGCACTTAACCACTGAGCCACATCCCCACCCCTTTCTATTATTATTATTATTATTATCATCATCATTATTATTATTTTGAAACAGAGTCTCTCTAAGTTGCTTAGGGCCTTGCTAAATTGCTGAGACTGGCTTTGAACTTGCAATTTTTCTGCTTCAGACTTCCAAACTGCTGGGATTACAAGTGTGCACCACTATGCCCCATTACAAATGACATTTGTTCAGTAAAACTCAAGGGTTCCAATAAGGATCAGTATCCAGGCTAATATTTGAATGTTACCTCTCACTGATTGGACTTCTTAATGGAAACTGTAGAACTTATGCCCCCCAATAGTACCTGATTTTTTTTCCTTGAATTATCTAACAGATATGTATGTACAGCCCTTGGCCTGATGATCACTGTTCCACACACTGTAAAGTATCAAGTCATTTAAAGCTTACCGTAGCATAGAGATGCTAGTATGATCATGTCATGCAGAAGATGGTGTTGGGCTAGAAGAGGGTAGATAACTTATCTAAGGTTACATAGCTTATCGGAGCTCAGTTTTGCTTCTTGGCAGTCTGGTTTCAAAATCTCTGTTCTTGACCTCTACACTATACTGGCTCCCTACCATGCTGAGTTTTCTCATACCATTGACTCTTGAATCCACATACCCTTTGATCTATTCAGCAAGCACATTCCTTTCCAAAGACTGCCACCACCCTCCCATGCCTTCATCTTTGCACGCTCATGTTGGTGGAGCAGTCTCCTCCCTCTTCTCAGGATTCAACTGGTGCAGGTGCCCTAGGTTGCATTCTTGGTCCTATGTTCTTATCTCTTTAAAGTTTCTCCCTGGGAGAGATCTTTCTGTCTCTCTAACGCATTCTGATTTAATCATATGATCTTTTTTTTTCTGCTTCTTCACCATTCAATGTGCTATGTCTTCTGGCTCCAAATTATTTTTTGCAAACTCAGACTGTATCTCAGTTCTCCTTTTCAAATATTCTGCCTCAAACATGCCTTGCAAACAAGGCTTGGTACTTGCTCCCCTGGACTCTGGGTTCTGTCCTCTGTTTTGCTTGCTCTCCACTAACCACTACTGTCTACCCACGAAAATGTTAAGTACATCTCTAGGGAGAAGAAGCAATCTCCAGGAAGTCTTTGCTGTGCCCATGGTGACCCCTCCATCTCTCCTTTCTGTGTTTTTATAACTGCCTGCTCCCTGCACCCCTTATTACCCTGGTAGTATCTTGCAGTGATTGAGAACACAAGCTCAGAAATTAGGCGGCTGGACTCAGCGCAGCCTCAAGTCTTACTTAATTTGTAAACTCCAACAATTTATTCCATCTCATCAATAAAATAGGGATAATAATAGCTAACCCAAGAAATAGATACCGTGATGATTGAGTTAGTTAATTTTTTGATTGATTGTCACAGTTAAGATTAGAAATGCCTGCTATACTCAGTGGTTAAGTGCCCCTGGGTTAAATCCCTGATATATATATTTATTTCTTTCATATATATATGAAAGAAAGAAAGAAGGAAGGAAGGAAGGAAGGAAGGAAGGAAGGAAGGAAGGAAGGAAGGCCACATAGAATTTGGCACACAGTATCTATTATTATTACTCAGTTATGTATAGAAATTTATAACATTTCTGGTGATGGCACTTAACTCCTTTTGTGTTTCCTATCTCATTCATTTCCTATAGTCCTCTCTCACTTTGTTCTTATTTATTTTATCTGAAACAGACCTGAACTTGGACCCAATGGATTGGAATGCTTTTCTGGATTTTTCTGAGGTTGTCACTTGTCCTATGTTCAAATCACTTCTGTTTTTCATGTTTTCCATTTGTTACAGTTTGGATCTTAAGTGTTCCCAAATGACATTTTAGAAGCTTATGCCCCAGCCCATAATGCTACTGGGAAGTGGCTGGAGATTTTAAGAGGTGAAGTTCTTTAGGTCAAAGGGGACATGACCCTGAAGGAGATTCTGGGACCCTGACCCCTTCCTTCCTCTCTCTCTCTTTTACTTCCCAGCCATGAGGGAGCAGTTTTATAACATCACATACTCCTACTATGGTGTGTCACCACAGCTCCAAAGCAACAGGGTCAACCAATCATGAATTAGAACCTCCAAAACTATAAGCCCAAATAAACCTTTTCTCTTTATAAGTTCATTATCTCAGGTATTTGCTACAGTTAGGGAAGCTGACTAACATAGCCTTGACTTAACAGATTCATTCTCCCTATTATCCTCCAGTGTTATGCCCCTTAGTAATCCCATCCTATCACCTCCTTGAGTCTACTCGATTAGATTTTAAGACTATTATAAAGGAGAACTATAAGTTTTGCAAGTGCTCTAAAAATATTTATTCACTAAATTGATGACATAAAAATAGAGATATTCATGGCTTATTATTAGTCAGTTTCCAAGAAAAGACATTTTATATCAGTGAAGTTTGACAGGCACCTGTGAAAGCTGTATTTTAGTAGGTTCAAAGAGATATTCGGAACATTTTATTTGGTTTGAAAAATAACTGAGAACTTTTCTCTCTTACCAGCAATAACACTCAAAACAGACTCTATTTCATTAGTGGAGAGAGGTTTATTTGCTTATAGCTCCTGGAAGACAGGAATTTGATATTTATTCTCAGGGAATTGGAAAATTGATTTGACCCATTTAGGAGTGTAACAATGGATTCATAACTGTTCTCAAGGAGTCCAAAAAGAACAAGTGCATCAATTGATCAATAGTGCATTTAAGAAGAGACTCTCGATTGAGGAATGTAGACACTGCAGAAGAGCATTTTATTCAGAGAATTAAATCATAAAGTATCGCAGCGGGTAAAAAATACAAATAAGTTAGGAAGTGTTTCCTTAGCTTTAGGATGCCCAAAGGGAGCTGTGGAGGGGTTCCAAACTCTTTTCTGCCACAGTAAATCCAACATCCCCATCCCCATCCCACTCAAAACCTCTGGGTCATTGAAAACATTTAATTCCATCCTGTGGTCAGTCCCTGATGTCAATTTGAAGCCATTCTGGCTTCCCACAAAGTATGTGCTCTTGGCCTTCTCTTGGGGACAATCAGATTCATAGTTAGAAAAATAAACCCCGGAGCACCCTGATGGAAAAGGTTTGTTTAGGCAGAGGCTGAATGGCTGCTTTACAGTAAGTACCACCCAGAGGAACAATGAGAAGTTTGCCATTTTTCTGGTTACTTCTACAAGAAACACCAGCAACATGGGGGGAAAAAAATCCCATCCGTCATTATCAGGAATAGGTTCTACTAGATTCCAAGAACATTTCAGGTTTAATGAGTTTGGTTCTGATGTTCCCAGCTCCATTGGCTTTTTTCTCTTTGTCTGATTACTCTAGCCCCTGGGGCACAGCCACCCTTGTGTTGTTCTGTAATGTGTGTATCCATGTGCCTGGCACCCCTACTTCTCTGAAAGTCATTGCCCCCCCCCTAACCCCCACGCCTCCCCTGTGCCACTTGCTCTGATGCACAGAACAAGATGACTGAAACCCTGGGATTATTTTCTGCATATCACTGAGCACTTATCAGCAGATCAGTCCACTGCCTACATGATCAGCTTTGTGCTGCCCGTCAAAACAGAGCTGGACTGGACTCCTCCATCACACTCTGCCCCATCATGGCCCCAGCAGCTATGGCTGCCACTGCTGTACTGTTGCTCCCTTTGCCATGATGCCCCAAGGTTGTAGTTCAGCTACTTCCAAGGCAAGGGCCACAAATCCTTTCCTTGGCCTTATTAAGAACAGGATGACCTGAAGTATCAATCTGAGGAGACAGACCCTTGCCTGGAAAAACAACAGTCCTCACCTCTGGAATGTTTCCCTCTCACCCAGAAAACTAAACAATATGAACTAAATATAGAACTCAAGCTCAGAAACATGCCCCATATATTTTAATTTCTTGTCCAGTACAGGGTTAAACATACGCTTTCTGAGTCTCAATTTCCTTCTCTGATGAATGGAGATAACAAAAGAACCAACATCTCAAGGTATTGTGAGATTACTAAAGATTCCATCCTCTACACATCCCTCTTTCTCTTAAAATAATTGGTCAAGCAGTAGGTCTATATGAAGACCACGATGGGTAAGATCATCACCCTCCAAGTCAAATCCAATAACACCACAAAGAGGCATCCTGCCTGCCCAGCATATGTGATTTTTGCAGACAGACTGCTAGAGAATGCCAACTTTTCTTAGACAACATCCAGAAGGAGTCCACCTGCTCCTGATGCTTCATCGTAGTGTTGTACCTTTTCCCTAGCTACCTCACCCAGAAATACAACCACATGGAGATGATTCACACAAATTGCTCACTTGGCCACAGTCCCTATAGCTTGCAGCCCAAGACAGTCAAAAAGGCTCCCTCAAGTGGCTCTTTTTGACATCACATGGTGACCACTTTCCTAAGACCCATGGTTCTGGAACTTTAATAAATTTCCCATCCTTAAAAGAGGTAAAAGGAAAAAAAAATCATGCAGGTGATGGAGTTAACATAGAGTTTGCTTATAGCATGACCACCATAGATGGTGGTGAGGAGTGGTTTATAGGGTTGTGGTGTAGCTGTTGCTGCTACAAATCCATACCTCCTTTCCAGGTGTTAGTCCAGAGTCAGCACACTGTTGTACATACCACGACTCTACACCCATCATTGTGGAGATGCAGCTATGACAATACACCCTCTTGTTTCACAGAGTCTGGCTTCTAAATATGTTTAGAGAAAAAAAGGCTCTTTATGTCCTACTAGAACATCTAATTGCATATTTCTGTGTTGTCTTATCTCCACAGGCTCTATAAACTATTTTCCAGTGGTTACTAAGTTTCTAGTTGCATACACACACACACACACACACACACACACACACACACACACATACACACACAACTGGAAATGTAGTAACCACTGGAAAATAATATTTTAGTATATATATATATAATTGTGGGAAGCCACTCCTGAGCTATTTAGTGTCTTGAACAAAGGAGATTTAGGTTTGACATTTCAAGTCATTTTTGTGGCTCCTTGCATTTAATGGGTTAGGCAATGCACATGACCTCAGTCTTCACTCAAGTAGGAAGGCTGCTTTCCTAGTTCCGGAATTGGGCATGACCCATTAAAACTGGACAGTCCACCTCCTATCTTATTTGGCAGAAGAACATTCTATAAAAAACCTTTGAAGTTTCCCCCATATACAATAAAGCAAACGCAGGCTCTTGCTCTCTCTTTTCAGTGTGAAGCTTGACCCCTAAGGTCATAGAGCCATCCTGCCCTGGCTTTTCAAAATTACTTTCTGTGTCTTGTGGGGTTTTTTTGCCGCCTTCTTTTCTTAACTTTATTTTGCAGCCAACCTGCTTCACTCAGAGGAAACCCAAATTCCATAACCCATGTGGGATGTGGGTGACATATAATTATACATATACAATTATATATGTATACAATACAATTATATATATATATATATACAATAATATATATACAATATATATTATATATATATATATATATATATATATATATATATATATATATATACACACTCTCTCTCTTTCTCTCTCTCTCTCCATATATACATATGGAGAGAGAGAGGTGCTGAGTGCATTCTGGGTTGTCTGTGAGGCTACTTCCAGAAATGATTGGCATATGAGTCAACAAATTGAGTGTCCCTTCCCTGAATGTGTATGGCACCATCCAATAGTCTGGGGCTCAAGATGGAACAAAAACATGGAAGAGAGGGGAAGTACATATACATGCTCAGCAACCCTTCTTCACCAGGTGCATTTTTTTTTCCTGCCAGATTCTTCCACCTTTGAATAAACATTTACACCAGTGACTCTCCAGGGATCTTCCAGACCTTCAGCCTTGGACTGGGGCCACACCCCTGATCCATACTCTCAGGCATCCGGCTTTTTGGACTGAGCAGCTATTAGTTTCCCCCGCTCTCCAGCTATCCACAGCATTTGTGGGACTACCCAGGTTCTTATCATGAAAGCCGACCTAATAAATCCCCTCATGAAATTGTATATATTATTTATTGGTTTTGTTCTTCTGGAGAAGCTTAATACATGTCGATAGATGACCGATTGATAGATAAATACATAAATTGATCCTAGCCCCCTTTCTCCTAATTAAATGGGCATCCTTACCTTGTAGAAAGGTATATTATATGAATATGACCATTAGGCAATTAATGCTTTTTTAAAAAAGTAAACAAACAAATTAGTTTCCTCAGACATATGCATCCATTTATTTTTCTTAGAAGACCAGAAGAGTTGGTGTAGAATGAGAGAAAAAGAAAATATGTTAAATTTTTGAATTTGCATAGAGACTAAAGAAATTGGGCAATATTAAAAAGTAAATTACCTTCTTCTTATTCATTTAAAAACAGAAACAGGTGGCATAAATATTGGAAGATACACAATTATAAAAAATTATTTGGAAAATACAACTTTTTAAGGGGAATTATTAAGTGCTTACTCTACAAGAATTTAACTTATAGGGATAGTAGCAGAAATAACTATTTTACAAGTTCATGCAAATGTAATAATTGTCAAGCTTTAGAGATAGAGAAAAAAATCTCCTCTCTTTTAAAAGAAATAATTTAGATATGAATCCAGTAAAGCTATGCTTGATTATAAACTGATTTTGGAAGATTTTTTAACTTGCTAAAGTTAATAAGAGTATAATCACTAACTCAGAACACAGAATATTATATAAAGGAAAATAGGATTATTAAGCATGAATTTTACTAGGTTAAAAAACCAAAAGTTTTTGCCCAGTGTGATGGTGCACACCTGTAATCCCCACAGCTCCAGAGGCTGAGACAGGATAATTGAGAGTTCAAAGCCAGCCTCAGCAAAGGTAAGGCACTAAGCAACTCAGTGAGCCCCTGTCTCTAAAGAAAATACAAAATAAGGCTGGGGATGTGGCTCAGTGGTTGATTGCCCCTGAGATTAATTCTTGATACCCCGGACAAAAAACAAAAACAAAAAAACTTAAAGTCACAATATAATTCCGTTAGAAAATGACTTCAACCTTCCTGAACCATTGTCATTAGTTTGTTTACGCCATAATATTTACTTCGATCTATTCTGGAGGAAATGGGTAGAGATTCCTAATTGTGACTTGATTATTTTAATAGACTTTCTTTTTTAGAGCAGTTTTAGGTTTACAACAAAAGTCCCTGAAGTCAAGGTCACGTGTGGTATTGCAACAGTAAAGAAGGAACCCGGATCTCTGCAGACATGGAACACAGCCATAATACCAGCCCTAAATCTGTTTAAAACAAAAGTTAATTTGATATTATTTAAATCACCATTATTTGGTGTATTTTGATAACCACAGCCACAACTACTGCAAACTAATATAATAAGATGAAATCTCTGTATATCATCAAATATATATACATCTATATATATATAGATATATATAAATTTTGTGTATATAATTTATATATAAATTATATATATTTTTTTTTAATTTAATACATATATGTGTATTAAATATATATATATTTATATTATATATAAATATATAAATATATATATATATATATATTGGTCTAACCTTTGCTTGTAGAATTCCTCCCATCTACTAAGGGAACAAAGATAAGGAAACAAGTGAGTAGACTGGAAATGTTGTAGAGTTCAGAAGAGGAAAAAAAATTCTCAGGGTGAAAAGAAAAATACTTCATGGACAAGATAATAGAAAGCTCTGGTCAGTGGGTGATATGAAAAGTTAAGAGTTTTAATGTTCTGAGATTAGACTGAACTAACAGAAACTCTAAGGGAGGCATTTGAGAAAAAAAGTGATCTTGTTTGGCCTGAGTGACATGAGAGACAAATTAAAGCTGAGCAAATAGACTGGGGCTATTCATAGATATAATGCAAGGTAAACAGTTGTGACCTTTATAGAAAATAGGATTCATTTAAATCTTATATTAGAAAAACTAACTTGCCTCTACTATCAGAGAAAGTCAGGACAGTAGGCCATGAAGAGAGTTGGAAGAAAAAAAAATAGTATTTCTCTCCCCAGAGTAAAGGGGAAAGAGAAGTGATGGGTGAAAAAATGTCCAAAAGGAGCAACCTTTGGGAATTGACAACTGAATATGAAATGTCAAGAGGGTGAAAGATTAATGAAAATTCTAGATTTTAAGCCAGATGGAGGCTCAAGCTTTAGTCCACTAGTTGAAGAAAGGTGGTTACAAGCCGGAAGCTGTCTGAAGGAGCAGGTGTGGTAGGTATGGTTGGATGGATTCTGTGTTTGAGATACTGGAAGGAGAGAATGTTCTTCAAACCACTGCAAGTATGAGCCCTAGAAAAGGAGGGATTCATATATATATTCATATTCATACACACACACACAAACACACACACACACACACACACACACACACACACACACACACACATATATATATATATATATATATATATATGGTCTAACCTTTGCTTGTAGAATTCCTCCAATCTACTAAGGAAACAAAGATAAGGAAACAAGCCTAAAAACCTGAACTCTTCCCCTAATAAGTAAACCTTCAAATACATCAAGTGGGTGAGATTAAATGAGAGGGAAAGGGGGAGGAGTGCAGAGAGGAGCTTGGGCATTCCTCCTTCGTGGGTAGAAAAAGGAACAAAAGACTAATCAGGGATCCATCAAAGGCCTAGTAGAGACTCTAGAAAGTGTGAAGAAAGAGGCAGCTTTCCAATCAAAGATGATGCTTTTGAGAGGTGAGGAGGTGTGGATGCTGAGGAAAACCACTCACCTAGGTGAGAAGAAGTGGTAAGAGAGGTTTTTCATGATTATGAAAACAAAAGCAATATTTCAGGTGGAAGTGATTAGTGGCCCAGGAGCAGAGGGTAGGTATTTTCCACCTGGTGTAGCCAGAAGGAAAAAAAAAATTCTTAGGAGATACATAAGATACATGTAGATGGATTCAGTTTTACTGAGAATAAGGGAGGAATAAGAAAGAAATAAGAAGAAGCTGTTTCTCAGACTCACTTCTCTTTTGACTGTGAAGACAGACGTATTGCCAGGAACACACTGGGATTGTGCCTAGGGACTTGGAGAGCTCATGAGGGCTTCTTTTTAGTGGTTGCCTAAAACTGGGAGATGGAGAAATGGGGGCGGAGGGGATGACTGCTAATAAGTAGGGAAAATTCTTTCTAGAGAGTCATAAAAGTGTTTTAAAACTAGTGTGCAGATTGTACAACTTAGTAAATATACTGAGAACCACTGAATTGCATACTTTAAAAGGGCAGATGTTAGGATAAATGAATTATACCTTAAAGAAGCTATTTTTTAAAAGGCTATTTTAAAATAACTTTAAATAACATGACATATACACAGTCTTATTTCCAAATCCAAAGTAACTATCCTTACACCCCAGACAATTATCTTGATAGAACACCATGGAGTTCTCTTTTAACTTCTGCCTGGCCTCTAATAGACTTGATTCAACTTTTAGTAATTGTTTTTCTCTCCTACTCCCTTGTACATTATTTTTGGCCTTTTATGGGTTTAATGAATGGGTTTAATGAATGTTGCTTTAACTATTTCAAGAATAGGTAATTTATCCTTGATTTAATATTTTTAATCCAATGAAAACCTTACAAAAATTGCAGCAGATTGGTCAATGATGATGGGTCTCAACGAGGGTGACTGGGTGGGCCTCCATGTCTTAGGGACTTTGCTCTCTCTCACCAAGGGTACACAGCCATAGAGGTACACACACAACCCTGAAGTGAATCAAGGTAACAAGGAAGACCCCCAAGAGATTATTTGTTTCACTCAAACCTTTAGTTTTTATGAAATGAGAAAGTTTCATTCAAAAAGATTCACAGCTAAAAGGAAAATAAAGTTACTGGCACAGGTGATAGCAAGCAGGACTCAGTGGAGAAGGTTCTTGTAGTCTACATGAACAACAAAATTCTAAACTGGAAAATTAGCTAATTAAGATTGACATCAGCAAAATACGAAGAGTCTGTCCAGGCTGCCACCAGCAACCTTGAAGACTGTGTTGAAAATGATTTTGATTTTGTTGAGACACATCTACAATATCTTTCTAGCTTGAGAACTAGAGCAATGCGAGTGTACCTTTCCAGTCGTTCATAAGGAGGTGTGTGTGTGTGTGTACCTGCAAATGTGAACATGCTAAGTGCTTGAAATAGTCTTTTTCTTTTTTGTTTGAAACAATCCCTCTTCTTGAATGTTTCCCCTCCAAAGTTAGAATTGGACTATATCATTGAATTTCCATGACAATCAAGAAAAAAATACATCTTGATGAATTTATCAGTTGTTTCTCTTGAGGTCAGAATATTTCTGATTCTTCAAGATTCTCTACCGGGCCTTCTTCTTTCTCTACTCTTTCTTTATAAACAATTTCATCTACTCCCTATTGGCTTCAATTATCATCCAAGGATGAACAATGCCATGGTTTTTTCTTTGTAATCCAATCCTGACTTCTTTTCTGTGCTTGAAAAGGATATGCAGTAATGTTACACATCATCTTCACTTTGACATCTCAAAGACCCCAAACCCAACATGTCCAAAACAACTAAATGCATGGCTTCTGCGTTAAGCTTCTCTATGTATTTTTTCCCACTCTATCACATGACC
The DNA here is from genome assembly GCF_047511675.1 of Marmota flaviventris. Taxonomy (NCBI): domain Eukaryota; kingdom Metazoa; phylum Chordata; class Mammalia; order Rodentia; family Sciuridae; genus Marmota; species Marmota flaviventris. The sequence continues at coordinate 43,768,507 of NC_092513.1, forward strand.
CAAAACTAGGAATTATTCTCTATTCCTCCTATCCTTGACTCTTCCAATCCGCTTAGTTCTACTTCTTACACACCTTTCAAATCCATCTCTTCCCTCTGTCTCCCTCCATCGCCCCATAGTGCCAGCCACCATCATCTACCACTAAGAATCCTCAAAAAGCCTCCTATATATTTGACCTGCATCCATTATCACTGTCTTCCAGTTCATTCTCCATAATGTAGCCAGAGTATTCATTTTAGAGAGCAATAGTGTGTCATGGTTCCTCCTTGTTAAATACCTTTCAGTAGTTTCCCATTTCTCTTGGGACAGAAAAGACACAGTGCATAATGTTTAATATGTCCCTCAAGGGTTTGTATGATCAGGCTTCCTCCCACCTCTTCTGCTTTAGTTGGTTTTTCTCTTTATAGTCAAGTACTACTGGTCTTAAAAAAGTCCCTCTGATGGGCCATTTTCTATCTTGCACCAAGACCTATATAATGCTGTCATATAACCTTTTCCTCTCTCCCACTTATTCAGCCTTTACTTATCTAATGCCTTCTTTATGGTCAACACAAATTTCATTTCCTTAGGGAAGTATCTCTGAACTCCACAGTACAATTTCCTCTCACATGCTTCCATAGAACATTCTCCTACACAGAACTCAATAAAATTGTTTGATGACTCTCTTCCCTACCAGGCTGCAATCTGTCTTGTTCAGTGCCGTGTATCTAGCAACCAGCACATTTTCAGGAAAGAAAAGTTGAATAGACGAATTTTTTTTTTTTTTTTGATGTGTGTGAAACCACCACAGGCTTGAGTTAAAATTCCAAATCTGTTTGTTATTCTTCCAGCAGAGCAGCAATTATCAATATGAGTTCAGCTCAAGTTTTTTTTTTTTTTTTATCAGATTAGCAGAAAGCAAGGTCTGAAGGATGCATAGCACAATAGATAAGTGCTTTTTTGTGGCAGAGCGGAAAGTAACCATTAAAAATCTAAAATACTATGTTGAGAAAAGACCAGTGCATGATACACGCCTGAAAAAGTGAAGTTAAAGAGGATGCTAAGTAGGGAAAGAAAAAAAAAATTACACAGAAAACAACTTGCTCTCATCCTGAAAATAACTTGGATTTTGAAGTCAGTGAGACCTGCATCTGAATCCCATCTCTGCCATTTCTAGGTCAATTAATTATCTGAGTCTCTATCACCTTACTATTGTTTGGGATAATAAAGAGTGTGAGCATTATTTTCTAATAGCAGAAAAATCATTAACCATATTGTTAGTTTTCCTTTCTCTAATGCCAGGTGTGCACACTTTCCTCTTAAAAAACATGTATTTTTCATTATATCAAGCAGTAAAATTTATGTCAAATAAATTGAATGAAAGTTGTACATCAATCAAGATATATAAGAATATACAAGCCAGGCTGTGTAGTTCTAGAATGCATTTTTTTTTAATACAAGGACCTAGTCAAAACAGTTTTAAGAGAGTTGCAAGAACAGTCTGCACACTATATATGTGGGTTCTGCATCTGGGGCATTAAACAGTCCTATATCAAAAATACTTAAGAAAGTTATTGTTTCTGTATTGAACATGTACAGATTTTTTCTTGCAGTTATTCTCTAAACAATAGAGTACAATTGTTTGCATAACATTACATTTTAATAAGTATTATAAGTAATTTAGAGATGGTTCAAAGACTATAGGAATATGTGCATAGATTATATGCACATATTATGCAATTTTATATAACAGATTAAATCATCATCAGTGAAGTCTGGTATTTATGAGGGGTCCTGAAATCAATCCTCCATGGGTACCATGGAACAACTCCGCAGACAGAGAAGATGAAACAGCAAAAACATTAGCAGAAACAGGAAAGTGCTACCAGGCTGGTGAATTTAAGAGACCAAGCAAAAAACCTGGAACATTTAGAATGTTGGCCTGGGGCTTAGCACAGATAGTTTTTACCATGTTGAGATTTGCATATGCTCCTATTATCCCTAGTTTTTCTAGTGTACAACCAGAGATATGAAAAATTGTGCTACATATGTGTAATATGGATTGAAATGCATTCTGCTGTCATGTAACAAATTAGAATTAAAAAAAAAAAAAAAAACCCTGGAATAGTTACTGGGCAGAAGAGTAGAACTTGGGGCATGGAGGGAGAGACAAGGAGAAAGAGCTGCTATCCACTGAATGTGCCTCTAATGATGAGACAGTGAACAAATACTACCCTGATTTCTCTCCTCCTCCCTTATACCAACCTTCCCAGAAAGTCCCCTTGGGCCACACCTACCCAAAGGCCAAGGTCAGGGTGCAGTGGCTTCTGGGAAATGTAGTTTGCAGAATCAGCCCCTCTGAACTCAGAAGGGGAAGGAAGGAACTCCGAGGAAGACAGCAGGAAGTGGGTCTGAAGATGCAGGCAAATGGCTGGGACTAATGGCAATGGGTAATCAAAAGGATTGAGAAGAACTCTGTTAGGGCAGAACTGCATCACACCATGGAAGATGGAAGATCACAAATAATAGTAATTTTACTCTTTGTGTTTTACAAAGCATTTTCAAACAGTAACATGGCATAATGGAAAGAAAAATTTTGGAAGAAAATCACCTTGGAGTGCAAACAATTTAAACACTAAATAAATGTTAACAAAGAAAAAAGTCACTATAATCTTTTTTTCTTCTTCCCCCAATAAATAATCACTGTTATCAAACTGGTCAGAGTCCTCTAGAAACTGTGGATGTGTGTAGTTGTCCCTGGGTGTCTATAAAGGATATCAAAATCCACCATTGCCCTTACCCCTCGTGTAGTATTTGTAAGTAACCTACACAGTTCTCCCATGTACTTTAAATCATCTCTAGATTACTTATAACACCTAGCACAATGTAAACACTGTAAAAAATAGTTGTTATACTATATTTTTTAGGAATAATTATAAGAGGAAAAAAATCTTTATCTGTTTGATTCCAACATAAGCATCACAGGTCTAACTACACAATACACAAACCAGACATGTCAGAACAATGATCCTGTCAGACTGCTGGTGACAAAGTAAGGATCCCAAATGGCAGAAGGCTACAGGAAGGATGTGCCTGCACGTCACTTCATTTGTGCATACATATTTTTTTATTGTAGGCTGTTAGATTGGAAGATGCAGACTGTGCCATTGTGGAGGGCCAACTGTATATAGATAAATACCTTATTTAAAAAAATACCCAAAATGCAAGATATTATTGTTTCAAAACAGTTTTGAACTTCAAAATATATCTTTGTTATCTTTCCATGTCACATACACATTTTTCTGATTTTTTAATAACTATATAGTTTCATAATATATATATATATATATATATATATATATATATATATATACACATATACATGTATATCCATAGATCATAATTCATTTAACCAATTCCCAATTGGGAGACCTTTGTAGTGTTTCTAGTTATTTTCTACTACAAATTGGTTTGGAAAAAATATATTTGTATAAATACCCTTAGGGTAAAGTTCTAAAAGTAGAATTTCTGGGTCAGAGGGTAAGATGCTATAAATTTTAATATAGATTATCAAAAAGCATTCCAAAATTTGCTTCAATTTACATTCTCATCAAATGTGGATGTAGAACTTTTTTTATAACCCCCGTTCATCTGAAACACACCTTCATAAAAATTTTTATTACTATTATTTTCATATTTTTATGAGTTACTTTGTAACTCTTTACCTAAGACTGCTTTAGCTGATTGTATTTTTCTCTGAACTTCTAATTCCTATTCTGTACTAACCTTTTTCTTAGGTGATTTTTAAAATATGCTTATTAGCTTCTAAAACAAAATTAAGTTTACCTCATGTTGACAGGCATTGCAGTTGTTTCTTCATTTATCTTTTGGCTTCTGGATTTGGGGTCCTACCATACAGAAATTTGCCACTTATACAGCCTTATACAAGTCAGTTAAATGTAATTTGCCTCTAATTTGTTTATTTGAAAATAGGGAATAATAATATGTTCTTCATGTTTGTTTTGAAGATCTCTGAGATAACATGTAAAATTTCCTTCATCTAGAACATAAGTAGTCGCTTTAATTGTTTAATGTAGCTTTCTGTTACAGACTCATTTGAAATGTGTTAACAACTTTCCGAAATAGACATGGCAGATCTTAAGCTTATTTTGTAGATTAAAAAGCTGAGGCTCTGAAAGTGTTCCTGAATTTATTACAGTCAGACAACTATGTAGATTTAGAGATTCAGTTCTTGCTCTGTGTAAGAAATAGGTACAGTTACCACTTTTACCATTCTACCCTCTAATGATTGGATTTTGAAGCCAAAAATGGAGAGACCCTTGTCCATTTATGAAAAGGAAAATCTTTCCCAGGTCTGTCATAAGAAATGGTTGAGATGGAAGCAACTCTGTCTTTCCAGGGGCCTTCTTTAAATTATTTCTGATTAGCATTTAACTAAGAGACAAAGATATATAATCACTGTGACTCTGAAGGTGGTAAATGGGAGAAAGGATGCTTATGGGTTCTCTTGAAATGTAATTTATAGCATCATCTTCTTTCCAGGTCCTGGATACTGCTCCATATAACAGCCTGGTCTTCATACATACAAAAAGATAATTACTGTGCACAAATCTTTTCAACCAAACTTTATGCATAAATATAAATAAAAGCCAGGGTATGTGAATATAAAGAAAAAGATACTCTCCAAAAATATGTTCAATATTCAATAGTATTTTCATAGCTTTTCATCTGCTATTCTGGGAAAGATACCTGTGACATGAAAGAAAATGTAACAATGAAAGTTGATCATGTAGAAAAAGTGAACATTATAAATAAAAATGAAAATGCCCCAGCACATAGGCTGTTATCAGGAAGCCAGATGAAAGTTTAGCTATTTCAAATATCCTAGGGACTCCGGTTGCTCTAATAAAATGGAAATGCTTCCAAACACACATGCTTAGAGAGATTATTTCAAGGTTTATATAGATGCAAAGCAAGAGGCGAGAATGGGAGCCTGAATCAGATGAGATTAATAGCACCTTCATCACTTCTGAACTGAACATTTTTTATAATAATATTAGAAGGTCGACCCTGTGGTTCTTCACTGGAAAGAAATATAGCTGTTTGGGTATTTAGAAGGTGGGACTATGTATAGTATATACCATTAAGAGAGGAGTCACTATATCAGGCATGATATGGCTCTCAGGATGTCTTTGGACATAATAGCATATCCTTATCCTGGTCTATTACCTGATTCTTCCAGAGAAGCATCATCCTGGAAAACCATCTTGTGTTTTACATTTTTAAACTATGGCTAGAGATTTTTTTTTAACTGGGGGGAAGTGCTGGGGATTAAACTCTAGGGGCATTCAACCATTGAGCCACATCCCCAACCCTATTTTGTATTTTATTTAGAGACAGGGTCTCACTGAGTTGCTTAGTGCCTCGATGTTGCTGAGGCTGGCTTTGAACTTGAGATCCTCCTGCCTCAGCTTCAGGAGCTGCTGAGATTACGAGCGTGTGCTGCCGCTCCCAGTTAGAGATTTTTTGAAATTTACATGAGATTTAAAATAAATTTTAAACAGAAAAAGGTATAGTCCTTCAGTCAAGGAATGTGTTAATGTATTTTAGAAACACACTTCTCTAGGCAAATATCATCCTATCCTATGTTTTCCAAGAGGCAGAAATACCAGTAAGGCAGGATGAGATGTTTTTGGACTTTGACTTGGATGTTATTGTGAGATTTTGAGGGTGTGCTAGTCAGTCAACACAAATACTAACCCCCAACATCAGAAGGTTTCCCTTCTACTTCATTACTGTTCTTCTAGGTGTCCAAAGATTTTCTGTCTTTGAAGGGATCTGGGCTGCTGAAAGGAGAGCTATTTGCATAAAATAAAACTGAGGGCAAAATCCGAGGCCATAGATGGGAATCCCTGTTATTGGATGGCAAACTGTCAAAGAACATTGGGAGGTCATCCTTTGATACTAATGGATATCGTACTTAACAGGCCATCTTGATATAGGTGGAGAATCTTTTATCTAAAATCTTGAACCGGAAATGTTGTATTTTGAAATATTTGAGTATTACATAATGAGATATCTCAGCGATGGGAACCAAGTCTAAATGCAAAAGTCATTTACATTTCACCTACCCCACTATACACATATGTGGAGGTAATTTTGCATAGTATTTTGAGTGCTCATGCATTTTGACTATGACTTGTTACATGAGGTCTGCTGTGGAATCAAGTCAACACTCAAAAAGTTTCAGATTTTGGAGCCTTTCATATTTTTGAATTTCATATTAGGGATGTTCACTCTGTACAATGTTCCAGGATCCCTTGAATGGAAATGTGATGGGTGCAGTGATTTCTTGGCATCTGTGTGGTTTTCAGACAGTGCTGAGAGACTACTCTTGCTCAGTGGGCATGAAACAGTTCCTAGGTGCTGATGCCTCTGCTGTCAGCTGATCACTCAGTCTGACTCTCCAGTTCTGCACCCACAGACTGTGCTCTCAACCTGGTCTTCCGTCTTCTTCCTTCTTCTGCTGCACTCTTCACTGAAACTATGGTCAGGATAGCCAGTATCTTTGGCTTTTCTTTGAGATCTATTTTTTTAGTTCTAACCTGGGTATTGGTTTTAAAAGGAATAAATTCTAGTTTTGGATTTTTTTTAACTCTCCAAAGTTCTTTTCTCTAAGGTAGTAGCTATAGGATAAGGAATTTACAAAATGAAATCAGGCCTTGAAGTTCACAGGGAACAGAAAACTACAAGAATCGGAAACACAGTGGCTAATATATGAAAATATTATCCTGCCCCATATCCACTTCAAAAATTTGGTACTGTTTTGGGGATTAAAACTTAAAAAAAACTGCAGACTACAGATACAGACCTCCTTAGTTTAGCCTTGAGTAACAGATTCTAGTTCAAAAGTGGCATGCAATCAACATCCTTGTGTGAACTGTCTTGAGAGAGTTAGATGGAACCAGTTCCATCACATGATTCTTGCTACAATACAACAGTAAGAGCAGAGGGTCTGTAGTCTGGATGCACTGTGCTTTTGAAATGAAAAAGGAAGGTTGCCTGTAATAGGTATGTTCACCAGAGAGCAGTCACAATGCCCATTTGGTTCTCAGGCCTTTGATAGTTCTTGACTGTATCTAAATCTCCTGCTGAGTTCCTGTCTCAGGCTCACAGATTAATATTAACTCAGGCTGCAATGAGGCAGATTTCTCTTATTGAGAGGAAGCTATTTTGATATGTGCCCTTTATCATTAAAAGGTTTCCCGAAAGCCTATCTTGCAGCATTTCTATGGAAATCATGTTCCATAGAATTCTAGTATCTAGTGAGATATATATATAAAAAAAAAGTGTTGCATAGATAAAAGAAATCTGTAGTCAAACTACTCAGGGATATTCTGCAAACTTTACCTCTTATCATAAAGATTCAGAATTCAATTAACATATAAAAGGTTCAGAGAAAACCTACATAAAAGAAACCTGTCTAACTTTGATAAACCTCAGTATTTCTCAAATTTTGCAAACATAATCTTGGTTTTATTCATCTAGTATCAGTGAATATCACATGAACCACATTTTGAAAAAGGCTGCTGTATATACACAGCATAATTTATTCAGATATTTGATTTTGTACACCCCTTCCAATAAAGATTGAATCCAATTCCAATTAGGACCCAAACCATAAAATATTCAGAAGCATGAAAACATTTTTTAATTGTGCCAGCTTTCCTACATATTAACTCAGAACTTCAAGTTGTCCTTGAACATGCTGGACTGCTAAAATTTGAAGGTTGTGTCACCTTTAAAAAGTATTTGTGTGGACACCACTTTATTATATCCACTCTCTTTAGGGTAAGAAGATTAAAGGAGTAGATTCAAATAAGTCAAGGACATATAGAATTGGGCTGCACAGTGCCCTGTGCTCAAAGCAAGACAGTGAGGATTGAAACTCAAGGGCAAAGCAAGCCATGGGAAAAATCAAGCAGGTCATCAAGAAACAAGAGCACCCAGCCACTAGAAAGCAAGTTAATGCAATAGATCAAATTCCAGAATCCAGGAAAAATACGTACCTAGAATATTAGACAAGTTGGTGGGGAAAGGCAGACATACCAAAGCACCAATATGGGAACATGAGATGGAGTACAAGCATGTACCTAGTAAGAAAGCACTTGCCACAAATGTCTGCTATAATAAATAACTTTAAAAATAAAAACCTTTTTTATTGGAACAGGTGATAATTGCAGGCAAGGCTATTCCAAAATCTAAGGGCTATAGCTAGTAAATGGTTCATCTGAATAGAAAGGGAAATAAAAATGTAACAATGAATCCAACTCTCATATATAATATTAATGCACCAATAAAAATTTTAAAACATTAAGCAAATCACAAAGGAAGAAAGGAAGGAAGGAAAGATGGATTTTAGACAAATGCAATAATCGTCTGAAAAAGCAGGAACCCTCCAAATGCTCACTCGAGTTTGGGGAAAGAAGGATTTGATTGCTTGGTGTGGTGGGATCATCATTTGAACCACCATTTATAATCATAATCCAAATCGCACCATTTCATTTATAAAATATGATAGAGTATATGATAGAAATAGGCATATCATCAAGCTGGCCAAGCATGTGCATCATATACATGTGCTTTATGAGAGATGGCAAAAATCGAATATTAACATAGTAACAAATGCCAAATGTCAACAAATATAAATGCCAGTAAATGTGAAGATCCGAAATTTGAATTGACATCATTGTGCACAAGAATTGAATATAAATATTAAGAATTTGTTATATTTTTAAATGTAGCCTAATTGACTCCAATGAATTGAATGCTAACATGTTTTTCTAAAATTTTGTTTGTATTTCAGTAAAGTTTTTTAAAAAATTTATAAATCATTTGATTGTAACCTGCAGATGACTATCACATAAACTAAGAAAGTGGTTATTCTTTCAGGGGATTTGAAACCTGGGTTATTGCAATGCCTTTGCATTTGCCTGGAAGACTATATTGAATAGTATTTGGCAGGTATTGATCCTAATGTCCCTCCTAATAATCACTTCACATATAGAGGGTATGGAAGTAGTAACTAAGCATATGTACTGAAAGATGAGTGAAGTCAACATAATATCAGATATAATAATAAGACTAACATGAAAATAATGTCTTAGTCTCTTGGAATGAAGAGAATGTGGGTAGTCAAATGTATGGATCCACATAGAAATGACAACTTTAAAGAGGTAGAGATTAAAATCAACCAGAAAGCACATACATACTGATTGGCAGGTAGTATGTCCTCATTTCATGTCTGTGGACATTATTTCTGTCTAGTTTGTCAGGAAGACACTCATTCCATAGCTTTATACAAGGAAGATAGCTTTCAAACTATTGGAAGAGTTTGGGGAAGGACAGGTTGGGAGGCCCTCCAGACAAACTCAGCTTGAGATACTGAAGAGAATGGTTCTACTGACTGAATGGAAGATGCAAAGTATCTCTCCTCTGCCCACTTCCTTATTTGCAGCTGCCTTCACAGATTAAGGACTATTCCTTCTCTTCCACCTTCAAAGTTTCATTGCATCATTGTCGAATTCTGAGCCAGAGTCTTGTGATGGAAGGGATTCGAAGGAAGACGATCTTTGCTCTAGGAAAAAAGATGCTAGTGATAATAACTGACAGCAATCCAGCATCATTCCTAAATGAAGATCCTATGGGAAAGGATGAAATAATGTGCATATTTAGCCCAGAAAAGACAATGAAAAATTGTCACAAAATTTTTGGCTTCTCACGAAACCCGGTTAAAATTTTAAGCTGAGTTTGTCTGTAGATGAATTAGTCAACTTTTGCCACAAAAAGAGCAAACAACTCCAATATTTCAGTGATATAATAACAGGTATTATGCTTTGCCATGTGCCTGCAGGTTACTTGGGGCTACTCCATTGATCTCTGCTGCACTTGGCTCTAGGTCAGGGTTTAGATTCAGGTCTGCTCCACAATGCTCTCATTTTTCTCCCCACCTTGGGTACTGGTGATTGAACTTAGGGGCACTCGACCAACTGAACCACATCCCCAGCCCTATTTTGTATATATTTTTAGAGACAGGGTCTCACTGTGCTGCTTAGCACCTTGCTTTTGCTGAGGCTGGCTTTGAACTTGCAATCCTCCTGCCTTACCTCCCAAGCCACTGGGATTACAGGCATGCACCATGGGATCCACAATGCTCTCATTTTTAAGCACTATCTGTGGTGGGTATTAATGTTCCCCCAGAGATGTACATGTCCTACTCCCCAAAACCTGTTAAAGTTAGGTTACACAGCACAGGAGAATTAAGGCTGCCCATTAAAATAAGGTGATGAATTAAATAACTTTGAGACAAGACTATATTGAACTCTCCTGGATTAATTGGCTGAGCCCATTGTAATCACAGGGTCCTTAAAAGTAGAAGATGGAAGGCAAGACAGAGAGACATCAGAAGGAAAAGTAAGAGAAATAACAGCAGCGTAAAGAGAATTCAGCCTCATGTGGTAGGTTTTTAAGATAGAAAAGAGACCCACAAGCCAAGAAATGCAGAATCAGGAAAGGGCAAAGAAAGTGATGGTCCTTGAGTCTCCAGAAGGAACATGGTCCTGCTGACACCTTAATTTTAGCCCAGCACGATCCATTTTGGAACTACAAAACAGTAAAAATAAATTGGTATTGCTTTAAGTCGTAAGGTTTGTGGTTTGTTAAGGTAACTCAGTGCAATAGAAAGCCCAATATGCTACCCAGGGTGCATTTTTCTCCTGCTGATGGCAGAAGTGCAAAAGAGTGAACAGAAATTCTTGGTGCTCTTAAAGCCTCACCCTAGTACTGGCATTGTGTCACTTCTGCTCAGCTTACCATTAAAGGAGTGAGGAAATCACATTACTTTTTGTGGAAGGAATTTTGAAGTGATGGTTATGGTTAAAGGTGTGGATACAGGGAGGGGTGCAGTCTGGGCACAGTAATGCCACTTACCGCCCTGGATGGCTTATAGCAGAAACACGAACTCAGAAAAATAATTCTTATGAAAGGGATTAACTACCCAATGTTCCCCCATCTTCAATCAGAATTCAGTCATTCCATTTTGCATACATTATGTGGGAAAATCTTTGAATGTTGGATAATTTTGCATGCAACAAGGGTAGAAATGAATAGCTTGGGTGCATCTACACCAGTAGAGCCATTCCACAGAGCAATCCAGTGGACTTTACTGAAATTAAAAATGTATATACCCTCCCTCTCAGCAAGGCCTATCTGTCATTCCATAGGGAAACTCAAAACAGGTGCACAACAAAACAGAACCAGGTGAGAGGATGTTTATTGCAGCACAGCTAAACATTGCAGAGTACCTACCCACGGGTGGAAGAATGAAACATAAAATGTAACACAAACATATTACCCATGTCACAGGCTGTGAGTAGTCAAAGACAGTGAGTTAAATTTGCATGCAGACACATGGATAGATTGCAGAAACACGTTGAGCAGGAAAAAGAGGAAAAGAACAGGAGATCCCAAAACACAGCACCATCTATGCAAAATTAAATGCCCACAGAGCACTGTGTATTTTTCAAACATCTGTAATTATCTAAGTAAACATGTAGTAGGTGGATTGTCAGGAGATGCATCAAATACGCTAACAGGCATCAAAGGGTGGGAAGGTTAAGCAACAGGATTAGGAGAATCAGACAAAGGAGAAAATTAGGAGATTTTTTAAAAGAGAGGCTATGACAGACTGATAATGACAATAGTAATTCAAAAACTAAGAAGTGCTAGCTAAAGTGAATTACATACACCCAGTCCTTAGGAAGCAAGGAAGGGAGGGACAGAGGAAGAAAAGGAAACAGAAAAAAAAACCTAATGGAAAACAAGAAATTCCTGGAAAGAGGTACAGAAGGCACTTGGCAGGAGGGTCAAAGTCTTCAGAAAGCACCTGGGTTTTTTTACATCACAGTCCTTCCTGTTAAGTTTTGTATTTGCTGGGAAAGAGAAAGGATTTATTTCTTAATAGTATGATAGATAGATAGGTAGATGGATCGATAGATAGATTTTATATATCTATCTGAATATAGTTATATAAATACATCTAAATCTATATCTATATATGAATGACAGAGAACAGGAGTGGCACTTTGCAATAGCTCTTTCATTTTTCTCCTTAACTATTCTTAGTAAGTAAGGTTTTTAAGAGCTCTTTGACCTCAAGGGTTAAGTTTTAAAGCCACATTTTAAGCCTCACCTTTTTAAAATACATCTTCCTTATGAATAAATATTGCAGAATGAGGCAGCTGATGTGTTTGGTTACCTTGGGTGGGCCCTCAATCATGCAATGTTCCCCCTGCAGGACGGAAATTGCTTCCATCTTTCAAAGCACAGCAGTGGAGAAGGCTGAACCTGCCTGTTGAGATCTTGGGAGGAAAGTGGGCCTTTCAGTGATGGGGGTGGGGGGACTAGTGAAGTAGTTTCTCAGGCCACAGCAACTGTGACTCTGTGGTGTCAGCTGCAGAGGTGAGCTACACCACCTGCAGGTCTCGCCCCCTGGGTAGGTTCAAGTCTCATCTTTCCTTTGCTAGCACTAACTTCCTCTTGCATTTTAGTTTTATTGACTTTAATCAGCTTTTACGCTGCTGTGACTAGAAGACCAGACAAGAACAATTTTAGAGGAGAAAAAGTTTATTTGGGGACTCACAGTTTCAGAGATCTCAATCCATAGATGGCCAATTCCATTCTTCCGGAGGTCAAGGTAAAACAGAACATCATGTTGGAAGAGTGTGGCTGGGAAGCAGCTCCTATGAGGATCAGGAACAGAAAGAGACTCCACTTCTAGGTGTAAACTATATATCCCAAAGGCACACCCCTAATGACCCACCTCCTCCAGCCACATCCTACCCACCTTCAGTTACAGTCGGTTAATCCCATCTGAGGATGAATTCACTGATTGAGTTAAGACTCTTATAACCCTCGGAACCATCTTGTATTGTCTCCCACATGAGCTTTAGGGGGACACCTGACATCTAAACCATAACAATATATACGAAGGCTCTTTCCAGAGACAGAGGGTTTGTGGAGATTGAGGAACATGCTAGACACACAGGAATTTTATAACATATAAATCAACAATGAAAGAACAATGATTCTCCACTCCTACCATGTGTGAACACACACACACACACCTCATCCCATTTATCCCCCGGAGATCTATTCAGATCTTTCTCCCACTGCAGCTGAAATCCTCAATCACAGTCTCCTCCCTCTCTCTTGCCACAGTAGCCCTTCCTGGGTCTCCACCAGCTTTTCCCTCCATCTTTCCCCAAACTGAGATTCAGGAGCTGCAGTGTTTAGGTAAATTGCAGGGGAGGATAGGATAAAATGGAAAATAAAAACAAAGGCTCTTTTCTCTACCCTGCCCTGGATTGGCAGCACCCTTGGGCACATAAGCAGGGGCTGGCCTGGCTGGCAGGGCCCAATGTGAAATTGGCTGAATGCTTTACCTTCTTCACCAGTTTGTTCAGCATCTCTCAGGGGAAACACAATTTCATTCCCATGAAGATGCAGAGGACTCTTTCTGGTTATACTTCATTTAAAAAGAAAAGACAATTGCTTAAAAGAAGTATTTGTGTTGATAAGATTTCAGGCTTTAGGAGAGAAGATAGGTTAAAAATGAAAGCATCCCAACACATGAAAAACCAGAAAAAAAAAAATTCCCTCCTGCTGCATCTGTGTTAACCCATTTCAACTGTCAATCAGGATTAGTTTTCTTCCAGTTCAAGATAAAAAATCCACTCACCAAGGTGTTTGTAAACAATGTGTAGGAATTGGAGGAAAGGTTTTACCTCACCCAGTGCACATTTTACAACAAAAGTTTATTTCTAATCTTCATCCTTCATTTTCCACCAATACACTTCCCTCCTTTCTCCAAACTGCCAATCTTGCCCACCTGCACCCCTCTGGCCTGATAACAAAACCTTCCAAGTACCCAAGACCTACCCAACTCAGAAAGTGATGAGACTTTACTGTCAGTCCTCAAATAGATCAGGCTGTAGATAAGACCTGGCAAGCTGGGCCTTTTTCCTTGTATATGCAAAATTCCCATTTGGATATATATATATAACATTTAAAAATACTCTTCATCAGTTTATATAGTTTTCACACATATTCTCCAGAATTAAAAAAAATAATAACAACAGTAAGAACCGGTCTTAAAATTTCAATTAACAACATTTTTTTAAAAAAGTAAACGTTAAAAAGCTCTAGGTTACTGAGATTCTTTAATCATGACAACCTTACAATGTGCTTCTGTGTGTGTAGCAATAGTGTTCTCATCGGTTAAAAGGTTAAATTGTCAGCAGCTCAAGTGGGTCACTCTGTATGCTTAGCTCAGAGTGGAGAATTTATTACACAGTCATGATCTCATTTAGTATGCAGGGTAAATAGCCTCATTAAGCATATAATGTGAAGGAGATTCACGACTTTTCCAGTAGGGTCGGAGAGGTCAGCTAGGGAAGAGGGGGAGGCCAGGCTATGGGAATGGGCCTCTGACTCCCTGTAGCTGCCATCTTGCCCTTGTTTGGTGCCTATAAACTGAGTCATTTTAAGAATAGTATCAGTCAGGGAAGGATAAAAAAGGCCCTATTGAGAAGGGTAAGACCTAAAAATCCCTCCAGAGGCTTTCTTGCAGAGGTCGTGGAGTGTGAATGAAGTGTAGCTACAGACACCAGTTGAGGAAGTCTGACAGGCAAGTATGAGAGAGCCAGGCAGAAGTAACATCTCTCAGATGAACAGTAATGCTCTTTAACCCTGAGCTGGTCCTCAGCCCAGCTGGGAAGCCAGTTCTTTATCTTATATAAAATTTCTTCCTTTACTCAACCCCCTCCTACCCCTACCACATCATGAACTACTACTCTGAATGCCCCAAACCCAAATTTTCAGCATAAGAATCTGCATGAAACTCCCCTGATGGCCTACGGCCCCTCCAAGTATGAACTCGACATTTCCATTCCTTTAACTGTCGTGTGGTATTTCTAGGTCTCTCATCCTTTCTACTCCCCTTCCACCTCTCCTCCTACTGAAATTTACTTGGAAATTGGTAAGGTAACACTGACTAACAGAGAGACTGGCCTCTGTCGATGGGTACAAGGGAGAAGCCCAAGGGACCACAGCCCACAGAGTCACCAGTTTCTAGCGGGAGTCTGCTGAAGAAGGTTCTCTCTGTAACTTTCTACCCCAAAATGAATGTGGTTTTGTGTTTGTTTTCGTTGCAGTGCTGGGGATAGAACCTAGAACATTGCCATACTAAGGAGATACTCTGCCACTGAGACATATTCCCAATTCTAAAAGAACAGTTTCTATGCATATTTCAGAGCCAATGAACTCTACTTACAGTAGAAAGATAATACTTTGGGTATTAAGTAAAAATAAAATAAAAGGATAGATGGAAAAAAGTTATTTTAAATAAGATTCTCCTTTCTAAGGCAAGGAGAGAGATAGTTTGAAAGACATAAGCAGATAGTCATAATGCTGTCCCCATGGTCACACATTGGGAAAATGGTCTGTTTCCTCAAAAAAAAAAAAAAAAAAAAAAGAGTATGCAATGATTTAGGGTATAAATATCTAATGCACCAATATTGAGAAACAACAGCATTGATGTTAGTGTATAATCACATAAATATTGGTATTTAAAGATGGCAGGGAACATTTCAGGGATTAGTTAATTTAATTCAACTATATCTGTGGACTCTGATTGAAACAACGCTGCTAATTTTAGAAAGAAGAGAGGTAAAAACTGATCTCACATTTACATACCATTAACCAGTGTAATTGGGTAAGAATGAACTTGGGGAACTCACAGATTGCAGAGTTAATACTTCGCATATAGACCGGGAACCATAAAATTGTCACTGCTGAGTAAAGATGAGTGAGATTTTAGTTCCAACTCCCCTGTGGAAGCTTGCCATTGTAATTTCAGTGTCCTGATTTTTAAAGGCAAGTAAACCCCAGGGTCTTAAGACTTAATTCACTTTGCCACATTTGAATGCTTAGATATTTTATACTATAGAATTTGGACCATGCATTCCTGGCATATGAAGAATAAAATGTGTGGTGTACACAGAAATAAAAATGAGGCAAGTTTGTTTCTATGGGACAACCACTGGTCATTTCAGAGTGTGAGTACCCCACCAGTAAAGAAAAATGTTCTCTGGTTTTTATTGTAAATTGGTAACTAGAAGATAGTACCTACCTTATTCTGCAAGAAAGAAAAAAAATATTAGAGTGTTTTTTAGTCAACTTTTCTATTGCTATGATCAAAACCTGACAAGAAAAACTTAAAAAAAAATTTATCCTAACTTGTTATATATGACAACACAACAGAATGTATTACAATTCCTATTACACATATAGAGCACAATTTTTCATATCTCTGGTTGTATACAAAGCATATTCACAACATTCGTGTGTTCATACATGAATTTAGGGTAATGATGTCCATCTCATTCCACCATCTTTTTTATACCCCTTGCCTCCTCCTTTCCCCTCCCTCCTATCTAGACTTTGTCTAATCCTCCTATGCTCCCCCTCCCAACCCCACTGTGAACCAGCCTCCTTATATCAGAGAAAACATTCATCGTTTGGTTTTTTGGGGGATTGGCTAACTTCACTTAGCATTATATTCTCCAACTGCATCCATTTACCTGCAAATGCCATGATTTTATTCTCTTTTATTGCTGTGTAATATTCCATTATATATATATATGCCACATTTTCTTTATCCATTCATCTACTGAAGGGCATCTAGGTTGGTTCCACAGTTTAGCTATTGTGAATTGTGCTGCTATAAACATTGATGTGGCTGTGTCCCTGTAGTATGTTGTTTTTAAGTCCTTTGAGTATACACTGAGGGGTGGGATAACTGGGCAAAAAGATGGTTCCATTTCCAGTTTTCCAAGGAATCTCTATACTATTTTCCATATTGTCTGCACCAATTTGCAATTCCACCAGCAATGTACGAGTGTGCCTTTTCCCCCACATCTTCACCAACACTTATTGTTTCTTGCATTCTTAATAGCTGCCATTCTGACTGAAGTGCGATGAAATCTTAGAGTATTTTGATTTACATTTCTCTAATTGCTAGAGATGATGAACATTTTTTCATATATTTGTTGATTGATTGTATATCACCTTCTGAGAAGTATCTGTTCAGTTCCTTGGCCCATGTATTGATTGGGTTATTTTGGGGTTTTGTTTTTGTTTGGTGTTTAGCTTTTTGAGTTCTTTATATACTCTAGAGATTAGAGTTTCAAGCCATGGTTCATTGGCTCTGTTGTTTTTACCCTTGTAGTGAGGCAAGACATCATGGAAAGAGATGTTGGTGATAAGAGATGTGCAAGTGGTAAAAATTTGCTCCCAAGCTGTAAGCTCTCTATTCACCTCACTGATTATTTCTTTTGCAGAGAAGAAGCTTTTTAGTTTGAATCCATCCCATTTATTAATTCTTGAATTTAATTCTTGTGCTATAGGAATCCTATTAAGGAAGTAGGGAGGCTACTCCAATATGATGGAGAACAATTTTGAGAAAGGAAAGTTTATTTGGTGCGCATGGTTGAGAAGTCTCAATTCATAGACAGCCAACCCTATTGCTCTGAGCTCCAAGTGAGACAGAACATTATGGTAGAAGGGTGTGAAGGAAGGAAGCAGTTCAGGACAGGACAATCAAGAAGCATCAAGAGGCCTCTGCTCACCAGGGACAAAATAGAAACCCCAAAGGTACATCCTCAGTGACCTACTTCTTCTAGACACATCCTATCTACCTACAGTTAACTCCCAGTTAATCCATATCAGTGGATTGTTGCACTTTTAGGTCAAGGTTCTCACAACCCAATAATTTCACCTCTAAATTGCCTTGCATTGTCTCACTCATGAGCTTTTGGTGAATACCTCATATCTAAACAGTAACAGAGAAGGTAGAAAAAATATGATAATAATAAAGAAATTACGTTTTAATCTGGTATTAAATATCTTAATTTCAACTATGAAGATCATAGCTGTGGCTAACGGGGTTTTTTTCCCTATCATTAAATACTTAGCAGTCAGGAAGAAGAGTAAGAGAATCTGTACCCCACTATACTTTCCTATCTCCCATTTTCATCAATACTTGGACCAAGTAGAAAACTTGGAAAGCTATAGCATCCTATTCCAGATGGTGCATTTTGAAGCAGCCCAAATGCTTTCCAGTACTATCACCATCACTTCTCCATGCCATACACAGTATTATATAGTTCATCCTATATCCACTCAGGGTCCAAATGCATGGCAGAGAATGGGATTAAACCTCTTAGTAACTAATGAGCTTTATTTTAGACAAGTAAAAATACCACAACTAATAATAGAAACTTTGAGTTTTAGTAGTAATTATTTCGGGAGATTATAAGGATTTATATGTTTGATTAGTTCAGAACATCAGGAAAGTGACCTAGAAAAGAAGTTGAGTGAGTTAGTTGTCCATCATTATGACAAAATACTAGAGAAAAATCTATTTAAAAGGAGGAAAAGTTTATTTTGGCTCATACTTTTGGAAGTTTCAAGCCATGGTTCATTGGCTCTGTTGTTTTTACCCTTGTAGTGAGTCAAGACATCATGGAAAGAGGTGTTGGTTGAGCAGAGATGCTCCACTCATGGCAGCTGAGAAACAAAGAGAAAGAGTAAGAGTTAGAGTCCCAACATCATGTCCAAGGGTACACCCCCAATGATCTAACTTACTTCCATTAGGCCCCAACTCCCACAAGCTGTACCACTTTCCACTAACACCACTGGCCTGGCCGGGGACTAACCCTTCAACACATGGATCTTTGGGATCCAAACCATAACAGAAATAGAAATCACCTCAGTTCAGAAGGAGCTATACTAAAATCAAATTTTTTCAGGAACTCATTAAAATCATTGCTGAATAGCACTTTTATGACCTCACTTCATCTCAATCTCCATCTCCATCTCTGGCACAAAACCCTAAACATGTTTTGATCATTTTTACTTGTTCAATTAATGTTAACATTCTAGGCAGAAACAAGGATTTTTGGATCACTGGGTTTATTATAACTAGTAGATATCTTGCTGCTTTTTATGATGTTGATGCTAAATTTTCATTGCTTCCAAAATATGAGCATTATAGTATCTCCTAGCTGATTCAAAATGAACTTGATTTACAAGAAGGATAAAAAAAGTATTTGTTATATATTGTGATAGTAAATTTGGGTAAAATAACAAACCTCTCCAAATCCTGATTACTATGAAATGCTGATAATAATATTTATACAGCCATATGATAAGAATTAATTAAAATAAGGCACTTAGTACATTCTCTTGATATAGAATAAAACCTAAATAACTTAGACGTTATTCTTATTAAACTAGCATAGAATAATAAATAATTATCTAATATCATTCAGACAAATAATATTACTTAAAGCAATATATGGCCTTAAACACGTTTTAGAAAACAATATAGGATGGAAATAAACTAAACATTAAAACCAAAGAAGTTAGAAAAAATATTAACTATTAAAAGTTAGTAAAAAGGTATTGAAAGAAATTATTGCATTAGAAAATGAAAAAACTATAAAATTAATATAGGATCTGTGCTAATATTTTGAAACCTCTTATTAAGTAGAGATAATATTTTCAGGTTTCATCAATCAAACCCATATGATTAAGTGCACATTAACTTATAAAAGGTCATATAAACACAGATTCTGAGGCAAAGTATTTATAAAAGAATAGAATAATATTTAATATTAAGTCACAAAATATCATTAATACAGATAATACTCTAGGAGAAAAAAATTACAGTACCATAACTAACACCAGAAGTAGAAAACGTAACCAACGCAATAACTGTCCCAAAGTCCACCTGTCAATTTCCATCATTGCTTTAATGATTTGGAAGTTGGCAAGTTTTTACTGTAAAGGGAAAGATGGAAATATTTCAGGCCTCCAGGTTCACGCAGTTTTAGTTACAACCACTCAATTTTGTCATTAAAATATGAAAACAGCCATAGACACTGTAAATTTACAAGAGGTCTGTGTTCCCACAAAGCTGAATTTTCAAAAAAAAAAAAAAAGTGTGGGGCAGATTGACCACTATTGGCAGGCTCTGGTTCTAGTCCTACTTTTAAACATCACTCCCCTAGATTATATCCACAGCCTTCAAATATCTGCTCCATTAACTTCCACCTACTCTGTAAACCAGCACCAGCACCCCTACTCAATCCACTCTTCAGAGTGTAGCATGAAAATATAATTAACAACATCCTGTTTGGCCCTTAACATTTTTTAAAAAAAATTATTGGTTCTTTTTAATTAAACATGTCTTAGCATCTTTTTAATATGCATTGTACTCTTATAATAAAGGTAGAAAATCAAAAGAAAATCCTGCCCCCATCTGCTCCACAGGACTTTTGTGTACACTTGCTTTTTTTTTTTTAAGAGAGAGAGAGAATTTTTAATATTTATTTTTTTAGTTTTTCTGTGGACACAACATCTTTATTTTATTTTTATGTGGTGCTGAGGATCGAACCCAGTGCCCCGTACATGCCAGGCAAGTGCGCTACCGCTTGAGCCACATCCCCAGCCCTACACTTGCTTCTTGTTCTAAATATTCCTACTTCTCCTCTTTCCTAATTAACTCAAGTTATAACTTATGCCTCAGCTCATGTATTATTTTCTCAATTAATTATTCTCTGATATCATCTACCAATTAAAAGATCTCTGGCTTTTCCCAGCATCTGACCATGCAATTTCATACATATTTACTATAGTTGGATCATTATGTTTCTCCTCCCTAGATTATATACCTTAGGAAGATGAAAGGTTTGGTTTGTTTATTATGACTTTTGTCCTTAGTATCTAGCGTTTGTCTGCTACATAACAGTGACTCAATTTGCTGAGTAAACAAACTGAAGAATGCATAAGCAAGTAAATGAACTATTGGACTAACTCTACACTCATCAGATAAATACCTCTACAGAATTCCAGGGCCAATTTTAAAATGTTTTGTTTTAACTTTTTTTTTTAGTTCCCAAGATTTACAGAAACTTCCAGAGCATAAAAATGTTGGAAAACATACCTGATTCATTTTCTGAAACTGGCTTTGACAGATAATAAAACATAAAAAAAAGAAAAGTTGGTAACTGTCTTTTCACAGTATTCTTTCTTGAGCTACTTGATACCATCTTCAATATTCTTTCAGTTCCCCAGATGATTTCATTAAGCACCCAAGGCCAAGACCTACCACATACAGGCAGGTCTAAATATTCCTGCTCCTGGGGGGGCACTGAAAAGAGACAGCAAGAAAAAGCAAATTTTGGTATCTCCATTAAGAAAATTCAAATCATATATATTTTTATTATTAAATACTGCATCTGTAAGAAAAGTAATATTAAAATTTCAAGATTAGTATGTATTTTTATATCCGCAGTTGCCCTGAGAACTAGAACATGGTGATCCAAGAATATCTAGACAGAACAATAGAACAAAGAGCTCTGAATTCTATGTTGGCCTATATAAGAATTTATTTTAGGATGAAATTTGTTTTAAAAATATGTAGCAGAATATACAATTAGCCAATAAATGTTCCTTGATAATTATTTAAATATTCAGAATAATCTCATAAAATAATACAAATAAATTCCTGTTAAATATAAAAGAGGAAACAAATTGAAGAATATATGTATTTAATTGTATATATATTTATTTAATATGTATTCATGTGTATATTTAATTCATCAAGCTAGGACTTCTATAACACAAAAGATCTGAAAGAAAGAGCAACTTAAAATATCAGTTTCCTTGTCTATATGAAAATATCCATGTACAATATATGTGTATATGTGTGTAATACTGTGTTACTGTATACATATAACAAATTAAAATATATAACAAAAAGTAAAACAAATATTTTTAACAAATATGGCAAAAAAGTTAGTTTCCCTTATATGTAAAGAGATCTTAAAAATGTTTTTGCTTTTAGTATTTTTGTTTTTGATACTGGAGATAGAATCCAGGACTTCATGAATGCTAGGCAAACATTCTACCACTGAGCTACATCCCCTGCCCAAAACCTTAAAATATGTTAAAAAAATAAAATAAAGTAAATCTTAGGGGACATTTAGGCAAATAGAACCAATAAATAATTTAACAATAAAATAAGAAATTAATTTGGTGACACATTAAAAACTAATGTCCAATCTCACTAATGTTATAAAAGCTGCCAATTTAAACTAATAAAAGACCATTTTTCATATGATAATTCTCAGTGCTGATGAGAGTGAGATGCAACGTTTTCTTTCATATACAATTGGTCCTGGTGTAAATTGATTAACCTAAAAAAAAAGCAAACTAGGAATCAAAGCCTGTAAAAATCATTACTTTGACCTAGGAACTTATTATGTACAACGATGTTTATTCCAGAATTATTTATAGTTGTAAAACTTTGGAATAGCCCAAGTATTATTAATAAGAGAATGATTAACTTCAGCATTTTTATTACTTATGACCGAAAATTTTGATTCATACTGCTGAAGTTCAACTTCAAGGTCATGGGAAATTGTCCATAATTCCATCAGGTAATAAAAATGCATGCAGTTAATCCCAGAGGCTCGAGAGGCTAAGGCAGGAGGATTGCAAGTTCAGAGCCAGCCTCAGCAACTTAGGTCCTAAGTAACTCAGCAAGACCCTGTCTCTAAATAAACTATTAAAAAGGGCTGGAGATGTTGCTCAGTGGTTAGCACCCCTGGGTTCAATCCCTGATGCTCCCCCAAAAAATAGCCTATAGTAATCAGGATAAAAAGAAATCTGTGTTTGAGTGTGTGCACACATGTGTGGGTGTAGTATAATGTGGAAAGAGTGACTAAAAGGAAATATGCTAGCATGCCAATGATAGATCTTTCTGGATCATAAAAATAAAATCGATTTTTATTTTATTTATTGTAGTTTTCTTTATTTTCCAGGCTTCATTGAGTCATTAGGTTTTACAATCTGAAAATAAATACACTAAAATTAAATAAAAATACAACTTTGTGATATATTTTCTTCATACATCATTTATCTTTCTTCTGTTTACTCTCATCCCTATTGGTATGAATTATTTCAAAAAATAGAGAGGAAATTAGCAACTGGTAAATTCAGATAATGATCTATTTTGATGTTTATATCAAAATCAGTTTTCTTTTTAATTTTGAACTTATGCTTTTCAGTTATGCTTGAAAAAGAGACTCTGTCATGAACCATGTATGTGTTATATGGGTCTTTATGAATGCCAGTATTTAATTATTATTTTTCCAGGTCTAACTAAAAAATGTCATATTTCCACAAATTACAGATTTCACTTAATACTATAGGGAACCATGCAGAAGTTCTGAGGAACAGGCAGAGGTTTGGGGAGGTGAGGTGTTGAAGGACATGGGGTGGGTAAGTTCTTGCAAAGCCAATCCACACTGTGAGTGCAGAATCATCTCAATGTCCACATCTCTTTTTAAATTGTCATCTCGGGATAGTCTACACTACTCAAGTTAACTTCAAGATAAAACAAATTTCATAGGCATTCCAAAGCAACATTTTTCAAAAAATCTCTGAATTCTAACCTGGGATCTGAAAAATCTTAAGTGGGAATGAAGCTGTGTCATTTAACTGAATTATCTTTTGTATCTGATATCTTCTAACATACATTTTGCAGCATAGTATTGGACCTCTGTCTCATCATTAGCTTTTTTATTATATTTCTATTTATAAACTGCTCACAGGACAATTAATAACTTAAGGTTTTATAGTATCATTACCTCTGTTTCATAGGTGGAGAAACCAAGGTATAGACACAGAATACTATAGCTGGGATTTACTTAATAACAAAATTTAATTATATTTCTGTATTATGAAAAATTTAAAATAAACCATTTTAAGTAGTATCAAAAAACAAAATGTTTAGGAATGTTTTAGCAAAAATATGTAAGATTTCTGGATCAAAAGATTAAGATAGAGCTGAGAAAAAGTAAAGAAGGCCTGAATAAATGGAGAGATGCATCATATTTATGGATTGAAAGGCTCAGTATTTTTAAGGTATCAATTTAAAAAAAAATTATCAAAATCCCAGAGTCTACAAAACATAGACATCTACAAAAGTGGAAATTCATAAAACTGGAAGCTGAAATGTGAATTTTAAAATTTATATCAAAATGCAAAAGATCTGGGATAGCTAAAACAATGTCACAAAGACTCTAGTTGGAAAACTAATACCCTCTGACTTCAAATCTTACTAAAAGCCTATAGTAATCAAGATAGTGTTGTGTTAGCCTAAGGGTAGACAAATAAGTCTATCGAACAGAATAGAAGGATCAAATAGACACCGGTATATACATAGTCAATGAATTTTCTACAGAGAAACCAATATAATTTTTTAGACTAACATGGGTTTGGAAGGCAGAGACTGGTCTTATGCTTGCAGCTAGAGCTAAGGCAAAAGTAGCACCAGCTACTCCCTAGTTGAGGAGAGAAACCACCAACTACTCCTTGGGCATGATGTGGGTATAATTTGGGTTAGTTCCCAGGTCTTTACCATTATAGTCTCCAGCATCCTAGGATTACCTTGCAACATGGGCTAATTATCTCATTATTCTAGACTAGAAACAAGAAAATAAATTTTCTTTCAGATTTTAGTTACTAAAATTATTTAATAGCTACTATCATTTCTTATCATAAAATAATAGCCATAAATGTCTGGGATATGACACTTCCCAGTGTCTTCTACACCTGACAAAATCATACACAGGTAAATTTGCTGAGCTCTTCTTAAAAGCTAATTTACTCCACACACTCTTCAAAGTGTAGACAGAGTCTCACACAGTTTTACCCTAGAAGACTTATATAAGCCAGACTTTTCTACATTTGTTCTTTTTTGTTGTTGTTCAGTTGTTTTTGTTTATTATAGAAACAATGCAGAACTATAATGTGCATAATCAATGGCATTGCTTGCAAAACTTCAAATATGTGCATAGACAATTATTTTTTATTTTCATGAAACAAATTTCCCTATCAATACTTGATAATGACCTAATGATCTCAAACATGCTAATTCTGACTACATAACGTATTCGAGTATGCATGCTGCTTAATTTCACTCTTTCCTGTGTATATAGTTGTTTTAAATTCAAATTTTTATTTTGAGATAATTGTAGGTTAAAATGAAATTGTAAAAAATAATACAAAGAGATCCTATATTCCCTTTAGTTAGTTCCCTCCAACAAAACCATCTTTCAAAATTAGAATTCAGTATCACAACCAACATAGTGAAATTGTTACAGTCAAGATATTGAATATTTTCATCACTACAAGACTCTCTTCCTTGTGGTGCCATTTTATAGATTCACTTAATTCCCTTTTGACCCAATCCTCTCCCACACTCTTGGTAAACAATAAGATGTTCTTGATTTCTAAAATTTTGTTAATTGAGGGTTGCTAGTTAAATGGAATAACATAATATTTAATCTCTAAAAAAATATTTTCACTAGACTAATTCTCTTGAAGATTCATCCAGCTAATTTTGTGTGTCAGTATTTTGTCCTTTTGATTAATGTATACTATTTAATGATATGGACATACCACAGCTTGTTTAACTCATCGAAGGATAATTGGGCTGTTTCCATTAAGGATAATTGAGCTGTTTGCAGGTTTTGGTGATTGTGAATAATACTGCTATAAATATTCATGTACAAGTTTTGTGAGATCATAAGTTTTTATTTCTCTGTAATAAACGTCCAAGGGTGCAATGGAATAATGGAATTTCTGGGTCTGCCATACCCTCTTATGGCTACTCATTTCCCATTTTCAGTAATCAGTGTCGTCATATCTATTCCTCATTTTTTTTTTGTACCAACGTTTGAACCCAGGGTTGTTTAACCACTGAGCCACATATCCAGCCTTTTTAATCTTTTTATTTTATGACCTGGTCTCACTAAGTTGCTTAGAGCCTCACTAAGTTGCTGAGACTGGTTTTGAACTTGTAATCCTCCTGCCTCAGCCTCCTGAGTTGCAGAAATTATAAGCATGTACCACTGTGCCCAGCTATTCTTTTTTTTTTAATGAGGCTATTTTTAGTTTTGTAGTTTTGGATTTTTGAGGGTTTTTACTATTTAATTTTGAGGGTTCTTCATATATTTTAGATATTAATTTATCAAATATATGGTTTACAAATATTTTTCTCCCAATCAGTAGCTTGTGTTTTCATCCATTTACAGGGTATATTACAGAACAAAATGCCTAATTTCAATGAGGTCCAATTCATTAGTTTTTCCTCTTAAGATCATACTTTCGGTGTTAAGTCTAATTACTTTTTACCTAATGTCAGCTCTTGAAGATAATTTTTACCAATGTCAATTGCTGCCGAACCATTAGTTGAAAAAGTCATCCTTAATCTATTGTTTTTGTGCTTCTGTCAAAAATAAGTAAGAGAATTAGGGATACTGATCAAAGGACACAAAATGTCAGAAGAATATGTCCAAGAGATCCATTTCACATCATAATGACTACAGCTGTTAGCAATATATTGAATACTTGAAAATTACTGAAGAGTAGTTTAACATGTTCTAATACCACAAAAATGTTAAGTATATGAGGTAATACTAATTAGCTAATGCTAATTAGCTTGGCTTAGCCATTTCACAATATATACATATCATATAATACACCTAAATATATACAATTTCTATTTGAAAAAAATTTAAAGTGACTACTGAGGAAAGGAAAAATAAATTCACAGAGAGAATGTTTGTAGCAGATCTAACTAAAAGATCTGTTGGGGGAAGTCTTGTGTGGGTCTAATTGTGGATTACTCATTCTATTCCATTGATCTATGAGTCTGTTCTTCCAGCAATATCACATTATCTTTACTACATAAGTCTTTGAAATTGATTAAATTGTCTTTTCCTTACTTTACTCTTATCTTTGAAACTTATTTCTTGTAGGCCTTGGCCTTTTAGTACGTATTTTAGAGCAAGTCTATTCCTATAAATTTGTTTTCTGGGATTTTCATAGGAATTGCATTTAAATTACAGGTAAACTGGGATCACCTAACTGATATTTATAAAATGGAGTCTTTCAATCCATGAACATAGTATGTCTTCCTATATATTTATTTGGTTTTTAGTTTTTTATCAGCATCTTGTCATTTTAGGATATAGATAGTTCACATATTTTGCCTTTGTATTTTATTTCTTTGGCACAATCATAAATGGTACTTCTTATTCTTGTTATTGTTGTGGTTGTTTTATTTTGTTATTGAGACAAGATCTAATTATGTTTCCCAAGGTAGTCTCAAACTCTGGGGCTTAAGCAATCTTATTGTATCATCCTCCTAACTAGCTGCAACTAATGTCATGTGCTACTGTTCCTGGCTAGGTATTGTCTTTTTAATTTCAGATTCCACATGTTTCTGGGTCATATGTAGGAATGTGATTGATTTTTTCATGTATTAAACTAATCCCTGTGACATTTTTAAATCAATTTATTGTTTTCAATGGGGAGGGGTTTCTGCAGATTATTTTAAATTTTCTACATAGATAAAACTACATCTGCAAACAGGGGTTATTGTATTTCTTTCTTTACATCTGGATTTTTTTTTCATTTTTTGTCTTATTGTTCTGGCTGGGATTTCTATTCCAATGGTGAATAAGAGTGAACATCCATGCCTTGTCCCTGATCTCAGGGGAATTCTTTCATTATTAAGTATATTGTTGCATATAGATTTTCAGTAATGGTCTTCATCAAACTGAGGCAGTTCAACTCTCTTCTTGGTTTCTTGGGAATTTTTTTACAATTTAGTAAGTTTTTTCTATGAAAATTGATATGATCATGTGATTTTTTCTTTAGTTATATGGTGGATTTTTAAAATTAATTTTGAAATTTTAAAACAGTCCTTGGGATGACACTCATTTGATCATAGTATATAGTTATTATTTTTATATTGCTGAATTCTATTTACTAATATCTTCTTACGGATATGTATGTGTATATGCCTGAGTGATTTTAGCCTTTAATTCTTCTTATTGTGTGTTTGCTCCTCCTCCTCCTCCTCTTCTTCTTCAAAAGAAAATTTCTTTGTCTGGTTTTGGTATCAGATTCATATTAGCTTTGTAAAATAATCTGAGACATATTCCATCTCTTTTGTTTCCTGGAAGAGACTGTGTGGAGTTTATGTTAGTGCATCTTAAAATATATGGTAGAATTCTTCAGGGAAATCCTAAGAGCCAGGAATTTTTTTTTTTAATTTCAAAAAACAAATTCAACTTCCTAATTAGTATGGGGCTATTTTTATAACATTTCTTATTGAGTTATGGTAGTTTGTTCTTTTTGAGACATCAGCCCATCTCACCTATACCGTAAAACCAGTTCATGTGCAGTTGTCCATAGCAATCCTTTGTTATTATTCCGATGTCTTCAAGCTCTTTGAGGGTACGTTTCAACCCTGGTTATTGGTAATTATTGTCTTCTCTTTTCTTTGTCAGTCTTATTAGAGGCTTTTCAACTTTATGAATCTCTTCAAAGGGCCAGGTCTTTGTTCTATTGTTTTTATTTGTGCTATAAAGATATCCAATGTTATCTTTAGTAGTTCTTTCACTCTGTGTGTTTTTTATTTATTATGCTTTATCCTAAACTAGATTCTTAAGATGGAAATTGAGATTGTTTACTTAAGGCTTTTCTTCTTTTCTTATAAATACATTTAGTGCTATAAATTTCCTTCTTAGCCCTGCTTTCAGTCCACTCTACAAATTTTCATGTGTTGTATTTTCATTTACATTCAGTCCAATGTAACTTTTTTGGTCTTTTCTTGAGACTTTCCTTTGGTTCATAGACTATTAATATGTATTTCCACAGATTTGGAGGCTTTTTTTTTCTGTAATGGATTTCTTGTTTGATTTCCTTGTGGTTGGAAGGCACATTGTGTTATTTCAATTCTTTTAAAATTTAAAATTTTAAACTTTTTAGGTTTTTTGTTTCCCAATTGTTGTGCTCTGTTGTGGTATATGTTCTGTAGATGCTTGAAAAGAATGTATGGTCTTCTATTACTGAATTCATCCACTGGGGGAATGATCAATTAGATTCTGTTTTTGATGGTGTTTGGTTCTATATTCTTGATAAGTTTCTGTCTAGCTGTTCTATCATTATCCAAAAAAGGAGAGATTGAAGTCTCCTACTATTATTGTAGATTGGTCTATTGCTCCTTTCAGTTCTATCAATTTTTTGCTTCACGTATTTTGCAGTCCCGTTGTTTGTTGTGCACACATTCAGAATCACAGGTCTTCTTGATGGATTGATCCTTTTATCATTATACAATATCATTCTGTGTCTTTAGTAGTTCCATTTGCTCTGAATTCTACTTTTTTCTGTTATTAATATAGCCACTTCTGCTTTCTCTTGATTAATGTTTGCATGTTATATCTTTGTTTCAACATTCAATCTGCCTACATGATATATTTAAAGTCAGTTTATTATAAATAGTATATGGTTGGGTCATGATCTCTAATACACTCTGTCAGTCTCTGTAATTGATCTATTTAGACAACTTGCATTTAATATAATTGATGTTATGTTAGAGTTTAAGATATTTTTTGTTTTGCTTTCTCTTTGTTCTTTCTGTTTTTAGTATCTTGGATTTATTTTCCTGGCTTCCTATGGGTTGCTTCTACCATATAGACAATTCCATTTTTATTTATGTTTCTCTTCATATGTTAGCTTTTCTTAGGGGTCATTTTGAGTAATACTATGCTAATGCAAATGTCATGATTTTATCAGTTCAAGTGAAGTACAGATAATGTACCTTTCTTTATATTTCCTTAATGTCTCTGTTTATAATACAATTGCCTTAAAACTCAAAGACAATTTCTTTACTATTTTCTTTCTTTTCTCTTGGTGTTCCAAAATCCCTGGGTGTATTGTTTCCTTTCTCTTCATGGAATATTATTTAGCCATTTTTTAGAGTAATTCTACCAGTGACAAATTCTTTCAATTTTCCTTTATTTGAGAATTTCTTGATTTCCACTCCATTTTTCAAAGATATTTCTGTGGGATATAGAAATCTGGCTTGATGGTTAATTTCTTTCAGTGCTTGGAAAATGTAATTAGAAGAGAGAAATCCATATCAATAAACTGTTTTCTCTCCAATAGGGAAGCTGTCATACTTATCTCTTGTAATCAGTTAGCCCCCTAGCTGGGAGGGGTAGGAATGCTGTGTCATGGCTCCCACATGTCTCCACTGACCCCAAAGGGGAAGAGGATGACCTTATTACAGGTGGACAGTGGTGAAAGCCCTAATTCTCCACTGGGCCTCTCATTATTATTCTCAAATAGGTTGGAAGTATAGGCTGCCCATGTGGACTCCATCCTATGGATGTGAAATTCATAGCCCACCAACGTGGCTTCTTTTGGCACTACTTTGGCATGGTATTTAGGTAGTCTTATTCAGTATCATTAGGACTGATGTGGAGGCTCCCCTCTCAACCTTTGCTGGTGTAGATGGAGGAGGGACCACAGTTATTTTTGTGGTCTCTTCTGAGAAAGTCTGTTATTGTCTAAAAGCTTTTCTATGTTCCTAGGCTTGTGTTTGCCTGATTATACTGCTACAAACAGTAGACTTTGTTGGAGAAATTTTCATCTGTATTTGTTTGTTTGTTTTGTTTTGTTGCATTTCCAGGTTCTCCACTTCTTCTGCTTCAAATGTGAGATATGCAAAACCTAAAGAAAACTCAGGGAACTCACTACTGAGTCATGTCCTGGGTCTTAGGATTCTAAGCCTGTTTATCTTCCTCTCTCCATGTTCAGAATCTTCTTAGTTTTATTTTAGAAATAATGTCCAAGCTATTGGTGTAGGGGAAGATAACTCAGGGTAAAGAAGAGAGAGGAAAGAAAGGGTAGAAGGGAATGAAATAAATGAAAGGAAAAATAATGTCCAGATTTTTTAGCTGTACTTAAAAAGTTAAATCCACTTTATCTTCTCAGAAGGAATAGGTCATGTGTCCCTTTTCCTTTGTGTGTGTGTGGTGTGTGTCACTGAGGATTGAACCTCGAGACATATAATATACAAGTGCTCTATCACTGAGCTACAACTCTTGCTTCACTTTTTAAAATAGTTAGCATAGATGTTTCAAAGATTAAATTTTGAGCCCATATCAAACACTGGAATCACAACTTTGAAATCCTACAATCTAAAGAAAGTTACTTGAAATCACTGTTTTGGCAAAGAGTAAATTTTGAAAGAATTGTAAGATCAGAGGTGAAAATGTCAGCTTTTCATCAGAATGAGTTATCTGGGGCCATGTAGAATATGACCTGAACAGGGGAGATCCAGGTACGGGGAAGAAAGCCATTGCTATAACTCAGGTACAAAACATTGAGGATCTTCATGAAACCAGCAGCAGTTGGAACAAGAATGGATCCATTTGGGGAAAGAGTGTGGACTGAATAAAACTCTAAAGATTGAGTAAAAGGAGGAAAGTGGTATATGTTGGGGATCCAATGATAAGGTAAGAAAATTTAATATTGATATGTTCCAAAATCATTTATTCATGATCTGTCCTGTTCTCTGATTTGGATTCTGGAGATACAATTATGAGTATAAAACATTCTTGCCCTTTGTCATAGATGTACAAGCAAACAATTGCAGGGCAAGTACTGTCAATTGTCCTGGCCTGACATAAGTTTATGTTTTGTTATAGCTGTTGCTTTAATCTTTATAGTTAGGAGTTTAAAAGGTGATAATATCTCAGATATGGAACCATCAATTCATCTCTAAGCCAGTCTGATCTATGGTTTTAAGTAAAAGATCAAAGCAAGACTTATAATTTTGCAAGTAAAAAAGCCAGAGTCCTTTCCTGAAACACAGATGGTTGTGGCATTGTTCTTCCTGAGTAGAGAGAGTTGATTTGGGAAAACATAAACCCAATAGATATGTCATAAGCACAAAATGGATATAATGTACATCTAAGCATGGGGGGAGGGAGATAATTATTTAAAAAGTCATGAAATTTGTAACTGGGAGTCAAAGTTGTGGTAACATAGGTCTTGCAAAATACAAACACATCAAGTATCTTTCAAATTTCATGCAATTGTAGAGAAGAACATTCTCTCCTTCTTATGATAAGTGCCACCTTGTTGTTTTATTTAGCTCATATTTTAAATAGATCTTAGCATCTTCAGAAAAATTTAGAAGCCATAAGAGATTCAACAATAAAAGATGCATCATGGGAAGAAACAAAAGTAGAACTATCACAAAAGCTGTAGCAAAGAAGCAATGGCAATGGCTAAACTCCCCAAATGATGAGCATTCCACCCTTTCACCACAAACAATTCTTCCAACCAGCAGTTTTCATAACGGCCCCTCATTGTAGAGAATGGCACGTAATTTAGAATCAAATTCTGCCTTTGATAATATACAATAGAACTGATTATTGTCCATCTAATTCTAAAAAGTAAAGCTGCAGAGACCCTAATGAACATTTGATGGCTCCTTTAGAATTTGACAGTTGGGCTAGCTTTGCATGGACTAAATAATTCCAGTGGTGGAAGAGGAGCAGGATTTTTTATGAATTCAAGTGATTGGCAGTATTGTTAAAATTAAGAGCATCAACCATGTGGGGGAGGGGAGAGAGGATAAAAAACTGAATATAGAAATCCCTGACAGCAATCTTAATTTCAGAGTGAGGAAAATATCAAAAGATGAGTGATGTATACCAAGAAAATGTAGAATTTATTCAGTTCTTATAATGTGCATGTTATGTGAAATCACCAATGTACCATTTATATGGCATGTAGGACTGCTTACGATGGATCCTTCAAGATACCAGACAGGATTCCCTGTTTGTGCGTATGCTGTACCTTATGCATACCTCTTAACTGGCTGCGAAGTACTCATATTTCATGGAAAGATCTCCAGTGTCTTCTTTCAAGGTGTCATCAGAGAGGTTGAATTCACAGATGGACAAGGATGGACATCATGTGGTAATAGAACTAAAATTCACAACATCTACAGTAAAGTGCCCAGGAAGTCACAGTCTCCTCAA
Source organism: Marmota flaviventris (assembly GCF_047511675.1). Classification (NCBI taxonomy): domain Eukaryota; kingdom Metazoa; phylum Chordata; class Mammalia; order Rodentia; family Sciuridae; genus Marmota; species Marmota flaviventris. The sequence goes on from NC_092513.1 coordinate 43,801,611, forward strand.
GTTGAACTAAGACTGTCAATTCCCATTTTTTGCTCCTACTTCCATTTCAGGATTAATAAGAAAACGTAAAATACATTTCCAAAACCAATCACATAAGATGCCTCATTTCCAATTGACCCCCCTGCCAACACGCCCTAATTGAAGCACATCTAACCTCTTCCCCTTTTTGCACTGTTCCACTTAACCTTGTGAGTCTCTGCCAAACACGTGTGATTTCAGACCTGCCTGTTCTGAATAAATACCTTTTGTTTTCATTGATGTGCTCATTTCCATACATCGTTTCTTTCTCTCTAGCTAGCACCAGTGTCAAAGGACTTAAGTCATGTTCACCAATAAAATTGACTTAGGTCAGAGAACTAAAATGTCTCTCAACTTAGTAAGATTCAGTAAAAGGGTCATAGATGGTGTACTGATCTGTAGCTTCATCATAGGTTTTCAGTTTTGATAAAAAGATTCTGGTATTTTGTTAGATATATATATCTTGTATTTTTATTTTAGGACCATTGTATGTAGTACTTTCTGTTAAATTTAAATTCTCAATTGTTCATTATTGGTATGTAGAAACATGCTTGAGTTTTGTATATATATTTATATTCAGTGTATGTTAAACTCAGTATTTCAAGGAGTTTTGGTAGATTTATTTTGATTTCATGTTTATGCCAAAAAACACTAGTGATTCAGACTTACTGATGGTATTTTCACTGATTTTCTAATTAGATATGAGAGAAGCTGTTTGTGAGTCAATCAGTTTCAAATCCTTGTAGAATTACAGATGTCTAAAGAAAGAATTTTTTTCCTATTGTTATTTTCTCTTTTTTCATAAAGAATATGTGTCTTGTCAAAGATACATACTGCATCTATATAGTAGAAAATTCAATATTACTTAGACATCAATTCATCCAATATTTATCTATACAATAAACTTAACCCAAATCAAAATACCTGATGAGTACTGTAAAATATATGTGGAGTGGCAAATGAATAGCATAGCTGAAACAATTTTTAAAAGAGGGGGAAAGTCATGGGATGCATCATTGAAGACATACTATAAAAATCAAACTGGTATTATTCAAGTGATAGGCACAAGATTAAGGAAATACAGTAGAAACTACAAAATTAGATACATACAAATAAGGCCAATTGATTTTGGCAGAGATGCAAAGACAATTCAATTGTGCCAAAAAGTGGGGAGTCCATATACAAAAAGAATATGATACTCCTGTTATTACTTACATCTTATATAAGGACTAATTCCAAATGGATTACTGTATAACATATATAAAATGTAAAACCATAAAACTTCTAGAAAAAATACATAGGAGAAAATCTTTATGACCTTGAGTGAGGCAAAAGATTCTTACCGATGGCTTCTAATCATCCACAAGAAAAAAAATAATAAATTGGATATCATCAGTATTTTGGTTACGTGTGCCCTGTGAAAAACTGTTATCAGAATAAAACAACTAACCACAGACTGGGAGAAAATACCCACAGGACACTTTTTCTGTTAAATAATTTATATCCAGAATACATAAAAATGTATCAATCTAATTATAAGAAATCAAACAATCCAATTTTTAAAATGGGCAAATGATTTGAACATTCATTTTATAAAAAAAAAAGAGATTTGTGATGTGCAAATAAATGAGTATAGAAAAGCTTCACATTGTTAGATGTCAGGGAATTGCAAGTGACTATGTGTCTGTTAGAATAACTTAAAAATCGACAATACTAACTGCTTATGTGGATAGAGAACAAACTGGTAACTCACACATTGCTGGTGGGGATGCAGAATGGTACAACTTTGTAAAACAATTTCTTAATACAAACTGAAATACATAATTGTCACATGATCTAGAACCCCACCCTCATGTTTTTATTCAAGAGAAATAAAAACTAATGTTTTATAGAAAAACCTGTATGTGAATGCTTCAACAGCTTTATTGACAATTCCAAAAGCTCGAAACAATCTAAATGCCTTTAAATCAATGAAAGCATTAAAAATATGATACAACAGAATAGTACTTAGTAATAAAATATCAAACATGTAAAGATGTGGATGAATCTGAATGTATTAGCCTAATGTAAGAAACAAGACTCAAAGGACTGCAAATACATTCTTCCATTTGCATACATTCTGGAAAAGGCAAAACTATCAGGAGAGAGAACAGACCAATGGGTTGTATGAGTTAGTGGTTGCAAAGGGATTGACTATGAAGGAGAAGAATAGGAAAAGTTTGAAGCTACTGAAACCATTCTGACTCTTGTTTGTAATAGTGCTCACGTGACTGAACACATTTGTTGATTTTCATAGAACTGCACAACAAAAAGTGAATTTTCTCATATATAAATTTAAAAATTAAAGAAATTTATTTCTCTTATGAATTCAATAAAAAGAAACAGGGAGGTGATGTCATCACTACACCTACACCGTGTTTTGATCTTCTCACTTAAAATAAACTATTTGGTTCTAGACGTCATGTTTGAGACCCATGCAAAAAATGGGAAGTTCCAGGTAACTGTGTCCAGGATGTGGAGAATAGTTCCTCTCCTATGCTTCCTAAGGAACATGTTTCTAACCATCAACTCTAGGCAAAAGGGAGAATTTGCCATATGACTTAGAGTTCTCTGTCACTGAAGATGATCAAAGAACGCAATCAGAACAACTGGTCTTCGAGAATGCCAGAGACTTAAACTTGAAATTTCTTAAAACCCTGATTCCAAACTTCTGTCAAAATGTGATAAGTAGGTTGTAAAGAAAGAAATGTGAATAGCTGGTTCATATGAAGACAATAATTAGAAAATCAGAGTGGTGGGCTTGCCCAAAACATTGAGTTTATTCAAATTAATGAAATATTAAATCATGACATTGTTCAAATTATGACATGTACACATATGCCACAATGAAATGTGAATATACACATATACATGTGTATGTATTTTTAGTGCACTAGTTAAAATAACAATGGTAGGAGGAAAATGAGCAGAGTAGTGAATTGGAGAGGGAGGAGGGAAAGGAAGATACTGGGGAATAAGATTCATCATATTATGTTATATGCATGTATGAATATGGCATAATAAATCCTAAGACTATGTGTAATTATAACACACCAAAAAACATGGGAAAATTAAGAAATCTTTAATATGTAAAAAATTATGTAAATTGTATTTAAATTTAAAATTAAAATTAAATAACTGAAGACTTTTGATATTTTATCACTTACCTATGTCTGTTTTATATACAATTAACAATAGAAAATCATAACAACTTTATTTTACCAACATTTTATGTATCATAGGACCTTCCAGAAATAAATATCCATCTCCAAACTGAGGAGAAAGAAGGTATTTGTTCACTTATATTTGATGAAGAATGTGCAGACATATAGAACTGTGATTGGATAAAAATAGTATGACATCATGGTATTAAACAGGGGAGGAGAAGACCCAGAAATGTCTGCCTGTTCCTACTATTTTATGGCTTCTCGGTGCAGGAGAGGACCCCTCCATAATGAGAGTCTTATGGCCTGCTTTCAGGTGAATTAGGTCAAAGAATTCTTTTATGACAAGCTCACATAGAAAAGTGGAAAAGTCATAGTTACCTTCTTGATTTGCAGTTTTCTCAATTGCCAAGGAGACATATTTTGTGGTATTATTCTCTGAGTCCCAATATTATTGTGAATACTGTTGAAATGTATGTAAGAATGCACATTTCTTCAAGATGTTGATTACAGTTCTTTTGGAAAGCATATCTAGAAGTGGAACTGCTGGATTATATGGGAGTTCTATTTTTAATTTTTTAAAGAAACTCCACATTGTTTTCCACTAATGACTGGACCATTCTACATTTTTTAGCAACAATGTAGAAGTGTTCCAGTTCTTCCAAATAATTGCCAATATGTGTTATTTTTAACATAGTATTCATCCTAACAGGTGTGAGGTGATATTTTACTGTGATTTTAATCTACATTTCCCAATGATTAGTAATGTTCAGCACATTTTCATATACCTAATAGTTTGAAAAATATTTGCAAATATTTTCTCACATTTTATAAGGAAAAAAATCATCAGTGTTTTGAGAACATGAAAATAGTGACTTGTAGACCACAGGTACTGTTATCAGAAACAAGCAGAAATACTCATAATTATGAAAACCTTCTTCCCATCACTTTTGTCTTCTATCTAGGCACTATGCTAGTTGAGTTTGGGTTTGACAAAGCTATATTGGGAACAATTATTCAGAACATTCCTCAAGTAAATGGCAAGATTTAGAGTAAATTCAGAACTTTCTATTACTCCTACATATTTTTTCTGTTGGAGAATAGTGTAAATAGACTCTTAGAGGTGCTCATGACCTCTTTACATTTGCCTATCAACATGTGGACATCATATGAGTAATTATGATGCTTCATACTTTCCTCTTGATAATCATAACTTTCAATATGCATCAAACATTAATCTTAAACATATGAAAAAAAGGATTTCTTAATGATAGGCTAATTGATTTGCACAACATAGCTTTACAATTGTTTTATTTTTTGCATGTGATACCTGATTCAAATTTCCTACCAATAAAATACCCTCCCAAATGAAAATAGTTGCTCTAATCTAATATAAAATATTTTACATTTTCTAAGACTTTTCTTTCATAGTGAATTTAATGACTATTCCCTAGATTTTTGTAGTTGCTTGTAAAGTTACCTGCAAATTTTTGAAGTGCTTTGGCTTTGTTGAAAATGATCAAAAACATCATAGATAGTAAGGCAATCTAGTTAGAAAGTTGCACAGATGATAGCTCAGATGTGCAAAGAAATTCTTTGTCATGCAAGATTATAGGGTGCAACCAACATACACTTAATGTGAGCCTTTAATGACAGCAACAAAAATTTCAAACCAGTCTAGGTTATGGGTATAATAACCAGTTGAAATTATGAAAGCTTAAATATTATCATTCCAATAAAGATTCCCCCCCATCTTATTGTCCTATTTGTTAACTCAGAGAGATATTTATGATTCTGAAAAAATTAAATACCATTGGGATAGGTTGAACCATCCCCTCCAAAAACTCAAAGATCTTCTAGGACATCAGAGCATGAACTTGCTTGAAAGTAGGATCCTTGTGAATTTGATTAAGGCATGGATCACGATGAGATCATATTGGATTATGGTGGGTTAAATCCAGTGAGAACGTCCTTGAAGAAACTAGAGAGGAATATGCACAGAAAATAGGATCACATGAAATCAGAGGTATGCAAAGAATGCATTTATGTTGCCATAAAACAAAGAGCCACCTGGGACCACCTGAAGTTAGAAGAGCTAAGGAATATATTCTTCCCTGGAACCTGCTGACAATTTTATCTCAGACTTCTATCCTCCAAAGCTATATGAGAATAAATTCCTGTTGTTTTCAGACACTACATATGTGGTAATTTGTTGTACAGACCCTGGGAAACTAATACAACCATCCAAGAAAAAAAAAAAAGAAAGAATTTGAATTAGTTTTTTAATTCATTTTAATCATTGTGCTTACATCTTTAATTTTTTGACATTGTAATCATTCAGCATGTACCATTTTGTATTGACTATTAACAGGGCAAATTTTATAAGCAGTTTCATTTTATTCTCATCTTTATTTTACTGAACGGTTATTTTAAATTCACTCAAATTTCCCTCAACAAATGACTTTCATTTTTGATTGGCAATAATGACCTATTCTTAGATAGAATGATTAGGAAAAGTGCATGAATGAATATTTCAGAATGAGAGAAATGTTCCCTATAAGCAAAATTATTCTCTCTGTACTTTCCATTCCTACACTGGGTTAGAAGATTTAACTTATTTAGCATAGTCTGTATGAACATGAATTCTTTGTCCTTCTCCAAATGCTTTCCCCTTCATATTTAGTTGTTTTTTTTTTTGACTTGCAAATGGATGCCATCTGTTTGATTCAGTAAATTATAATCACATACTTGATTGATTAATTAAATCTTGATTCAGCAATTTGACTATCTTTTTTTAAAATATGGTCTTACTCAAACTATCTCTCTCAAGAATAAAAAAGCTCCTCATGTTTATCCAAGAATATAAACATCACAAAAGACTTAGAAAAGAGATGATAGGTAGGGGTGTAGCTGAATTGTAAAGCTTATGTTTAGCATCTGTAAGGCACACTGAGTTGATTCCCTAAGCACCATGAGAGAAAGAAAGAGAAAGAGAGAAGAAAGAAAGAGGGGGGGAAGGGAAGGAAACATAATTCTATCCCACTCATGGAGAAACTCAGGTACATCAAGATTGGCATTTATTGTACTGGACCAACTCAGCAGAAAAATATACATGCAAACATGCGTAAAAATCCTTTCATAGGACTCACAGGCATTTGAAGCTCTAGGTTAATAACATCTTAAAAGTACAAAGGACGCAGAGAAAGGGGCCCTGTTGTGGCTCTACATGTAAGAATCTGAAGCTAAATAGTCCAGAGGAGTTTCTCCCACATCTGATTTGAAAGTCTGGAAGGATACTTTTTTTTTTTTTAAAGGGAAAACTTCACATTTTTTTTTTTATTGGTTGTTCAAAACATTATAAAGCTATTGACATATCATATTTCATACATTAGATTCAAGTTGGTTATGAACTCCCAATTTTACCCCAAATACAGATTGCAGAATCACATCAGTTACACATCCACATTTTTACATAATGCCCTATTAGTAACTGTTGTATTCTGCTACCTTTCCTATCCTCTACTATCCCCCCTCCCCTCCCCTCCCATCTTCTCTCTCTACCCCATCCACTGTAATTCATTTCTCTCCTTGTTTATTTTCCCATTCCCCTCACAACCTCTTATATGTAATTTTGTATAACAATGAGGGACTCCCTCCATTACCATGCAATTTCCCTTTTCTCTCCCTTTCCATCCCACCTCATGTATCTGTTTAATGTTAATCTTTTCTTCCTGCTCTTCCTCCCTGCTCTGTTCTTAGTTGCTCTCATTATATCAAAGAAGACATTTGGTATTTGTTTTTTAGGGATTTGCTAGCTTCACTAAGCATAATCTGCTCTAGTGCCATCCATTTCCCTGCAAATTCTATGATTTTGTCATTTTTTAGTGCTGCGTAATACTCCATGGTGTATAAATGCCACATTTTTTTTTATCCATTCATCTATTGAAGGGCATCTGGGTTGGTTCCACAGTCTAGCAATTGTGAATTGTGCTGCTATGAACATTGATGTAGCAGTATCCCTGTAGTACGCTCTTTTAAGGTCTTCAGGGAATAGTCCAAGAAGGGCAATAGCTGGGTCAAATGGTGGTTCCATTCCCAGCTTTCCCAGGAATCTCCATACTGCTTTCCAGATTGGCCGCACCAGTTTGCAGTCCCACCAGCAATGTACAAGAGTACCCTTTTCCCCACATCCTCTCCAGCACTTGTTGTTGTTTGACTTCATAATGGCTGCCAATCTTACTGGAGTGAGATGGTATCTTAGGGTGGTTTTGATTTGCATTTCTCTGACTGCTAGAGATGGTGAGCATTTTTTCATGTACTTGTTGATTGATTGTATGTCCTAAGAGAATCACTCGGGGCTGGGGCTGGGGCTCAGGCTCAGTGGTAGAGTGCTTGCCCAGCATGCATGAGGCACTGGGTTCCATCCTCAGCGCCACATAAAAATAAAATAATAACAAAATAAAGATATTTATTTAAAAAATATTTTTTAAAAAGAGAATCACTCTGGTATTTTCTGGCAATAAATAATAGAAAGACAGATGTTTATAAAGAAGACTTTTTAAAGTAGAAACTTTGAGGAAGGTCATTTCAAAGTTTTCTTTTGTCGGGGTGAGATACAATGGTCATATTTTATAGGTCTGCGTGGTCAGTCATTTAGAATGGATTCTTCCTACTTAATTGCTCTGCTGATTGCTTGATTGTTGTCATTGTGCACACTGCAGCTTCCTTACTCCAACAAGTGAGATGTCATTTCCCTTCTTTATTCGTGCTGGCAGAGACCTTCTGGAGTGGAGTGCGATCCTGGCATGCAGTCGCTGCTGCCTGACAGAGACGTGTGGCATTTATAAAGCATCCCTCGCATGCAGGGTTACATGTCCAAATCGAGCACCATCTGGGTTAATACAAATAAGGTTGTAATAAATCATTCATTGCATTGTGAAATTTTGTATGGATTCACATGAATTCTTTTTTAAAAAATGTATTTTTTACATGCCACGTGGATATTTCCCAATAGATCTATGGCTCTATAAATGCAAGCAAGTTTATTTGCTAATAATCCCACGATTATAGCTTTGTTTGTTAGTTGCTTTATGCCTCATGTTAAAATGTCATTTTTTTATTGTTAGCAAGGGAACCTTGATTCAAAACCTTTTAATATGCTGCCTTTTGTGCAGATGGGTTTTGTCCACACACTGTGCTTCATCAGACCTAAATTCTAGGGCAATAGCATTTTAATAACATGTCAAATGATCAAAAAACCTATCATGTTATATTTTAATTGAATGTTACCTTTACACAGTATGGATTATATTTATTCCTTCTTCTTTCTTCTTATAACCTCCAGGTTTACAAAAAAAAATTACAGGGAAATATTTACTTTTAATTTTTCCAGATATCTTTAAAGAGAAGCAAATGATGATAACTGTGTATACAACAAGAGCAAACATGCACAGACTCTGGGGGTGGGGGCAGCAAATCCCTTCCAACCCTTCTAAATTGGAAAAGAATTAAATTGACTTTCTTATTTAATGCCCTTCTCTTCTAGCTAACTTAACTCCACAGGAAGCCCCTGCTCACATACTTCAGGATCCCTGTTGAGTCCTCATTTTGAATGGTTGGACAAAAATTGTGTTCAAAGACAAACAAATAATAGCATCTTAACATGGCATTTGCTTGGGTAGTGCCCTGTTCTTATTATACTTCTGTTGAAAATGCCTGCTTAACCTCTGTCTTCGCTCTTGGATTGCAAACTTGGTATCTCCAGAAAATAGTAAGTTGATCACATGGACTAAAACACACAAAATGATGCAGCTAAAGTTAGGTGGGTATTGCAAAAGAAAGCAAGGTAGTCTCAGGAAACTACTTCCCTAGCTGTGCCTTATGGAACTGTCTATGTTGCTACTTACGCTAATCACTTCCAAGTCTCTTGTGTCTGGACATTTTACAGGTCCACCATTACAAGTCATTTAGAATAAATTCTTCCTACCTATTGAGTTCTATGATTAACTTGATGGTTACTGATTGTACTTTCTGTCTTCATCCTACCCACTTAGTGTCTCACCCTGTTTCATATTTGTGTATCTGCTTCATTTTCTCAACCCTGGAGAGAAGTGGGGCAAGCGCTAGCACCTCAGTTTACAAATGTCTAAGGTCAGACAACTGCTTCAACAAGAACATAGATTTTCTGAATTTCAGTTTTGTGTTTCTATTTTAACCATGTAACACTGTTTGAAATATGATGAGCACTGTTAGGAATTGCCATCAGCAAGTGTTAACTCTAGTAAAAGTAGGTGTAAATGCTAGTGATCCTGGTTGGAATTTCAATTCTTCTATGTACTAGCCAAAGGGTGTTTCTCTTAACCTCAACAAACATCAGATTTCTTGTGTGGGTAACATTATCAAAAGTAATATGCGATGAATTCTGACATTGTCATGCACACTACAGTATTTAAAAATATCATGTTTAGATAAATGTAAACTATTGACTGTATTCTTTACCTGTACAGAATTTTTAAAAAAATAAATAGAATTTTCTGATTTTGGTGTTACATTTTCTGATGGTATTTTGAACTCCTTGCATGTTTTTACATCTACCTACCAACTCAACATTCCAAACCTGGACAAACAAAATTAAAGCTTTTTCACATATGTCTTCTATCTACCAAGTTATTTTTACTTACCAGTAGACTTTAACCATAATATTCATTAAGAATAGATAATAAGCCAGGCATGGTGGCACACACCTGAAATCCCAGCAGCTCAGGAGTCTGAGGCAGGAGTATCCCAAGTTCAAAGCCAGACTCAGCAATATCGAGATGATAAGCAACTCAGTGAGGCCCTATCTCTAACTAAATACAAAACAGGGCTGGGGATGTGGCTCAGTGGTCTAGTGCCTGAGTTCAACCACCAGTACCTGAAAAAAAAAAAAAAAAGATGATGAAACATTACTTGTGTGTCAGTGAATTCCTGTCCATTTAAAATAGATTGAAAATTTAGCTGTTTTATTCACAAGTTTGCACCCTGAATCATGAATCCATGGAACAGTGATTAACACCTTGAAGATCAATGGATGGAATCATAATTGACTGGCTAATTATTTCAAAAATTTTTAAATGCTTAAATAAAAATAATATGTGAGGCTGGGGATATGGCTCAAGCAGTAACGCGCTCACCTGGCATGTGCGGGGCACTGGGTTCGCTCCTCAGCACCACATAAAAATAAAATAAAATAAAGAAGTTGTGTCCACCGAAAACTAAAAAATCAATATTAAAAAAATTTTCTCTCTCTCTCTCCTTAAAAAAAAAAATATGTGTGTATGACAAAGCTACATAGGCTAATTGTTATATTTCTTTATTTTTAAGGGTTTATATTAAATAGCAACTAATTAATTCCCTGGAAAGTTTAATTAATTACCTAACAGATATGATTTATTAGCTACATAGTTCTTAAATATTTGGCCAATGGGGGAGGGCAGAATGTAAAAGCATCTTCTACCAGTACAAAATTAGAGAAACTATACATTCTTCATTTATTTATTTCTCTAAAATAAATTGGTTCTTAGTTGAAGTGAGTGTCCTGAAAGGAGGGAACTCACACTCAGAATATTGTCACTGCAGAAGTTCACACTTGAAAACAACTGCAAAGTAAAATGTTATCCACAGATTGCTTTATCAGTAGAATGTTCATTGTGGAAGGGGAATTATTAGGAAGCTAACTATGACTGTCCCCAAAACCAAGATGGGTATATTTGGGCTCACAGTTTTACAGGTTTCCTGCAGAGATTGGTTGGTTCTGTAGCTTTTGACCTGCTGTGAAACAATACAGGGATCACATGGCTATGAAGCAAGAAAGACAGGAGTAGACCTGGGCCCCCCAATCCCCTGTAGAACATGCTGTGAATGATCTGAAGACCTCAAAGGAAACCTCACTTCTTAAAGTGTGGCTTTTATCCATCCAACATGTGAATTCACTTATTCAGAGTTGCTAAAGAATATCTTTTGTATGTAACCATTTATAATTTTATCAATACAAACTTATAATGAGAAGTGATTGGTGGAGGTCTCAATGACTGACAAGTAACTACATCTAAATGAAGCTTACAGAATCTCTGCTCCTGATCCATTTGGATAGCTATTATGGTTTGGATGTGAGGTGTCCCCAAGAAGCTCACACGTGAGACAATGCAGGAAGGTTTAGAAGAGAAATGATCAAGTTTTAAGAGACTTAAAACCAATCAGTGATTTAATCCCCTTGATAGGGATTAACAGTGGTAACTGAAGTGGTAGGGTGTGGCTGGAGGAGGTGAAAATTGGGGTGGGGCTCTGGGTGTGTATTTGTATCTGGTAAGTGCAGTCTCTCTGTTTCTTGATAACCATGATGTAAGCTGCTTCCCTTTGCCACACTCTTCCTCCATGATGGTCAGCCTCATCTCAAGCCTTGAGAATGGAGCTGGCCTTCTATGGACTAAGACCTCTGAAACCATGAGCACCTAAATAAACTCTTCCTCCTCTACAATTGTGCTGGTTGGGTCCTTTAGTCATAGCAGTGAAAAAGTTCACTAAAACAGTAGCTTTTCTTTAAAAATGAAGTTTTTAATGGCTTTCTTTCTGGAGAAACAGAAGAATCTAATGTGATCAACAACTGAATAGTCCATCAACTTGTTTGAATTGATTTTCATTAGAAATTTATGACCCTCCCTGGACATGTGATTCAGAAGCATGCCGGTAACCTAAACAATAGTCAAATATCAGTGCTTTGGGCACATCTGTAAGAGCAGGGTTTCTCAACCTCAGCACTATTGATCTTTTTTTGTGGGGGCATGTCCTGTGTGTTGTAGGTTATTTGTTAGCATCTTTGGTCTTCACCCACCAGATTCCAATTGCAGCCTCCTTCTTTTGACCATGAAACGGTTAAGCATGACTCAGCACTGAGGCCTCTTGCTGAGATGGACATTACAAGGAATAATTGGAGAAATATGAATTCATTGGAACACTTATATGGAAGTAATATTACTTTCCTGATTTGGATCATTGGATATATTGTATTATGGAAGAAAATTGCCTAATAAGTAGAAATACAAAAATATTTCGTTGTTATGAGGCATCAGGTTGACAATTTACCCTCAAATTGACAACTTACCCTTACCATTCAAATAAAAGTTTTCTTTATACTGTTCTCAAAATTATTCTGAGTTTGAAATTATTAAGAAAAATAAAACTACTGCTTATTTCTGACAATATAGTAATAATAAGGTAGGTATTTTGATTAGATGCTCAGAATACCCTGGTGTAGGATCTGGTTCCTGACTGCTGTAGACCAAAGTTCAAAATGTATTCAGAAGCAATATTTATATAGGAAGAGCCAATTCACATTGATCACTTCATAAGAAAAGGCAGTATAAATTACAAAGTAAAAATTGTCGGATCACAATTTTTGAAAATATACAATGTCCAAGGGAATCAGCCACTGCTGGAACGCTCTCTTGCTGCACGCAAAATACTTAATGGAAGTTCTATGTAAACCAGAAGAGGGTGTTCAGTGAATGTGCAGTAAGAGTTAAAGGACTGTCAATGGATTGCCATCAAGCTATTGTTAATGCATAATGTTTTTGTTTGTTTGTTTGTTTGTTTTTCATTCTATGAAAGTCAAAGCTTTTCTGGTCAAGAAGACCTGGATCCAAATTTCATGTCCAAACATCATTTTGTGATCTGGAACAAATTAATTAACCCCTTTAAACTTCAGTTTTTCACTCAAAAAGTGGGAATGGTAATTGTACAAACATAGTTGAGGATTAAATTTACCAACACACATAAAGCATTTAGTGCACAGCTTATGCTAAATAAATGTTAACTCATGGTTACTGTCATTATTTTGCCAGCTAAGTAGAGTGGATATTTGGTTTGAAAGATAGAGACCCCTTCTCTTCCAGACAGTCTTGGAAATCTGCTGTTAAAATCTTACACATTTTCTTACCATTTCCAGTCTCCCTGATAACTTTCTGTTCAGTATTTCTACAGATTAGGTGCAGAACCCTAATAGGTTAGAACTTCAGAGAAAGTATTATAGCCATTCTTTTCTACAATGTCTAATTGAATGGATATGGGGGGGCTTTATAAATATTTTTTGATTAATGAATAACTACCTGAGTAAATGATAGATCCAATAAGAATCCACATATTTGAATGTCCTCACAGATTATTGATTAGGTTACATATTTTATAGTAGTCTAATCTTAATCATTATACAATTTTTAATTCTTAATTTCATTCTCAAATATAATCTTAGTTTAAGATTCTAAAGGTATTTCAGAGGTATAAGGACTTTAGGCAATATGATGGTAAAACACAGTAAAAAAAAAATTATTTTGGTCAAATCGACTTCTGCTGATTCCAATATAGGAGGTAATACTCTATTAACATGTAGGTTCAAAGCACAAACAACATTATATATGCCTAAAAACTTAATGCCATTTTCAATAATGCCCAGATTATTTTCTAGGTTGTTCATCACGTATACACCATATTATAAATTCCACTTGGGGAGAAATATTATGCTTAATTGAAGTTAGACATTGTTGTAGCTAGCATTTATCCATAGTAACAAAGAAGGAAGAAATCATTATGATAAAGAAGTAACTCATACACAAATGTCTGGGTGTTTCAGAAGAGTTAAATGATTCCATTTTTAAATGCTTTAAAGTATAACTGACAGTGATAGCAAATACTTTCAAATACAAAATTTTCTTGTTAAAAATACTCCTTTTTTTCCCTTTGAGAAATTAGTTTCAGATCTCCAAACTTTCCTTTTCGTGCCTCAGTCCCACTCTGCTTTTCAGGCCTATTTTACTTCTAAAAAGGAAGAAAGGCAGGGAAGGTAATGTCAGAGAGCCTGATGGTGATGATAAGCTTTCTCAGTGATTGGACACAGCTAATTTGTAAATCATTGTTCTTGGGGCCACACCTGAACAATGCCCTCTTTTCTGAGTATGCCCTCAAATCACCTCATCAACAAGATGAGCAGTTTAACTAGCACTAAAATTCTATACCTGGTAGGTTTAGTTCAGTCTCACATCAAACCACTTTTCAATTCCTCAGAAATCCTAATGAGGCTCTTAGACATAAAAGCAATCCATCTTTTGCTTTCTGAAGGACTACACAGCTCTCAGGGTCTCCTACCAATCAGATTTTAAGAGGCAATAAAAAAATTCTCCTCTTTTCCCTCCTAGAAATGAGAACATCTGGGAATAGCAGTGGAGCATCTGACAAGAGAAATGATACCATAGATGTATTGTTCTTTTGACCCATTTCCAGCCACTTTGCATCCTGTAAATAGGAGTTGTTTATCACCTTATTGACACACTCAGACAAAGCGTCATGACATTAATTAATATCACTGCAGGCAACTTCTAAGTGCCATGCCTTGCATTTGGTATTGGCTTCGGGGGAGAAAGCAACATCTGCCAGGAAATATTTATTTATTCAATAGGTTTTCTAGAACCCATCACCGTAATCCCTTCCCACAAAATTGAAACCATCCAATAACATAAATCATTTGCAGGTGGTGACTCTAACTTCAACAATTGCTCCTACTCCCAAAATAACAGTTTGCTTATTATTGAAATGGAAAAGCAAAACACAGACTCCCACTTCTCCCTACCCTTGACACCCACCTCCTGCCAGCATGCACTCTAACCTTGGAATCCCACACATTAAATAGCATTCAGTTGTGGTACAATCTAGCACACCCACCATATGTCACTGCCCCAAAAGGAAAAGACATTTTTTTAAATTAATTATATAAATAAATAAAAGAAATGCCATAAGCTGACTTTCAGCTAAATGATTTCTTTTTCTTCAATTTTTAGATATTTTCCCTCATTGCAATCTACTTTAATAACTTCCAGCTATGAATATTGCATGTCCTTCTCCAATTAATTATTTATGTTGATGAAACTGTACCGTTCTAGGATTCCAAGTTGAACTGGGTTCCCAGCTTTTGCACAGAATGGAATTAGAACTCATGGAGGGGTTTAGTTGGTGGAATATGTGTTGAAGTGTTTTGTTTTTTCTAATTAAATATTTCCTAATTCATTTTTTTTCTGTACAAGAATAAAATCCAGTCCATTGACATTTTTTCCTATTCATTGAGTCTAACTTCATTTATTTAAAAAATATTTTACAACCTATCAAATAGAGATCAGCAGTAAAATTTCAAAAGTGTAGATAATACTACAGTTCCTCACCAACTTCTAATGAATAACTCCAGACTACAAAAACTCAAAGTTTGGGAATCCTCTTCTTTCAGTGTTACACTGTTTTCGACCAGAATCTCTCTGATTGTCAGAAATACTTCAGACCTACTAGAAATGGTCTTCCTCAAATCCTGAACCACAGTTAGATGTTAGAAATCATGGTTCTGTTCTCATTGAGAAGAAAATTTGAAGCAAGTGGAGTTTTAGAAGGCTGAGTCATCATGATCTCCCTTTTTATTCTATATATATATATATATATATATATTAGAATAGTTTTCAGGGATTATGAAGTCTAGTTTTGTCACAGAATATGCTACAACATAAAATGGATAAAAATGAGCTCCAGTCAAAAATAAAGGGGAAGAGTGAATAAGCTAGGAACATGGATATTTCACTCATTTCCAAACCCTATAAGAATTATTGACAAGGGAAGATGGCTTACATGAACTCTTTAAGAAAAAAATAGAATATTAAACACAAATTAAATTTTATTTAGAATGAGAAAAAAATCAAACAAAATATGATTTTTTTAATTTGATGAACTTATACACAAAAAAACCCACTTTGTTCATTAATGGCCTGATATACTTCTATATTTTTATTTTATACTTTTTTAGCTACATGCTTTTTGATTACCACTTCATAACAATAAAATTTGTTAGCAGAAAGCAGGAAGTGTGAATCAGGCGGTATAGCGATACCAGACTTCAAACTATACTACAGAGCAATAGTAACAAAAACAGCATGGTACTGGTACCAAAACAGACGGGTGGACCAATGGTACAGAATAGAGGACACAGAAACCAATCCACAAAACTACAACTTTCTTATATTTGATAAAGGGGCTAAAAGCATGCAATGGAGGAAGGATAGCATCTTCAACAAATGGTGCTGGGAAAACTGGAAATCCATATGCAACAAAATGAAACTGAATCCCTTTCTCTCACCATGCACAAAAGTGAATTCAAAATGGATCAAGGAGCTTGATATCAAATCAGAGACGCGCCGTCTGATAGAAGAAAAAGTTGGCTACGATCTACAGTCGGTGGGGTCGGGCTCCAAATTCCTCAATAGGACACCCATAGCACAAAAGTTAATAACTAGAATCAACAAATGGGACTTACTCAAACTAAAAAGTTTTTTCTCAGCAAAAGAAACAATAAGAGAGGTAAATAGGGAGCCTACACCCTGGGAACAAATCTTTACTCCTCACACTTCAGATAGAGCCCTAATATCCAGAGTATACAAAGAACTCAAAAAATTAGACAATAAGAGAACAAACAACCCAATCAACAAATGGGCCAAGGACCTGAACAGACACTTCTCAGAGGAGGACATACAGTCAATCAACAAGTACATGAAAAAATGTTCAACATCTCTAGCTGTCAGAGAAATGCAAATCAAAACCACCCTAAGATACCATCTCACTCCAGTAAGATTGGCAGCCATTAAGAAGTCAAACAACAACAAGTGCTGGCGAGGATGTGGGGAAAAGGGTACACTTGTACATTGCTGGTGGGACTGCAAATTGGTGCAGCCAATTTGGAAAGCAGTATGGAGATTTCTTGGAAAGTTGGGAATGGAGCCACCATTTGACCCAGCTATTCCCCTTCTTGGTCTATTCCCTAAAGACCTAAAAAGGGCATGCTACAGGGACACTGCTACATCGATGTTCATAGCAGCACAGTTCACAATAGCAAGACTGTGGAACCAACCTAGATGCCCTTCAATAGACGAATGGATAAAAAAAATGTGGCATTTATACACAATGGAGTATTACTCTGCATTAAAAAATGACAAAATCATAGAATTTACAGGGAAATGGATGGCATTAGAGCAGATTATGCTAAGTGAAGCTAGCCAATCCCTAAAAAACAAATGCCAAATGTCTTCTTTGATATAAGGAGAGTAAATAAGAACAGAGTAGGGACGAAGAGCAGGAGAAGAAGATTAACATTTAACAGGGATGAGAGGTGGGAGGGAAAGGGAGAGAGAAGGGAAATTGCATGGTAATGGAAGGAGACCCTCAGGGTTATACAGTGGAGGAGGTAGAGAGAGAGGAGGGGAGGGGAGGGGAGAGGTGGGGAGGGGGGAGGGGGGAGGACGGGAAAGGCAGCGGAGCACAACAGACACTAGTATGGCAATTTGTAAATCAATGGATGTGTAACTGATGTGATTCTGCAATCTGGGTATGGGGTGAAGGTGGGAGTTCATAACCCACTTGAATCAAAGTGTGGAATATGATATGTCAAGAAATTTGTAATGTTTTGAACAACCCACAATAAAAAATTAAAAAAAAAAATTTGTTAGCAGATTCAATTTTCTTTTTCTTTTGATATGAGTAATAGATATGTAGTTTTCATTATTGATCATTTAGAAATGTTTCTTTTGGCTTCAAACATTTTTTAGTAATTTCATGCAAATTTTTATTATTTTTATTGAAGATAGTACAACTAATAAATATCATATATATAGAAAAATGTATTCACAAATATATGTATACTGTTACATATACATATGTGTGTATATATGTATGTATGTGTATGTGTGTATATACATATCTATATATAGATATATATTTCTGTATATTTATATATCTATATCTATCTATATCTATATCTATATCTATATCTATCTATCTATCTATCTATATATCTCACCTGTACATTTTGGAAAAACTTTCCACAAACTTCTGCTTCTGTTTAAAGTAAACAGAAGTTTTACTAAAACTAAAGATATTACTACAAGTCATCCCTACACTAATATATCTATCATAGGCTACAAACAAAAAGAGAATTCAGACTGTCTAAATAGATCCCACAAAATCAATAAAATTGTATCCTAAACTCTCTTTTTTTTGCAGGGTAGAGGGTACTGGATATTGAACCCAGTGTCTCCTCCATGCTAAACCTGCATTTTACCACTGAGCTACATCTCAGCCTTCAACACCACTTCTATTTATCAAGACTTTATAAATGCCCAAAAGTTACTACAGTGATATTCCATGTGATTGCAAAGCCATAAAGTTAGACTTCATTAGCTATTTGGTGAATGATAATTCTCTGATTCTTGTCTGAGAGGGAAGGAAAACCAATATTAACATTACCAAAATGCAAATGTTTTACACTGAGAATGGTATATATATGGGGGAATGCTACTATATTCTGTATTTGAAATCCAATTAATGCCACATGAATAATGGAGATAAAGAATATTTTCTAAACACATTGGGTAAAGCCATAATTAAGAAACAGATGGCAAATCCACTATTTCAGTACTTTCAGGTGAACTGTATAATTTCTCTAATCCTTTTGGGGAACTGGCTGAATTATCTCAATGTTATGATTAGGTTGATGAATCTGAGAAGAACAGGAAGTTGGGAAGGAATTTCTGTTTGTATGCAATGAAAATACTATTTGGTCTTGCACCCCTCATTTCCTGAATGAAGGGTAATTTTGAAAGACCCTTTTTAGGAAGAATCCATCCCAATTTTTTAAAACTTGGTTCCTTTGTACTCTAGATGGAGCACTTTGCCTTTTGCTTCCACTTTTTGTTTCAAGTCTGAATTGTTGTCATGGAGGATTTGGGAAAAAGCTTTGTTTAGGAAACTCAATGGGTGGTCTTCAAAAATAATGAAAAGATCTCAACTGTCAAGGACAAAATGGCTCCTTCTACCCAAGCCACCATGTTTGCACATTTTAATGATTACATTCCCAAAGCACTTTTGGTTTCATAGTAAAAGAAATGAACATGTTGCTTAGTTCCTTTTTTAAATTTTTTTAAGTGGTCCAAGAACATTTCTGAAAAAGCATTAAGAAAATACAACCAGCAAAAGGGGTTGAAGTTGGCAAGATTTATCATCATTAGCCCACACAGTTGGTGTGTGTCTGTGCCCATGGCAATGTCCACATAGGCACTACATTTAAAAATTCAGGACTGAATATTCCAGGCACAATGATTTTCAAGTGGTTAAGCAGTGTTTTCATTCATTCTTTATTTTAAATTGCATGTAAGTATCCTGTAAATTCCCAATGATAAGATAAAACGATTTCTTTTAAGACATCAAATAAAAGAAAAATCAGAGTACCTGTGTTTCAACATTTTGCATTTGCAAGCAAACTAACATGATAAGAAAACACACAGGTTTTTAAATTCAGAACTATAAAGACTCCATATAAATTAATGACCCATTTTACTAGACGAAAATAAAAGATCTAAAAAAAAAGAAAAAGAAAAGAATTCCTATAGTTGTACTATAAAGTAACCTAGGATTTATAGGAGTTAAAAATAATTATTAATGCTTAGGCTAAATTTTATAGCTTTTTATGTGTTTTGTGCAGAAAGAATGATTTATTTCTTAAATATAAAAGCGAAATGGAAACTTTCTCCCTGGTGCATTTCCTTTGTGATCCAGGGGACAGGCCAGCCTCACATGCAGTAAATTACAGTGGTAAGTACTTGGATTTATTCAACTCTGCTATATAAAATACACCAACACCCTTTTCCAAACAAGACTGAGATGCAGCCAAATAGCCATAATCAGTGTGTTCTGCTCCCTAAAGTAAAATACCCATAAGATTGAAAAAGGAAGTTTCTATCTCCAGCTTTGAAACAAGCCAGTTTTGCCCTAATTGTTTTCTAAAACGCTATGAATGCATCAGTTTCATCTAAGGTACTATTTTAGCTGAGGTCAACTGAAAACAATATCTTTTAAGTCAATCGTTTGATACTAGAAAAATGTAATGCCTTCTCTGGCCCTCAAGGCATCAAAACTTATGCTCTGTGCTCATTCCTATAGCACTGCAAGCACAGTGTACTTATTGCTCAGTACAATAACCACACACTTCCCTTTCTGTCTGTATCTGGTCCTGCCAGAGAATAGGAGCTCACACCAAAGGAAGGCATGTGCTGTATTTGTCTTTATTTCAAAAGGGAAGAACCTATGGAAGGCAGTCATTAAATACTCATTAAATGCATGGGTGTATGGAGGACAGATTGGTGAATAAAATCCATATATAGTCTAGAACCACATAATATTCATCTTTTTATAAGTGGAGATACACATACATTTAAATAGTGATAAATGTACTTGAAAGACTGCATTTAAAACCAACCAGAAATTTCTAAAGTTTCTACTGCCAGGAAAGACTACTTTGAAGATGACCACTATAAAAGAATAGTTCTAAATTCTGCTACAAATTGCAATAAGTATTGACAACTGTCAATACTTCACTGGAATGAATTTCTTTCTCCTAGTTCACATGTATCTATTCCTAATGGGGAGAGTGAGGTGACAGAAACTTTCCATACCTTCTGAAGGTCACAGGATGTCTTAGTCTGGCTTGTACTACCATAACAAAATATTTGAGAATGGGTAATATAAAAAGAACTGAGATTAATTTTTTATAGTTCTGGAGGCTGAGAAGTCCAAGATTGGGGAGCCCACTTGGTGAGGGAATTCATACTCTCTCATCCATGATGGAAGACAGAGGAACAAGAAAGCATGAAAAAGCAAGTGAGAAGGAGACAAAACTATTCTTTAATTCTCTCTCGATAACCAAGCCATTCCTGTGACAATGGCATCAATCCATTAATGACCTAATCACCTCTTAAATTCCCTCCTGCCAACATTACTATATTATGGATTAAGTTACCAATACATGGATTTTGGAGGAGACATTCAAACCATAACACAGACTAAGTGGAAGAGCTTAGGACTGGAATTTGGACATTCTGAAGAGAGTTCCTGCATTTAATCACCAGGATCCATTCTTCTCTTTGGGTAGAGGATCTGAAAGGAAAACATTATCAAGTTTGATAAAGTTTCTGAGTCTAAATTGCTAACAGTGAAAAAAAATATATTTCAAGAAAAGAGTAAAAGGTACTGATTTCAGTTATTCCCATTAATTGACAAATGGGATTATTGAAATACCATGACATCATTTGATACTACTTTATAGTGGTCTAAAGAATAGATTTGTCCAACAGAATTTGTAAATTATAATCACTATGCAAAGACAGAGAATGTTTTAGATCAGACATGGCTAATAGTTTCCTGCTTGGTGCCAACATAAGTAACTTCCTAAAGATGAAGGTAGAAGGCTAATCAAAACAGCATGGTCACTTAGCAACGCCTGCTACCAATGCATAAAATCTTACCACTGAACATGCACCATTCACATGCTCTCCTTCTCTTAGTAGTATCATTGAAATGCATCTCTAGTACACTGGCTCTTAAATCAGCTGCACATCAGCATACACTACGAAGCTTTTATAATATATGTGTAACGGGGAAAAACAATGCTTGACTTCCCTAAGCTTAGAGTTCTGAGAGGAAAATCATCTTATAATGCACTAGTGAAAATACAAAATATCTTCCCATGTCTTCATGAATTTGATAACCATGTTATCTTAGTCTGTTTATGCTGCTACAACAAAATACCTTAGGCTGAGTAATTTATAAAGAACAGAAACTTATTTCTTACAGTTATGGAGGCCAGAAAGTTCAAGAAAAAGTCACTGGCAGTAAATTATCTAATGAGATCCTGTGGCACTGGTGGGGTTTTCTTTTGACAGAATCTTCACATGAAGAAAGAGAGAAGGGCAAAAGAAGCAAATGTGATGTAAAAGCTCTTTTTAAAGGCACTAATCCCATCTATGAGGTTAGAAGCCTCAAAACTTAATCACTTCCTGAGATGTCTCCACTTCTTAATGCTATCACATAGGCAATTAAGTAACAATATATGAATTTTTCAGGTGGTTCAGACCACAGCACACTTCAAGGGTAAAGGTTTGAAAATATTTCCAACTGAAGTCATTCATATTTAGGCAACAAAATATTGTACCTCCTTTACACAGCAGTGCAGCATGTTCTTTGATAAAAACATTGGTACGACACATACATTATGCATGAGAATTTAATTCTTAAAGAATTATTTTTAATATGTTATTAGATAGTTGAAAATAAGAGCAAGATTTATCAAAAAGAACAAAAAAAGAGAAATGGTCCTATATAGTTGCTAAGACTAACCAGTGATAACCTCAAAAATATTTCTGAAATCCAGTTTGTTGGCTGCATTGGGAGGAATAAAACAATGCCCTTATTTGGTTTGCAAACTCTTTATTTTGTATTTACATTTCAAATGGCAAAAGTTCAATATTTTCTTTAGTGAACATCATGAATGAAAGCTCACTCAATGACTGCAGTAAATAATTTTAGTTACACAAAAGATAGTTTTGATAATAAAGAGAAGAATACTACAAAATCTTGAAACTTACTTTCCTTTTTTATCACTACACCAAAATAATAGATTTCTGAAATATTAGCATGTGAAGGGTAATCTCTGAGACCTTTTACCACCTCCTAAAATGAAGAAAGGTTGCATACATTTTGTCTTGCTGCTATGAATAATAAGAAGCCATGGGATTCCTTGTAGCAGTCCTGGCATAATTATGAAATAGCTGATTAAGTTCAAAGTTAGTATGGAAATCTGTTCCTTTAAAAGTCTTTCATGATCTATCTCTGGAGAGAGATGATTCTATCAAATTTGAATTAATCCATAGATAATGGTGAGAGTATTGCCCACCATGATGTGTCTATATATGGGAAATGAATATTGCATGGATTCTCAGATTTCACATAAAAATAGCACCAGTCCAGATTACAGAAGGGATTAATTGTAAACAGGATGAGTTACTTGACAGTCACCCCAAGAAATGGATTAATCAATTTCAAACGCATAACTTGACCTAACAGTAATAGCCTACCACAGATAATTCTTTGGAGAGTAGGTTTTTCTAAATGCAAGTCACACAATGATCCCTTCATAGATCCAATAAAACATTTAAAAATTACTCTATCTGGAATCATTATAAAGTATAATCAGGTCCCCATATAATCATCACTACTGGAGCCTATAGTAGAATTAATTGTTCTTCATTTCAAGTCAAAAATAGGCTCTTTATCAAAAACCTAAATTAAAATATTCCAAAAAGTTCCTATTATGAAGAGTTAAGCACAGTCTTAGTAGCTGGGATATAAGCAAATGTTCATTTTTATCTTTTCCTTATATCTTATTTCCATTCTTTCCAGTTTGAATCTGTTTTTAGTCAGCTTTTTCACTGTAATGACTAAAAGACCTGACAAGAACAATTTCAGAGGAGCAAAACTTTATTTTGGGCTTGTAGTTTCAGACATCTCAGTGCACAGATGACTGACTCCATTGCTCTGGGTCTGAGATAGGCAGAACATCATGGTAGAAGAGTGTGTAGAGGAAACCAGCTCAGGACATGGCACCAGGAAGAAGAGAGAGAAAAAACTCCCCTTACCATGGACAAAATATATATCCCAAAACCATGCTCCAATGACCCACCTTCTCCAGCCACATCATATCTGCCTACAATTACCACCTACTTAGTCCCTATCAGAAGATTAGGTTAAAGCTCTCACAACTCAGTCTTTTCACATATAAGCTTTCTTGCATTGTCTCACATGTGAGCTTTTGGAGGACACCTCATATCAAAGCATAACAGAATCCATATACGTACCATACACACCATCAAAGCTGTACAGCCTATGAAGAGTTTTCTGCATACTGGGACATTCTATCCTATTCAAAAGTGTGGTGGAGGATGGGAAAGGCAGCGGAGCACAACAGACACTAGTATCGCAATATGTAAATCAATGGATGTGTAACTGATGTGATTCTGCAATCTGTGTATGGGGTGAAGGTGGGAGTTCATAACCCACTTGAATCAAAGTGTGGAATATGATATGTCAAGAAATTTGTAATGTTTTGAACAACCAACAATAAAAAATTTAAAAAAAAAAGTGTATGGAAAAGTGATAATAGGACAGCTTTGGACTTTAGTAATAACTGAATTAAGAGGGATTGGATTCTTCACTCTTCTTAAAATTGTGGTAAAATATACATAACAGAATTTACCAATATAACTATTTTTAAATGTACAATTCAGGAGCATAAGGGACATAACTATGTTGCAGCCAATCTCCAGAACTGTTTCCATCATACACAGCTCTCATTCTCCCCTTGCCACAGTCCTTGTCAGTAGCCACTGTACTTACTACCTGTGGATTTCACTATTATAAGCAATTTGTATAACTGAATTACTACAGTATCTTATTTGTGACTGGCTTATTTCATTCAGCACTATAGCATCAAGGTACACCCATGGTGTGTCCTATGTTAGAAATTTTCTTATTTTTTAAGGGCTAATGTACATACACTATCTTATTTATTCATCATTCAGTGAACATTTGAATTGATTTCTCTTTTAGGAATCTACTGTGAATAGTGTAGCTATAAACATGGGTGTACAAATATTTCTTGGAGACTCTGTTTTCAAATTGGGGGTGCATATACACCCTGAAGTGGAATGCCAAATCATACAGTAATCATATTTTCAATTATGTGAGGAACTGGCTATTTTCCACAGTGACTGCACCATTTTACATTTGTACTAGCAATAAGAGTCCACAAACTAGACTGGGTTTGTGGCTCAGTGCTAGAGCACTTGCCAAGTACGTGTGAGACACTGGATTTGATCCTCAGCACCGCATAAAAAAGCAAATAAATAAATAAATAAAATTAAGTTATTGTGTCCATTTACAACTAAAAACATTTTTTAAAAAAGAGTGCACAAACTTCCTGTTTCTCTATATCCTCACCAACACCTGTAATTTTCTATTCTCATATGAATTAAGATTTTTAACTAACAACCTAAATCTAAAGTTTCAAAATTAGGAAATCTCCATTTATGATTGTTTAAATATGATCTTGCTAGTATATATAAGGGCAAATTCTGAGTGTTTGCCTTTCTAGAGAAGTTTGTTACATTTGGATAATGCACATCATTTGATTATTGTGGGGAGTAAGTTAATAATCTACATAAAGTACATAGAACTGCTCATTATATACTCAATAAGTATCAGCTATGATGATTTTGTCATCATTTCAATATTATAAAAATCAAACCATAAGCAAGGATTATCAAATGCTTGACAATATCTTTAGTATGGTGCCAAACATTGTCAAATTTAAAATACTTATTCCTGCCCTAACAATGTAGAAATACAGTTTACTTTGAAAGCAAGGACAGATAAGCACCAGAAATGTAAGGTATCAAGCAAGGTGGGACTAAAGTCCCTCCTTCTGAAACTCCCTTTATTACCTTGACTTTGTGTCATTTTGTTTTTAAGTTGTAGATGGACATAACACCTTAATTTTATTTATTTATTTTTATGTGGTGCTGAGGATTGAATCCAGTGCCTCACACATACTAGGCAAATGCTCTATCACTGAGCTACAACTGCAGCCTGACTTTGTGTCATTTTTTTTTTATCTCTTCCTACTTATTCCTCATTTCTTCTCAGTCTTACAGTGTTCTCTTTTTCTGTGTTCTCTCCTTTGGTGATTTCACCTAGCCTCATTTTGCCATCCTGAGGCTGATCAGAGCCTGGGTGTCTCTGTTTCAATATTGCTCACTCAACTGACCTGAAATTTGCAATACTCCTCTCTCTCTTCAGCCTCCCCAGTCACTGGGATTATAGGCATGTGCCCAGCAAAACCGATTTTTAGAAAATAAAATTAACTTTGTAATCACACAGAACATAGCAGAGTCTATACTTAGTCACCCTAAAGGCTCTTTCACTATCACGAACATAAAATCCAAGCTGAAACTACCTTAGCAGAATAGATAATGTGCTACAGTTTGGATTTTGAATGTTCCCCAAAGGCCCATGATTTGAAGAGTTGGTCCTCAACCCTGTTGCACTATTTTGGGAGGTGGGGGCAACTTTAAGACATGAAGACTATTGGAAGAGGTTAGTTCATTGAAGGCATCTCCTAGAAGGCGATACTGAGACCCTGACCCTTCCTCTTCCTCTTCCTCTTCCTCTCTTTTTTGTTTCCCAAAGCCATGAGATGAGTAGTCTCCTCTGCCACACACTCCTTCTATAATGGCCAAACAGCAATGGGGCCAACTCAACATGTACTGAAACCTCAAAACTGTGAGCCAAATAAACCTTTCCTCTTTTTAAGTTGATTATCTCAGGTGTTTTGTTATAATAGGGGGTGGGGGGTTGCTAACTAACACAATATGTATGTGATTTAAAGTATTAAAATTGCATTAATTGTTTTATTGTACATTTATTTATGTCTTATACAGTACATTTATTAAACCTGGCTATACTTGCATATATCATAAAATATTAACTGTATGGTGGGTATCTTTGACTGTTCAACCTGCTATAACAAACTATCATAGACTGGGTGGCTTAAACAACAGAAATTTATTTCCTCGCAGTTCTAGAGACTTGGAGATCTAAGATCAACATTTTATAGGGTTTGGTTCCTAGTGAAGGCTGTCTTCCTTACCTGTAGACAGCCAATTTCTCAGTACATTCTTGCATAGTGAAGAGAGAGAAAATTTTCTTGTGTCTCTTCTCATAAGCAGACTAATTTCTTCGTCAAAGCCCCAATCTTATGACATCATTAACTACTCCCAAAGCCCGTGACCAAATAATATCACATTAGCAGTTAGGGAATTAGAGCTTCAACATATGAAATTAGGAACCCAATTCAGTCCATAGAAGTGGGTTAGGTGAGGAGATATTTATTTTCCTTTTCAAACATAATTTAGCAGATTACCAGAAAATTGCCTTAGAAACGTGTGTGTGTGTGTGTGTGTGTGTGTGTGTACACACTGCTTCTGCTCTCTCTCTTTCTATATATACACACACATATACATACATATGCACACACATAAATATATGATAAAATATCTATTTCCTATTTATTTATATGTATGCATGTAGAATTAGCATGGAGAAATACGTGTCTGTATTTCTTGATTTCTAGGAAGGATGAAAATGAAACACCTAGTGATTACATCTACTGTAACTCATACAGTCTTTATCAATGACCCTAGATACTGTGGATAGGAATTAATTCTTGTGTGAACATCAACACTTCCTTTCTGGTGGTACTTGAGGTCCATAATGTCCCAACCCATACATGAAATTATCACTTTATCAATCAATACGTTAGCTATTGTATCTTGAAACTTCCTATTAACATTTTAAATCCCCAGGGGAAGGAACAGGGTTATTGTCAAGTTAAAACCACTTGGACTAAATGGCCCCTCATTTGCAGGGGTTATCAAGAGGGGTCTTAGAAACTTCTTAGCACAGGTCTTCTGTTTTGTGAAATTTACAAAAATTAGGTTTTTAAAATAATCTTTACTTAAAGTATATAAGTTTCATGCCTCACAATACCTAGGTGAGCCTGTACTTAAGTGTCAGATAACTGTGAAGATTGGATCAGATTAACTGGTCATCAAAAGATGCTCTGCAATGGCAGAATAGCTCCAGAGGCTTCCAGGACCCAGCCCAGAAAGGATTGCTACCACCAAGGCCCATGGTTTCCTGCCCACTTCATCAGACCCAAGCAAAAATATATTAAATATAAAACAAAACAAAATGATTAAAACAATAAAGCTTTAGAAGAGAGTAAAATAGAGGTTCATGGGGAGAGTTCCATGGTAGAGAACTTGTCGAGCATATGTAAGGCCCTGGGTTCAATCCTCCATTTGCAAAAAGAATTTAAAAGCAAGCAAGAGAGGAAATAGACAAATTCAGGGTAAATCTAAAGAAAGGGAAAGGTGGTTCAGGGCATCTGCTATGGGGCACAGCCAGGCTTGCTTTCATCCTGGCTCTGGCCGATAGGAGGTGGGTAACCTTGAACTGGATTCTTAACCTCTATCAGCTAAAAGCTGCCCTGGCTCAGCAAATTCCCACCTACACAGAAAATGCAGTTAGACTTCTCAACCTGTCCTCTATCTCAGAACATTTGGGTTGTTTATGATGTTTTTGACAAATAAAGCTTTTAAATTTTTAATTAGTCAGATCACTAAATCTTTTTTATGTGTTTGCCTCCTGGCATAGCTCTCCATCTCTCTCCTTAGAATCTTCCCCTTCTGGCTCTCTTCCTAGGTGATTTTCTTTTGTCTGAGATCAGAAATCTTTATTTGTCCATTCCCTTTTCTCTCAAAAGAACCCTTCTACACCTTCTCGGCTAGCAGAGATATAAGTTTGCATTTTTGTCAAATTAAAAGACATACTTTTTCAGAGTGATACTTTACAGAGAGAAGATTGAGGTTAAATAAAAACAAGGACGAATATCTCCTGTTTACAAAAGTTTTATCTCAAAATTTTTTTCTCTTACTCTGTCTCATACACACACACACACACACATACACACACACACACACCACCTACTTATAGGTTTATTTTCCTGGCCTTATTTTCCTCATCCATTTGTATTACACTAATATAGACTATGAATTTTGTAAATTAGCTCAAATTGTCTGCAGAATAAGATAGAATATAATAATAATTTTCAAACACTTCTGTTCATTACCATGTAACTTTTTAATCAAGATATGAGGGATGGTGCTGCCTCTACTGATATTTTCCACCTTTCACTGTACCATTATCTTTTAATCTTCAGAAAATAGGGACAGATCATCATCAAGCTGCTTGGGTTGAAGTTCTGTGGGGAACTAACTTGTGGAAAGGTCCTTTGAACATTTATGTTCTTGCTGTTATGCAAAGCTGTCATGGATTCTCAATGCTCTAATTTTGCTTTCTTATAGTTGACTTTTTTAGCAGAAGAATATTACTTCCTCTGTTAGTGGTTGTTTCTATGGCCATTAGTGTCACCCTTAGGTACCATGGGTCCTTAGAATAAGAGGAATTCATGGAGTGGAAGACCTGGATCACGGCAGACTGCATTAGGGACAGCCACCCTGAGGCATAAGGAGATGGAGAGGAAAGCTGGAAGTTTGTGCTGTCAATTTGAGTGCATCCTGTTGTCTGAGATTCTCCTAGAGTGGTGGGTCTTTAATTCCAGGAAGGCACATGCCGCTGTGTTTCTCAGTGGGGGGACGTTGGGTATTCAGAGGTTTTATCCTATGGAGACCAGCTCAGGCTTCTCAGATTAGTTGTGGCAATCAGTGTATCTCCTAGTCTGGCTTCCTCTGTCATCTGTTCACTGCAACTGTCCTGGCCAAGGTCACTGTTCATTGCATAGTTACCAGGCTCTTCATTTGTGATCCTTACTAGTAGGGCCTGACTTCTGTGAAGCTTGCCACATCTCATTGCAATGATCTTTGCCTCCACTATCCTTCCAATTTGGTCTTCCTTTTGTCTCTTGGGTCCTTTCATTTTAGCAACTGTTAGAAAACTCCTTCTCTACATAGTCCTTAAATGTCACCCTGGTCTAGCTCCTTGTTTTCATCTTTTCTCACTTTGCACCCGTTGCTTGGGCAACCTTACTTATGCACTCCCTGAACTGGGCCGGACCTTTGCTCAAATTTTGTTCATGTGCCTTTTCCCAAAGGCAAAGTGGTGTTTGCCATTTTCCAACATATACTTGCACATGGATATTTATATCCCTACATCATCCCTCTTGAATATTCCTCCGCTTTGGCTGCATAAGAAATCATTCCTTACAAGGAATACCTCTGCAGTCGGCTCCTACCCATCCATCCCTCATCCCTCGGCTCTTAGCTCCAACATCACTTCCTCCATGAAGCCTTTTTTGATTGCATGCCTAACTTAAATTCCATATAGTCTCATTTAAAAAAGAAAAACAGTAGCTTTGCATATCTTCAGTAGCAATTTACATTAAATAGGGTAATTATTTAATTAATTAAAATCTCCACAGAGTTCTAAAATTGAGAACAAAAATCATGTCTGTTTTTGCTTAAACACAGTAATCCAACCACTTACCATAGCACTTGGCATATCATAGTGGCTAATGTAAAATGAATAAATGACTCAACTTGGGAATCCAAGAGTACTCCTAGACTCATACACCACATTCTCTCTTGGTATGCTATTAGCATACCAAGGTCCCATTGATTCTAGTCCCTATTTACTACCCTAAATTTCTCTTCCCGATTCAAATATTTTTGCTTGCTGTTCAAATTACTTTTCCTCAATTTGAGCACAACTTATTCCTTATAGATTATTTTGTATTTAGTTAACTGGATTCTGCATTTGGACTCTGTGTGGATCCTGGCTCGGCCACTTTCACATTAGAAGACGTTGGGAAAGCCATCTTACTTCTCAAATCCCTATTTCCCCACCTATGAAATAGAATCGATAATAACATTTACCTGGAAAGGTTTTGTGAGGATTAAATAAAATCTGACACAGCAAGTGTTTGGAAGAGTGTCTTGCCTTGTAAACAGTAAATGCCCCCTCTTGTTAGGAATCCTCCTTCTGTTAACATCTTCAGGAGAACCATAAGCTCCAAGAACCTCCAAGATGCAAATCCTAGACTATGCCAATACCCAAACACCTGGCATCCCTTCAAGGTTTCTGGTTGACTGAGAACAAGTTCTTCTGTAAAGGGTCATGCACAATCTTCCCATTTGTTTAGACTACTCTTCAGGCCTATAAAACTATTTTTCAGTGACAGCTGAATCATGAAACTTAAATTTCAGCAATATGGACTCACCTGGCTTTTATCACATAGTCCATACTTTCAACATTTAGATTTTGTTTTTCTCAAATTATTACCTCTGTCAGAAATTATTCTCTCATTTTTGTCCTTCTAGTAATGTGCTACTTACGTTTAAAAATTATCTCGGGCATCTCCTCCTCCACAAAGCCTGCCTCTACCCTTGGTGGTTATTCGGTATCCTTCGTCTCTGCTCAGCACCAAAGTTGTTCTTCCTTCTCAGCACTAAGACAATTGCTTCAGGGTGCCTGGCTTAGAAGGTAGAGTTTCTTGGAGCTTGTAGCTCTCCCAGAGATGGTATCACAGGAAGAGAAAACGTGGTTACAGTAAGAGCAGGCACTTACTGTCTGCTATGGGCAAGGCACTTTTGAAAGCACCTGTCTTATACCTCTTACCAGCTGTGACTTTTTTGAGGTCAGAAATTGTGTTGGGCTGGGGCTGTAGCTCAGTGGTAGAGCATTCACCTAGCATGTGTGAGGCACTGGGTTCAATTCTCAGCACCACATACAAATAAATAAATTAATTAAATAAAGGTCCATGGACAACTAAAAAAAAATATTTAAAAAAAAGAAAAAGAAATTGTGTTTATTTAGTTGTCCAGATTTTCAATACGCTTATCACATAAATAGTGCTCAGTAAACATTTGCTAAATAGATGAATAAATAAACGGATACCTATTTCATGTTTTACTAGGAAAAAGTATCTGCATCATATACATACCTTTTCCTATCCTTGCAACAAGAGTAGATGGCCACTTCAGGATGGTGAACAGATTGCCTCTTCTTCGTGCCCAGAGCTGGGCATAACCAGACCACATGAACTTTCAAAAGCGTCATTTTTTTCCTCCTTTTTTTTTTTTTTTTTGATTCTCATTTTTCTTTCATTAAGGAAATAAATAAGTAAATACGACGTCCCCACATTCTCTGTATCTCTTTTAAACTTTCATTTACTGTATCACTCCTTCCTAGGACTTACTAAGGTCACAACAGAGAAAACTCCCCATCTGTCTCTGAGAAAGATAGCACAGCCTTCAGCTTTCCATTTCTCCTTTGGGGCAACCCAAATACGTTTGCAAACTTAGTTAAGACACCACATGTAGGGAACAATGATTATCTCTCAAGATGATCTCCAGGGGAGTGTTTAGTATTAGAGATGGAGAAGAGGGGAAGCCAGGTCCCTGGACAATGTTGATGCTTCATATAAAATTTCCTCATGAATATTTACTTCGTTTTACAAGTATTTTTTTTTTCCTTACACATCATATTCAATTCTCAAAAAAAAAAAATGCCCTCTATTTAAAATCCTAGGGTGGGGTATGTTAATGCTTAAACATTAAAGTAGTAATAGCATTTATATTTATGTTGATCAGATTTCATAACATTTTATAACATTTTAAGCACCTGAACTATTTCAACTTCTGCTCTGTAGGATCATGATTATTAAATCATATAAATGACACAAAAGCAGAGTTGAGACAACTTTAACTCTGCTTTTAAGCTTCACTAAGTTCTTTATAAGCATTGTTTTAAAGGTTACACTAAACTGAGGAATATAGTCCCCAATTGTGGCATTGCAGTGATCCAGAAAAAAAAATAATAATAAAAACTCTTGTTTTTTCAACAATAACAACATAAACCAGAGTTGAGGGAATATTAAACTTATCATAAGAAAATAAAAAACGGGTGAAAGAATAAGTAATTGGTCTCAAAGAATCTTCCTTCCGATTCAAAACAAAAAAATCGTGATGAATTTCCCCCTTGGACCCTCTCGGGGAAATAATTTTCTTGCTTTTTGGAACAGGCCAATCACATGCTAAACGTTAGTGAGAGTTATTAAATTCTATTGTATGTATACTTTCATATTTTTAATTTGGAGTTCTGTATTTTGCTGATGTTTATGCATTTACAGAGGCAAGCTTTTAAAAATTATTCAATAGAAAGCTGTACTCTGATTTTACCAGTGGCATAACACACAAATTTCCCATTTTGTCACATTGACAATAGCTGATATAACAAAAACAGAGCCTTCTCCCTCTCTGGATGAGAGCTCGCCTGAGTGAAAACAAAGCAATAACAAGGAAATAAGCAGCCCCTTGAGTTCGAACTTAGAAACCTAACCTATAAAGCGATAACACTCGGAATTATTTATGTCCCTGACCTTCACCAATTTTGCCTGCTCTTCTCTTTCCTGCTTGCTTTTCAACAACACTTTCCAGATGGAAGTGGTACATTAATGATTTCATTTGTCAGCATCTATTGTTGCTAATCCTTTTGATCCATTTTCTTCTTTTCTGAGTTCTCAGTGCATTATTTTCCTCTTTTTTATATTTTATCTTTCATAGGTATGATCCTTTGGATGTTTCTACCGATTTTGCTTTTTATTTTAATTTTATTCAATTGATTTCTTTCCCCATAAAACTGGGGCCCTTTACATTGTGAACATCTATGTACAGATTTTAAGGTTTTCACTTGCATACAGCTCATAAACAGAAACCCCACTAAAGGAATATATGATAAGTATGTGTCCATGAAAAGAGCCCAAAATGGATTCAAATCCTCTGTGCATTCCTCATGAGTAGGAGGGCAGTAGTGCTGAGCTACACTCAGCTTTGATTTCCTTATCATATATATATATATATATATATATATATATATATATATATATATATATATATATATATATATATATATATATCACCTACATTGTAGTATTATTTTAAGGATTAAAATTTCAGAATATCAACTGCCTGGCCCACAACAAGTGACAGGTACTACTAGTATTGTCCTAGGTTTACTACTTCACTGTTGTAATGAAGGATTCTAGTGGATCTAAATATTAAAGGTAAAACTTTAAAGCTTCCAGAAGAAAACAAGGAGGATATTTTTCTTGACCTAGGGGAGTGAAAGAAAAAAAAAGTACTAATATAAACAAACAGCTAATATATTAGACTTTATTAATGTTAAAAACTTTTTAGAAAATTTTTACTAAAACCTTAAGAAACTTGAAAACATAGGACTCAGATCCATAACATATTAATGTGACATGCATTAGAAAATGTTTTGGTTTTCTTTTGAACTGGGGATTGAACGCAGGGTGCTTAACCACGAAGCCACGTCCCAGCCCTTTTTATTTTTTATTTTGAGAAAGGGTCTCACTAAGTTACTCAGGGCCTCGCTAAGTCACTGAGGCTGGCCTTGAACTTGGGATCCTCTTACCTCAGCCTCCCCAGCTGCTGGGATTACAGGCTTCCACCACAATACCCAGCTGCATAAGAAACTTTTAACACTATTTAAGAAGAAGACATACAAAATAATAGAAAAACTGATGAACTACTCCACAAAGAAAGTAACCAAATGGCCAAGAAGCATACGATTGTTAATCATTGTTAATCATCCAGGAATTGCAAATTTAAGCCACAATTAGATACTACAGCCTACTAACTAGAATGACTCAAATTAGAACACAACAGAAACAAATCTAGGTATGGTAAACAACTGGAATTCTTATGCTGCTGATAGGACGGTAAGTTAAACTAATCATTTTGGGAAGCTGGAAGTGTGTCTTAAAATTGGCCGCCTATGTCTCCAGCCATCTTATCCCTGTGTGTGGACTACAAGATGTGTACAAGAATGTTCCAACTTGTGTTATTTACCATAGTCCAATAATAGAAAACCTCATGTGTTGGACAGTATTTCCATTTGGCAAAATACAGTGTGTCAATTAATTAATTACTGCTATACAGCACAATATGAACGCGAGTATGGGGACAATATATTCAACACTGAGCAATGAAGTCAGACACAGAAGAATACAAACAGCATTGTCCCTTCTACAGAAAGTTAAAAATATCAGCAAAACTAAGCTGTGGTACTTAAAGCCATGAGGATCATTCTTTAGGTAAAGAGGAAATGGTGACTTGAGGTCTATGGAGGTGAGAATGTTCTATTCCTGAATCATGTCATGGCGACCCAGGTATATTCAAGATATTTGCATTTTTCCATCTTTGCTGTATTTTAATAAACAAGTTTATTACAAACTAAAATTCATTGGCTTCTTCAAGAAAAAAAAAACTTTGTATAGTTTTGTTTATTAAGGGAGTTGACTCATTAAAATTTCCAAAGACATTTTGTATTTCAAGAGGCATGAGAACAAATTCAACTTTGGAATTGAAAATGGAAATTAACTTCATTCTAGTTTTATTAAATAAGTATTTTATTTGTTGGTTTCATCAAGTTCCTCATCTCGAAAGAGAAGAATATACATCCAGATGAGTAAGCCCCAGACTGGACAAGACATGAATTTTTAACAACTAATCACCTCTATAAGCTCTTTATGAACACTACATCATAAACAGTTTCATACATTTCCTGGGCTTGAATCAGTAGTATTAGAACTTCAGCTGATGTAGAAATCTTATTTTTACATCAGTCTTTCAGATGAGTCCCATATTAGTTTCATGATGTGTTTTGCAGTTATAAATTCTGCCTTAATTTACAGATGCATAAGGAAAACACATCAGAGAAACTATTTTAAGACCTCTACTGGGTGTGCTGAGATCTGTTGAGGATATTGCTCATTAATTTGCTCAGGGTCTTCAAAAGCTGCTTTTATGACGGAAATTTATTTTAAAGATTAGTGCCAAGAAATGATTTGATCCCTGCTGCGATTTATTCCCCAAAGTTCTGTGCACTGTAGGCTTGATCCCCAATGTAATGCTATTGAGAAACGGAAGGACCTGTAAGAGGCAGACCCTCTTAGAGGGTACATAGGAGTCGCTGCTCTTAAAAGGGATTGGTGCCAATGCAGCAGGAATGGGTTAAGTCTCACAAGACAGATTTGATTGCCAGGAGAAGGTTCAACTTTCTCAGTCTGCCCTCTTGCTCACTCTCTTGATGTGTGATCTCATCCACTATCACCACCCTTTCACACACTCTCATTATGCAATATGATACACCATGTTGTAAGATAGAAGGCCTTATCAGAAACCCCTCATCAAAAAACAAATATTTGCTTGCTCTTAGACCTCGATACTGTGAGCAAAATTAACCTCTTTTATTTATAATGCATTTAGCCTTGGGTATTTTGTTATGGCAGAACATAATGAACTAAAACAATCCCCCTGAGTGGGTTAACATGGTTTTCTTCATTGTAAATCTGATTAATGCCTAAATTTTCCTTTCCTTGGGCTACCAGGATAAGCAAAGTCAAAGGAATTTATATCCTTTGCATTGTACTTTCTATACTGTTTGCTACTTTCTATTCTGATTTTTCTTTCTTCACAATTCTATTTTTATTTCATCGTTTATGTTCTGTGTAAGCTGCTCCCTAGGTGGAAATAAGAAGATAAAACACACACTTTCAAAAAAATAAATATATAATTTTTTTTATTTACATGTGGTACAAAAGACAATGTGTGAGTTTTCAGAGAGAGAGTATTCTGTAATAAAAACCCCACATACACAAGATAGTAAATATCAAATAGATGAAACAGACAATAAAAGCTATCAGTTTAGAAAATAAAGACCTCACAAGTGAACTGAAGTCAGTGAAGAAATTTGAGCTGGGACTTCAAGGGATTCTATGAAGCATATAAACAAGAAAGATGTAATATAATGCTAAATTGATTTATTACTTTAATAAAAAAATTACACTTTAAACTTTAGTTTTTGAATGAAATACATTCATTCATACATAATATAATGACAGGGATACATTCTAAGAAATGTGTTATTAGGTCATTTTGTGATTGCATAAATATCATAAAATGTGTTCAAAACTAAGATGACTGCCACATGATAAGATGATAGGTGACATAATCTTATGGAAGCACCGTTTTATACATAGCCTGTTGTTGGCAGTAAGTTTACCAGGTGGTGCATGACTGTACATGAAATATTTTGTAGCATGTTAGCAACAGAATTGCATGTTTGAATAAATGAAAAAACACACTATACATTTTATGTAAATTCTACTACTACTAAAATGATGTCAATTACAACTATTATTGTAAACAGTAATTCAATGGGACAAGTATCTTTACTGAAGGTAATCATCTGAAGGAAACTCAAAGTACTCTGCCTGGGCTTTTGCTTCATCCACTAATGAGTAAGTGCAGGCTGATATGTGTCAGAACTTATGAGGAGAATATTGGTCATGACTATAGAACTAGAAAAGAAAAAAATAATAATAAGCAAGCTTGAATCAAATTGATGTCACTTAATATCTGGTGACCTTGAACAAGTAAATCCTTTAAAATGAGGCTATTAATTCTTGCCTATGAAGTTTGTGGGATAATGACATATGATCTTGCAGAGGAGAGAATCTTTACATATATTTAAGTTGCTAGTGAAAGGAGAAGAATTTCATTGGCCAGTGTATTAGAGTCAGATCCCAAACAGTGCTTCACAAACACCAAAACCAGGGAAACAAGACTGTTGCACACACAAATCAATCCCTGCAGAGACACAACCTTTTCTGCTCAATTTGATAGTCCAAAACTTGATGGCAATTGGTATGTCATTTAAACTTTAGTAATTTCTTACCTAACTCTCAGTGTCATTTTTGACTTCTGAATGGCTCTTGTCCCCATTCCTAAATTTCACCACTCAAATTATGAGTTTTATGCTTTAAATGCTATGGAAAACTGACATAAGCCCTTTTTTTTCTCAATTTGATAAACAAATATTCATTGAATACCAAGTATGTCTTAAGCACTATTCTAGGCTCCGAGTATATACCTAGGAACAAAAGAAAATTCTGGAAACATACTGTGTATATTCTGAGAGGCGGGATTTAATTATGAAAAACCATATAAAACAAAGATTAATTTCAATAATAAGTCAATTTAAGAGATTTGAGTAAAGAGCACAAAAATATTTGAATATGGTTAGATTTAACATAGTAGATTTATTAGACTTGGATTTGGAAGAATCACTGAAGGCTATTTCAGTACATGTCAAAATAAAATACCATCAAAATAAAGTGTGGCAGAATGTATATCCCAAAGATGGTTGCACCAATATATATTTCATATCTCAAGTGCTTCTTCTAGTGACATCAATCCTCAACTCTGAATGGACTTGTGTGATTGTCTTGATCAAAAAACTGTGATGGAAGGGGTACTATAAGATTTTTAATAATCACAAGGGACAAAAAAGGAGCCCATAACTCAACATCCATCTCCAATGGAGAGACATCCCAATGTCCATTCTCCCCACATATAAAAATATGACCTGAAGAATCATTACTCAGTCCTTCCACTTTAGGACCCATTGTTAAAGCTGATTTTAATCACCATTACACGGGCATTTTTTTTTGTTAGGACACATGGGAAGTTTCATGAAATAATTGAAGCCTTGTATGTCTCACATGCCATAACCCAAGGCCACTCAGACATCAGGAAAAATACATGATCAGTCAGATTGAAAAAAAGGTTGCATTTGTGTGTGTTCCTGTTTGGAAATTATAGTTGATGACATGGGGCACAAAGCAGAATAAGTCAATCTTCCATATTCATCTAAGTTTTGTTCTGTTTTTGTTTGTAGAGCAAGTGAACAGAATGAGAAGCTCAGTCTCTGGTTAGATTGTAAGATGCAACTGCTGCCTGACCCAGGCAACAGTGTTCAATCTGAAGGACAATGAGGATTTGTCATCTCCCAACTCCTTATGTCTACTAGGATCTAAATTTTTTCCACTCTGGTGCCAGAAATTCTCTTGCTCCACTGCCATAATATTAGTGCATTCAATCCTAGTGCTTATAACTTTGTGTTTTTTCCACTGTCCTCTATCCTTACCTAGAATTTCTTTCCTGATCATTACTCAGGAAGTAGCAGAGTTGAGATGATCCCTTTCTGGGCACAACCTCATTCATACTCCTACTTATATTATGAGGCCCAGGAAGGGTGAGGGTAGAGTCAGAAGTCATTCTAATGTCCAACAATACCATAGGCTCCAGATAATAGGGGGGCATTAAAAAATCTATCTAATATTTTAACGGTTGCTCCTTTTGTGACAAAAGAAACATCTTTGTCATATTTTATAAGGTTCAGAAAGCAAAAAAATGTGACCTAGATCAGTTTCAATGACCCATGTGTCATAGTTGAGCCACAATATCACAAGCTGGAAAACTATCAAAATAATTCAGGCATCACAGGTATTCCTGTGACAGTAAGGAAGACTAAGTTTCCAAGAGTCAATCTACCAAAAGCAGACAGGGTCAATAGTCCCTCAATGTGTTTCCTTCACCTCAAGACAAACAAAAAATTATCTATTGGATTCACAAATCTGGCATTCACAGGTAGCTTCTGCATCAGACTTAGAACCCCAGTGCCTTAGGGTGGATGCGTTCTAATATTCCAATGCAATGACAGATCCAAATGATGAAGCAGAACTTTGGGCATTACAGTTGTGACCAGCAGGTTGGTTGCAATCAGAAAATGAACCTTTACTGTAGTCCTATAGAGGAGTGCCACAGACTACCAAAATAGCATTCACAGGGATGTGCAAGAATATGGTAGTCAACCTTCCCTAACTTGACAAAATTCCTGAGGTAAACAATTATAAAGAAGAAAAAATTATTTTGGTTTCAGAGGTTGTAGTTAATGGTTGGTTGTCTCTGTTGCCTCAGGGCTGCATGGCAAGGCAGTTTATCAAAATTGATATGTGACAGATGAAGCTTGTTTACCTCATGGTGGTCAGGAAGCAGAGTGGAGAAGGATCTGGGTTCCCAATATCCCTTCAAGAACATACCCCCAGTAAACTCCTTTCATCCCTCTAGGCCTTACCTCAAAAATTCCAACCCCCCGCCCCCCGCCTCCCAGTTGCACCAGGCTAATGACCAAGCCATTAACACACAGACTTTGGAGGACACTTCAGATACAAACTACAGCAAAGAGATACAACAAATCCAAAATTATCTTGAAAAAGAACAAAATTGGAGAATTATCAGGTTTTTATTTCAAAACTCACTACAAGTCTACTATAGTCAAAACAGTGTCATGCTGATTTAAGTATACATATAGATCAATGAAACAGAACTGGCAGCCCAGAAACTTCCATATTTATGGTCAAACGATTTTGACAACACTATCAAGACAATTCAATGAAAAAAAAACAAGTCTTTCTAACAACTCAAAAGTAAAAAGTCAATCCATTTTAAAAATGGGCTAATAATTGCAAAAGGTATTTTCTTCAAGGAATATGAACAAATGATCAATAAGCACATGGAAATATGCTCAACATCATTAATCATTGAGGAAAGCAAATCAAAATCATAGTGAAAATAAAACACCTTCCCCCAAAAATTATCCATTAAGATGGTTAAAGTAAAAACAATAAGAAAATTAATGTTGGTGATATGGATAAATTGGAATCTTTATGTATTATTGTGAGATTTTCATATGGTGTAGCCACTTGGGAATACATCTTAGCAGTTCCTCCAAATGTTAAACATAGAGTTACCATATAACCCAGAAACTCAACACCTACTATAAGGAATTTGAAGATATACATGCATAAAAATATTGTTACATAAATGTTCATAAAAGCATTATTCATAACATCCCAAAACTGGAGTCTATCAATTCATGAACAGATAGATAAAATCAGGTTTATCTACACAATGACATATTATTTGCAAATAAAAAGGTACTAAGTACCAATACATTCTATGGCACAAATGGTTCTTGAAAACTTTATGCTAACTGCAATAAGCCAGACGCAAAGGCCACATGTTATATCCATTTAAAGAAAATTTCCAAAGTGGGCAGATCCATACAGTCAGAAAGTAAACCAATTATTTTCCAGGACCAAGGGATTTGGGAGTACTGACTATTAACGGCTAGTGGGTATGAGTTTTATTTGACGATAATGAAAATGTTCTAAAACTAGATGGGTTTAATGTTTTCAAACTGTATAGATAAACTAAGAAATATTTGAATATGCTTCAAATGGGTGAATAATGTAATGGTATGTGAGGGCTGGGGTAGAGCACTTGCCTAGTATATGTGAGGACTTGGATTTGATCCCCAGTATCACAAAAAGAAACACACACACACACACACACACACACACACACACACACACCATTGGAGAGTTAGACCTTACTAAAAGAATAGAAAAACAAACAAACAAAAACAACCAGGTCTTGCAATGCTACTAAACTATGGTAGAAACTAAGCTTTTTCACACTGGACAACAGTTACCATGTGGCCATAAGTCACCATTATAAACCACCAAGTGATAAAGGCAGGTGAGCCCAGAAGCCATCAGTAGGGCTCTATGGGATCCACAGTTTGTGTTTCCTCTCATTCAGCCTAATCTAGCTACTGCCACAGCTGAATGTCTAATCCAGAAACAACTGAGACTAAGGTTGAGCCCCAAAGCTACTAAAGAGAATCCTCAGCCTCCTGATGGCAGGCTGAGGATAATGTTCTACATCTAAGTGATCCACTGGAATATCTCTTGATATTTCAATATCCAGTTGCAGCTAAATGGGCATGTACAAACACCAAAATAAATGGATAAAGCCTACTAAAATGGGGGCTTATATCCCTCAGAGAATAAGGTCTCCAGATAATTCATTTAGAGCAGCAAATGTACTCACCAAGGTGATGGGAATCGAGACTAGGAAGAGATATAATGATATGAGGCTCTTCAGTAATGGCAGGGATTCCCAAACTCAACCCTATTGACACCATTTATTAAATAAATCTTTGCCAGAGTGGCTGACCTAAGCGGTAGAGGACATAACACCAGTCGCAACCATAAATTTCTGCAGATATTTCCAAATGTCCTCAAGGAGGGCAAAACTCTCTTTGATTGAAAACCACTGAGTTACAGCCACAGGAACAATAGCAGCAATAGAGGATCTAATTTGTCTGGATAACTCTTTCCTCATCTCTTTTCCCGCAAAATATGGCCAGTCAGAACTCTGGAGAAGGTGTGCCTGGGGGGATGAACTGGGAGAGAGAAGCAAGTGCGTCTGAGCAATGTCAAGAGTAGACACTAGTGAGTGCTGTTGGTCCCTCACCCAGACCACCTTTGCCAACAGGTGCTCACACACACCCTCCCAGTGCTGCTGGTGCTCTAGGATAACAATTCAAAGCTGTGCCCTTTTCTGGAGAATTGCCCTCTGCCAAATGGGGCTCCATGCTAGAAAGGACATCCCCCTCTACCCCTGTCTCCATCTAAGTGGGATTGGCAGTAATGCAATTTGAGCTGCAGAGCTTCCCCAGAAAATCAGACTAACATAGTCTCCAGCTATGGCCACACTCCACCAGCTTGTTTCCTCTCTTCCTCCTGCTTCTCCCACTCTTCTTCTCTGGGGAGATCAACCAATACACCTTTGGACCAAGAATCCCAACTTCCTAGAACAAATAAAATCATTTATGGGCTGCCTATAATATGCAAGCACTTAATGAAGTTTTTTTTAATAACTTGATCTCATTTTATCCTCAGGGCAAGAGCTAGATATTATTAATCCTGTTTTATCCTGTTATATAAATTAGAAAAGAGCCTCCAAGAGGGATTCATTGCCACAAATTGCATCCTAAAAATGACCAAGTCACCATCTGAATAGTTTGTATGACTCTAAGATCATGTTCTTAAGCAATCCATGCATCTTTCTTTAAACTTAAAAGGTATTGAGGATATTTATAGTCCTTGTCTGAGAGGGGCTGCTTTTTTTTATTTTAGCTGGAGGGGTTTCAAGATGTGCAAAAGACTATTGGTTTCCGTTTTATGACTCAGTTCACACAAGGTTAGTGTTGGAGATATTCATTAAATGTTGAAAGCTCCATTTCTCAGTATCAGATGATATGTCCTCAGGCAAGAGGGTGTATCTGAATTCCTATAGGAGAGCTCATATACTCTGCGGTTCTCAAGGGAGGAAAGGGAGTTTGACATTCAGTATTAGCTTCTATTTTGAGGAGTAGGAGGAAGATAATATGGGAAATTGCTTTCAAATGCCTCTTGCAATGGAAAATAAAAGTAAACAAGCAATTGTAAATTGTGTCAGCATCTGACATTGCAATCTCTTTTACTTAATTATTTTAATAAGAACTTGAAAACAATATGCATCATGCATAAATCCTCTGGCAGTTGAATGAGAATCAAGTGAGTTATGAACTTTAAAAACTAAGTTTCATGGAAATTAGCTCCAGGCTGTATAGATGTTTGAGTGTT
This sequence comes from Marmota flaviventris, assembly GCF_047511675.1. Lineage (NCBI taxonomy): Eukaryota > Metazoa > Chordata > Mammalia > Rodentia > Sciuridae > Marmota > Marmota flaviventris. Next base: position 43,844,814 of record NC_092513.1, read on the forward strand.
GATGGATATATTCATTTTATTTAAAGAGTATTTTAATATACTTTTGCTTTAGTGTAGGTTTGTGCTTTATCTGTGCATTTAAAACAAAGACCAGTAACCATTATCATACTACCCCGGGTAGCTTTTGTTTTAATTGAAATGCCACTAAGAGATATAACGTCTTCAGATGGGAGGATATTTTGTTGGTAGTGGTGGTGTTCTTCGCTTATCCTTTTTTTACTCGTTTATGGTTTGGTAACTATTTTTCACATTATGTGTGATAGAACTGGTGAGGTATTATGGAGCAGAAAATAATAATCAAGTCCAGTATAGAGATTCCTAGATTCTAAGGCCAATTCATTTTGAGAAACATTATTTTTTACCAGTAACAATTTTCTAGATTCTTTTTCAGATTTTCTTGCTAGACAACAAATATCTTTTCTACAGGCCACAGCATGGACCTGCGGTACCAAACATTGATGTAATAAATATAGTCACTCTGGTGAAAGACAAAGCTTGACTTCAGGGAAAAAAAAAAAAAACAATTTTGAAACAGCCAACTTAACACTGGCTGTGAATTTTTCAATTTTCTTCCTCATCCTCTTTCCCTCTTGCTCCCACACCTACCCCCCACATTTCCAGTGACTGTCCCTGCATGTCACAGTTCCCACTATTAGTGTCTCTTTTTCCCCACGGGCTACAAGACTTTCCAAACCCTCAGTATGAAAAATGAATATCTCACCAAGAGATAATGAGACATGAAATATGAGAGTATCACCTGCTCACCAGTCAGAATTTTTGAGATTTCAATGGAAAAACAAAAAAAAATAAGTTAGAACTATAAGCAGTTTGGAACTTCTAGATTAATGCACCATAAAGTATAGTTGTTTTGGAAAATAGAGGATGACAGAATGGAAACGAAAATATACAAAATTAGCTTAACTTAAAGAAGATGTTCTAGCAGAACAGACACCCAGTCGTAACTACCTTCCCTGACTTTTTTCTCCATATTTTTTGACATTTTTATCAGTGCCTCCCTTTCCCCAAAGCCTGAACCTGAAACCACCATATATACCTTCTAAGAAATTTTTTTAGAACATTTTACTGTCTTAAATCATGGTTTACTGACCATACTGTTTCAGTAAGTTCTTTAAAGAATTTGAGCTCCAGTGTGTCCTTCTCTGAAAATAAGTTTTTGTAGCAATGTGAGAGCATAGAACTAACACAATTCCAGACAAATTATAGTGTTTCCATGAGCTTACTATCTGCCTGAAGTATGTATTGGATTTCAATTATCCACATCTTGTTGCGAATTAGTTTAATCAGAATACTTTTTTCTCTAATATCTGCCTTATGGAGGAGTTTCAATATGAGTTCTTGAAGGGAAGTTTAATTTGCCTCAGAAGAACAAGAAAGTGTTAGATACCGGATGTTGGGAGAAAGATGGCAAACAGGTAGGATAACACGTACAATGGAGTGATAGGGTGCTAAAGGGAATTTTTTTTTCTCTTTGGGCTTTTATGAGACCAGAAAGGGAAAAGAAACACAGATTTTCTATTTCTTCCTCACTAAATGCCTCCTGCACCCAGAATCTGGAATTTCACTACTATTGTTCTTCATATACATTATACTTGTATATTATACAAGCTTTTCTGAATAATTTCCTACATATGTACCATTTGACACATTCTTTGATGGGGGACAAAAAAGCATTCTTCCTGACAAATATCTGTTGCTTCAGTAAAGTTTTGATGGACAATCTGTTGGTAATTAGTCATGAACTATAATTGAGATGGCACTGATTAAAATCTATAATCTGCAATTCTAACACCATCCAATAATAATGTTGCCTTTCCCATTTTTTTAGGTTAATTATGAAATGGAAGAGTACACAGCTTCTATTGATCACTTTTGGGGTTAATTTTGATTTGAATTTCTAGAACTCATTTCTAAACCATGAATGTATTTGATTACACTGAATGGTTGTTTTTTAAATTATTAACTCTACCTTCAGCATCTGAGAAAGCATTCACATTATGTAGCAAACATGACCACTGATGTGAGTTCAGAAGTATTAGGGAAAATTAAAACAAATAACTCCATCACCCCTCTAAGCCCCAAACTGAATTAAAATAGCAAGCAGGCTCAGGTTCTGATTAGTACTGCCACCTATAATGGTTTGCATCATTCCCTAACACACTGAGAACCGGAGTTCAATCGCTCTGCACCCCTGTCCATCTGCTCCATCACAGTCCCATGGGACACAGGCCAATTCTTACATGATAGAGTGTTTCATGAAATCCTCGTCTTTTGACAACATGTTTCGATATAAAGATGTCTTTTTTGAAATTCCTAGCCTTATAGTGAAAGTTTTCTGCTTTTCTTCATTGATGTTGCTGTTAAGAATCCAATTTTGTTAAAAAATTATTGATAGTGTGCATGCAATGTTTCAAATTCATTTGGTAATTGTACACACTTCATACAGGTTGTGCCCACAAAATAAGCAAAGTTTTGTCATTTAGTGTCATTGCCATTGCAAGATCCACGGAGTGCAAGGGGGAAAAAATGTTATACCAAGTCGAATTCACAAAGACTGCAGAGTGTGAGTGCAACAGCGGGTGACAGTCACAGGCAACTGGAACATTCTCTTGCCTTGGAAACAAATGCATATGATATAAATAGAGTACTCTATGTTTTCAACTATTAAATGAACTCAAACCTAGGTATTTTAATTGTTTCAGTAGGCAATAAAGACTATGGAAAACAAGAACTTTGGAGGATAATACAGCTATTCCATTTTTTAAAATTTTTTAAAGTCAGCTTATGAAATACATTAATAGAAAATTATCAGGATGATGTGCATTTATTTATTTTTTATTTCCATAAGAACTTCTTTTAAACAGGATGCCTAGTGGCTTGGAATGTTGCCAGTATTTGACAAAGTGGTTAACCAAATGGCACTAATAGGTGGAAATTTTAAGAATCTCATTCTGGAAGAAAATATCTCTGAAAAAATAAAGCCCTCCCTGTAAGTGCCAATGCAGAATGTGAGCAGAAAAGTAAAAGAGTTCAAAGGAAAGAATAGTACCGAAAAATGCAGTTATAAATTTTGTCTAAGTACAAGGTAAATAGAATTAAAAAAAAAAAACTTTAGATCAGCATTAGTTTCAATAAGAAAACTTCAGATATAGAGCAGATTATGAACACTGATTCTGTTCTGTTGCTCTTTAGTTCTGCTTTGATTGCCAACAAAACAGCTCCACTTGTTCATTCAATCACCATAGACTACTAATGTGTCTAGGCACCAAAAATGTATAGTGAATAAGAAAAATATGAGTTAAAGCAACAAACAGAAAGATACAAGACTAATTGCTAATGCCACATTACAGATAACTATAGAACACTTTGACAGATCATAGAAAGAGTACAAAACTTAAGTCTAGGGTGTCATAAAAGTTTTCTAACAGGAAAATCAGGAACAAGCCATGGGCTTGTTCTCCATATATATGTAAAGGTTCAAGAGACAGGAACAGAAATGGAGATGAAGAGAGAGAGAAAAAAAAAGATAAAGAAACAGAAAGAAATAGAAAGAGATATAGAGAGATGAAAGAAATGAATGATGGCCGTACCTTAGAGTTTGATGAGAAAGTAAGAGAAGAAAAGGCAAAGATACCAACAGTAGCAAAGTAGGATGGAAAATTTTAATTGAAAGTTTCAGAAATCAAATTCACACCAACATAAGCAAGGGGGAAAAACAGGAATTGATTGGCATTTTGTTGGGATTTCTCATATACAAATTGAATAGCCAGGTGACGGGAAGGGAAAGAATACACCTGTGTCTCAAACAACCAGAGAATTGAATATCATCAAAATCACCTTCAGCTCTTCTCTCTCTGCCTTTTCTGTGTGTTGGCTTCAATTCTCATAGCTTTGGCCCAGGAACAGAAAGCAAGGACACAAAGAGATGGTGGATTTTTATATCTAAGTCGACATTTAGAGATTAAAGCTGATTCTCTTTTTAGTTTCAGCTTCAAATACTTGGGAAAGGACACTGACTTGTCGATTGTTTTTTCAGATCACTCTTCCACCACGCGCCAGGCACCATTTGACATGCTGAGTTCATGTGACAAACAAGACAAGAAAATCCATGCTCTCCTGGAGCTCCCTTCTAAAGGGAGAAGAGAGACCACAAGCAAGAAAACTCATGCATGAACAACACGATTGCAGGGAGTTCTAAGTGTCTATAAAGAAACAGGAAAGAGATACAGTGTGTGAATAAAGAAGAGGGAAATTGAGGGGTGTCACCAAGGAGGTGCTATTAGAAGCAAGCTCTGTTGAACAAGAGTCAGCTCCTTATACTGTCAAAGGCTGAGCATTTGGGGCAGAAGAAACAGAAGATGCTAATGTCATATAGAAGAGACCTATGTGACATGTTAGAGGAACAAAAAGAAGACTAATGAACTCTGGGTAATGAATGAAGGCAATGATGTTGTAAGATTGGTCAGAGACAAAATCAGGAGCCAGAATATGTTTGACATGAGACCTTGTAAATTCTATTTTATTCTAAGTGTTATAGAAAACCATTATAGGTGGCAGGATGGGGGGAAATAAATAAAAATCAGGAATGTCAATGAAAAGTTCTTGCAGCAATTTAGGTCAAACATATTGGTATTTGGATTATAATATAGAAGTGAAGGTGAACAGAAGTGAATGGATTGGGAAAATATTTCGAGGGTAGGACTAAATGAACTTGGTAATGGTTTAGGTATAGGAAAGACAGAGAAAATCCCTAAGTTAGGAGGGAGCATAAGTAAACAACTGGGTGGGTAGTGACACGACATACTAAGAAGGAAAGTTCCAGAGAACGAACAAAGTTGTTTTTCAGGAGTGGGTGGCATGGGCTGGGCTGGTGTGGAGGGGAGGCAGGTGTTACATTTTGGATATGTTAGTTGGGTGGTAACACCTATTAACACACTTAAAAATTTAGATAGATATATCTCTGGGACCTAACAACTATAAGGATTCACATTTTCCTATACTTGTTAAATTTAAATTGGTAGTAACTGTATCAGTTTGGGTAAAAAGGGTAACAGTTTTCAAAAGAAAGAGCCAGCAGATACACACGCAAAATACAAATGTACTCATACACACACACACATGCATGTCTACACAAATATTTATATTTGTGTGTATGTATATAACAATATATATGATTATGTATAATATATAACATGCAATAAATATTTGTGTATGTACATAAGTATACATGCACATGCATATATGTTGTGACTATACATCCATCTGTTTCTATGTCTGTTATATGAATGCACTTTGAGCCATGGAAAGAGCATGGCTCATGTTAGAAATAAAAGAGGAGATCATAGATAAGACGTCCTGTGATTGAGTAGCTCTACATGCCCCTTCTGGGAGCCATTAGAGTCAGTAATTCACCCTTCACTCAAGTTGTCAGCAGTGATCAGGGAGTGGAATAAGGTGAAATATATAATGAGCACCTACTATGTGCTCAATTACATGTATAACATTTCCCACATGATACAAGAAACTGCATTTAAAAATTCAGTACTTCACTGTTTTTAAAACATTTTCCCTCATCAAAAAAAATAAATTAAAAAAAAAAATCTTACCAAAACGATGGTTACCATTTCAAATCCTGAGGACTTGTCAGGAATGTCCTACACAGTCATCTCTGTCTGCCTCAACCACCAAGGACATTTATAATTCTGACAAGATGTCTCTGTCTTTCGGAACATCCCTGCAGGAGGTTGTCAACTTTAAAAATTGGTGCCCTAAATAGAAGGGGAGGATGTAGTTAATGCATTTATTTTCAGGGACTAAAGTTCATGAAGAAACTCTGGACTCCTCCCCAAAAAACCTTTGTCATCTGGTATGATACACAATTTGTTCTGGCTTTGTTTATTATGCAAAACATTTTCTCTTAGAAATTACTTTAATGAATGCCAACTCCCTGGACTGAGGATTCTCTCCCCTGGCAATACTTTCTGCATTTGTGTAATTCAATTAAATTTCATATACTAAGTATGTGTATCCATACTATATATTAATATATAATAGGTGTTCAATGATGGCAGCAAATGTGAAACTTGTGGTTAGTGTGATTGGCTTTGATTTAAAATTTGTTGTTTTTTTTAAATAAATTATCCTCCAATTTCATGTGTTGTGCTCTTTGTTATGTCATAAATGTTGGCAATTTATCATTTCTGCCCACTTTGGATTAATAGATGTCAATTACCACTACTCTTTCTGAACTTTTCCTGAAACAGCCCATGGTGGTAAGTCACATACATCTATTTTGCAGGCATTGATCCCCACTGCCTAGTTCAATGCCATGCCAGAGATGCTGCTGAAGTTATCTTTTTACCTAGAAGGAACCAGGAAAAAAATTAATTCTTTCCCTTAAGAATTTTATAAAAAAGTTCTTTGGGTTTTCTCAGTGATGGAAATTATATTTTTAAAGCATATTTTAGAGTAGAATCTTGTCATTTCCATTTAGAAGGGCTTTTATTGATATAAAAATATTAGATTACCACCATAAGAAACATGGGAGACAAATTATTCTCAGTAAATCTGGGAGCAAAATTTAAACCATCTCTTCCTTTTGAGGTTGGCAGCCTGAGTCTTCTAGCTGCTACACTTAGGAGAACGCAAACACGTTGGAGGGTCATAGGACGTATCACATCCTGCCTTGACAGATGGGAGCCCGAGAAACTTCTACTTTTAAGCAGTATTTACATTACAAAGTCATAACTTCTCTGTTGACAGCCCGATTTCGTAGCAGTTCACTTCAGTTGTCACATTAGGAGTTCATTTTTTGACCTGACAGTTTGTGCCAATATTTAGTTTTGCCAAGTTTGGCTTGTCAAAGTGGAAACTATATCAGAACTCCATAATACAAATGACAGCCATTAACCTGGCTTTCAAATTAATTGCAATTTGTAAGACTTTTTGCTTCTCTAAAAATATATAAATAAAGCATCCTTAAAAAAATAAAAAAACAAGGTATATTATCTACATAGTTTCAAAATAACAATTCTTTTAAATTTTTTTTAGTTGTTGATGGACCTTTATTTTAATCATTTATTTATATGTGGTACTGAGAATCAAACACAGTACCTCACTCATGCCAGGCAAGCACTTTAACACTGAGCCACAATCCTAGCCCTCAAAATAACAATTCTTGAAGATATTAAATGGCTAGCTGACTTAAGCATATTTTAAAAGAATTGCCACGCTTGGGTTTGTACATATTGAGAGTGAAAATATTTAATTTATGTGAATTCCACGCATTTAGACTTGTGGCAATCGTACATCAAAAGTTTTCATACCACAACTGAAAAATGACTGAGGACCATACAGACATCCTTATAAGATTGTTTTAAGGAAGTATAATGAGTTTAACATTTTAAAACTTTCCCACTGGAGTTACCACTTAGTGACCTATCCATTAATTCATCAGCAATAAACTTAAGAAAAAGTTTTATCCTACATATCTGAATTTGCTGCTACTTCTAAACATGGGCTTCTCTACAGGGAATGAAAACTATGTATGCTCTGGAATCATAGTCATGGTTCACAAACCACAATTCACTCATGGAAAGCAATGAAAGCAAGATAAATACTTCCATGATTATTCTACAAGGTGAAATGATATTTGAGGGGTGAAGACTGAAAGATCATCAAAGGCAGGGCTCAGTTTTCTTCCCTCATTGAATGCATTTGAAAGATTATTTATCAACTACATGAGTTATGTTGATACGCCATGTTTTGGTTTTGTGTCCTATAGGTAATTCTTGTTTGCAGCACAGATAACAATAACCCCAAGTTTTCTTTTCTTTATTTTTTTGATATTTTTTAGAACTTTATTTTATCTATTTTTGTATGTGGTGCTGAGGATCGAACCCAGTTCCTCATATATGCTAGGCAAGCGCTCTATCACTGAACCACAATCCCAGCCCATCCCCAAGTTTTCTATGACCAACCATTGCTGATTTTCAACAGGGATCCAAAAATGGAAAATTAACTCAATGAATGTTTATTAAACTTGGTCTTTCAGAATTTATTCATGTAAAACAGACAACCAGTGTGCCATTTTTCAAGAGATTGAATAATTAACATATTAAAGAGTTTAGAATCACATAGACATGCAGGGCAATGATTGTCATCATCCTACAGAAATATTTGGTATTATTTTCATAGAATAAAGGCATGATTAAAATAATAACATATTGAATGCCTAGAACCCGTCTGTTTTGTACTTTTGGTAGTATTTTGTCAGCATTTCACACTGTTACTCTTTAATTTATTATTGTAAAATTCAATATGTGACCTGTTATTTCTATCTGTGGTTTTAAGAATTCTAAGACTAAGAGTCCTGCAGAAATGTATCCTTTGTATAAAAGAGATACTAGTAAAAGAGGAAAGTCCCTATGTTAAAATACAATTGATAATCTTTAAGAAATATCTAGGTAAGAATTGTCACAAAATAATTGTCAGATTCAGAAATCAGATCAAACCCCTTAATTTCATAAATGAGGAAATAGAATCAAAGAGATCAAATGGCTTACCCAGAGTTATCCAGCTGGCTAATAAGAGGCAGTGTGTCATGGTTCATTAGGAACATTTCATCACTAACTGGGTGACCCCCAGCAAATTATTCAACCTCACTGAGCCCACCTGTCCTCATTGGTATAATGAATACAAGATACCAACATAATTCTTAAAATGATGAGAATAATATATGGGTCCTGTACAGACCACCTTTAATACAGCCTCATGTCCTCTTGAGGCCCAGAGAGGACAAGAGGAACAATCTGTGCCAAATAGAGAAATAAATGAGTGCACATCACCATTACTGCAGAGAAGGAACGCTGCAAGTGCTCAGCAGAGAATTGGGGCTAGGGGTAGAAGGAGATGCTCCAGCAGTTTGGGGATCCCCATGAAACAAGATCCTTTTGTATTCTGTTAGCAGGTGTTTGTGGAGGACTTACTACCAGGTGCCAGATACTATTCTAGGAGTTGGCAATTCAGCAGGGAAGAACACAAAAATCCTTGTTCCACGGAGCTTGCTTTCTGGTGAGGAGAAGCCAGACCATAAGCAAATAATTAGACAATGTGTGTAATTGTGACAAGATCTCTGGGAAAACAAGACAGAGGACCTCAATGAGGAGCTGCTGTATATGGGGAGGAGGGTGTGCTGAATCATAAACCAGATGTAAAACAGAAGGTTCCTTGAGGAAATTGCATTAGAAGTCATTGTGTTACAGTGTTAGGGAAACTTCTAAGATGTAACAGTCCCCAGTTTGGGATGCATTTTGAGTTTTATCAATAAATTTGTTTATTGTACCTTTATTTAATAATAGCTTTATTTTAATAAAAATAGCATAACACCTCAACTGAAGAGTTTGTTAAATAAAATGTGTACAGAAAACAATTACACAAACTTTTATATTACATTGTGCAAGAAAATTTAATGACATGGGTATGTGTTCCATTTATAATTTCAAAAGCATGCATACTATATGTTCCTGATTTCTTGAGTAGATTTTCCTCAAATCAGAAAAGAAATACAATGACATTCTATAAAATATGAATGAATGAATGAATAAATAAATATCTCAGAGGTGTAATAGAGATTTTAATTAAAAAAATAAGCTTTCTCATCTTCATGCATTTTCTTTTAGAAACAAGTATTGCTTTGAGGTTCAAATAATGCTACTGAAATTAAAATAATTTAACTGAAAAGTTCTAGAAACTACAAGTCTTACAAATCCCTTCAATAAGACCTAGAAAGGATGCGTATCTATTTTCAGAGATGACAAATGGCCTGATTTAAAAAGCATACTTAATGTGTTATTACAGAGAATCAAAATCAGAAATTATTTTGACACATCAGAACAAAGGACAAAACCATCAAGTTAAACTTTATTAAAACAATAAATTTAAATTCTCCATTTGGTTAAAAAAAAATCAAAGGAAAAGTTACCCAGGGAAAGATCCATCTTGACAGCATCGCATGCAAAGGTCCTGAGAGTTTTAATGATCATGAGCTCAAGGTGGCTCTTAGTGTGGCACAGTTGCTTAGGATTAATGAATTTTTGTATGTAGTTATTCTATGTTGGTACCAGCAGAGAAGACATAATTGTCCCAGCGTAGTCTACATTGGTTGAATAAATGTTGGCCCACAGAAGCACTGCAACACTTATACTATATCTTGCTTTTCTCCTTCAAGCTCTACTCACACCTGCAGCTCATTATTTTGTGCATTTGCATGCCTAACACCTGTTCTTCCCACTGGCCGGTAAGCTCCCTGAAGTCAGAGGTGGTACATTTATTATTTAGTGCTTTATTGCCAGTGTCTAGTGTAGACACTCACACAAAATAAATAAATAAATAAAACACAGTTGGATCTCTGGAGTATTGTCAGTTCCAGTAATGTCATTCGTTTGATTTACCAACAATCACTTTGGTGTTCACATGTGCCACATGTGAGTCTAAGACCTTAAGAGGAAGACATTGGCTCATTGGTCTTAAGTACAACCTAGTAGGAGAGGCAGAGGAGAACACTGAAATTCAGGGAGATCAAAAACTATCCAGAGTGGTAAGTGGCAGGACCTAACACTCTGAATTCAAGCATTCCACACGCTTCTGACTCTTCAGAACAGAACCTTTGTAGAACTAGAGCCCACCTGTGGGAGGCTGACCCCCCAAAAAGGTGTCCAAGAAACATCATAAGGTAAATGTTTGAAAGAAGAGGACCTAGAAACAAACAAGGTGATATGATCACTTGACTTCAAATTTAGAAGCGTTTCCGTGTAAAACAGGAGTTATTAAATTTTTAATGACAAAATGAAGTCCCCTATGTGTAGTGTGCACCTGATTGCTAGAACATTCGCAGATTGTACCTGTTGTTATTAGCACCCTCTTTCATTCACAAGATAATATTCTAATGTTCTAATTCAATAATCATTCATTATATAGTTTCCAAACATATGGCTTACAAGGATATTTTTCAGTTTTAGCACATTTGATCTTTACAAAAGTTTTTTTTACATCAATATTATTATACTACTCCCCATTCTTCAGCTGATATTTAAAATAGAAATTTATCCAGAAATACTCTATGAGTTAGCGTCAGAGCTATAACTCGATCCTGATAGCCTGGCTTAAACTCAATGCTCTTTTCAGTCTTACTGTACTGAGTAATTTGACTTGTGCTGCATTGCTATAGAGTACAGAGCTAGGAGAAAAGGGCAGAAATTCCAAGAGAATGATTTATCTTCATAGCAAGTACCCTAAGTGAGGTGCTTGTATATATGAAAATCAACTTGCTGAATGAGAGGTGTGGTCAGTTAGAGGTCTCCTGACTACTAGAAACTGTCCTAGCACAGGACTGAATAGACATGGGTCCAGGGTTTGATCAGGGGTTCTCTTACACCAGCAAGGACTTGAACCACAAGTATTGACCATCTAAGAATGGAGAATATATATTTCTGGAGTTAAATGAACCATGAATGGGTCATGAAATAATATTCAGGACGACATGGACACAGCATTCAAAATCACTGACCTGCCTAATGAAACGTTTAGATTCCCTTTTCAATTATAGTTTCAATTTTTCTTTTACTGCCTGGGGGAAAGCCTCAGATTGATATTATAATATACACAGACATGCTAACCTACCTTTCAACCATGTGAGCAATAGGTTCTGAACTTTGGAAAGCAATAATATCAAGCTAACTAGATCTGATACCATTGTTCTACTTTCATTCAAATTTCATCCTAATCTGAATTTACCATTTATAGATATGACACATATATTTCTTTTAAAAATAAACCTAGGCGAGTCAATGCCATTAAAACATTAATTACTTTATGTTAAAAGTTATATTAGGCAGAAAAATGACCCTCATCTACAAATTAAAATCTATAGAATCTGTGAATATATCACTTTACATGGCAAAAGAAATCATGCAGAAGGGATTAAAGTTAAGGACCTTGAGATGAGAGATTATTTTGGATTATCTGAGTGGGACCAGGCTAAATCACATGAGTCATTAAAACTGTAAGCCTTTTCTTGTCTGCAGTCATAAAGAGAAGTGAGGACAGAAGAGGGGTCACAGAGATGCAATGCAGTTGTTTCTGAAATTGGAAGAAGGGGGCTGCCTGGTCTCTGGAAGGTGGAAAATGCAAACATACTGTATTTTATAGCCTCTAGAAAGGACTGAATCTCTGTCAATATGTTGATTTTAGCCTATGAGATCCCCTTCCAAATTTTGATCTACAGAATTAAAAAATAATAGATGTATATTGGTTATACTACCAAGTGTATGGTAATGTGTTACAGCAGCAATAGAAGACTAACAAAGAAGGGCATGGGGTAGACGAGATTGTGAGAGGGCTACCTAAGTGATTGAAGCTTGGAAACCAATAATTTTAGATGACTTTTTAATAACGTCCCTTCCAATGCTGAGAGGCTCTGATAACATTCCATTACCTGTCAGGTTTCTGATCCTCCGAATAGCTAATTTAGCATTTCCTTTACTTTCATGGATGCTCGAAAAGTCATTTTGAAACAGTGAGAATTATTCACATGAAACTTGATCTTGTTTGAAAAAGTGTTTTGTTTTCAGAGATGCAGTGTTGGAAATGTACGTGTGGTGGTGTTATTTATGTCGTCATTTGTATATGGATTACCTTAAGGTACAGTTATCTTCTTCCCCAACATGGTAAGTCTCATTATCTACACATTGCAATTTTTTTCCCTAAAAGTGCAAGAATATACTTCTATATGCTGGAGATCCTCAATACCGAAGATTATTCTAAGGAATGTTCTACTCCAGTTGTTATGAAAGCAATCAGAGTGTACCAATAAAACAGAAGTTGAATTTAATGGTATAAGGTTGGTCAGTATTACATTGTAGAAGAAAACAATTAATTTTAACTACATCACTTACTCCAAGTTGTTTTGTTTTGCCATTTTGAAAACTGACAGTCTATAAATTTAGGTTTGATTACATTAATACCCTGACATATCTTGTTCATGCAACAATTAAACATTTTCCATTCATCATTCCTTTTTTGACTTGATTACACATGTTGAGATATGTACAAAAAAGTGCCTTTAGGAAAGAAAGAGTTAATCAAAGACAGGGAAAAATGTGTGCACTCTACCTTATGTGATTATACCTTACACGTGTAATCTGGAGACCAATAAAACAGGACATGAACATAGCTAGTGAACACACGTGAGATTCATTAAAAGAGAGCTTGTCATTTCTTAATGTAAGTCAAGCACTATTTGCCTCAAGGAACTAGTGAGGCAAATTGATGTCAGCTAATCTTAAATCTAAAGAGGGGAATATTCTAGAATGAGAGGTTTTGTCTTAAAAAAAAAAGATGTTTCATCTTCCTTGAACAAATGTACTCGAATGGTAATACCACTGACATCATTTGAGGATGGCAAATGATAATTTTTTGTGGCTCTGGAGGATTGGAATGGGCAGAAGATGCCCAGAATTGTCTGATACCAAATGGTCAGAGAAGTGTCGGCAAGGATACCGCTGATCCACTGTGTTCAGGGCACTTAATGCCATACTCACTGACATGCCACACATAGTGATGAGTGGAAAATTGATCTTTTCCCTTGGAAAAAAATCTCAGGTTAATCAATTTGCACTTCAGTGTTAAGAAGAAAATGTAATATTTGAAGAGTGATTCAGCCCAATCCATTATTGGGCACCAACAGCCATACATTATATCCATACTATCTCTGATCCATTTTAGTAGGAAAGATATATTAGAGGTCTCTCACAATTAAGCTTTTTGCATGATACAAAACTGATTTTTAATTTCTACATTTTGAGAATATAAAATATTATTATTTCTACTTTTGAAAATGTGCATTATTTCTGACACACATAGGAATTCCTATGAAGCTATTTAACATTTTATTTAGAGCAGAACTAATATTAGTAGAATTCTGGGTTTTAGAAAATCATTACCTAGATGATAATTTATATAGATTTGTTGCAAGAATTTTATAGATTCATTGCCTTTTAATGTTTAACTTTGTAAAATGTGTTTTCTTATTCTTTACCTTTTCCTAACCTATTCCTACTTTCAGAGAGAACTGAGAAAAATCACACAGCATCTCTGCTTCTTCACCATGTTCTAGGTAGTATGACCTTCAAGTTTCTCTGCCCTGGAAGCAGGAGCTTACTTTCTCGAGTTATAAGTTAGGGCCTGTGTTTCTTGTTTTACTGGGCATCCTCAGTGAATCGTATTAAGGAAGTTTGATTTAATAAAACCTTAAGAAATGACAGCTTTTGCCTACGGTTAACTATTTTTGTTGAAGTTTATCCCATTCAGAGTAAGAGTCCTAAAGCAATTGTTTGAACTTCAGTTCAGCACTAACTTCTTCCAAAGCTTCAAACTTGGACACTTGTACCTTTAAAATCATAACAAATAAAGTATATTACTTATTTTTAGATATAAAGACCTTATGCTATCTTTCCATTAGTAATACTTAATACAGTGACTATTTGGCAGAAAATAGGTCCTAAATGGGGAAAGAAAAGGAAAGATAGAAACACATGAAAATTTAAAACACCATGAAATCCCACACATATTACATTTTTCATTTGAGTAACAAACTATAACTCTTAATATTTTCTTAAAAGTTAAATATTCTCCAAAGACATAAATACCATACAACCACCATATGCATGCATTTTTTATTTGGACCAGACAGGCACATACATGCCTTTCTTTTTTGAAAAACAGATGAATATTCAGAGGCACTGATTTCCTTCAGGGCTTCTGTATTTGGATGACAGAGGATTGTGTGGTAGCTGGTGATGGGGAGGATAGTGAAGTTTAAGATAGATAGGACAACCTGGTTTCTTACTTTGTTCTAACCCCCATGAACTGCATACCGTTATAGGCGCATACCTTCATATCACCAGAGAATACAGTAGTGTTTATTTTACATTAAAGAAAAAATAGATTTGGAACAAAACTTATAACAAGTAGCTGCTTTGGATTTAAGACTGAAATTGAAGCCTTTTCTTCCCTGTATCTGTAAATCAACCTTACTTGCAGGAGCTATGCTGTATTATTGGCTTGGGGAAAACCTGATCCAATTATGTGTTTTCTTCAAGCATAAGATTGAGAAATACATTAAGTATTGAGGTGCTCAGATACTGACTTGCGTCAAGAGACAGTTTAGACTAATTTCTGATTGCCATTCAGCTCATACACCTGCCTGTATAACCAACTTCTTTTTAAGAAGACACACAAATATTCAGACATTCATTATTATATTATTTGATGATCCTACTAATGTCATTTTGAAGTATTGAAAAACTTTTCCAGAAAAAAAAAACCTCAAAAATGTTCCTTACTAAATTATTTGAGAGAAACACTATATAACTCCAATAAACCTTTAAGACATGTATTTATTTATGTTCTCTTTTTTTAGCAAAAATCGATAATTCTGTTTTCAGTGAGGATAAGATGATAGATACATGATATGTTTACAAACTTAGCACTGTTCTAAAAAGGAAATAAACTCACAGCTGCTTCCAAGACAGAACATTATTAGATCTTAATATTTAACTTAGTTTGCTCACCAAAATTGATTTGTTATTGTGGTTCTTATGACTGTTTCCAGGTGGTCATCTGCTTTAAAGAAACAGGTAATTGAATTAGTTCAGGAATGTTCTGTGCCTAAATTATATTTGCCACTTTTATTTTTATATTGAAGTGCTCTGAAGTGAAACATTTCATTTGGCCTGTGGTAGGGGCAGGGGAAAGACTAGCACGGCTTCTCCTTGCCATGATTCTCATTTCTCAAAATCTCAGTCAACAAAGAAAGCAACAGAAGAATGGAAATTTTTGTCTCCTGTGCAGTGTCTTCCTGCACAGGTGGTCAAACTGCAGCCTCACCACATTTGCACTGAGAAGAAGGCATCTCTTGCCTTCTACATGGACACATCCCCATTCTAGTATTCAGTCTGTTTTTATGCCAGAAATACTTTCCTATGAATCAAGAAAGTTTAGGCTTTAGCATTGGAATAAGTTCAACATTACCCTTTGTACTGATTTTTACATACTGATCTTTATTCAGACTCTATCATGATAAACATCCCGAAACTCAGTATTTTTCAAATGTTTCAGATCTCTACACCTTGTTCTCTAATTCTTTACACTGGATTCTTTTTTTAACTCCAAATCTCTTAAACTAGCTCAACTTAGAATTCACTAGAGATGCGCCTCTGTATCTGCTCCAGTTGTTGTATGTCTGTTAAAGCTGGGAGTCCTTGTGTGATATAAATTCCTGAGCAATGACATGCCTTGATGTCATTCCTTCCTAGATGAAAAATTTACTAGACTAAAGCTTAAATTGCAGGATTTATGAGATTGAGTATATGGCAACTGGTTAGATTCCTTACAGGTGTTGTCCTGTAAGGTGTTTGCCACACACATCATCTTTACCAGAACTGGCTTGGCTCATCACCTCTAGACAAAGTAAAAATTGTGGCCTCAAGGACCCCAAGATGACCACCCTTCCATTACCAAGTGACCTTTCACCCCACCTCTTCACCACACTCTGCAATGTCTTTTAAAAGGATGAATTTATTTTCAGTGCATAATAAATGCTGGGTTAAAAAATTCAGATATTCTCACAAATAATTACAAATGCCATAATATTACATGTCCTCTTATGTGTAGAATTGAATAGGAGACAAGACGTGAGGGCATAAAACATACAAGACCTGGTGAAAAAAGCTGGGGTGAGATCATTACAAAGGGAGAACTGAAGAAGAAACTCACAGCCTGTTTTCTATTTTTTGTTTATGATCAGTCTTTGCCATTGTTCTTATCTTAAAAAGAATAACACTTGCCATATAACTTTCCATCCTTTATTTCCCTTTTTGGTAGCCAATGACAGCATGTAGAAACATTTTGACCTTGGAGTTTCTATGTTCTATGACAATTTAGAGTCCTTGCTTTGTGTATCATGTTCTCATTTGTATCATTTCTAGGACTAGGAAATGTGTCCTTAAGTAATTTAGATATCAAAGGGGAAATATTATTTCATGTTGGGTCCTAATATATAACTATATCCCAGAGAACCATAATTTATAATCTTAATATATTAATTACTTTTACCATTGTTAGAGTCACACAATATTGGCTAACATTTATTGATCCTCAGCAGTGCACTAGTAAAAATAAATGCATTCAATTTTCTGACCACATGCCCTATCTGCTTTGAATCTAACATTCAGAAACCATTTTAATATAAACCATTTAATCAAATTTTCATTTTTACTTTTTTATATATTGTAATCAATTATGAAAATCAAGTAAGTTACTTTTTTATTCATGAATGTAATATTTTGTATAATAGAATTTATATTCCTGAACAACCCATTTAGATGACTGTGCCACAGGAATTAGCAAACTATGGCTGCTGCCTGGTTTTGCAAATAAAGTTTTATTGGAACACAGTCATCTATTTATTGCAAATGGCTGTGCTGCCACAAACAGTTGAGAAATTGTGATAAAGGATCCATGGTCCAAAGCTGAAAATATTAACTACCTGACCTTTTTTTTTGAAATGATGTATTTTTTTATTTTTATTTATTTTTTTAATTGGTTGTTCAAAACATTACAAAGCTCTTGACATATCATATATCATACATTTGATTCAGGTGGGTTTTGAACTCCCAATTTTACCCCAAATACAGATTGCAGAATCACGTCGGTTACACATCTACATTTTTACATAATGCCCTATTAGTAACTGTTGTATTCTGCTGCCTTTCCTATCCTCTACTATCTCCCCTCCCCTCCCCTCCCATCTTCTCTCTCTATCCCATCTACTTTAATTCATTTCTCTCCTTGTTTATTTTCCCATTCCCCTCACAACCTCTTATATGTAATTTTGTATAACAATGAGGATCTCCCTCCATTACCATGCAATTTCCCTTTTCTCTCCCTTTCCCTCCCACCTCATGTATCTGTTTAATGTTAATCTTTTCTTCCTGCTCT
Source organism: Marmota flaviventris (assembly GCF_047511675.1). Lineage (NCBI taxonomy): Eukaryota > Metazoa > Chordata > Mammalia > Rodentia > Sciuridae > Marmota > Marmota flaviventris. The sequence goes on from NC_092513.1 coordinate 43,862,889, forward strand.
TCCTCCCTGCTTTGTTCTTAGTTGCTCTCATTATATCAAAGAAGACATTTGGTATTTGTTTTTTAGGGATTAGCTAGCTTCACTAAGCATAATCTGCTCTAGTGCCATCCATTTCCCTTCAAATTCCATGATTTTGTCATTTTTTAGTGCTGTATAATACTCCATTGTGTATAAATGCCACATTTTTTTATCCATTCATCTATTGAAGGGCATCTGGGTTGGTTCCACAGTCTAGCGATTGTGAATTGTGCTGGTATGAACATCGATGTAGCAGTATCCCTGTAGTACGCTCTTTTAAGGTCTTCAGGGAATAGTCCAAGAAGGGCAATAGCTGGGTCAAATGGTGGTTCCATTCCCAGCTTTCCCAGGAATCTCCAAGCAATCATGAAATTCATATGGAAAAATAAAAGACCAAGAATAGCAAAAGCAATTCTAAGCAGGAAGTGTGAATCAGGTGGTATAGCGATACCGGATTTAAAACTATATTACAGAGCAATAGTAACAAAAACAGCATGGTACTGGTACCAAAACAGGCGGGTGGACCAATGGTACAGAATAGAGGACACAGAGACTAATCCACAAAGCTACAGCTATCTTATATTTGATAAAGGAGCTAAAAGCATGCAATGGAGGAAGGATAGCATCTTCAACAAATAGTGTTGGGAAAACTGGAAATCCATATGCAACAAAATGAAACTGAATCCCCTCCTCTCGCCATGCACAAAAGTTAACTCAAAGTGGATCAAGGAGCTAGATATCAAATCAGAGACTCTACGTCTGATAGAAGAAAAAGTTGGCTCCGATCTACATATTGTGGGGTCGGGCTCCAAATTCCTTAATAGGACACCCATAGCACAAAAGTTAATAACAAGAATCAACAAATGGGACCTACTTAAACTGAAAAGTTTTTTCTCAGCAAGAGAAACAATAAGAGAGGTAAATAGGGAGCCTACATCATGGGAACAAATTTTTACCCCTCACACTTCAGATAGAGCCCTAATATCCAGAGTATACAAAGAACTCAAAAAATTAAACAATAAGAAAACAAATAACCCAATCAACAAATGGGCCAAGAATCTGAACAGACACTTCTCAGAGGAGGACATACAATCAATCAACAAGTACATGAAAAAATGCTCACCATCTCTAGCAGTCAGAGAAATGCAAATCAAAACCACCCTAAGATACCATCTCACTCCAGTAAGATTGGCAGCCATTATGAAGTCAAACAACAACAAGTGCTGGAGAGGATATGGGGAAAAGGGTACTCTTGTACATTGCTGGTGGGACTGCAAACTGGTGCAGCCAATTTGGAACTACCTGACCTTTTAAAGAGAAACTTTGCCAACCCTTTATAAAGATTCCCAGAACTTCAGCAATTTGAAAATTTTTCAACAACTGCAAATTATCGTGCTGTTATCAAAGAAATGCTAAAAGTTATACCTTCAGAAATTTGAAGCAAACATTCACCTAGTCTAACATGATGCTATGAAAAAGAGTCATTTAACTCTTTGGCTATTCTTTGGACAATATTACAATTAATTTAATTGACTTGAATTTTCTGGAAGCCATTTTTAACATCTCAGGAAGATTTTTTGGTGACTATGATTTTTTTTCTCTTTTAAAATATGATTAAGAAACTTTCAGACATGATATTTATTAATTTCATTTTTACACAATTCTGTCTACTCCAAACACATAGCAGTGATAAATAAAAAACAAATAGAAAGAATATATATATATATATATATATATATACACACACACACACACACATATATTATATATACACATATGTGTGTATATATAATCACAATCAAAAAGAAGATAAACATTGCTAAGACCCAGAAGCAAAATGCCACTCATAATAAAATGATTAACAAACTAGTAGAGAGGAAAGTTAATAAAACGATTATTACATAATGAGTAGACTGAAGAAGTATGAATCAAAAACACAAAGATGTTTCAGATCCATTTATATTAAATATTTCAATCATTTTATCAGACAATGAAACATGGTGAAGAAATAAAGTATGTAAGTATTAGAAGAGTACAATTTGTCCCAATACTAGGGCAAATGCCTCTAATCCCAGCAGCTCCAGATGCTAAGGCAGGAGATCACGAGTTCAAAGCCAACCTAAGCGAGGTGTTAAGCAACTCAGTGAGAGCTTATCTCTAAATAAAATATAAAATAGGATTGGGAATGTAGCTCAGTGGTTGAGTGGCCCTGAGTTAAATCCCCAGCACTCCCCCCCCCAAAAAAAAAAAATAAAAAGCAAAGAAGAGTATAATTTGTTTTCTGAAAGTTATCATTATTTGCATGGAAAATTCTATGTGAATTAGGAGAAAAATGCCTGCTAGAACTTATAAAAATATTCATCTAAATTGATAGAAATAAAATTCTTACATAAAAATTAATAATATTTCTACACTCCCTTAGATATTATAGCATGTAATTAATTGCAGTTTCAAATTATAATGGCAACAAAAATCATAAAGACCTTAGAAATATCAAACATTTGCTGAGCCTTTATTATATGCCAAGAAATTCCCTAGATCTTTATGTATATTAATATATTTAAACCTCATAAAAACTCTATGAGCTATTATTATAACAATTTTACATCTGAGAAACTGAGGCACAAAGAGGTGAATAATAACACGCCCAAGGTTATTTAGCATGGAAACTACATAGCTAATGGAACAGGGTTCTACCCAGGGAATATAACTCTGGAGTCTGGAACCTTCACCACACTAGTCTGTTGATATAGAAAATGGCTGATAACTGTTAGAGTTGGAGTACATGGATTCTAAAACTAAGATAATAATTTTATTACATTGTAAACAATTTAGTTTGGGAAAAGTATATTGAATACTTTACAAGAATGGTACTCATAAGAATAAGTCTTTTCAAAGATTCAATTCCAACCATTTTTATCAATAACAATAACATTAATAATCATGGAAATGATTTTTTTCAACATTCCCTTACTTTACAAGCATATTTTGTTCCAATATTCCTAAGCAAAATTTCTTGAAAATAGCACACATTATGTGAAAACCAAATGTAGTCATTATTTGTTCATGAAGGGAAGCCATTAGGCTATTTATGTATTTATAATATCTTAATCACTACCATGGCATTCAGGATTCTCTGTAGGAATGTTCAAGAGTATTTGTGAGAGGACTTTCGTGCTTAGCAAATTACAAATAAATTCAATAATGGAGAAAGCAAACGAAGGAAATTACCTAGATAGTTCATAACAACATTTGCTTTCCCTATTGTACCAAAAGCTTTTTCAGAGTATTCATGACTCTTAAAACCAACTAAGAGGTAAATTCCATCCCATTTCCATGAAATCTTTATGGAGAAAAACAATAACAATCACAACTTGGTCCAGAGGTGTCAGAGTCTCTTATTTTTGACTCATCCATAACATTTGCATGCATTTATGGGGCACACAATGTGAGGTTTTGATACATGTATATTGTGTATTGATAAATCAGGGAAATTAGCATACCGATCACTTGAAACATTTGTCATTTCTTTTTAGTGAGAATATTCAAAATATTCTTTTCTAACTACAGTGCATTATTGTTGACTATAATCGAGTGGACAGTGGGGCAGTGAGGTGGTTCAGAAAGACAATTTAGGGAAGATCTTAGAAGAGAAGAGGAAAGGGGATAGCAGTGAAGACCAGAAACTTGCTAGAAATGACCCAAAACTCTGAATAAGCTAAGTTTGCTTCCATGTCTGCTACTGCTATTCTCTCCAGAAGTCAGGTCTATCTCTCAACCTTAAGAAAATCTTTCAGTTTAGCCATCAACAGATCCATGTCTAAGGAATATGGTTGCATCCTTGATCCAAAAAGTTAATTGATCCAAAAAATCAATTCCATAATTCGAATCTCTAACCTCAAAAACTCAATGAATAAAGCATTGGACAGTGATAACAGAAGTGGCAGAACCACAGTCAGGGGACAGAGTGAAGATGGATGAGACCTCAATCTTTTTGTACCAATGGTCCTCAACCTACCAGGGTTGATGTAACACCTTTTTCTGACTTCAGAATGATGCAAAAGTGATAAACACTCAGTAGAAATTGTACTTTGAATTTTGATTTTTTTTCCTGGGTTAATGACATGCATCTCTGTGGACATGCTGGGCGGCAGTTTCCAGGAGGCCCCCTCTCCACCCCCAATCACAAGGGGTAACAACCGGCACTTTACAATTCGCCCTGTTACTAGGATGTGCAACAGTCTAGAGGCATGAAATGCATTTTCCATCCCAACTAGTTTGAATTTACAGTGGGTTTATCAAGAGGTAATACCATATTAGGAGTATCTGTAGCACAGCTCCTAAGATGTGTTACTTTAGTTATTCATTCTGCTCTATATTATTGGACCAAGACTTACTAGGGGAAGGCAGTCATAATAACAAAGCTAGCCATGCTGCTCTCCACCTGGGATCCAATAGGAATCAAGGGTTTTAAAGTTCAATGGACTATTCACCAGAAGAAAAGTGCTTCCCTACCTTTTCAACTACCTGAGCCTTGTTTCTGTTTATTTGATAGTAGTTAATATAAATTCTTTTGTGTATAGTACATATACATGTGTAGGTGTGTATGTATATATATATATATATACACATATATGTGTATATATATATATATATACATACACACATAGACACTCATATAATTACATTAATGCCAGCTGAATATCATTATTCTATCGACTTACATGGAAATGCTATTTCATGTCATTATTTTTCAATATTAAAAAGGACTTGATTGCCATTCCTTTGTAAAGTGTGACTAAAACCAATTTTACAGTCCACTGTTATTTTTATTGATGTGTAAAAGCAATCCATATAAAATGCATAAACTTCTGTGTATATAAAAAGCAAAGGCAAAGCCTGTAGCTCTGTCTTCTCATCAGATTTCAACCCTAAATCCACCCCAGCAGCCTACCTGTCTGCAGAGCCCAAAATAGATTGTATTTTGATGCCCCCTTCTTCCATACAACAAAGTTATTATTTTCATAAAAAATCATAAAATAATACAGATAGATATCTCACACGAATCCAATTTGTAGTTACCACACTGCTTTAACACTCTGTACAGTTGGCATTTGTTCTTTTACTGATTTAAACTTTAAACGTGAATGACCACATAGAATGCCAGAATCAAAATAACTCCAGTTGTTTCTTCTTTACAATCTCTGTGCTATCAAGTTCTTTCAAATCCATTCAAACACAGAAAGGACTGGAGAGGGGAATTTCTTTCGATGGAAGCCTAAGTCATTTTGAATTGAATGCATGTCACTGAGTTCACACGTATTGCGGGGAGAGGGGCTGCTGCTAAATGAGTCAGCTCCCAGGCAGAATGCAATGCTCATTACAGGATAAATAATAAAAACATCAACAGGACCCACAGGAATTATTTAGTCGGTTAATAAATGATTATCTTCAGAGAGGAGTTTTTAACACTGATGTTGTTTAGAATTGCTGCCATGTGGTAATAATACAAAGCAGACTTTGGTCAATTAACTTTCAGTCAATTTTATTATTGTTTTTAAACTCTCTATCTCCATTGAATCTCCTTTTTGCTAGCAGGTGAGTGAACTACTCCCATTACCCTAGCCTTGATAAGCCACTGGTCCCTCTGATTAAGAAATTCTGGAGCCAGGACCACACTCTTGAAAGGCAGAGCTCGGGACAGAAGTAGCTGCCCAAAGAAATCTGTCCCTGACTAGCTACATCTGCACTCTGGTTTCCGCACCTGTTCCCCCTTCTCACTTCCATGTTGTGCACAATAATATCTGAAATGGGATAGCCGACCTTATTGGGACAGTGACTTCCCAAACTGATCCTTTTTTGGGTAAATGAGTACTGTACTCATTGCACCAAGCCAGGCAATGAGATGGACCTATAATGAAGGAGTGAAAGAATGATGTGTGAGATTCGCTGCTCTAGCGAATGAAAGGCCAGAAGCAAGTTCTGCATGAAGAATGTACCTTTCTTCTCTTCAGCAGTGACAAGATAACATTCTTGGTGGAAAGTCTAACAATTTAAAGGACATAGAAACAATGCAATATGGAAAAGGACATTTAGCATGTCCTTTCTCTGTAACAGGCAGTCTATTTACTTCATCTCCCTTAATTCTTCTAGACATTATTTCTATTCTATACCACAAACATTATGTAAATTACAGCAGAGGGTTTACACACAGGGCTAGGGTAGATAGTGAGGGGAAAACTAGCTTGTAGTACAATTCATTGTGTGCTTGGCATGGAGAAACTCACTTTAAATACTTTCCCAAAAAGTCTTGCAAAACACATACTATATTCTCAGAGTATAGAGAATGAAATTTGGTCTGGAGTTGATGATGCTCACTCCACATTACTATATTGTAAGTTAGTAAGATTCAAACTCAAGACAATCTGTATGTCACCCCCCCATAAAACCTTTCTAATTTACTACAGTGTAAACCCCCCTACATCTACCCTCATGGATGTAAGCATAGGCTCAGGACACTAAAAATAAATCAGACTACACCCAATGGAAGACAAATTCAGAGTCTAAAATAGATTTAGTCAATAATGTTTCCTGCTTTTAAGAACTGGGTGACTATGGGAACATATGATGTATGTTGCCTTCAGACAAATAAATGCTTTTGCTATTCCAGTCCAGTAAATGGAGTGGAACTCGGTAGGTATGATTAGAAGAGAAAGCATTGATGTTGAAAACTGCCAGGCATCCAGGCAGGTATTACAGGTATGATTTCATCTGGTTCCCCCAAAGCAAGCTCTGACTGGTGTGAGTAGTTTATCTGAGAGGTCATCTAGTACGCACTGGAAGGAAAGCAGCCAAGGGGAGAAGGGAAGGAGAGGCCGCACATTGAAGAAGCCATTTGCATTTTCTCTCTGGCTGTCCTTGGTGTTGGTGCGATATATTTGTTTAAGCATAGCAAGTTCTCTGGGGTCTTTTGACTACCTTCAATACCCTGTCCCACATCTGTACCTCACTGTTGGTTTTTTTTTTTTTTTTGTCATTTTTGTCCCCATGTTATAAGAAAGCATCTCAGCAGAGCAGGTATTCTTGCTGGGATATTAAGGTCTCCATCCTGGGAAAGTGCAGCAAGAAAATAAACTCTCTTCTCCAGTCTTACATTCCATCCCTCACCCCAGTCTAGTATCCACGAGATCCTTTCCCAGGGGGATTCTTGTGGCTCATCCTGGTACATTTTAGTCAGATACAATTGCTCTTTTAGCAGATAATCTGATTTCTCCCATAGCTGGCCATGCTGAGATGGGACCCCAGTTATTAATTCAGAAACAACAAGGGAGATGGGTTTGGACCATGAGGAATGTGAGTATCACTGTGCGAGTCTTCTGCTGAAGATGAGATTTTATACGATCTTCAAACAAGGGATGGTGGTTATTTTTCAGAATGCCACTTCTCCTGGCCCAGAGGGCTTAGGAAGTCTGGGGATCAGACTTTCCTCATCCCAGATCTCAATGCTCCAATTCTTCCTTATCAGAGTTTTTAGTTAACTACAGAAGGCCAAGATTTGAGCCTTCTATGTTATTCCTCTTAACATCAGATTCTGACCTGATTTTTTAACAGAAGCTACTTTTAATTGTAGATGAGAATCTCTCTTACCACTGCCAGGAAGACTTTCTGGATTTTACCATGCCTTGAGAGGACATTCGGTAACCTACAGATTTCTTCTGTATTTTGTTTAAATTTACCAGTAGGCAGTTGCCAAACTAACACCAAAATCTGTATAATTGTCATTGTTTCTTTATTTTTCAATATGTTAAGTTATTTCATCACCCAGTTTGTCCCCTTGAGCCTGAATCCCAATCCACATATGAAGTCTCAGTATAAACTAATGTGCATTAGCTGATACTCACTCCACAGCAGTTATCATTTTACTCACCTCCCCACAAAGTGCAGTATCAAGTGTATCAATTTGGCTTCCCCCAGAAGCAAATCCAGGAATGAAGATTAAAGTTTGAATAGTTTATTTTGGAAGTAATGTCAGGAAGCTTTGGTAAAGGAGTGAAGAAGGAAGAAAGAAAAAGGAAAGCAGGTGCCAAAACCATGCCGTTTTGTTACTGTTGCTCTGTAGTAGAGTTTAAGGTCTGGTATCATGATGCCTCCTGCTTCACTTTTCTTGCCAAGGAGTGCTTTGGCTATTCTGGGTCTGTTATTTTTCCAAATGAACTTCGTGATTGCTTTTTCTAGTTCTATGTAGAATTTCATTGGGATTTTAATAGAAATTATATTAAATCTGTATAATAGTTTTGCTAGTATGGCCATTTTGACAATATGAATTCTGCCTATCCAAGAACAGGGGAGATCTTTCCATCTTCTAAGGGTTCCTTCAATTCCATTCCTCAGTGTTCTGTAGTTTTCGTTGGAGAAGTCTTTCACCTCTTTTGTTACATGGATTCCCAAGTATTTTATATTTTTGAGGCTATTTGGAATGGGGTAGTTTTCCTAATTTCTCTTTCAGTGGATTCATCATTTATGTACAGAAATGCATTTGATTTTATGGGTATTGATTTTATATCCTGCTACTTTGCTGAATTCATTTATTAGTTCTAGAAGTTTTCTGGTGGAATTTTTTGGATCTTCTAAATATAGAATCATGACCTCGGCAAACAGCGATAGTTTTTGTTCTTCTTTTCCTATGTGTATCCATTTAATTTATTTTGTTTGTCTGATTACTCTGACTGGAATTTCAAGGGCTATGTTGAATAGAAGTGGTGAAAGAGGGCATCCCTGTCTTGTCCTAGTTTTCAGAGGAAATGCTTCCAATTTTTCTCTGTTTAGAATGCTGTTGGCCTTGAGTTTAGCATAGATAGCTTTTATAATGTTATCATATGATCCTACTATTCCTCATTTTCTAGTATTTGGAACATGAAGAGATGCTGTATTTTACTGAATGCTTTAGCAGTTATTGAGATAATCATATGATTATTGTCTTTAAGTCTATTAATGTGATGTAATATATTTATTGATTTCCATATGTTGAACCAAACTTGCATCCCTGGGATGAACCGCAATAGATTGTGCTGCACTATCTTTCTTATATGTTTTTGTATGCAATTGACCAGGATTTTATTGAGAATTTTTGCACCTATGTTCATCGGGGATATTGGTCTGAGGTTTTCTTTTCTCAATATGTCTTTGTCTGGTTTCGGTATCAGGGTGATGCTAGCCTCATAGAATGAGTTTGGAAGGGTTCCCTCCTTTTCTATTTCATGGAATAATTTGAGGAGTATTGGTATTAGTTCTTCTTGAAGGTCTTATAAAACTCGGCTGAGAATCTGTCTAGTTCTGGGCTTTTCTTGGTTGGTAGGTTTTTAGTGGTGTCTTCTCTTTCCATGCTAAAAATTGATATGTTTAAATTGTGTATGACCTCCTGATTCAGTTTGGATAGATCATATGTTTGTAGACCAATGGTACAGAATAGAAGACACAGAGACCAGCCCACATAAATATAGTTACACTAGACAAAGGTGCCAAAAACATACATTGGAGAAAGGCCAGCCTTTTCAACAAATGGTGCTGGGAAAATTGAAAATCCATATGTAGCAAAATGAAAATAAACCTCTATCTCTCACCATTGCACAAAACTCACCTCAAAGTGAATCAAAACTTAGGAATTAGACCAGAGACCCTGAACCTAATAGAAAAGAAAAATAGAAAATTTCAGTGCAATGATCTGATAATTCTCATACCCTGTTGATTTTTCTTAAACCGCTAAAAGCTACTTATAATAATCTTTATTCTTTATCACTTTATACTTCATGCTTGTAGTATAGAAAGAAAAATATGATTCTATGAATAAATCATTAACTTACAAATTTAAAAAAGACTCCTATAATGCAAGGATTAAAATCAAAAATCAATAAATGGGATGGATTCAAACTCAAAAGCTTCTTCTCAGCAGAAGAAATAATCATTGAGGTGAAGAGAGAGCCTACAGTATGAAAGCAAATTTTTACCACACACACATCAGATAGAGCACTAATCTCAAGGATATACAAAGAACTCAAAAAACTTTATATCAAAAAAACAAACAACCCAATCAATAAATAGGCTAAGAAACTGAAGAGACACTTCTCAGAAGAAGATATACATGTGATCAACAAATATATGAAAAAGTGTTCAATAACTTTAGTGATTAGATAAATACAAATCAAACCTACTCTAAGATTTCATCTCACCCCAATCAGAATGGCAGTTATCAAGAATGCAAGCAATAATAAAAGTGTTGCAGGATGTGGGGGGAAAGGTACACTCATACATTGCTGGTGGAACTGCAAATTGGTGCAACCACTTTGGAAAGCAGTGTGGAGATTCCTCAAAAAACTTAGAATGGAACCACCATTTGACCCAGCTATCCCACTCCTCAGTTTATACCCAAAGCACTTAAAGTCAGCATATTGTAGTGACATAGTCACACCAATGTTTATAGCAGCTGAATTTTTAGTAGATAAACTGTGAAACCAAACTACATGCCCATCAATAGATGAATGGATAAAGAAACTGTAGAACATATACACAATGGAATATTACATCAGCATTAAAAGAGAATACAATCATGGCATTTGCAGGTAAATGGATGGAGTTGGAGAATATTATGCTAAGCGAAGTAAGTCAATCCCAAAAAACTAAAGGTAGAATGTTTTCTCTGATTACTGGATGCATCTCTACATCATGTACAACCAGAGAATTGAAATGTTGTGCTCCATTTGTGTACGATAAATTGAAATGAATTCTGCTGTCATGTGCAACTAAGTAGAAGAAATAAAAATAAATAAATATATTAAAAAAGAAAAAGGAAAGCAGGCAATAAAGGATTCTTTATCAAACAGGTTACCTCCTTGAATGATAGGACTCAATTCCCCTGTATGTTACTGGATTGGAAATTCTGTTGCTCATACCTCAACCAACATTTTTTAGGAGACAGAAGTTGGTGAAAGCCAGCCCTGAAGATGTTAAAGGAAAATGTTTTATGTCTCAAATCTTCATCTTCAGGGGGGTTGGGGTGGGTGCAAACAGTTTTTGTGAGAGAAAAGGGGTGCAAGGATTCAAAAGGCAGGATATGGATGTTAGTAGATATAGCTAGGCTGTGCTAGCCAGAGAATGATGTTGTCCTTAGACTTCCCACTCATCCAGGGCCAGCCGGTATCATCTCAGTTTCCACTTTCTGTATGAGGAAGTGAAGATGAAAATAATAATAATTTTTTCCAGGATATGGATGGGAAAAAATCAATATGGGACTTTTAATACACCTACCTGCCCTGAGAGATTTGGAGCTGATTCCACCTCCATCTCCTGCAATGGTTGAAGTCTGCTCCTGAGGCATGGGAACATGAATTCTCCAGCATTTTCCACCTGCCTGGTGATCAACTAGAGGAGAGAGAGATACAGACACATGCTGGCAGGGAGAGTGTGGAGACCCACACCAAAGCAGTAAAGCTGGAGGAGATGGGAGGTGCAGGGGCAGCATCTTCCAGGAAAGGTACTGAAATTTTTGAAGACCTTATTTATCTAATACACCCTGGTCCCCTTAGAGGTGATGTGTTTAATTTTTATAAAGTTTTTTTATATCTTAATATTAATTATATTCACATGTTTCAAATATGAATAACCATTTGTAAGTGGGGACAGGAAAAATGTCTCCTCCTATTTCTCTCTTCAGATGCTTAGTTCCCCACCTCACAAGTAACCACTGTGATCAATTTTATGGTTTCAAATATATCCTGGCAGATATTTTATTAAATGGACTGAGGTATACTCCCTTCTGCTCCTCTTTATACACTTTCAATATGCATTGTTCTCTATCATGACTTTACCACCCAACAGTATCTCGGGTATCTTCTGATGTCAGGACATCAGTGTACCAATTGCATAGTAGTCCAAAATATAGTTGGAACATAACATGTTTAAGGATTTTACTAAGGATGGACATTTAGATTGCTTCCTGACACTCATTATTATAGATTCTTCTGTGAGTAACTTAAACACAATTCTATTCACAAATGTGAAACTATTATCTACATGTGTGAGTGTATCCATAAATTCCTAGAGGTGGAATTTCTGTATTAAAGACTATATGCATTTTTAATTTTAGCATATCATGTTAAAATTGTGCTTATCCTAATTTTTTTCTTAATTTTTTTTTTGTAGTTGTAGATAGACAGAATGCCTTTATTTGTTTATTTTTTAGTATGATACTGAGGATTGAACTCATTGCCTCACATGTGCTAAGCAAGTGTTCTGCCCCTGAGCTGCAGCCTCAGCCCATTATCCCAGTTTTAATGAATTAACAACACTAAAAATTCAAATAAATATTCTAGTGTTTTTATTTTTTGCAAGAAAATCTTATAAGTTAATACTTTTAGAAAATATCCTTAGTCTGTAAAATACTCAATGGCATTTTGAAATTGTCAGTGGCATTTTTATGCTGTAGAACTATTCAAAATAAAAATTAAAATAATTTAGTTGCTGCTGAGCATAAATAATTGATAAGGTCCTTGGGAGAAAAAAAACAATTCTATTTTTAGCAGATGAATAAGGAAAAATTTGACAGCTTTTTTAAACAAAGGAAGCCCACTCTGGTATATCTGTTCTGACAAATCACTACATATAGTTTTATGGGATAAAATCATCTGCGTGAATCCTCACATTTTGAACAATACCAGAAATAAATACTGAAATTAGTAACAATGCCAAATAGACTTATTGCTTAATCAGCACTTGAGTTTGAATTTAACAGCAACAAAAACAACGACGACAACAACAACAACACACAAAAAAATCACCTGTTATTTTGTTGTTGCCAAAGAATTATTTTCAATAAACTTAAGCTTTCTGGAGGTTTTTCTTTATGACACTACTGACATCATTGTCAGAATCCATCAAAAAGCATGTGGCAAAAAGAAACTTTAAGTGCATTTTCTTTGATTTAGACAAGTTGCCCTCACTATCCTCTTCTGCTGGAAAAGAAAAATTAATTTCTTACACTCTCCCCAGGCTGAAAAGATAGTCTATGGCACATAGACAGAAATCCTTCTCTTTCCACCTGCAAGACTGATTAATCTATAGCATAAAAAAATGTAAATCTTTGGGGATCTTGTCACTTTTATGGTCTGTAGAAGATGAATTCAAGCAGGATTTCAATATTGCTTGGGCCTCTGGCCCCAAAATAATATAGCCACGTCACCAGGGAAAAGTCTTCGGGAACATGCTGTGCTGTAATAGTTTACAGATTCATAAAAAGTATTGATCAAGCTTCGTCTCCTGTAGTTCTAAATAGAGTATTAAAGGATTTTATCTTCTTGACTATAGCAGCCCAATAATGCTAAGCATGGCAATGAACAAACACATGAAAATCAAATACAACCCACAAACTCAAATGCATCGGGCCCTGTGTTTAACTCAACTATCATCAAGTTAATAATGCAGTCGTGTGAAGCTTCTCCTTTTAATTAAATAATTAACTCTTTTCTGATGGACAACTTTATGCTTGGCCACACTGAGTGTGTGTAGAAGTAGACCTGGCAGATATACCATGGTACAATAGTTTGTACAACTTCAGTAAGACCAACAACCCACCTACCCACTTCCTCTCTGGTTATAACCCCAGACCATTACTATCAGCTTTTTTTATGGTGCACTGAGTTACTGAAATATTAATAACATCAATATGATGCTGCTGATGATGAAAATTCCACCTGCTTTTATGTCTCAAGTTCAAAACTTAGATAATTTGGGACTCTTATTTTCTGAAACAAGCTTTCAAGTAATGATAGTAGCATTGATTCTTTTTTCCCTGAAATTGCAACTATTTTTTTTCCTTAAAATAATGCAATGCAACTTTTACTGGGAACCCCAAAGTTCACTGCATGGGTAAGATCTTATACCTCCTTTGCCAAGTTTTCTTTTAGTTTTAGATTTTTGTGTAGATATCTTCTTCAGGTAGTAAGAGATCCAGAACAGAATATTATATTCTTTTATCATCTGGTGGCGAGAAAACTATTTATTTAGAGATTGTTCAGATCAAATTATATTTGTACCACTGTCAACAAGATAAATCTTGTCAATATCTTTAAGGTATGTTTTGCTACAAAAGTCCAGAAGTTGCTGGTTCTTTCAACATGGAAGAAAATAAAAAAAAATGTAATTACTTGCATTGTAATCCTGGTATAATCTGGATCTCAAGTGTCCCCACAAGGCACATGTGTTAAAGGATTTGTCCTCAGTCCATGGTGCTCTTGGGAAATTGTGGAACCTTTGAGAGGTAGGGACCAGTGGGAGATTTTGTGTCATCTGGGGCATGTTCATGTAGGGGCCAGAGAGACTGCAGCCCTTTTCTCTTTCTCTCTTTCACTTCCTGTTATGAGTTGAGCAGGTTTGCCCTACCACACACTCCATGGTGATATGCCACCATCTCAAGCCCCAAAGCAACAGGGGTCTGAATTGATTATAGCCTGAAACCTCCAAAACTGTGAGTCAAAATTAACCTTTTCTCTTTTTAAGTTGATTATCTTTGGTATTTTTTACAGTAATAGAAAGCTAACACAACTCCCAATACCCATTTATAAAATTTTATTTCCTGACCTGAAAAAGGTCCCCAAAGAAGAATGACAGATGTGTTTTTGTTGTTGTTGTTGTTTTGGTTTGGTTGAATTTTTTGTTGGTTTACTTGTTTTCCTTTGAGGATATGGATGATGAGAGGAGATGGGAGGTAATGGGAATTCTTTAGAAAAGGCAGATCTTCTTTACTGCTTTGTTAGACATCTGAAACTTAATCGCTAAAAATATTATTTGCAATTTGCAACATCTACTATTCAATAGTGGTTAATGGATATTTAAATGTTTCTCTAATTAAATTGGGAAAACAACTAATCTTCATTATTAATGAATTTCTTAAAGAGGCTTTCAAGAGAGCAGCAGGGCTGCTAGTGACAGCATGTTTACCTCTACAGATGACAGAGTGGGTATTTTCCTCCATAGTCATTTATGGCAAAATTCAGGTTACAATTCTTGTTTTATCGTTGGTGAAACCAGGCCTCTTCCTGGATCTACATGAAAAAATAATTTCCTACCCCATTGAGCTTAGAGATTATTTTTATATTTAGAAGCAATCAACTTTTCATCTAAGAATGCATACGTTTTAATAGAAAGTCAATGTCACTTCAAAAAATAAATCTTTCAAAGATATACTCTGAATTTCACATGAACAATGAATTAAAACACCTTTAACTTTACTAAATATATATATAAAAAGTTACCTTGGAGATGTTCAAACAGCCCAAAACTGTGGGATACAACTATGGAAGTCCAGTAAAACTGTGACCACTTTCAATCATTTCTGTGAAAGTTGTAACTCAAAGGAACACTCTGGAAAAGATGGCTCATGAGTTGTGGATTGTGCATACACCATAGAAATAGTTATACAGCCTGGAATAAGTTTCCTCTTCTATAAAATAAGGAAGTTAAGCTAGAAATTGCCTGAGATTTCTCTAATTCTATAATAGGCCTCATCACTAGCTGCGAGTCTTCATGAAAACATTCACTATTACTGCTTGACGGGTCAGACACTTCTCACTGCCACTGTAGTTGCATTCCTAATTCCCTTTTGCCCTTTGTAGGCAGATTTAGTCAGGTCTGGGTCAGACTGCTAGCTCAATACAAGGAAATCTCTGTCTTCAGGAGTCTCCACTTCCCCATGCTTTAGGAAGCCATCAGTCCAAAGCACAGATATGTAGAAATCCTGTGCCTTAGAGATCTGTTTGCAAACCAGGACTCTCATTTCTCTCTTTCTCCCTCCCCTTTCCTTTCGCCCTCCCCCTCCCTCTCATGAGCAAGGACCAGTCCTGGAGGGGAAGCTAGGAAAGTAGTCACATAGTTCCTTGACTGTCCACAGATCTTTGACTTCTTTTAGAATGTAATCACTAGTTTGTACAGAAAATAATTGCCACCAATTTATTTCCAGAGCTCCTAGAATATGTCCAAAACTAAAAGAATTGTCTCTACTGTCTCCAGCAAGAGCTACTAAATAATACCAGAAACCATGCAGAAGGTTTAGCAGATATCAATTACTTCTCTCAATCTGATGTGTTTTTTTTTTCCCATATTTTGATTTTTTTCTACCTACTTGGTTAAATTCTTCTGGATTGATAATTAGGAGTTAATTGCATTTTTAATTGCTGCTATGCTTTAATTGAAGATGTCCTCTCCAAAATTCACATTAAACTTAATCTTCTATGCAACAGTATTAAGAGGCATGGCTTTGGGGTATAACTAAGGCTCTGCCCTTATGAATGGGATCATCACCCTATGAAAGAGATCAAGGTTGAAAGGAGAACACTTTGCCCTTCCACCTTCACCACGGGAGGTCACATAAACAAGACCTGATATTGGAAACAGAGAACAACCCTACAAGACAACCAGTGCAGAAAACTAGATCTTGAACTTCCCAGCCTCCAAATTTGTAAGCAAAAAAATTCTATTCTTAGTAGAAATACCTGTCTAAGGTGCTTTTTTAGAGCAGCATGAACTTAGACAGTGATTCAAATTATCACTCAGGTTACTGAGAAGTCTAGACACCACAGACTGGGTTAGAAGCCATATTCTATAAAACATAGAAATTACTTATGGATGGACAGTTACTTTTGTTTCATTTATCACATTAACTCCATAACTAGCACCAGTTAAGCCATGTGCAGGAAGCACACCTCATCCTGTGTCATTATCCTTAGCAGCTAAAGTGAAAGGGAAAAGGGAAATATATGATGTAATCTTCATGGTTGGTGATCTTAATAAAAAGAATAACTTACTACACCCTTCTGAAACATTTTCTTTTTATAACTGAGACCATCCTGCTGCAGATAACCTCTACCTGACCTGCAGCTCTCCTCTTTAATTCTGAATGAATCACTCATCATTTCCTAGATTGGAAAACAGAGAAAACACTAAGATTTTTATGTTAACCTTTTCTTATGCATCAGAAGATCGGAATGTGTTAAATCCAGAAAACAAATAACAAACAAAAATACACATAAAAGAAAAAAATCAACTTTAAAACATTCTCTAAGTAAAATTATGAAAACTTAGAATATAAAAACAAAAGAAATATTTTATCAGAATTTCCCAACTGTTTATTCCATTTAACAATCATTACAGAATGACAAGGTAAGATAATTTAGTAGAATATGGCATAGTAAAAATAGTGGCTTTTTTTGCATACAAAATATTTTCTTGTAAAAAGTGGAAGAAAAATTCTAACTCAGAATCATTGGATTGGGTAGATTGGAAGGTGACTAGTTAAAAATATTTCAGCTTATTTATTCAAAGTAAAAAAAAAATGTCTGTAAAGGTCTGAAGAGTAATAGATGCCATTCAATGGGCCATCGAAGCCCTGACTTTATATACACACCAGTGTTTGTTTGTCACAATGTTTGATCAATAAATAGATTCCAATAACAAAACAGAGAGAGCAAGAGTAAAGGTTTGGTTCACTTTGTTTCATTTTCCTTCTTTCCTAGAATTTTATTTTCATTGTTTCTTATACAAATGTTTCCCCCCTCATCCTGCCCCTGCCTTCAGCTACTCCATTAGTATATGCACTTGGCACTCCTGTGACATGTCTTAATAACCGCAATCTCGCTTTCAAGTCAAAGATATACACATACAGAGGTGCACATGAATGTGCATACACATTGTGCACACACATAAATGCACTCACACAGATTTTTCAGGATAGTACATGTGGATCATATAAATGATGTCTTAAGTATTTTGCACAGAGCTAAATCATTTAAAGTGATCTGTGAAACATTATTTTTCCTCACTTGTTTGTTTTGGTTTTGTCTTCTTACCTTCAAAATTCTTTTCTTCCTCTCTCCAAAACAAAAAAACTTAATTGCATTGAATAAACTTATAAGAAAAATAGCAGACCCAAGTATTTTCTTTGGAAATGGCCTTATGACTCCTATTTAATTTTCATAGCATAAAGAAACCATATACATTTTTAGAATGCGTATAAGATTTCTTCCTCACCACTCAAAGGCATATTTCATTTCTTTAGCAGTAATGTTCTGTGGGCTATGCCTGGGCTCAAATTATAGTTGAAGAATTAAGTAGAAGATCAAGCTGCGGGGTAAGTGAGAGCAACTCCTTTACATATTCCTTGACTGCCTACTCTGTGCCATGTTAATTTCTATAATAGATCTCTCTTAGACAATCAGCAAAGTTCCAGTTTCCAGAACACAAAGCTAAAGCTGCATTTTATTTCACTCTTTCCACCACACCATGTAGCTTTCTTAAATAAGAACCTCAGCATATGCAGAAGTGCAGGCAGAGAAGAGTCCTCTTCAGATCCCATTATGCCTGGGAACATTTAGTTGTTGATCCTCTGTTAGCACCTGGGCCTCCAGTGTAAGTGATTTTGGGGTCCCTGAGGTCAGACAGCATTATCTTGCAAGAGATACTTCCTTTATCTTTTATGAATATATTTTTAAAAATACTTGTTAGAAAGTCAGCTTATGCTATAGACCATATCATTTACTTACCAGTTAAACTAAACATAATGTCAGGGTCAGAACTTAGAAGACAATAGGAAACACTTCTCCCACTTCCAGCACATGAGGATATGTTGCAAATGTGTAGCTGAGGAGATGTGGGAATCAACTTATCTGGTATCTATAAATGTGTCTATCATTTATGGCTAGGATCAATGGGTAAAAGAGGTTGCTGGAGCTTAATCAATGATATGATTCTATCTGGAAGAAACAATAAGTAAGTAAAAGGAAGCAGCATGCCTAGAATTCTGGGGTAAAACATTAGTGATGGATGGGGAGAAGGGGAAGAGACAAACTATATTGTTTATATTTGGGTTTTCATTAATAGCTCAGGAAAGAAAACTTTCTGAAAAACCGAAGCATAAGATTTGGGTTATTCATCAAGTTGATGTCTTTGTGTTACAGATGTACACATTGACTTTGCAAGTATGGTGTATTCTAGCTATGGAGAGAGTTAGTATGCAAATATCCCTTTGCTTCCTTCCATAGTTACTACGGAGCTCCCTGAAAAATCATATGAATTGCCTTGTACACTTTGCTATCTTTCTGTCCTACTCAGTCTGTGCAGCTATATTTCTTGTTGAAATAAATAGAGGTACATTCTAGTTCTTACAAGCATGCTGTCTTATCAACTCTGAATGCACTAAAGAACATGTAATTCTGGTGCGAGCTCAGGACTAGTACCCCAACTGTGGTGGCTATTTTAAATACTGCTACTCTGAGAGGCACTATCTGATTTTATCTTTGGTCTATAAAAAATATATACATAGAGTTGTCAGAGCAAGCATTGTTCCTTCTCAAGTATCCTCTGGGTCTCTTCGAAGCTCATACTACATACCATCAGCCTAGACTTCCTTCCCTCTATCTCTTTTCACCACTGCTCCTTTTTTTTAATATTTTGTTTTAGTTGTAATTGGACACAATATCTTTATCTTATTTTTATGTGGTGCTGAGGATCAAACCCAGTGGCCCATATGTGCTTGGGGAGTACTCTACCACTGAGACCCCCACCACTGCTTCTTACAGATCTTCTAGACACTGTGTGTTTGGCTCATAGCTTTTCTTTCTTTTGACCATATGTCCTGCCTCACAAACCAAAGAGTTAGACAGATCTAAAAGAACTTGTGTAAATTAAAAAACAAAAAAGGCTTTTTAAGCAATACAAACTTTGGATTGCAGAGATAGAGGTGAGATAAAACTGACTACTGGGAAGGAACTGCCAGGTGAGAAACACAAAGGCCTTGGGTTTGCTGATTTTGGGTTGCTTGACTGAAGGAAAGAACAAGTCAGCACTCACTCTGACCCAGGGAAAGACGTGCACTGAGGTGTTCTGTTTTCCAGCATTTTAGCAAGCCCACAGCAGGACTGGTTGACCTCTACATCCCATTCGCTGGCCATATCATTTATAAATTGAACACAACCAAAAAAAGTGCAGTCTTGGATTCTACATTTTATTTGCCACAGTCTCAGCCCAGGGATTGCATTCAGATACCTGAGTGAATGCTGGACTTTTTCTAGAGCTTCAGCTACATCAGCACCTTCAATGGTGAATGCACAACACCAAACTCCCACAGGGCCCAATTTTCAATTTTGCAAAGATGAATAAAATACACAAGGCCCCTGATGTACCAACAAAACATCCTAAATATTAAATATTAAATACAAACTCACTTATTCCAGGCAGATAAACTTTATATGTTACAATTTAAACTCACATTGCTATGGTCATTTATGCTACTAAAGAATGAGATTGGCCTGGAGTTGTGGCTCAGTGGTAGAGTGTTTGCCAAATGTGTGAGGCACTGGGTTTGATTCTCAGCACCACATATAAATAAATAAAATAAAGGTCTATTGAAAACTATAAAAGAAAATAATGAGATCACACTAGTGGTATTAAAAAAACTTTGAGTCTGGCATGGTGGTGCATACCCATAATATCAACTATTTAGGAGGCAGAAGTAGGAGAATTGCAAGCTTCAGATCAGCCTGGACAACTTAGAAATATGGTATCTGAAAATTAAAAGGACTCAGTTGCAAAAAAGCTTGCATTGCATGCACAATACTCTGGATTGACCTCCAGTACTGGGGAAAATAAAAACTGGTTACTTTATTAAATCTAGGCCACTTATCCAAAATACTTAACCAATGAGATAACTAATAATTTGGAATCCCCACTGACTACAAGATAGGGATTGCCTTTCTGCAGTTAATTTCCTAATTATTTCACATTTTTATTAAATAAGAGGCATCTGATCTTATTTAATATGTTGATCACTAACCCATATCCCTGATGGTCAGCCCAAATTGGTTTGGTTACTGCTTGTTACCAGAGCAACATAGTAGCCTGGTGAGGTGGCACATGTCTATAATCCCAACATCTGAGACAGGAGGATCACTAGTTCAAAGCCAGCTCAAATTTAGTGAGGCCCTAAGCAACTCAGTGAGACCCTGTCTCTAAATAAAATACAAAAAAGGGCTTGGGATATGGCTCAGTGGTTGAGTGTCCCTGAGTTCAATCCCCGGTAACGCCCCCTCCCCCCCCCATTGCTCCACAAAAAAACAAAACAAAACAAAAAACCACATAGTAATAGTTTGTCATTCTCAACCTGGGTCTGAAACACTCCAAGTTTCTACTGTAAATCTCCATATTGTAATCCTTTGCATTCCTGCAGGATTTAACTATTGCTGGCAGGACTTCCTGCTTCAACATCTAGAACTTCAACTATGCAACTCTTCTCCAAAATAAGCTCTACAAAATGCCCACAGCATTTCTATAAACCGCCCTCAGCACTATAGGACTTTACAGACCACCACGAGTTCCCTGTCTTTAGGCAGAGAGAAACATCTTCCAAGCTTACTGCTCTCATTCCTAATTTTCTCTGTTACTTTGAAACCCCTATATTCTCTGGTACTCTTTTGATAATGTCACCACACTCAGAAATATAACCTGTTTGGAACTCCTTGGAATGAAAACAACCATCAATTCACTTCGCCATCCAAGTATTTCTCACTTAGCCATCTTCTGTTCAACGTTTCAGTCTGCTTTTTCAGTTCCATTTGTGGGGAACAGAATTCTAAGAGAGCTCCCAAGAGTCTCAGCTCCTCATATACATACACTGTCCATCTCTCGGTTCTTCAGTGAAACACTTATTGAGGTGGTGTTATGTGCAAAAGATTCTGCAGATGTAATTATTTTAAAAATCTATTGACTTTCCGATAAGGAGACCTCTGGTCAGGATGGACCTAATCACTCACATGAACCTTTTAAGTGTGGATCTAGAGGTCAAAGGGAGAGAGAGAGAGAGAGACAGAGAGGGAGAGAGGTGAAGTATAATAAGCAGTGAACACAGCAGAAGTTCTTTGATGCTGACCTTGGAGATGGAGGAGGATGCCTCTTGGCCAGAAATGTGCTTGGCTTTTAGGCATGGAGTGTTCTGTGCCCCTGATGATAGTCAGCAAAGAAATGAGGATCTCAGTCCTGCAACAACAGTGAACTGAATTCTGCCTTAGGAAGTAGATTCAGCTTCCCATGAGAACACTCCCTAAGTAAAACCTTGATGTCAGCCAGTGAGACTAGACAGAGAACTACCCATGTCATGCTTGGACTTCCAACCAACAGAACTTTTAGCCAATAAATGGATGTTGTAGTAAACTGCTAAGCTTGTGAGAGTTTGTTACTGAGCAATAAAATGCTTTTCAACTATTTCTTGTCTTTGCATTTATCATGCAGATTCTGTAGAGTTTGTTTCCCAGTTTACTTTTTAAAGCTCTTGCAGGAATTTAAACCCAGAATTGAATTCAAATATATAAGAGAGCTATAAAGTGAGAATGTAAGGAGCATATCTGAGTCCATACTGCTTCCATATAAGGTCTTATGGCCCTTTTAATAAATGATCCCTAAAGAAGACAAAATCATGACCTTGTTTACTGTGAAGATATAAATATACCAATTTTTCATTTATTAAATATATGTTTTCTCTGAAAGATAAGGGATAAATTATTATTTGACCATATTGTATTCACACATTCCTTTCTGTGATGTGGTATGGGGTGTGTGTGTGTGTGTGTGTGTGTGTGTGTGTGTGTATGTGTGTGTGTAAAATACATATATGAAGATTTTTTTAAACTGCCTGTTTTTCTTTCCTAAAATACATAAAATATTGACAAGAATATTGTATTACTTGCATATTTTTTAAATTTAGCCATATAGAAAGAGGTTAATCATGTCTTAATTTAGTACATATTTATTGTTGAATAAATTCAACTCAATGGGGACTATTTTAGATATCAATGTAGGTGAGGTGATACATAAGTGAAAACTAATATTATCAAGAATTAAAACAACAATGAGTTAGTACTCCCAGGATATAACTGTTTAAGGTATAAATATCAGTGAAGGAGAAAAATGGGAAAAATAATGTCAAGAAAAATAAATGGTACTCTCTTCTAGTACACAGAAAAAATTAAATGTGTCTCACCAGTACATTATGATAGTAAAAAATAGGGAGAAGAGTGTCATCAGGAACACAACATGTTATCCACTGATTAAACCTCCTTAGGGACCTATGAACACCCCAAGATGACCCAGAACAAGCCAGAGAGAAAGAAAATATGATACCCACCTGCAAACATTTGAACATTAAACCTGAAATGGAGCTATATATCATTACTCACTACCTACAACTAAAAATGATAACAGAAAATTACAAAAGGTCAGTTCTGCTTAATCTTATTTATAAGTACTCAGTATATCATCTCTTCTCTTTGATATTTAGAGAAGATTCATAACCTAATGAGGTAGACCATTTAGTCAAAAGAAATTTATGATCCAGGTCAAATTTAGGAACATATGTGTATGTGTTTGTGTGTTTGTGTGTGTGTGTGTGAGTGTGTGTGTGTTTAAGGTCTTTACTACTGTAAAATCTCGAACATGTTTAAGCTTTTCATTCTCTCAATTGCCTTTTTAGTACCTAAGAATAATTTTTAATGATAATTTGTGTTTATACCACCTGTGTTTTAGACATTTATGGTAAGTGGAGCAATGATTTTCAGTGAAAAGATGATAACATTTCAAAAACTTAATAATTTAGTCAATGGTATCTCTGTGTCCTAAAAAGGATATCTCTTTATGCTAAACACAGCGTTTTACAGACTAAAAGGTAAAATAATACTTTATAGTGAAAAGCATGTTGGGCTACCAAAAAAAAAGACAATGGAAGATATATTTAGGTACCCAAATATCATTCTCAAGAATATTTAATTTTTTAAAAAGAGCAGTTCTGTGGAGACCTTTAAATTCATTACTGGAATACCATTCCTGCTACAGGGGTAATTTTTTAAAAAAAAATTAAGTTATTTGATTTTATTCTTGCTTAAGGCTAGTATTTGCCCAGGAAGATAAAATGAATTTGCAAAGCACATACTAGAAATTTATTATCACTAAGGGTACATTATAAACACAGGGTTTTTTTTTTAAGGACAGCTGATTAATTCACCAAGCAAATATTTATTTTCAGCAAACTCTATTGATGGGCCCTGTTCAAATCACTATAAAGACAACAACTCTAGTCTTCCATGAAATTTCTTCACGATGGCTCTTTCAGCTATGAAAATGCTTGACTGAAATTCTTGAAAGGCTATGACAAGTTTAAAGCTCAACTTTATGTTGCTAAGCAGAGCTGTGCACATTCTGAAGTTCGGCTGATAATAGTGGTACCTGGGTTACCAGCTGCAAGTTTCCTGCGGATTACACTCCTCCATTCTCTCCACTTTTTCCCACTTCCGCTGCTAAGACATTCATTCAGGCCACTGTCATTTTCCCGCTAGATTAATGCAAAGGTGCCCGCATTCATTGCCCAGCCTCCAGCCTTGTGCACTTTCTTCACCTCCAACCTTACACATTTTCCAAACTGCAACAGCATGAGCTTTCTAGAAGTTCTATTCCCTTGCCTATGACCTCATTTCCCCCAATTGCTTTTGAAACAAAGTTCACATCCTTAAAACAACACACAGGACCCCTGCTAACATGTGCAACCTCGTATTACTCACTCCTTTCTATTATATGCTCTTGCCATGCTGAGCTGCTTTCTGTTCTCTAACTATGCCATGCCCCTTCCCACCCTTGGACCTGTGGGGATATTTTCTTTTCCCTGACCAAAAAGTCCCCTTCCTTCTTATCACCCTCCTCTGCCCTCTCTCTCTCTGTTCTTCATGTTAAGGTTTAATTGCCATTTCTAGAAGAATTCCTGGATTCTCCTTAACCACTTCCCCAAAGTTAAATGGCTCTCATCTTCTCCTGATATATTTGCTCATTATACACAACTGCCTGTCTTTGCTCCCTTTCAACAAATGCCCTGTGTCTTGAGACTACTGCTTTCATGTCCCCAGTAGCACGTATGGTATCCAGGGCATAGCAAACACCCAAGAAGCATGTTTGATGAATGCCAAATGAATGATTAAACAAGGTAATCAGGATGGAACTCTGTCCTATCTATTGAATGTTGTGATTAAACTGGAAATAAAATATATTGGCATGCAATGCTTCTATTTATGATTTTTACCCAACAGTTAGAGGATACCCAGCCAGATGGCATAATGAAATTGGATACATTGAGAAAAGTTGAAAAACAGGCTGTTTTCAACGATGTGAGAGGGTTTTAAGAAAATCATTTAGGGATAGCGTAGAATATCAGGGCTAATGATAGATCCAGGGGAAGAATAGTACTCTTAAGACTGAGAGGAGAATGGCACTAGGGCCAAAGCTGGGAGCCAGCTGTTGAGGGGGACCTTGGAAGAGCATCTCAGGTCCCTGTGAGCAACTTGGAAAAGAAGGAGCCAGAAGAATAAGGATCTCTCACCCTTTGACCTCTTGCTCCACTGTCCCTGTGGGAGGAAACCAACCCAGAAGCCAAGGGGCAGAGAAATCTGTGGATATAATCTGGGAGGGTGATGTTTGGATGCAGAAGAGAAAACAGGGGGAAAAAAACACACCATAATGATGCAATATTTCAAGAACTGGAAAACAATAACAATTTTCCTCTCATGTTGCTGGAGATGGAACCCATGATCTTCCACTACACAGTTACAGTCCCAGCCATGAAAAACTATGGCAATTTGTAAAGAATAAAACAGGGCAATGAATTTTGGGCAAAATGCAGAGTAAATGACTAGAAATATGTCCTTAAACCAGCTGGGAACAAGTCTTGTTAATGGTGTGTTCTAATGGAATTAAAATAAACCAACCTTCTAATTAAATGTTTAAAATTACTTTGTTAAATTCTCCTGCTCTATCATGCTCCCAATCCTCTCATTTCTGTTCTGGACACTGTGTGGTAATGTCATTCCCTCATCCCCGAAGTCTCCTTCTTGAATTTATTGGCATGTCCTTGCATTCGAGATAACAGTAGGTCTCCGGGTGTTGTAAATTGTATTTAAATCAGTAAGGGAGTTTAATTCTGCAAGTCTAGGGTTACATGAAAATTGTGAGGTCCAGGGCTTGTTGGGGCTCACTGAGTGTGTCAGTCGGGTTTTCATCTCTGTGACTAATAAGAACAACCTGGAGGAGGAAAGGTTTGTTTGGGCTCATAGTTTCAGAAGTTCAGTCCAGAGTTCACTGTCAACTAGCTCCAAGGCAGAAACATCATGGAAGAAGGGCATGAAAGGGCAGGGAGAACACCGCCAATGACCTACTTCCTCCAGCTAGGACCCACCACCCAGCAGCTATCAATGGATTAATTCATTGATGAGATCAGAGTCCTCACGATGGCCATCAGTTATGGTCTAGTTTTACATAACTCTAGAATGCATTTTCTCCTGAGTTTGTCACCTCTATGGGTTTTGGATACCCCACAATTTTGTAGCATGATTATAACAGTAACAGCAAAATAGTGAAAAAGAATTCCAAATACTAGGGAACACGGCCAGCATTCACTGGGCAATGAGAAAAAAAAAACCCTGCTGTTTCCCATCAGCAGAGAACAGTCTGTAGGACCCATTTCGTGGGTGTGTGGCTCAAGCTGAAGCTCTTCTTTAACAAATCATAAAACCAACTGAGTGCCTGAGATTAACAGCGTTTCAATTTGGAAAAGTCCAAAGAAGGTCCATAGTTGTAAGTGGAAATACCAGTGATGAAACGGAAAGAGATCTTAAAGAATTGTCAATCAGCAAACTACTGTTTTAGTCAAATAAAAGATCATCATTGGCAAAAGCTCACCAGAATTAATTACAGGACCAAAACTGAATTTCCTAATATGCCCATTGGTTGATTTATGATTTTCATTAAAGATGTATACTATAAAATAAATTTACTTGCTGTGTATTATATATATATGTGTATGTGAGTGTGTGTGTGTGTGTGTGTGTGTGTGTGTGTGAGAGAGAGAGAGAGAAGCAGGCACACAAGATCATGGTGTTTAATTAATAAAAAAAATTTGTTCTTCATACATAGAATCTAGAATATTCCTCATGAATAAACTTTTCTATTTTAGAAAATATTTTCAACCATGAAAAGAAACTGCAACTTCTGTAGTTACAAAGTAACAAAAACTATTATTTATTTACATGTACTACCAAGAAATGCCAATTTGACATGGTCTACTTAATACCCTTCAGAGGCATCCTCCTGCAGGTGACCTGTCTGTGCCTTATTTCCCCCAACCCCTCCATGATGTGGCCCTTCCTACTTTCCTAACCTCAGCTTGGGGTATGTGACCTCACTGTAGCCCTTCTGACTTCCTTTCTTTTTTCCTAAATACACCAAATCCTCTCATTCTGGAAAGACACATGTGCTAATCCTTCTGACATGATGTTCTTTAGGCCATTGACTTCATTCACGCCTCATCTTGAAGGATGGAGTCAAACAGCACCTCATTTCCTCCACTCCTACCTCAGAACCCCCTTTCCCATATTAGCTATTGTATAATCCTAGTTATTTCCTCCATAGAGATTTTCAGCCTTACCTGCTTATCCATTTGTTTTTTGTCTAGTATCTTCTTTCCCCTCTGGAGTAGAATCTTGTTTGTTTTTCTAGTTTACATGCTAATCTTCAGAGCCACTATATGCATAGATGATCAATATATATACTCAAATAAATGAAAACAAGAAATGAATTTTTATATATTATATAATACATAGCATTATTCTTGGTGCATTAAATTTCTTTCCATTTTATTTAAAATATTTTTTAATCATGAAGATAAATAATGCTGGATTATTTGATCTTTACCATGGATCTTACTTAAAATTTAGTTCTGTCAATAAATTAATCACTGCTTGCCTACAGCAGCCAGGCACTGTGCTTGGCTCTTGATAGGAATATTAGTTTTCCTCCAATTCTGTTTATATTTTCCATAGTTTTCTGAGATAATGGACCCCAGAACTGGGCAGAACAGATTCTCCCTGGAATATTCATATGTTCAATATTTTTTCTGTAAATAAATATAATAATTTCAACCCTACACATCTCTAATTCAGCTGATGTTGAAGTTCTGTTTTCATTAACCTATGTTCCTAACACTTTATATTTAGATAGTGGATAAAAGTCATGAATGATTATGCCACATTCTATTAGTCCTCTGTTTTATTTTCCTGCAAACAAGGAATATATGCTGGAAAAATTTGTTTTTAGGAAAATAATTTTCTTCATGCAGATAGAATTTAAATTTTACAATGAATGTTTAGCAGGAGCTGTATTTATTCTGCAAAATCGAATGGCTACCCAAGGTAAGTAATGGTGTCTATAAATATTTACTAGTTCTTTTCATCAACAGATGTGCTCTCAAAATATTCAAATAGAACAGGAGAGAATAACACGGATTTCCTTCACCTCCCTAACTTGATGATTTTTTTCCTTGTTTGTAGAGATATTTCCTTGCTGCTCCTCGTTTCATCCTATGCGATAGAGTCATGCGTGAGTTTAGCACCTATGATAACTTGTATAGTTAAAAGTAATGTCATTTATTCCATTTAATCTGATGGGTGATTCAACAGTCTATCCATGGCTAAATGGGACACGCTGAACATTCCATTTTCCTGCTTTAATTCTTGATATTCACCACATTTACAAAAAAGTTAAGAATTGAGGAATTATTTTTCTAGAGTCCCCATGTGAAACCCTTGTCTCTCTTCTTGCTGCTTCTTCACCTTGAAACACAGTTCACTTTGTTCTTCTATTAATGTCTTTAGTCAGCTGGACAAGAGTCACGGGAAGCTCCTGTGCTAAGAAAGATTTGCACTCCCAACACACAGCTATTGACAGTGCTCAAAAAATAATTTGCTTTTAATAGTGGTTGAAGAAAAATAACAGGAGAGTTGTCTAATTTGTCTACATTTCGTAATGTAGATGTGATTTAGTCGTCCATGAAGTGCAGTCTGAAAAATGGACGTAAAACAGCTCTGTGTAGATTTACTAAACACTTCTTCAATCAAAAAAGGAATTTTTTAAAGCTTGAAAAAGATAAGAGCTATGGTGTCCTGAAAGCCTATCGAATGGGTGGCCCAACATACAAAATTACATTGTACCAATATATAACTCTAATACAGACGTTTATAAACATGGAGATTTTTATGAAATAAGATTGGTATAATGAAATTAAGAATAAAAGTGCTCAGAACAATGACCAGTACAGAAGGCCACAGGAGAGAAAAAAGAAGGTGAGGGATATTGAAGTCCTATTTAGCCATGAATTGATTGTTGAATAGCTTATCACTGAGGTATTTTACTATTCTAAAAAATAATTCACAAATGTTTCAATCTATGATTTTCCCATGAAGTTAAATAGGGTAAGTTTTGAGGTAGCTGCATGACAATGTTTGCCTCTATGGAAAGTTTTTCCTTGGCTGTTACCATGTGTGTCAAGAAATATATTGAAGAGTCACACTCGGAGGTGCATACCTGTGGTCCCAAGTACTCAGGCAGCAGGGGCCATATGGCAGCTTGAGTGCAGGAGTTTGAGGCCAGCCTGGGCAATGGAGAAAGAGTTCATCTCACAATAATAGTAGTAAGAAAAGAGAGGGAGAGACAGAGAAGAGAAAGAAGGGGAAGGAAGGAATGGAGGGAATTTAAGAAGAAGGAAAGAGACGAAAAAAGAAAAGATAAACAAAGTAAGAGAGGAAAGAAATATATTGAAGGATAGACTTTAGCAAGAGCTCTTACTTCAAGCTTGTTTACTTTTACCTTAGTATTTAAGGTTCAGGTTACTTTTACAATTCTGAGCCAGAAATAATATCTTTTTTCTCCTACAAAATATTTTAAGGTGATCTTTCAAGTTTTAAATCCCAGTATTATTGCCTGCCTCTTACTAACGCAAAAGCAGGAAGGTAAATATCTAATAGGATAGGTCTTAACTTCTTTCCTTTTTTTAATTTTCTAAATGTTAAGAAAGGATTTCTAAGAAATTTCTCTTTTGTAATAAGAAAACACACTTTTAAATAGAATATCCAAGTGCTCTAATGAATAAGTATATGTTGACATAGATTCAGATGTAAATGATTAAATAAATAGCAAAAATTTAATGACACCAAACTGAGCTGGCTTGGTTAGCTCATTTTAATGACCAGTGTTAGATAATAGTTGTAACACACGGATATTATTACATACTATTTTATAAGGCTACTAAGTATAAGGTTTCTTGAATTCTATACTAATTTTTAACCTTTACAGTAGTTTTCAAAAATCACTGTTTACCTTTATTTAAAAAAAAATCCTCCTGTTAAAGATAACTTTGAATGAACAGTCAAGAGAATCCCTTGCTCAAAAAGGTTAGGACATTCACCATGGTCTGTGTCCCTCTGGGCTGAAATGATATTAGATTTGGTGAGGTGAACCGTATATCACAAGTACTCCCAGTGCTGGACAAGGAAATATTTCATTGCAGGGAAGGGGTGGATTTAGAATTACTCTGTGCTCTCAAATGCTGTATTTTATCTTTGGACACATCATTGACATAGTCTCTTGATTTCATCAAATTTCTCACCAACTTGCTTGGTTGTTCCCCTCCCCCCCAAGCAAACACACACACACACACACACACACACACACACTCATTGATAGAAAGCACAAAGCTATTTTGATTTTTCTTTTTTCTTTTACTTGCTCCCAGCAAATCTTCCTCCTTTCTTGCAAGCTTAACACTTCTAAATTTAGTGATATGTGATTTGAATTAATTAGTTATCACTGTATTAAAAGGGATCACGTCTTATTAATTTTTGTATTCAAGGCACCTACAAAATGACCATACTGACTCAACAAGCCATGTTTGGTGAATTTATTAATAAAATATTTGGCAAGGAAAGGTCTATCACAAACTCGTCCTTTGACATGTTACTGCTGAAACTTACAGTATGAAAGTCCCCTCATGGATTCCAAACATTTCAAACTATTTTTTTGACTTAAGGTTTAAAGTCATTTATCCATATCTTTGTTTTGCCATATCAAAAACTGAGCCCACATTGGAAAATAACTATGTATCCGAATATTGATTTACAGGAAGTTACTGCAATTTTTGGTATACTGTTTACATAAAATTTTCCCTTTAAACAATTAAAGTTGTATAAATACAGTTTTTTAATACAGAGGCACATGTGTATTTCCACATTTGATCTATTTCTAATTTAGGTTTTACTCTATATAAATAGGATTTATGAAATTTTATTGCTAAGAAGTTAAAGATCACTATTTGAAAAAAGTTTTCTTTTTATTATTTTTGAAGAAAATTCATAATTGCTTAACTTAAAAAATTACATACATAAATTCCCAAGTGACTTTGATTTTCTTAAAATAACTGCAAGCAGTTCTTATTCAATCAACCAATCAATACATATTTATTGACTTGCTCTATTTACCAAAACTATTAAGCACTGAATATTCCAAGTTATTTGACCTTGAATTATTGCTTTATTTAGGAAGCAGATACATAAAAATAATGGCAACACATCTTGTTTCACTTTTCTTTACTTATAATCATCTTTTAGTTTTTCTGTTTGATCAATGTTATTTTTCATATAACTTAAAAGTTTTTAATTCTTTAGGGATCATAGTTCTTTCTCATTTACTATTAATCCTATGCTCTTTCCATATTTCATTTTTCTCAAGGCATTCCTTTTTTCTTCAATAATCTTCTGAATTCTTAATTTTTGTTTTAATTAGATATATCTGGTCCTTTATTTTTTTTCTAAGTTTTTAAGAATGTCTTCCTAAAAAGAAGTTAAAGACATTATGAAACACAGTTTTCTTTACTTCTCCATCACCCAATTATTTTGATCTAACCCAAATTATAGTTTATTATGCCATACTTGCGATGGCAGGAGGCAAATCATTGGCTTTCCAGATTCCTCCATGACAGGAAGTTTTAATGCTTTTCCCAGTGCCCTATTTATTTCTGATGTTGAAAAGTTTCTTCTTGAATTTCAGAGAGGAAGTTCTACTTGCATGATTCCACATTCTGCATTCTGGGAAGGGAAAAATAGCCCTCCCTTCCTCCATTGTGTTCACCTTATTTGTCTTGGAAATTTCTTCTCTTGAAAAAATGTCCACATGAAACTTTTGTTTTCTGAATAGAATTCACACTGAATGTCATAATGTGGCTAAATCTATATATGAAGGTGAAAATAATCTGGGGAACTTTTTCAAGGTAAATGAACTTGGTCAGACATAAAGGATATTTTAAAGTCCCAAGGATCCTTAAAACCATCTAGGTCCCTGACCTCACATGCTGCAGAAATAAAACTGAGCCCAGGGATGGGAGAATTGCCCCACATCATGTGGACAAATTCGGTTCTCCAAGCCTCTTTCCATTTCATATAACCAATGAAGCTGTCTAAGAACCGTTTTATTACAATTATTAATGGATATTAAGTGCATTTTCATACATGCATATAGCCGCTTTAAATCTCTCTTTAAGAGTTTTGTATTTCTATATTTCTCTGGAAGTATCTAGATGAGGTTATTTCTATCTTCTGTTTCAAGAGTTCTGCCATTCTCTCCTTCTGGTTCAGTAGGATAGATTGTGTTCTTTTGATTGTGAATCAGCATAAATCATGCCCTATTGGTTTTTTTTTTTTTCTTGTTTTACTCCTACCTTGAAGAATAAGAATAAGATAAGATAAAGGGAAACTACTCTAGCTACTAGACTATCCTCTGCTGTTTTTTTGTAAAAATCTCTTTTTCCAAGTCAATACATCTCTGCCTTCCCTCAAGAAAACAGTTGGGGCTATAAATAATATGGTTTAGAGGTATTTGCAACACCCACATGACCTGGCATATTGTGCTAAATGCATTTCTGCTGAATTTTTATTTTGGCTGTTCATTAAGCCAAGTCATCATTAACACCTGCACAGTTAAAGAAAAACAAACTCAGAAATAGCAAGAATTATCCCATAATGGTGCTGTACTTATAGCTTAGGTTTTTCTTTTTCTTTCTTATTTTTTCAATTTAAACTTTTGTACATTTTTTCTACCCCTCTGCCCAATCTTCCTTACACACTTTTTACATCTCTCTGAGCAGCCCACTAGGCTCATTCTTATATTATTATTTATATTTTCACAGTTCAGTTTGAATGCCTTTCTTACACTTAATAAAGGTGGTTTCCCCAAAACTGAAGAATGATGTTCTTCCACAAAAGCACTCTTTTTTTTATTGGTTGTTCAAAACCTTACAAAGCTCTTGACATATCATATTTCATACTTTTGATTTAAGTGGGTTATGAACTCCCATTTTTACCCCGTATGCAGATTGCAGAATCACATTGGTTACACATCCACGTTTTTACATATTGCCATACTAGTGACTGTTGTATTCTGCTATCTTTCCTATCCTCTACTATCCCCCCCTCCCCTCCCCTCCCATCTTCTATCTCTACCCCATCTACTGTAATTCATTTCTCTCCCTTGATTTTTTTCCCTTTCCCCTCACATCCTCTTATATGTAATTTTGTATAACAATGAGGGTCACCTTCCATTTCCATGCAATTTCCCTTCTCTCTCCCTTTCCCTCCCACCTCTCGACCCTGTTTAATGTTAATCTTTTTCTCATGCTCTTCCTCCCTGCTCTGTTTTTAGTTGCTCTCCTTATATCAAAGAAGACATTTGGCATTTGTTTTTAGGGATTGGCTAGCTTCACTTAGCATAATCTGCTCTAATGCCATCGATTTCCCTGCAAATTCCATGATTTTGTCAATTTTTAGTGCTGAGTAATACTCCATTGTGTATAAATGCCACATTTTTTAATCCATTCATCTATTGAAGGGCATCTAAGTTGGTTCCACAGTCTAGCTATTGTGAATTGTGCTGCTATGAACATCGATGTAGCAGTATCCCTATAGTACGCTCTTTTAAGGACTTCAGGGAATAGTCCGAGAAGGGCAATAGCTGGGTCAAATGGTGGTTCTATTCCCAGCTTTCCCAGGAATCTCCATACTGCTTTCCATATTGGCTGCACCAATTTGCAGTCCCACCAGCAATGTACAAGTATACCCTTTTCCCCACATCCTCGCCAGCATTTGTTGTTGTTTGACTTCATAATGGCTGCCAATCTTACTGGAGTGAGATGGTATCTTAGGGTGGTTTTGATTTGCATTTCTCTGACTGCTAGAGATGGTGAGCATTTTTTCATGTACTTGTTGATTGACTGTATGTCCTCCTCTGAGAAGTGTCTTTTCAGGTCCTTGGCCCATTTGTTGATTGGGTTATTTGTTTTCTTATTGCTTAATTTTTTGAGTTCTTTGTATACTCTGGATATTAGGGCTCTATCTGAAGTGTGAGGAGTAAAGATTTGTTCCCAGGATGTAGGCTCTCTATTTACCTCTCTTATTGTTTCTCTTGCTGAGAAAAAACTTTTTAGTTTGAGGAAGTCCCATTTGTTGATTCTTGTTTTTAACTCTTGTGCTATGGGTGTCCTATTAAGGAATTTGGAGCCCGACCCCACCGTATGTAGCTCAAAGCCAACTTTTTTTCTATCAGACACAGAGTCTCTGATTTGATATCAAGCTCCTTGATCCATTTTGAGTTAACTTTTGTGCATGGCGAGAGAGTTTTGTTGCACATGGATTTCCAGTTTTCCCAGCACCATTTGTTGAAGATGCTATCCTTCCTCCATTGCATGCTTTTAGCCCCCACAAAAGCACTCTTGTCACTAAATGTCCCTTGAGATTTGATGCAGAAACCACTTTTAGGACCATAATTGTTACTTACCTAAACACTAATGGTTCAATGATCCATAAGCTTGCTCAGAAAGAGTCAACAGTTAAATATTTTTAAGAAATTCAAAGAACAAAATTAACAGCCTGAAGAGCTGAAAAACATGCTGTGAACCAATGTTTTAGAAATGATTCACTATGAGAAATTAAATTCGTTAAGCTACGAAATTAAAAGGTGGTATTTTCACTTCATAATATAACTCCCAATCAAATGTCATGAGAAGATGCGTGATATACTGGTGCTTGGAATTCATTTTAGGTAATTTTCTGATCATCTATTCATCACCCTTAACACTCACCAAATTTTATTCACTTAGCCATTAGAAATATTTCTCAGGGTTTTGGAAAAAAAAGGTCTAGGAATGAGTTCTAAGTTTTCAATAGCTGTATCATAAGTAAATGAAGGAAAGACCATTATAAAAACTAGCAGATTCCATGATAGGCTAAGAATGCCTAGTAGTCCATCAATCAGGCAAATTCAATCAGAAGTGGACTTGACCATAAGGAGTTTTCCCCCATTAACTACTAAAACTTTTTTAAATTGAGAAATAATAGAATCATAATGATATTCTTATCAATTCCTGTACTTCACAAGTGGGAAGAGACAGGCTATGAAAGCTAAATGACTTGAAGCAAACAAGAAGTAGAGTCCAGATCATCTAAGGCTGGCATACAGGGAACCAAGCCAAAAGTCAATGTATAAATTGGTTAATTCATTTAAGGAGGACTCATCAATTACAGCTACATACAGCTCAGGGAGCACTCACTTTTATCTTTAAAAGTCATACTTAAGAATTAATTTCAGTGTAGTGGTGAATATCTTCCCTATAAGGGATTTAGACCCTGAATTAAATGTTAAACAACAAACCAGTCACACAATTTAGAGATAAAACTCTCATGTAAGTTACTTGTCCACATTGTAATCAGGTTATTTGACTTTTGTTGTTGAGTTGTGGGAACTCTTTATATATTCCAGATATTAACACCGTCAGCTATTTAAAGCAGTCAAACTCAAGAAGCAGAAAGTAGAATGGTACTTACCAGGGGAAAGAGAGGAGGAGGAGAAGGGAAGTTGTGCAGTAGATGGATAGTTTGTTTTACCAGATGAAAAAGTTCTAGAGCTTTCTTTTACAACAACATGAATATTGTAATGCTACTGAACTGTACACTTAAAATGGTTAAAATGGTAAATTTTGTGTGTTTTTAACCATGGTTTTAAAAAATGTACAAAAATAAAACTCTCGACAGAAAAATAATTCAGGCTCTGTTTCCAAGAAACCAGAATCAGGCAGGCAAGTCTTATAATAGTGTTTCTTCACTGAACCAAAGTTTGTTACCAACAGATATGTTATTCCCAAATCATTAGCAATAAGACCACTGAAAATGCAAAAGGCAGACATTTGGATTTGAATAACAACAAAATTCTATTGTAGTAATGAGGTAGGTTTCCTCTTATGCTTTTTAAAAGTTTAGGTTTTCTTTATTAATTCATAGAAACTGCTTGAATGCAAAAATAAGTAATCAAAGGTTCACTTAATTTTATTTGCCCTAGTTTGGTCAAATTGTAGCTAGCATGAGGCTTGGAACTAATTTTTAAAATCTCAATTAGCTGGATGTTCTTTAATGATCAAAAATGTATCCTAGCTTTGGTCTTCACCGATTCCTTGACACAATGTTCAGCTTGTGGGATTCTGAAAGGCATGACCTGAGAGGTCTGCTAATGTCAAATATAAAAGCCCTTTTGGGGAGTTCCCTTAACTTCCACAAACCTTCTGCTGAACCCACCCCCAGCATTAGCCTGTGCTTACAATAGGCACTTTGCTTATCTAGTATAACCTTTGGATACAGACAAACACACCTCCTGTAAGTAAAGCTAAAGAAATTCTAAGACTTCAGAATCAGTGTTTGAGATAACCAACTAACCTATTGACTTGTCTTTCAGGACTGCGTTTCTGGAAAACCTGGGAAGGAATGTGAGACAGTGCAGGGGGGAAGAGCAGAAGGGGAACCAGGAAAGCCACTGAAGGCAAGCTCTTCCTTGACAGGCAAAGAGGTGGCACTTGAGCGATGGGACGGACCCCGGGCGGGGGAACCGAGGACCCGTCACCGGCGGCCGACAAAGGCCGCGCAAAAGCAACGCAGGGCGGGCGGCGGGCGGCGCGGGAGATGAAAAGCGGGAGGCGGAGCTGCGGGGCGGGCGGGGGCGCGGTAGGCGGCGGGCGCCGAGGCGGCGCTGCAGCCCCAGCCCGGCCGGACCGCGGAGGCCAGGCGCCCGGCTCTGCGCTGCCCCTACTCCCGGCGCCGCGCTCCGCTCCCGGCCACCTAACGGCCCGTGGCCGGCAGGCGTCCACGAGTTTGCCCCGGAGCGCGGGGAAGTTTTCTGCCCGAGCTCCGCTCCTGCAAAAGCAGTACCTGCCGGCGCCGGGCGGCTCCCCTGGACTCCCCGCGAGGTAACCGCGCTGGGGCTGGGGGCTGGGGGACCCGAGGGCCAAGGCTGCAGGGCGCCGCCTCGCACCCGCGGTGGAGCGGGCTCTGGGTGGGCGGGAAGTGCATCCGCACCTTTGCAGGTACTTCACCGCCGCGGGATGAAGGAGGCATGTCACCTTTCCTTTCTCTCCCCGCGCCAATGTCTCAACCCACTTGCACCCACTTTATTAGCTGGGTAGGAGTGGTGGTGGCGGGAGATGAAGTGGGGTCCGAAGACTTGGAGAGGGGCTGATGGGGGAGGAACTTGTTAGCCACCTGTTCTGGAGTCCTGGGTCCCTGTCGGGCACCCTAATCTCCAGGACTCTTGCTGCTAGCCCCCACGTGGGGCTTGTAGAGGTTCCAAAGGGG
Organism: Marmota flaviventris; assembly: GCF_047511675.1. NCBI lineage: Eukaryota > Metazoa > Chordata > Mammalia > Rodentia > Sciuridae > Marmota > Marmota flaviventris. The sequence continues at coordinate 43,900,526 of NC_092513.1, forward strand.
ACGTCAATTAAGCACTGTCTTGAGTTTCCGATGCCGGTTGACCGGGTCCTCCAGAGTGTTTGGCAGAAAGTGGAGCATCTCCGCGGTGGTGTCTCCTTTGCGTCAATCCCAAACTCCGCGCGACCTTGCTGATGCTGCGGGCGAGGTGGGAGGGAAGTTGAGAGGACACGGAGCTCAGGTTCCATCGTGGCCTCAGCAGAGGGGTTGAAAGGGGCGCTATGAGGTGGGCTCGTGGAGCGGGTCAGAGAGAGAGAGAGAGAGGATGAATTGCTTGGTGGTTTTGTCACTTGCTGCTGCTGTTACTTTCTCACGGTTACCCTCTCCCTTCTGCCCCGTTTGAACATCCTGTCTATCAGCATGTTTCTGTTGGAAGGCTAAAAGGTGTTACGTTTGATGCCTGTCAGGAGTTATTTCCAACTAAGTTCACAGGTGCTAAGTCTAGAGCTGCCGCCCCTCTTCCCTCCCCTCCCCGCAGGTCCGCCCCCGACTCCCTCCCACATGCAAACTGTGCCTGAATAATTCCCAGGATTTTGGAAGGAATGGCATGTAAATAATATGGAGTGTGTTTGTGTGACTCCCCCGCCCCATTGTGCTATCAGATCCAAATCAAGACATTGCGGATGTCTAACAGGACTCCTTTTAGGCAGGTTCCCCCCCCCCCCCTTTTAGAATATGGTTAACAAATGCTTATTTTTCTTCTCTTTCACTCCAAACTTTAATCTATCTCTATGCATTTTTTTTCCTTTTCTATTACTATACCTCTTGGTTTAAAAGACGTGGACTTTTGGACTCACACAAATGCACCAAAATATACTGTGACCATATTTAATATTTATCTGTCTCCCTGATTGAGTGGCGTGCCACCTGCCAATTCCAGTACATAATTGTAACACCATATGCCAGTCTACCAAATTGAGGAGACGAAAAATGTTATTGTTTTCTATGGGCAAAAGTAGCCTGACTACCAAATTTTATTATTGCTGAAAGTGTTTTTAAGAGCTTCAGTCAAAGTGAATCAGATTAACAATAAAATTGGAATTCTATCTGATACATTCAAACAAAATAAAGTACCTGGGCACTGATAATTGACTGGTAACTAAGGGAGAATTAAAATCTTCTCATCACATGGAAAACATTTTGAGTGAATACTAAATAAGAAATAGCACACATTGAATGCCTTGAGAAAACAAGGATTTTCTTATTTCATGTAGTTTTTATTTCCTTTGTTATAGTAACGTCCTCCAGAAAATGAGCACCTTGCATATAGATGTTGGTATGTACTAACTAAACACCATATTTTGTAATACAGAGGCTTGGTGACAGTCCAAATGCATAAATGTTTTAAATCATTACCAACCATCTGTTCTCTCCCACTCACTTAAAGTGCAATATTTTATTTTCACAGGTATCACTACATACATACTCATTTCATACATTTCCATGAACATCCTGAAGCCTCACCTGGTGGTATGTGATGTTGATCTGAGTTTGGCAAGTGTTGTGTTTAGCATATAAGCTCCTCTTATAAGCCTTTCTTCTTTTATTTTCAACCAAAGAAGAAATCAAAAAAGTTTTAGAGCATTTTTGCCAAGGCTGAAATATACTCCAGAGAAATCTGCTCACCAACCACCACCTTTTGGTTAGCAAGAGAAGCTGAAAATTAGTGCAGATCTAGGCTCCTCCTCATGACATTCTTTCCCTTCCTCCATGGTCACAAGCATAGCATTTGATGTTCTAAAGCAGTGGATTAAAACCCTTAACTTCAGAAAGTTAGTGCACTTTCCACATGAGCATAACACCTTCCAGGGAAAAAATTTACAAAATGAGAAACTAACTTAATGTTCCAGTCTACATATTAATATACCTAAGAAATACAAATTATTCCCCACACTCCTATTTGCACGTATGGATAGCATGGGATATTATATATATGGATGAAATGTTTATCTAGAAAGTATTCTTTATGTCTGTGTTTGTGAGTCTGGATGAGTTAGTATGTAATAAGCCACTGTTCATGTCATCATTAAAGAGACCTTTGAGGTTTTGGGTGCCCCCCCAACCAAGAATAATTCCCCATTCGGTGCTGTTTGTTATAACTAGTACTGCAATGTTAGTGTTTTATAGCCTCAAATTAATTTGCATAATAAATGTGTGTTGTTTGTTCAGTGCAGCCAGAACCTTAGGACTAATCTTTTAACTCAACTCTGGGCACAGTGTCCCAAAGTTAATGGTGAGCTTGCTAATACTTTGCAAATAACTGATATGTACTTGAGGAACATTAAAAACCAAGGACAACACAGGACTTTGCAATACACTGTTTCTGCCTTGAAAATATAAACATTATCTAACTTAGAACCAGTATAACATTAAAAAGAATGAATCCAAACTATAGATAATGTTGAAAGTAAAGTTGCCTTTAAAACTATGGTCTAATTTAAACCTTTGGTTCTTAGATAAAAATATGCTACATCTTATTTTTCTGTATACTAAAAATGAATTAGTAAGGGGAAACAGTTTCACCGTATGTAGCAAGCACTCTAAATTATTCATGTTAATGAAAGAAATAGAGGCAAAGATAATCTAAAATCATGGTTATTTAAAAAGTCATTTGTGTTTGTCTTTGGAATGTATTACATGTTTGATTTGAAAAAAGATTTTCATCGTTATTGTGGGCAAATTGCCTTTCTAATTATTTTGTTTTGTTTAGGTTAATTTTTAAATGAGCTAACATACCTCAAACACCAAAACTCATTTCTGAGGAGGTGGGGCAGATGGGCAACTTGCCCAGAAAAATTAGCTGGGTTGCAGGAAAAAGAAAACCTGGTAGGAAGACCTTCAAGTAGATATATAGAATTCACAGAAAGATAATCAGGAGTTTATTGTGTATCTATTTAATGGATGTGTGTGAAGAATTACACAGGTTTCTTGAAAATATAAAGGTTCTTTTTTTAGTCAAAATTTGAGAACTTCAATCCCACTTCCCATGTAGCAGAGGTTATCAACATTTTAAGAAATTGTTTTAAAACCAAATAGGAACATACTAATTTTCATATAAATTTTTATACTTATTTTGATATGAAATATTTGAAAACCAAAAGGAACATACTAATTTAAACATCTTACTACAGAGTTTTGGAGGTTTTTTCCTGAAGCATACATCTGTGTATGGTGTTAAGTGACATCCCTAAGCCTTATCATGCACTTTCTAAAAGCAGCAGCAGTAAGAAGCCATCTGAATAAGGGGTTTGGTCCATTTGATCTCTGTACCTGTGCTTCAAATCAAAAACACATTTCATCAAAGGGAAGCTCTCAAGCATCTATTGTTACCGTGGACCTGGTTAGATAAAATAGTTGAAATTCAGCAAGACTGCCAATTTAACAGATTTCTATTGTGTTTTTCAAAAGCTCTAGGGCAAAATCGGTTGTGGATGAAATAGTTACTTGAACAAGAAGCTGATTCACACCACAGCAGTTGCAGTTAAACACCTTATTTGTAATCAGCATTTAGCAGTATATGGATTGTGGTGACTTGTTGGTTCCATGGTCTCAGAATTTGGGAAACTTTTGTGTCGAAGGTTAGACCTGCCAAAATATATCATTGGAAAAACAGTTAAGATCATTTTTTATTTCAAGAATCATATCCAAACTCTAACTTTCATAGAATTAAAGAGAATGGTAATAGAAAAGCAGATGGATCCCTCAGAATGAAGACTGTTCTCATTATCAGTGTTCTTATTGCTTAAAGGGTAAGGATACCTTTTTTTTTCTTTTCAGGGAACATTTTCATTTTTTATAAGGCATGACATTTTTATAGATTGGACGGGACTGAATATTTTAAAACAAGTATTGTGATTGGAAACATAAAATTTGAGACCCACAGGTTATATTTTATAGACCTTTATTAAGTGAATTGGTTTCTTCTGATCACTACCTCAGTATTAGAATCAAAATTAAGCTTTTTTTTTTTGTTACAGAACTAAGAAGGACCTTAAAAGTAATTTATTCCAATGAGCTGTTTTACAGTTAAGGAAACAATGAGGGCCCACAGTGATCATGATGAACTGCTAAAGGTCACACTGGTAGTTAGAGGCACAAACTAGAAATTTCATGGACTCACTCTGACCCAGCTACCCTGTAGTAAATTGAGTAGTCAGATATAGAGTTAACCCTTGCTGGCCATCACAGTATCAACTAGTACACAGTAGTCATGATGTACAATGGTACAGAGGTAATTGCAGATGGCTGAGGTTTGCTGTCTTCTGTCATACACTGAATAGTCACTGGGATATGGACTGTGGTCCTCAACCCTCAGAAGTTCTGTCTTGTTGTTGTTGTTGTTATTATTATTATTATTATTATTATTATTATTTGATACCAGGGATTGAACTCAGGGACACTCAACCACTGAGCCACATCCCCAGTCCCCTTTTTTTTTGTATTTTATTAGAGACAGGGTCTCACTGAGTTGCTTAGTGCCTCACTGTTGCTGAGGCTGGCTTTAAACTCACAATCTTCCTGCCTCAGCCTCCTGAGTGTCTGGGATTACAGGCGTGCACCACTGCACCAGCTTTTCCTCTGTTTTAATAACAAATATTTTGTGCTGCCTTCTTTAATTTCTTCAAATGTAATTCATAATTAGAATAATTGCTGAATATAGCTGTAATTAAAAGGAACAATAAAGTTAAAGTAATTTGTAATAATATGAATTTCTCTGTACTGTTTGGGGTGACTTCATTAGAACACAAAATACAGAGCTTATATATATGTATATGTGCATATATGTATGTGTTTATATGTTTATGTGTGTGTGTGTGTAAACACTAAATTTGAATTTAAAACAAATAAAAACATCAGAAAACGTCCATGCAATAAGTTCAGGAAAATGAAGGAATGAAGATAAACTAAAGGTGGGTTAGGAAAATTAGAAACCAGATTTCTTTGTATATGATAACTGTAAGGAGAACATAATGGTAACTGTCTAGGGAAAATTTGCCAAGTCAAATCCTAAACTGTAAGAGTAGAGAAAGCACAGAAGTATATTTTGCCAGTAAGAGAGTGGATATTATTAATATACTTCCACCAAAATTCCAAAATGACTTCATGGGGAATTTCCATGTTTTACATATTAATGTGTGTTCGACTTCAAGGAACTCGACAGTTTACCTGCCATATCATAAATAATAAACAAAATATTTCTGAGATGAAATTATTGACTTGTGCTGTTATTTTCTTGTTTATTTTCTATTAATATAACAGTCTATCAATTCTCGAGTTAAGAGATGGAATATACAAAATGATTCAATAATTCATCAGAGCAACCTTATTATAAATTGCTGGACTTTGGGTGGAAGTTCTTACAAATCTTTAATTATGATTGTGTACCAGATTCTACAGGTTGATACTCCCAACAACTTTAGTTCATTGGGATGTGTGATATTATATGAAATATTTGGAAAGATCCATCATTAAGTGTCCCCCACCAAAAGCCAGAGTAAACCCCCCCCACACCTGCCTCCAGTAATTTTAATAACTCTTGAGTGGATACAACCCTTCCTGAAATATTCCCAAGGGATGATGAGCCATCAAGCTAAAGAAACAAGATTTTTATGTAGGTGGAGATTATCTTTCTTGCCACTACTCATCTGTCCACATTTCCTTTAAGTGGGGTCAACCCCTTTGCCCACTGGTCTCCTGCCTCAATGGAAAACCACAGACTAAAGTCTGCCCTCAAACTCAAGATCATGCTCTGAGCTTTTTCTGTCATTGTCACCTTTGTAAAAACTCACTTCTTCTGGTCCTTATTTCCCTTAGGAATCTATCTTTTGTGGGTAAATATGAGTGTTGACAAACTAATGTACAAGCAAATTAATATTTCAGTTCTTCCAGGCCTTAATCTTGCTTCAATATGGAGCTCCAGAAATTGAAACTTTTATATATACAAAATAAGCGAGGGTAGTACTGAAGTTCTACAGTAAAAGGTGTCTCTATGGCTAGAATGTGGTATACACACACACACAAACACACATACACACATACACACACGCGCCATTACATACAAAGTTAGAGAGAGAATGCATTCATAATTCACACATATATGCATGTTTATGTATTATGTATGTATTACATATGTTCATCATTTTAGGCACAGAAAAATACAGGAAAGGTGTTATTAAAAGTTTGTATTTTTAATGCCCTCAAACATGCTTATGCAAACAGGAACTGCAGTAGTTCAATATTGGAAGTTACACATAATATGTCGTGCTGTGAAATGTGTTTATAGCAGAGGCTAAAATCTATTACCAACTCAAACTGTTGAATTAGCATTCTATTATATCATTTGAAATAAATGTGCCTGTGCTGGCATATTGGAGTCAGGGGTATAGTGAATTTTGTTGTCTGTCTTAGAGGTATTTAATCTGTGTACTGTTTACATGCTAAAGGCATTCCAACACATATTCTCTGCAAAATATATAGTATTTGTAGAGAAATGAATGGGCGTGAACATACTTTATATACAAAGATATGAAAAATTGTGCTCTATATGTGTAATAAGAAATGCAATGCATTCTGCTGTTGTGTATTTAAAATAATAAAATCAATAAAAATTGAAAAAATTAAAAATAAATAAATAAAAGAGACCAGAATGCTCAGAGAGAGAGAGAGAGAGAGAGAGAGAGAGAGAGAGAGAGAGAGAAATTAGAGAGCTCGGAAGATAACCTGTATATACCACATAGAGGAGTGAATAGAATCTCAGAAGCAAGGAGAAGCCTGAAAGTTAAACCTGAATTTTCTTTCAGTGTTCTATCAGACCATGGTGCAAGACCTGCTCTTGAGAATGAAGAGGTAAAGTGAAACACCATTTTAGTATTTGCTTTAGCAAATATCTTGAACTTACCAAACTGTAGAATTTTTTTTTAAAATGAGATTATTTTCCCACTCAGACTCAGTTTTATGTGTCTTTTAGAACATTGTACATCTTATTCTTTCTAAAGAAGAAAGAAGCTTTTTTGTTGTCAACCTGAGATTGAAGTCGTAGTATGGCTGCAGTGTGTATGTGAATAAACAATTGCTTTGACACCGACCCTGGATTCTGGACATAGTAAGGCCACATTTCACCCAAATCAGGAGAAGCAAAGCAGCTTTTCCTGCAAAGGAGATGCAGCAATTGTATAGAGCACAATTTCCTCTATGATTGTTTTGCCGTCTGTGGTTCATCCTTCCTAGAAGCTTTTTGGTCAATTGAATGGCCCAACATTCAACCTCAGGCTGACCCCTAACTTTATTCCTTTTACTTTTGTTACAATTTCTAATACGAGTGTAGCTGTAGCGGTGCAAAGGGAATTGAGAGAAGATGAAATTGAGGTTGTTGGATTGTGGAGGTGATAAGGAGAATAAGGAGCTGCTTTCATTTGAGCACCACAGAGATCTATAGAGGCAATGAAATTTTACTAGACTATCTGCTGTTTCTTGTTCTGCTTTTTATTCATGTATGGAATAGAGGCAAAGATTATGAAAGCAAAAGCCCTCCTTCCTCTTTGTACTGTTAACTGTGATGCATGAGAAAACCTTGTTTGTCAGAATAAACATGTATGGCACATTCTGGCCACAGAGACTCCTTTTACTGCAAAACTTTGGTACTACATTCACCTGAAATCAAAACTCTAAAGAATCAAGATAACAAAAAGAAAAATACACCAACCAGTTCAGGTGACAATAAAAATTTCTGAAGTTTCTATTGGTTCTGTATAAAGATGGGAACAACTCTGTCGATGCAAACAAAGAATATAATATTTTCCCATCAGTTTCAGAAGAAAGAAGCCCCAAATTCCACTTAGTTTTGTAGTCATTTCTATTGTGCTCTCTCGCTCTCTCTCTTTTTTAATCACACAGGGAATTAAAGCTGTGACAGCCTACTTTAAGTAAATATTGTCTGTGAGGATTAAGGCAAAGACTATCGTATTGATTATGTGCTTAAAAATAAATTTCAAAATTAAAATACAGGCAATATTTGTTAGAAACATCATTAAGTATTTTTTCCCACAGAATTCTGTGAACAGGAAGTTAAAAGGAAAATAATTTATTTCTCCTCAAAAAATCAATTTCTCAATTATTAAAAAATGCTAAGGTGCTAGTGAAATTTTGGGACTAAAAAACAATATGTACCAATACCTGTTTATCTTCTAACATTGGCACTTTGTTATCAATCAGAACTTTTTTTTTTCAGAGAGTAAGTTTCCTTTGCTCTGACAGGGCTAGCATTCAGTTGTATGCACTGCTACTATCTTTCTGGTTATTTGTAGTGGGAGTGTAAATTGTACTAATGGTTAAATAGTTTAAATTCTACTCCTGTACTACCACGAACACTTTTGTAACTTGAGCCTATGGATATATACACGCCCTAATGAAGTCTGTCTTTCTTTTTTTCAGACTTATCAGGGAATTATAACTGTGTAGAATAGAAATGAATTTTCAAATCACTCAATTCCCAAATACCAAGATTTTCTAACCACACCGACATCAAGTGCTACCTGTTACCGAAAGCTCAGTCCTTTTCCCTGGTGCCAATTCATGCCAATTTAATAACAAGGAAACAGTTTTGAGAAAAAGAAAAACGGAGAAGAACAGGGGACTCCAATCCCAGAGGCTGTGGTTCTGCCCATAAGGGAGAAGAGAGGTGTTTTAAAGAAGCTCTTCAAAGGCTCCATTTCAGGTGTCCCCTGATGGTGTGTTGAAATACACTTGTTAATTTGGGAGATAGTCACTTCTCAGATCTTCTGGTGACATCTCTTCCTGTGGTAAGTGTTTGTTCAAGGAGAGATAACTTGGCCTCTGATGGGAAAAGGTAATGTTGTTCCCCACCCCTAGGTTATGGAGGGGGAGAGGGAGAAGAGGAAGAGAAAACAACTGGTCCCTTTTAAACTAAGCAGCAAGGGCTATCTCCAAAAGGCAGAGTGAACCACTGTTACATACCCAGTAAGAACTGCTTGAAATTTAATGTAGAACATTCCAAAAAATTAATTACAGCTCAGAAAAGCCCTCTAAATTCCCATTTAGGTATTTGCTATCTCTTCTTGTCTGTCTTAATCAAACATCAAGGGAACTGTGTCTAAATCCAACTTGGAACCTCTGCCCAAGGTACTCTAAGCCTCCAGGTTTCCCAGAGCCCAATCTAAGTTTGATTCTTGACAGTCCCTTTCCTTCAACCCCAAAGGTCTTCCACAAGTCCTTCACTTGTGCCTCCAAAGTACAGGACCCACACGCTTCTGCCATCGCCCAAGTCTACACTTTCAGCTTCCTTTGGGTAGGTAACTGCAGGGGCTCCTTAACTCATTTGGCATTGCTTCCCCTCCACATCCACATCCACCCTCCAGAAGGATGCCAGAGGAGCCTTGTCACAATGCACATATAATCCTTATGACCCCTCTGACTGCACACACCACTTGCTCTGTTCAAGGCAGTGTCTAAAACTAGGAACCTGGTTCTTGTGCAAAGCCCAGAGAGGTCAGCCTTTCCCAGTCTCATCTCCTTGCTGCTCCCCTTCTCCCTCTGCCTCGGAAGCCTGGCTGACTTCCATTTGCTCTACCTACCAGGCTCTCTCCCATCCTCACAGACTCAGACCACCATACCCAGACACTGCCTGATTCATTCTTTGTTAACACTTTTAAAATAACTAAAATGTCAATTCCCCACATGTGCCATCTCTTCTCTACTAGACTGATTCAAATGTTCTTATAATCTACATACACATACATATATATTTGCATGCATAGAAATTTGTACATATTTATGTATCCATATCCTTCACTATACTTAGAAAAGTTGTAAAATCACATTTATTTGTGTAATTATTTAATTAACCACTTAGGGACCTATCTAATTTTGATGGTCCTTGTATTCCTAGCAAATGCCCAAATGCCTGATTCAAGGACAGAGTGGAATAGCTCTTCAATAAATGTTGGATGGACTTGTTTTTCTTTATCTCTCTACATGCATACATATATACTGCACAAATTCATATTCTAATGAAAAATAAATAATGAATGCCAGCTATAAGCCTCACTTTTTTCTTCGTGACCTCCCCAAATATCATGCTCCTCTTCTCTCTTTTCTCTCAACAGTGCAGAGGTGACTTAAATAATACTACATTTACTTAGAAAATGAGGCTGGTCTGTTTATTACTCTCCTCCAAAACAAATTCCTAGGCATGCATTTTTACTGTTTCCTATAGCACGTGAAATTTTTGATAATTTCTGGAGTTTTAAAAAGGTTTTACTTTGAAGGGGGTTTATGCTGTTCTGTGTGTACACATTTCAGCATGAAGCAGTGGTTTAAGCTGTGCCCATGTTGGAGAAAAGAGAAAAACAAATCCTCTGACTTACTATTCACATGGCTCCCATATGAAGATACAGGAGATTAAGGAGAACAAAAATTAAAATAAGAATAAATATGTGAAGTTGAAAGAATAATGTAAAAGTATATTATAATTTAAAGGTTCACATGTTTAAGAATTACACAAAGCCTTCACGCTAGGATGGAAATTGTTAAGGAAGAGATTGGACGCTTACTATGTTTTATGAGCTATGCTAATATTTGTGCCTACATTCAAATTGCTGCATTAACATTGAGCTGGGTTGGCTTCCTTCTAATTGAAGACTTTCCTGCTTGAACTATTTTAGGGGACCCTGATAATTCTAGAATACCTGGTGCCAGAAATCAAGGAATTGCTCAAAAACTGATGGGGACATATCAGAGGGACATAAGATACAGGTTTAAGCGACTCCTGCTGGCCAAATTTGAGATCTTGTGAACATAAAAAGTAATGACATATGTAACGGATTAGAGCACATTAAATAAGAAAAAAATCCACCTGCTAGTGGTGTGTATATGTGCAGATAGAGTAGATAGGAGGAAAGCTCTGCTTCACTGAGGCTTACAAGCTGATAAGTGGAAGAAACGATGGAATGATAACATTATGTTTGCAACCACCAATTGCAAGAATAATCAAAAGATGTTCCAATATTGGGTGAATGGTTGCTGGGGAAAGGATAGTCACACAAATCATTTTTTTAATTATAAGGGGGAAAAATACCTTTATAAGAAGCCAAGACACCAAATAAACCAAATGATCAGACTTGACATCACAAATCTGAAATCATGTGCCTTTGGTATGGTACATGGAAAAGGATGCACTTGCTTCTTCAATATTCTGTCAAAAAAAGTTTAGAACCAAATTACGAAAAAATAATCAGACAAATTCAACTTGGTGAATGTTCACCAATACAACCAACCAGGACACTTCAGAAATGTTAATGTTATTTTAAAAATAAGAGTCTGGACAATTGTGCAGGACTAAAGAAGACTTGGAGACCTGGCAACTAATTGCAACACGTTCTTCTTGATTGGATTCTGGATAAGAGGGAGTTACAAAGGATATTAGTAATGGGACAACAGGAGAAGTGGTCTATAGAGCAATGGCGTGATGTGAATGTAATATTCATGTTAAATTTCCTTAATGTGTGATAATCATACTGGAGTTATATAGGAGATTATGTCTTTGGGAGAGGGTATACTTAAAAGTATTTAGGGATGAAATTTCATGAGCACTGCAACTTACTTTCCCATGCTTCAGCAAAAATCTTTTTAAAGTGTGAGTGATAAACAGATATGATGAATGTCAACAATTGTTTAATGTAGATTCAGTTTGTAGACTATTCATTATATTATTGTGGATCTTCTCTGTATGCTAGACAATTTTTTTAAAATAAAAAGTTGAAAATATTCTATGATTTTGAGCCAACTGTCCAAATGATGAGATAATTTTTATATATTGAAACGAGCTGACATGTTCAAAAGTTTTTTTTAACCAATTAGTATCCTCTAAACTAGCTAAATATCTTTCTTCAGCATGCCATAATAATTCTATAACTTATATTTAGACACTTAAGAAAAAGCTATCTGTAAAAGTATATGTTGCAGGCAATATAGGGGTTAAAGCTTAAGATGGTAGTATTAAAAATATTAAAATACTACTTTTTCTGTTTCTCATATATATGAAAACTTTTCAACATGGGAAACCTTAAGGGGAAATTAAGCATCTATGGGAATATATCATTTTCTTCTGCCATATTGTTCCTAAACATTGGTGCTTGCCCACAAAAATAAGCCTAAATTTACTGATGACTACTACTAAAATCTGTACAACCTAGCAGAATGCAATATGCATTGTAGACTAGATCCCAGGAAGATTTAAGATGCAGCGGGATTCTCAACTGCACATTGTCAGGAAGTGCAGCAAGCACTGTGAGTACTTCTGTATTAGAAAACCATACTTAAGGTCCAATAGCATACATTTATGAATATCAAAAAACAAACTTTCCCTTTAGTTAAAAAAATAGTTATTGAGGATCAGTTCTATGTGAGGCACAAAGTAAATGAGGTTGAGTAAAAATTCTTACAAAATTTATAAATAAAAATTTATTTCTTCAGAAAGATTTCAATTTAAAAATATTTATTTAAAATACACCTTCTACTATTAAAACCTATGATGTCACATTCCTACTCAGGTTCCTGCAGAAGTGCTTTGCCTTGTGCTAAGATAATGTTTAGGGCTCTACAGGGTATGTATTTTCACGTAACCGCAGGAAGTGGAGAGGTATTTTTTGATATATGATATTAACAAAAGAACCTATAGCCAGGTACAGTGGTGCATGCCTGTAATCCCAGAACTTGGAAGGCTGAGACAGGAGGATTGCAAGTTGGAGGCCAGCCTCAGCAACTTTTTGAGGCTCTAAGCAACTTAGCGAGACCCTGTCACAAAATTTTTAAAAATTACATATAACAACAAAAAGGTTTGAATTTCTGAAAAACCTGAAAAAATGGTGCCCCTTATTAGGAGAAGGATTGGAATTTTTGAAAAATCTGGAAAAAAAATGGTCTCTTGATACTGACAACCTATACTGTCCAAAATTTCACTATAGTAGATTCTCCTTGAAAAAAAAAATGCACACACACACGCACGTAGTTCATTTGTAGCTTGTATTAACACAAATATCAGTAATTTATTTGAACTAGGTATTGTTTTAATAAGGGGAAAATACTAAAAATTGTTATGGGGAAGGAGCTATCATTAGAAAGTTTTGATCATCTTCAAATAAATGTAATAATAGCTTTGCTCACACACCATCACCCTCTGCCACTCCCAGCCTCTCATGTTTGTATTAGTGGTGAAACAAAGGGTACCAGGATACCCACAGTGCTACCGAGAGTTTTAAGACCTGAGAGAACTGGATGGAATTGAATTTAGTGATCTTATTAAACTTTTAATATATTTTTATTTCATATTTTTTCAAAAAGTTCCAAGACCATGAATAACAAGTGAAAAGTTTGAATTTATAGCAATAGGAAAGGCGGACTTCCATACAAAATTTGGCATTAAAACAGAGCAGCTATGCAAACAATTTGTGTAGGTAATTATTGGCTGGAAGCTATTTGTACTCTAAGTTTATTGCATATACACATATGATAATAAGACTTTGCACAAATGGAAACTTTTGATCATAAATCCATGTAAAAGATTGTGCCTTGGGAGTAATTCTGGATGTTATGAGTATATTTGAATTCCCTGCAAACAATGCAGATTTCCAGACCAAGTAAGTACCCATTTTTCACTCATGATATTTAATAGGTCATTGTACCTAAAGTCTTAGAAAGGACAAATGTAGTTGTTCTATCTGTACACGTATTAAAACCTTGCAACTGCAGAAGAAATTGCAAAGTAGAACTGTGAATCTTGTCACCAGCAGTAACCTAGACTATAGTCAGACTCATAATTATCAGAAATAAATACCTAATCTTTACCTGAGAAGTCCTCTTATCATTACATATTGGAATCATTGATTAACTGGGGTCTTTGTGGTGTCTACTTAGTCACTTAGAAAAAGCGTTAGTAGAATAAAAAGCATTAGTAAAATAAAATCTAGTACAGCTGTGTTAATGAATCTAATACATTTATAACACTTGATGGAATTGTACACTTCTCCCACCTAAGCCAGTTTCACTATATGTTAATAAAAATCAAACGTAGTATCCTTCCATTCCCCTTTCTTGTTTTAGATTTTGGTTTTTAATTTTTATTATTATGTTGTATTTTATATTTAGATGAAAGCAGTGCTCAAAAATCAGTCTTTTCAGGACTGTTTTCCTTTCTGCGTTATTTTGGTTTATGTTGGAGAGCTGATTTCATTAATAAGAAGTTTATCCTAGAAGAACTCAATGTGGACTATTCTTCCTGATTTTCCGTGCCTAATCCACATCTCCCCTACCTCCACCCTTTCCCCTTGTCTCTGGTCCATAAGCCTTTTTCTGATAGTTTTCCATTCTTGAAGGAGACCGACAAGGTGAAATGGCAAAAGGTGGTGTACTGGGCTGTCTACAGGTCTGGTATGGGTCTTGTCCAGAATATTCTGTCTCACCAAAATCATTTCATTTGCCTTCAAGTTGGAACATTCAGAAGCTTGTAAGTCTGTGTTGTGATTTGGTGGTCACAGCTCCATCCCTTTTCTTCCATAGTAGCTCCAGCATGGAGACCGCTCCATAGCTAATAAAAGTGGTAAGTGACTGTGTTATTTTCTTCAGCCCCATGTCCCCAGCCATTCTGAGTTTCAACATGGAAACATACACTCCCCACATAGCCTATTTATGCCCCAGATCTCACTGTTCCAACCAAAGTTTTTCTGGACAGACTTTTGAGACTATATTGTTCTTATGAAAATCTATCCAGCTCCAGGTTTGAGAGTAGTTTTATCAATTCTTACCTTTCTCTTATTTCCCTCCAGATTTTAAAGAATTTGGCAGGTATTCTTTGCAGTTATTAGTTAGTTCTTGTCCTTTTCTTATTTGATTAAAAATGAAGTTCTTGGGCTGGGGCTGTAGCTCAGTGGAAGAGCACTTGCCTAGCATGTGTGAGGCACTGGGTTTAATTCTCAGCACAACATACAAATAAGTAAAATAAAGGTCCATCATCAACTAAAAAAAAAATGAAGTTCTTTTCCTATTTTGTGTACTTACTATTTTTGATTATATTATTTCAAAGAAAAAAAGTGAAGTTAAAAAGGCTTTACGTCACCATTAGCAGATATTTCAGAGTTCTAGTCACTAATTTATTTGCATTAAATATTGTATTAAATGCAGAGATTACATAAATTTATAATTCTAAAAATAATAAAAAATAAGCAGGATGTGCCTGCTCTGAATATAAGGAGAAAGAACGTTTTCCATGTCCTCAAGGTGTCCTGCTTTTGTCAGGGGAGAGTAACCACTGAGATCGACACAGCATCTCGACTGTTTCATACAGTGAAGGTGTATTTCCACTCAAGTCACAATCTGATGACGATCAATGGAAACATTCTCTTCCAGGAAGATTTCAGGGATCCATGTAACTTTCACTTAACAGTTCTGCAGTCTTTCTGTGCCTTGAAGTCTTCCACTGTTTCCTCTGCAGATAAGAGAATAGAAAGATAATGTGAAGAACTTGTAAAATATTTGTAGGGGCCAAGCCTCACCGTGGTATGTATGACTTTTATTCATATTTCACCTTATTGCAAAGGGACCAGAAATAGTGGCCTGCATTTGAGTTCAGGAGGAAGAGAAAGGGAGGATTCAGGGAACAATATTGTCTGTACTACACCCTCTTCAGGCTGCTCTCATTCTTACCTGCAAGAAGTAGCCAACTTACATTTTATGTTAAGGATTCACTTGTTTTGCATATGTGCACAAAACCCAAACAAAATCTTGTTTAATTTTTTTCTGCCTTTGACCTTTAATAAGAAGAGACTCATACTGTTCACATATGTGACTTCTTTTTGTTTAGATTTTTATTGTTTGAAAATAATAGATGTTTTCTAGAAATTGGAGATAATATATAGAATGTGTCCATTACATAAGGTTTTAAAATTTATTTTTCAACTAATTTATTCTTGCTGATTTGGACTGAATGTTCTATCAATTACTGAAGGAGAGAGATTTAAAAATATGCCAATTTAGGAGAAGTATCCATTTAGTGATGGATTTATCCATATTCTTTGATTTTTCTGTCATTTTCGCCTTATGTTTTTTTAAGCATGCTATTATGTGCATACAAATGTAGGACTGTGATATAGTTCTAGTGAATTTTATATTTTATTGAAGTGTAGTCACTCTATCTGTGTATAGCATTGAATTTTAACATCTGTTTTGTCTGACTGTGGTATAGCTACCATATTTCACCACATAATTTTTGCAGATTTTATGCTAATTTTTTTGTAAGAAAGAGGGGTGTGACCATTATGTGAAGCTTTTTATAAAAAATACACTGATATTGCTTAAAAATCAATTTGTTACTAAGCTGTCTTCAATACAAGAATTGGATGCATGGAATACTTGTGAGAATATGTTAAAATTGCATAGTCCAAATCAATGCATAAAATTTTCTTGTGAAAGTTTAGCAAACATTTTTCTGATCTAAAAAGGAAAGTTAACACATTAGTTGTTATTCACTTATGCATAATAGTCAAATTATTGCATTTGAAAAAATTTACTACAGTGTTGGAAAGTATTGACTTGTAACATCTAATCTTCTATGTTGGAAGATTCACCACTGCTATTGTTTTGTTGTCTGATGCACCACCCCCAGGACCATTCACATAGGATGAGTTTACCCTTAGTACTGCAGCCTCTGGACAGACCTTGCAAGTTGGCTTTTGGAAATACACGGACGGTACATGTGTGCAGAGAATCCTAGGCTCATGGCTCACAGTGTGTTGAGAGGACAAATGAGCATCCAGATGCCACTGATGTATACGTTGTTGCTCTGTTACTTTTGAAGTGACATGAGGAACAGAATTATACCAAGTGACAATTATTAAGGTTATAAATGGATCTGGAGGCTGAAAAGGGGTGTGATAATTATGCAGTGGCAATGATTATACAGTGAAGTAGGGTACACCAACTTGCCAGTGATTTGTAATTCCTTGGTTAATATTAATACATTCTCTGTTTACTTTGAAATCTGTCTTCATGGTTTAAGATTGTCTCTTATACATTATATCTGGTTGTATTTTGAAAAAAAATCCATTCTAATATTTATTTATTTATTAACTAAAGAGTTTTTGCCTTTTCACTTTTATTGTGATTACAAATGTATTTGAGCTCATTTCTGCTCTCATTTTTTATTCCTACTCTACTTTTCCAATAACTCTTATTTTTTATTTCTTTTCTTTTACAGAACTTTTCATACTCCTTCCTCCCAAATAATAAATACTGGAATGCTTTCATTTTGATCACTCCTCTCCTGACTTTTAGGCTATTGCTTTCTTCACATGAATTAGAGTCTATTGTTTTTATAAATAGTAAATATTTTAGATTTCTCTAAGTGCTTACCATTTTCTTTGCTCAGCACCCCTTCAGTCTGCCCTTTCATTCTAATTCTTGAAAGACAGATTTTGCCAGGTCTGTGAATCTGTAGGAATAGTCACTGCATTTTAGCATCTTGCACCTAAGTTCACCTAAGTTTTTTTTTCCTTTCCTACAAAAGTAGAAATACTCTTCCTAAAGCTAGAAGTGTCTTGCTCTTCTGTTTGCTCAAGGTTCTAAGTCCTTATCACAGACTCAAGCAAACTCTTTTTTTTAAATTTATATATAACAGCAGAATGCCTTACAATTCTTGTTACACATATTGAGCACAATTTTTCATATCTCTGGTTGTATACACAGTATATTCACACCAATTTGTGTCTTCATACCTGTACTTTGGATAATAATGATCATCACATTTCACCATCATTAATAACCCCATGCTCCCTCCTTTCCCTCCAACCCCTCTGCCCTATTTAGAGTTCGTCTAATCTTTGCATGTTCCCTCTCCCTACCCCACTATGAATCAGCCACCTTATATCAAAGAAAACATTCGGCATTTGGTTTTTTGGGATTGGCTAACTTCACTTAGCATTATCTTCTTGTAATTCCAAATGCCATGATTTTATTCTCTTTCATTGCTGAGTAATATTCCATTGTGTATATATGCCACTCACTCTTCATCATTGTGTAACTATCCTATTGAAATGTTCAAACAACACATCAACCAGTTTTACTTTCCAAAAAATCTCTGCCAATCCTTTGTCCTACTCCTGTTCCTGTTTGATATATTTGTTGCCCCCACTCCCCGCAAGCCTGTTTGCAGTGGCTGGTCATCCTGGCCATCCTGGCCATTCCTGGCCAGGAATAAGAAGTCATCTCTTCTTATTCCTGTTTTGGACCTACTGGTTTTTGTACCCCGATTTCTTCCTCTGGTCTTCCTCCCTTGCTTTATTAGGTCCTCCTATGGGTTTGGGGGAGGTAAATTTTTTCAAGAATTTGTCTGAAAATGTTTGTTCTACATAAACCCTTGATTGAGACTTCAGTAGAATTTGGTAGCTTATAATAGAATTTTAAGTAAACATCATTTTTCTGGAGAATCTTGAAAACATTCTTGCTCCATTCCTTGTTCTAAATTTCAGTGTTGCTAATTGACAAGTCGGAACAATTCTGGTCCTTGATCCTCTGGATGGAATCTACTTGTTTCTCTCTGACAGAAAACACAATCTTTTCTTTATCCTTAGTGTTCTGAAATGTCAAGATGATGCATGTTTCTTTCTTATCCATTATGATAAGTCCTTTGGTGAACTCTTTGAGTCTGAAAACTCATACCCTTCAGTTCCCCCAAGTTTTCTTGAGTTATATCACTCATGATCATCCTCATTTTGATTTCTCAGTTCTCACCATCTAGAGTTCTCATTATTTAGATGCTGACTTTCTTAGATTAGTCCTATTTCCTGGCTTTATTTATTTATTTTTTCCTGTCCAGTTTTTCAATTCTTTGTTCTTTAGTACTGTTTCCTGAAAAATCACTTTAATTTATTTTTTCTAAATATAATGAGTTTTTCATTTGGTTTCATTTTTCATTTGTAAGAACTTTTATTGCTCTCTGGTTTCTTTCCTTTCTATTAACTATAGGGTCCTGGGGAATGTGTGGCACATTTCCTGGGTTTTATGGCACACAGTTATCTTGCTTCTTGTTATCTATGGAAACACTTTGACTTTAGCTTTTATGATCTTTTAAGTTAGTTATCACTCCTCTGTGTTCCACATTCTAAAACTTTATGATTCTCTCTTTATCTCATAATCATCTTCTCCCTCCTTCTCTACGTCTTTGCCATTATATTTCTCATCTATTTTAGGGGGACTTGAGCAAGGATCAGTACTGAGTCCAGTCGACCCCCATTTAACTAGAAATCCTCTACATCAATCAGCTAACAAATGAATTAAAATTGGCCAGTATATTAATAGCTTTAAAACATGAATAGTTACTTATAAATTTTATAGTATCCTTGAGACTTCTGAATACTTTTCTATATATTTTGTTATATTTCTCACTTTCTGGAATATTAATTTTCAGAGTTATATATAATTCTGTTTTGATTTGTTGGCATGATTCTAGGCTTATCTCTATATGTTTATATTATTTCTATAACTACCTTAGGGAGTTTCTTTGAAATTTTAACCTGAGCCCTGTGTTTTTGTGATGTATCCTTGGAATATGCCTCAAGAGTTTATTAGATGATTTTTGTCACATATATTTGCAGCTTTATTTTTCTTCTTAAAATCAAGATTCCTAGATTAGCACCTTTACTGCTTGAGTTCATGCTGTTTTGCTATTAAATGGTTGCAGGCTAGCCACATATGGGCTAAAATGTGAAACAAGGAGTATATAGTAAAACTCAATAAATATGCATATGTGATTGCTTGAAGCTAGTGATGATGCTTGGCTCACAAACTTCACTATCTATAAGAAACAAATCATATTCATTTTAGAATATGCATACACCTGTACTGTTTTTACAGAGTTTTATGTTAGCCATAGAATTTTACTATTGTGGTGAAAGCTGTATTATTCTTTTTATAAAAGAAATTATACAATAACAACACATCAGACATCTAGATAATATATAATGAAGAAAAAAATCAATCTCCCAAATAGGTGTATTGATTTTCTAGCTAATCATCAACAGAAATAACTACCTAACATATCTAGCATTAGGAAGTTGTATTCTACATAAATACAATACCACTTCAAGGATTTTATTGTTCCTATAATGAGCAGATGGGGGAATTTGATGCTATATATAGGTGATAACATAAAACACTTCTTACCTAGATAAATAAGAACAAGTAGCCATAGGAGTTATGTATGTTTTATTGACTCACTATAAAAATATTTATTTGAACTTATATGTAGACAAGTTGTTGACTATGGAGCTATGCCAAACTCTTTCCCTAAATTATCTATGTCAGGAATTTGTTGCATAGATGTAGTCTTAGCTATTTGACATTAAGTAAATGCAGAGATGGCTATTTTCACCATAAAAATTGACATTCCAAAGCCAGTTTGACCCACTCTGCTTTATATTGCAGCTAACATTCTAATTTGAATCACTGTTTGTATAAGAAGCAAGTGGGAGAGATCAAAATGACTTTCTGGCATCTCATTGCCAGTAGCTTTTAAATGCTACTGGGTTTTGTTTACTTGTTTTCTCAGATTTTTCAAAAGTTGAAATGTTGCTGTGAAACTTAAAATTCTGTGTCTGTCTCTCTTTCTGTCCTGTATTGTCCTCCTTTTGAAAGAGCTTGCTTTCAGTCATAATGCCCCCACCAAATTCACTAGATTTTATGAAGTATACTTTCCCCCTGAAAGGTACTTTGTGTAGTCGACATGAAAAATTTATGTCCTGTTTTAATTGAAACAAATGCAAAATTTTAAGTTA
Source organism: Marmota flaviventris (assembly GCF_047511675.1). Lineage (NCBI taxonomy): Eukaryota > Metazoa > Chordata > Mammalia > Rodentia > Sciuridae > Marmota > Marmota flaviventris. Next base: position 43,921,360 of record NC_092513.1, read on the forward strand.
TTATTACATAGTACCCACAGTACCCCATTATTATTTAAAGTTCAGGGAGATATCTATATCTATATCTATGTATATGTATATGTATATATATATATATATATATATATCATATATATATATATATATATATATATATATATATATATATATATATATATAGACTTAGCTATACACACACAAACACACACACACACACACACACTATCTTTCCCTTACTGCACACTACAGTAAACACATACATTTTTCTTCTCAGTCTGACACTCAGACTAATGGTAGTGCTAGAAAATTCTTCATCTTTCAGTTCCATTCTTCCAAATCTCTTTGGTCTTTTAAACTTTTTTTCTCAATACATTCTACATTAACCAAGTCATCTTCTCTGATCTTGTATTTTTCTTCTTGGTTTTTTATTTTTGTCCATGTTTGATAGTAAACCCTCATTCCTACTATTCCTTAAATCCATCCCTTTTTCTTGTGTTCATGTATTTTAAATGTCTGTTCATTTAATGGTCAATGATAATCTTCTGTGTTGGTTTCTTAATCACAGATTCATCATGATCTGCTTCCTATTACACAGTCCTTTCCTTTTGAATTTCTTTTAGATCCTGATGCTCTATTACTTGGACTAAAGGAAACCCTGAGGCTGTAACCTGTACACTGTTTTATGCTCCCATTTTCTCTGTGGATGCGCTCGAGTATAAGCATCATTTTTATGGTGCCAATTCTCATAACACCATTTGTCCATTCAATCATGCCTGGATTATTGTATCTACTTCTGAGCCCTGCATTTAAAGAAAATCATTAACAAACTCAAATATGTCTGGAGAGGATGATTAAATTGATTGAATGCTTCTAAACCATGTCCCGTGAGGAATGGCTGAAGGAATTGTATATATTTATTGTTTATCCTGAAGTAAAAAAGATTGAGGGTAGACAGAATAATTGTTTTCAATAATTGGAAAGTCTGTCATGTAAAGGAGGGAACAGATTTGTTATGCGTTGTTCTAGAAAGCTCCACTAGAACCAACTTATGCAAATTGTGAAAGGAGACATTACAATATTCTCTAATAAAGATCAGGGATTAAAGCCTAGTCCTTCGACTTTTCCTACCGTGACCAGCAAGGGCTTTAGTCATACTGGGGCTTCGTGAATACTGATTGATTGAACGGAGTGGACATAAAAGAATAAACCTCTCTAACAGTAAAAATAGAATGCTTTTTGAAGTAAAAATATTCAGTCTTTCAACAAATCTTTATTGATTATCTATAGTACAGCTGTCTCTGTGCCTGAAATCAGAGTATTAAAAGATTCGTATCTTAATATTGTAGAGCACTTTTTTGGGTAAGGCATTCTTCTAGATATTTCCACATGTTATTCCATAGCACCCTCATATGATAGGTACTTTAATTTTCCCAGTTAGATATGAGAAAACTGAGGCACCTGGAAGTCATATAATGAGCTGTTTCACAAGGCTGAGAAGTGACCAAGCTGTAACCTAAACCTGGACAGGCAGGCTCTAAGATCTGTATCCTTCACCACTGTGATAAACTTCCTCCAAGAGGATTGGGGAATTGGAACATGATCCAGTCTGGTCCTTTCTCTGCAGATTTCTTGCTGAATGGCTATCCTGACTGCCTCTGTGGTCTTCTTACCTTTTAGTCCATCTGTACCCTATGTCCACATGAACTTTCCCAGATGCAAACCTGATCATTCCACTCCCCTCGACACTTCCATTGGTTTCTCATGTCCACAGGACAAAGCTAATCTCCACAGGTTAGGTCCCTCTTCACCTATACCTCTTTCTTCATCTCTCCCTGAACCCTGAACCAAACCATGCAGTTAAATGAATCTGTTATGCAGATTTCTTGTTTGGGGAGAAAACAGGGTAAATGTGAGAATTAATCAATATAAAATATTTAAAACTGCTTTCAATGCATTGACTACTCAAAGAAACGTTAGCATGTTTATTTCCATCTACTCCCGATGATCCTGTAAGAGTTGCTGTACACAAAGTACAGTTTATTCCTTAGTTCTCCTGCTATATGGACAACTGCTTTGTAGTAGGACTGAGAAGTAAAGCAGATTTGTTGGGTCACCTAATTAATTCAGAGGCAGAGTGGATGCAGGAACAGTCCAGTCACAGTGTTTCCTCTGCAGACTTCTGTACTTTGCCTTCCTCTGGGCCGACTTCTCTTTCAGATTGGCTTTCCATCAGGGCAACTAAAAGGCGTCCAGCCAGCCACCGCAAGAGCTACATATAGGCTTTGTTGCTCACAGTCACCACGGGAGAAAACATTACTTCCTACATAACCATTCAGTGGAAGCTCTGAGCTTCATTCTGGGTAAATCACCTGCCAAACAGTCACTATGACCAGGGAAACCCAGAGTCAGCTGTAGTAGTGGGTTTTGAGTGGTGAACCCTAGAAAATATGTTCAGATCCTTATCCCAGAAACTATGACCTTATTTGGAAAAAGGGTCTCTGCTATTGAAATTAGGTTAAAGATCTTGAGATGAGATCACCATGGATTATCTGGATGGTCAGTTACTCCAATAAATATCTTTGTAAGAGACAAAAGAGGACACACGAAGGAAAGGAAAAGGTAATGTAATGTCAGAGACAGAGACTGGATCTAGGCAACCACATGCCTAAAGTCACTAGAAGTCCACAAAGCGAGGAGGGATTCTCTCCTTTCTTTTTCTATTAAGGGGAGCATGACCTGAGTATACCTTGACTTCAGACTTCTGGCCTCCAGAACTCTGAGAAAATAAATTGCCGTTGTCTTAAGCCACCATATTTGTGATAATTGGTTATGGCACACACAGAAAAGTAATTAAATGGCCATTCCTGGGTCAACTATTTTGATCAGGAGCATCAGATTTGCAGTCAGGATTATGCTATTTCAGGCCTGTTCATGGATCTGAAGGTGGGGACAAGCCATTCTAAACTAGCTTCCACAGAAAGGCAGAAGGATATTGGAGAGGCAACACAATAGTCACTTCAATATCCTCTAATTCCAATTTCTATTTTACCCATTTCTTTTGGGTATCCCACAATGGATCCCAACCATGGACTGTAAGCCATAAGCATTTCTTACATTACACTATTATTTCTAACAATCATATCATTTGACTTGCTATTCCTTTAGCCAGTCCATAATTATCTCTTGCCTCATCTGTCATATCCATTACTGATAACTCCTTCTAGTTGTCTTAGATATGACTACCTAAATTGACATGTTCTGGTATCACATGGTTAAAGCCTAGGATTTTTTTAAAAAATGGCTTAAGGGCTCCCTCTATCTTCATTGATCCCTTTAGTAAAATACAATGGATTCTGTTCATACCTTGTGTGTTGCTTAATGTTATTCCAATGATTCTCAATATGTGTTTGTTAATGGTAGTCCTGACGCTTCTTGACTGGCATAAATACATGTTAAAAATTCTTATGATTGCATATAAATAAATATAAAATACAGCACTCTTTATGTTTCATCCCTACTAAGCATTTTGAAATATTTCAAACTTTAAAATCTAACTTAGACTGGGGAACAAGTAAAGTCAAAAGATGGGATGAACAGTCCATTTAGCAATAATCTCTGCATTTTCCCCCTCTAAGACAACTATTTGTAATGGTCTTTGGTTTTAATTTTATGTAGTCTTTGAAATAGGCTATTGTTGCTTAAAAGAGAAACTTCTATATTGAATACTAAAATGTAAAATATAAGTTTAAAACTTTTTCTTCTAAAACAAAGAATTTGAGGGCAAAGCCTTGTCTTGTTAAAAATTTTAATTATAATTGGATCTTAATTGCAATGACTAAAAGCAGAAGGTACCTGTTAAATAAATTACACAGGGAATCTAAGCAACAAGATATATAAGAAAGCACCTACAAATTAGTGTCTAGTAAAGAAATATATTTCTGTGTCTGTATGACAAAACACATTGAACAGTTAAGTAATTACAGGAGGGGACCATGAAACACTAAACCTAAGAAACCATTTGAAAAAAATCATCATTATTCCATCCATTCATAGCAATTTTAACCATCTTCCTTCAAAATGATATTTTGTAATGGTATTGCACTGTGTTAGTTTCTCTCTCTCTCTCTCTCTCTCTCTCTCTCTCTCTCTCTTTCCTATTAAAGCAAATAATCACAGATTTGGTGGCTTAAAAACAGCACAAATTTACAGTTAAATAGTTCTATAGGTCAGAAGTAAGATATGAGTTACAATCAAGTTTTAGCAGGGCCAGATTCTTTCCTGAGGCTTTGAGTGGGATCCATTTCCTGTCTTTTCCAACTTCTAGGAACCCAGTTTTCTTTGACTCATGGTTTCCTTCTCCCATCTCCCAAAATAACTAAGGTGAACAAGTCCTTTCTGTAGACTCCTCTTCTGTTTCCCTCTTCCAGTCTTTGGGACCCTTGGGCTGAGATGGTGTCCACCAGATAATTCAGAATAATAATTCGATATGTTCAGTTCAGCTGTCTGGCAGTTTCATTCCATCTGCAACCTCAATTCTTCATCACCATTGACAGTGATGTATTTGTAGGCCTCAGTGATTGAAAGGTGGACATTTTGTGGTGGGGGGCATTATTTGGCCTTCCATATGTACCACTGTTAAATTCCAGATCTTGATCATTGTGGTATGAATATATAACATGCAATCACTGGAGGAAGCTGGATACAGACATTCAGGAGTTTACTATTTTCATGTCTACATGAATCTTAAATTATTTCAAAATGAAAATTTCTTTAAAAAAAAACTTTCTTGTGGGAGGAATGGGGGAAACATATAGACATGCTTGCAGAATTTCAGGAATTATAGTGATCATGATGCACTGCTAACGGTCACACTGGTAGAACAAATATTCTTAAAAAAAGTAGAATGAAGAAAATAATAGAAGTGAGAGCAAAAATCAATAAGCAGAGTACCAAATATAATAGGGAAATTATGATATACTTTTACATAAAACAGAAAAAGCTCTCGAAAAAGTCAAAAAATAAGAGAAAAGGTGCATATATCTACATTAGGACTATAAATGGAACTATACCTACAGCTGCAAAAGAGATCTTTAGAATCAGAAGAAAATCCTATGAACAACTTTGTGCCTATAAATTAGACAACTAATGGGAAATGATAATTATTTAGACAAATGTAATTTTCCAAAGGTGATTTTTAAAAGAAAGTAAGATATTGGATCAGCAAAACCAAACAATGTTCAAGTACACACACACACACACACACACACACACACAGAATGTAATCTATAACAAAATCAGCATTGAAAATCAGAAGTAAAATATTAGATTATAAAATAGATTTGAGTGCATGTTAGCTCTACCAGATGGATACCTTACAATGTACACAAAAGTAAATTCCAGGTAGATTCAAGTATTTGATATGAAAAGCAGAACTTTCAAACTTTTGAAAGGAAACATAGAAACATAATTTTATGATTTGAAAACAAGGAAAGTTATCTTAAAAAATCATGAAGGACCCAGATGTAGCTTGATATTTCCCATTTTCTCTTCTGGGAGGGTCTCGGAAGGAACTATATCAAAGGGCTCCCTGAACCTCTGGCTTTTACTTGTACTTAACAAATGGGAGTTGCTGACAGGTCTAAGGGCAGGAGGAATTTGAGGATGGGCTAGTTATCCTTCCACTTGCTGTCTCCAGATTCCAGAAATAGCTTTCTGCTTTTCTTTCTTCCCTTCTAGAAGCAGGTGCTGTTACTTGTTTTGGGGTACTTGCTCTATCTCTTGTTGGTCTCTCTAAACCCTGCCCACATCTTTGTAAATGTTCTGTTATTAAACTCTCCAGAGTTTAAATGTGACTATATCATGTGCTTTCTTTCAATACTCCAGCTGATAAATCATAAAGAATGATAAAACAGATTGAAAACTTTTGCATGATAAAACAACACCAGTGAATGAAGGAAAAAGGGAACAGATGGAAGAAAAAGTTACAAAGAGGGAGATCTTTGTCACACTAATAAAGACAATGAATTCGTATCCAAAATACATAAAAACTACGCATCTGTAAGTAGGGAAGACATACAACAAGGAAATTCATAGAAGTTAAAACCAGAATGGCAAAAGGCAACACAAAATGAACAAACAAAGAGAATTGCTAATTTTCAAGCCCTACAGAACCTCTGGTCCTTGTTACATCTTATCCCTACCCCTGGGCAGCTGTGGTTCAGAAATGAATGGGAGATGAGGTGCCTGAGTCCATCAGGGTCAATACCTGTCTAGAAGCTTGTCGGGGAGTGAATGCAAGGACTTGCTTGGGGATTTCCAGAGGAAAGTGCCCCTGGGTAAATACATTAGTGATTAGACTCCAGTGGGGGAGCTGGTGATGGAGCTCCCTTTCACAGAAACCTGGGAAGGATGGAGAGAGGGGAGAAGACTCTTGTTCTGCAGAGCCATGTGTGCTTGGGGACAGAGGTAGTAAACTTGTCCAGGGAAGGCAGTGCATTGATGGACTTCATAACTGAGAACCTTTATTTGCTTGGGATGGGTAGGAAAGAGATGGAGAATGTTGTAGCTACTATGGGAGACAGAGAAGGCATGCACTGCAGAGGTGCCCCCAAGGGTGAGGACTGGGAAGAGGGCCATGAAGCTGGAGTTTCTTGTATGCCTAACTGCCTGCCTCATTTGGTCTCATCCCCAGCCTTCCCTGAAATCCCACCACTCCCTCCCTAAAATCCGAAACTTCTGCCAAACTCAGCAACTTCTAATATCCTTTTCTGTAAATTGCCCCTAGCTAGTAATTTATCTCTATACTGAAGTCCCAAAATACCTCTGTTGATAGCCATGATTATTTAAAAGAATAAATTTTAAAGTGTTGGGAGAAAGATAATGGAGTGAAGTAATTATCTTTATATTTCTTTTCCTAATTGTGAGGGATAAATCAGTAGGCTATGCAAATAAAACTAAATATGTATTTTTAACAGAGAACTGTAGATGCTATATTTCAGTATTTTAATAGTCTCTACTCCTCCATTTGGAGTTTAGGACTACAGCTTTACAAAGACAACTATAACATTTACTCATCAATTACCTGCATTCTGTTATTGGAGCTCAAAATTCAATATGCAATGCATGGTTAAGTACCTCTTAGGTTGTGTCCATGAGTGGGAAGAAGAGGTTGCACAAAGTACAGGAAGCCTTTAGCCATAGAAACACTATAGAATGTTTGGACATAAAACAGCATTATTCCAAGTAATTTCAATCTCCAGTAGTCTGCACTTTTTCTGCAGGCTTGGAGGCAGATGCATGATCTTCAAATAGGTGTGTTTTCCCATCACAACTGACCCTCAGGTTTGCTTAGAGCAATACGGCTGCTTCCTCTGCCTCACCTTTGTTTAATGAGAGCCATTTCTTCACACCAATGTTGGGTTAATGGACTGAGATGGGAGAAAATCAAACGTATCTCTGCGTTTTACACCAGATTGCCTTTCTGCCTTGTGGCTTTAATCATTCAATCCTACTCACATCTGCCATAATCACAGTTATGGCTTTTCCCCTGTCTGTCTTCTCACCCAGGAGGGTATGTTAGGGTATGGCAACATCTCCGGAAGAAAGGCAGGGCAAATCCTTAATCTTTTTCCAGCATCGTAGGTAATAATTTTCCTCTGCAAACCCCCAAGGAGTCTTTTTTTTTTTTTTTTGGCTCTTACACCCACCATTCTCATAGGTTTGTGGCTCTGTGCTGATTTATGAGTTTTCTTCTATCCTTTCTCTTCTGAGATAAGTTTTAATTATGTAGACAGATTGTAAAAGTCTCTTTCTTCTTGTAAACAACTATTTCTTTGTTCGTAGTGGATTTTGTCCAAATGGCTTCCTCCTATCTGAATCTTCTTACATACCCAGGAATTATGTCTGTTCATGGTTTAACTGTGGGATAAGGGTAGAGAGAACTGGCTTCTTTCCACAGTTTCCCTGGGGATTCACTCTTCAATCCCTAGCACTGCAAATCTCCCTTGGGACCTTTGTTGCATATGTCTTGAAAGACCATCATATTTTATTTTTGATTCAATACAAGAGCAAAGGATCACTTATCAAATAAGCAGTATGGTAATGCTCTCACTTCTCCTTATTTAAAAACCTCTTTTCTTACCAAAATCAAAATTCAAAATACTTGAAATCCTTAAAAGTACTAGTGAAGTCCTTAACAGTTACTCCTGCCCCAGGGACTCTAAGTGGATTTGAAAACATGCCTCAGATACGTTGATGACCATACCTCTTTATTGTGGCCCACATAGTAGTTAAAATATAAAGAAATTATAGGAAAAATATTTTAAAATGAGTATTTGAGATGTGACATTTTTCTTGTTCTGCATAAATACTTTTAAATGTCGGGTGAATGTTTTTCCTAATCAGATCATTCTAATTACCTGAATTTCGGTGAATGTGCACAAATGTACTGGCATTTTATGTGAGCTCATGTGTGTTCATATTTTTCTAAAGGGAGCTGTTTGCATTTTTTATTAGATCTCAAAAATGGATGTGACTTAAAAAATAAATGGTTAAGATTACATTGAATGAAATTGTTCTGAAAGAAAAGCATCTCAGTATTTTTAAAAATCAAGTAAACTTTTATTACTAAGGGAGATTTCTGGATTCTGAGATAGATTTCAGTAATTCTAAGCTACTGTGGGAGGGGTCCTTGACCTCTGACTTTTAAAATTGATCCTTTTATGCCTTTGGTGGTTTTTAAATTCACCATGTAAATTTGAGAAATTATGCTACTTTTATATAAAAAGGAAATGTTAGATTAAACTCCCCATTTTTGATTTATATGAAGCCAACCCTTCTTATTTGTGAATTACACCAAAGTGGGATGAAAAATATTTGGAAAGAAAAAAAACTGTGACTGTAATGAACATGTACAAACTTTTAATTTTCATCATTATTTCCTTAGCAATACAAGTACAACAACTATTCTTATACTATTAACATTGCATTAGGTATAATAAGTAATCCAGAAATGATTTAAAGTATACCAGAGAATGTGCTTTAAGTTATATGCAAATGCTATGTCATCTTCTATAAGGGACTTGTGTATCCTCAGATGCTGGTATCCACTTGCATCTTGGAAGCAACCACCTTGAACAATTATATTTTGTCTGATAGGAAGTATTTTCCTACATTCCACAAACATATTTTTCAAGACCAGTCTTCAGCAATCCATTCAATGCTATTCTTCCTTTCTCTTGAAATCATCTTAACATAACCCTAAATGTAATTTTACTTTTACAATACAAAGAGCTTAAGTTTGGCCAAAGTTTGCCTAATTTATGTTAGGGTGTTATTTATTAACTGTAGGATGATACATTACTTAGATAAAAGAATGCAATAGTAAACTGCCCTTCTACAGAGATCTACTTTATTCTAACCTGTCTTAAGAGCATGACATTGCATATAAGTCTTCAGTGTTATCCATGTGCTGCAAATTTTTATCATAGTTGGATATAAATGCCATCAGTCACCTAAAACATGGATTTTGTTTTAAATTCTAGGTTACTTCATGGAATGGGCCTTCAGAGGACCCCAAAAGATTAAAGTTTTATGGAAAAACAAATCATGCAATCTTCAGATTCAGACATGAGGAGAAAGATAGCCATCTGAAGTGGTCATGAACCCCAAGCAAGTCTTCCTCTCTGTGCTGATATTCGGAGTAGCAGGGCTGCTCCTCTTCATGTATTTGCAAGTCTGGATGGAAGAGCAACATACAGGTAACATGTGAACTTTTTCTTTTTCTATTTTAATCATAATGTAGCAATGACCCTTTTCAATTAAATAAGCTGTGATGCTATAGTAAGTCAATTTTCTCCAACATTATCAACAACAAAAAATGACTTACAAAAATGCAATTCTTATCTCCTAAAAGAAAGTAAGATCATACCACTCCAGAGGTCATTTGCTTGGAGGTTTAATACTTAAAATATTTGTTATGTCAGTGGGAACAGCCTGGCCCCTTGAACCCAGCATAGATATCTTTTAGAGAATTTACCTGCAAAAATATAGCATTTCTTCTATCTCTGGTCTATCTACCAAACATCAGGCACAAACCTAAAGGAGGAGCTAATGTACAAAACAAAACAAAACAAACAACAAAAAAACAACTCTCTCCTAACTTTTTCTTAATTCTTTCAATACTTTGTGTTGATAATTCACATTGACACAGAAATTCTTTAATTCCTATATTTAAAGCAGGGGCTAACAAACTTTTCCTGTAAAAGACTATGGGAAATATTTTAGGCTTTGCAAACCAGACCATTTCTATCATGTCTACTCAGCTCTGCAAATGTATCACAAAAGCAGCCAGAGTTGATAAGTAAACAAATGGACCAGGCTGTGTTTCAATAAAACTTTATTTAAAAAACTGATGGTGGACTAGATTTGGCCCACAGGCAATAGCTTACTGAACCCTGCTATGCTCATCTTGTATTTTTTTTCATTCAGTTATTAGCAATTGCTGCATATTAGAAGCATTCGATTATATTTATAATGATAGTACTATTAATAAAGGAAATATCCTAGAGTATCACAGAAACATAAATACTCTGCTGTTGTAAAATTTACTTGTTTTCCATTGTTAGAAATAGACTGTGGTTTAATGACTATTAAGGAAAATATAATAAAAACAGAATGACTTCTTAATCATCTCTAATTGTGAAAAGAGATTGCTTATAATTATTTTCTAGAGAATCTATAACATTGTCAAAATGTGTTTTTTATTCCCATTATAATTTAATATGAACTATAAGATTGTACTAACTTTTCTATATTACTGAAAATTTTATCATAATAACTGATGATACTTAATGAAACCATGTATGATAAAATATATGGGACCAATTCCTCCTGAAAGATAATTCCTGGTAGAGATCCTGTCACACAGTAGCCTCCAAAGGGTGTATGTTGAATGAATGAATAGATTGAAACTCACCATAGACTTAGGCTGGGATGCAATAAAGGAGAAAGAATCAAAGGTTGCCATATCAGGAGGATAGCTAATATCATCGTCTCATACAAAGTTTACAAGAGGAGTATCATAAGACTCAAATACACAAAGGAAAATATGTTTACATATGTAGACTAATATAGGGGAGAAATGTGGTTTATCTGTCAGAGAGAAACTAGATGGTACCTGAGGAAACAGTTAAGTCATACAATAATACCCATAAATAGAATACAGTTGACAAAACATATTCATAGGCATTGATACCTAATATTTATTGAGAGCTTAATACATACTAAATGTTGGCATATTTTTTTTCTAATCTCATGATATTTTGCTAGATGGGTGATATTCTGTTGTACAACTAAGAAAACTGAGGCCCCAGTGGGGTAAGGAACTTGAGGCCTCATACTGGTAGGCCTTGGAACAGAGGGAAAGCCCACCTTTGAACCTGGGTTGTGCCACTATGAGGTCTTGTTTGTACCCTGTCTCAACCTCTGTGAAGAAAGGGGAAATTTTCTGCCGGTCTATAGTACAGATGAAGCCATGGAGGGATTTAAATGATGTGCATACAAAGCTAAGAGTTTTCAGTATGACCCACACCCAGGTCTTCCTACATGTCATGAATGCTGAGTCTCCTTACTGAAACAGTGGATAAGACAGATGTAGAATAAGTGTAACCGTGTAAGTAGAGATGTTTCAAAAATCAATGAAATTGGTGAATTAAGCAACATACAATACATAGGTGTGTAACCTCTGCTGCAAGTCGAAATCTTAATTTGAGTTCATTGTCTCTACAAGCTTTGGAAAGTTATTGTCCTAGGCTAAGATTACCTAATAAAACATTTACCATTTATCCTCTTAATTTTATTTGTGGTTTTCCAGAAGCACTTTCTTGGATTCTTAATATATTTAAATGGTCTATATATAATGATTCCCAAGCTACTTGTGACAATCAGCATAAACCTTAAACTCATGTTTTTACTGAAGAAAATCTGCATTATTCTTCATGAAGACTTCTGTCTGAGCTCTGCCCACAGAAGGCCAGGGACTTGTGGGTATTATACAGTTTCCTAGACAGAGCGGTAGCTCGATATTTTATATATGTTTTAAATAACACCAGGAGCATCAGGCATTTTTAAAGGCAATCTGTTTTTAGTCATAAAATATATGAATTTGTGCTTCCATGTTAAATTAAAAATTGAAAAATCTGTCTTTTGGATACTTAAGAACTGTCATGCAAAGAAACTTATCAGATGAGCTGGTTTCAGCTCCTGAAACTTCTTATAAGTAATGAAGGATTTAGGATTGGAATGGTTTTGATTCAATGTACATTTCACTTACATGTAAGAACTTTTATGTTCTTGTCATACCTTTCATTTAAGGCTTTTAAAATCTAAGATATGGACTATTTTTCTCCAAGCATCCTTGGATTTCCTGAGCTTTTTCTATCAAAATAAAATGTTTTAAAATTCCAAAATAGATCTTTAAAATGATACGCTCTGATATGCAAATAGAGATTATAAAGAGATATTCTTTCAGAGATGAAGGGGAAAATGTATGGCAGAGAAATTAAAATCTGTGCAGTTGTGCAACCTAGTTCCATATACCCATTTTTGATAAAAAATTAAATGATCCATTTCTTTGTGCTGTGTATCAATGTAATTATGAATTTTATTTCAAAAATTTATTTGTAATATTTAAGAATACAAGTTTTCCATTCAGACAGATATGAAGAGCTCAGATGTCCTATGTGTTAGCTTTGTGACTGAGCAAATATCTTATCCTTTCTAAGCCTCAGTTTCCTCATCTATGTAATGAGGTTAATAATTTCTACATAGGGTTGCACTGAAGGTTAAAAGACCAGTGCTTGCAGAGCACTCAGCATGGTGCCTAACAAGCAGTATGTACAATGAATGCGGCTGGTATTATCATCCTAGAAAGATGCAGAGCTTGTTCTGAGTTCTCATATTAAGACTCAGTCATAATTCAAGAATACTAAATTGTGCCCAAGCTTGGGCCTTGACTTATGAAGAAATAAGAAAAAAGGAAAAAGGCTCAGTTCCAACTCAGGTTAAAATGCAATATAACTAGCCCAATGCCAATCTGGTTCCTAGTACAGAAGTCAGAGGGAGAATTGCATGCAGGTTGGGGGCGGGGGGGGGGGGGGGTTATCGTCCAGCAGCATCTCGTGTCTCTGCATGCTGCCTCCAAAATCAGGTGTCCATGCCCACAACAGTATGTCTTGAAGATTTAGCATTCAGAGATGCCAAACACTGTGGTGAATCTGAGGATATAATGGTGACACAGACATGATCCTTTTTCTCAAGGAAACTATAGTCTCATGGATATTAAAGGAGAAAATGGTTCTGGGTGCTGGCCAGTGAGTTGGTACAAGAGGATTGACTGCAGTGATGGAAAAGAGACAGGACCTCCATTATGGAAAAAATAATGAGTTGGGACAAAATTAAAGACCCCAGTCAGTTGTCAGTGATAGAATTGCTAATCAGATAGAAATGTAGGGAGAACCTGGGTGGGGGTTGGGAGAAGGATGACCACATCAAGAGGACAAATTCAGGATAAATCACAAGTATAGCTCACCCTCCCCCAAGCTACTGTTCAAATTTGCTATTTAGTGCTCTTTCTGTAGGTAGAATCTTGCTGTCAAATAGAATCTTGCTGCCAAAGTGCATGAGGTGTAACTGTTTTATATTTGCAATACAATAGAGCTAAGACCCTCTCATGAGATCTGGAAAAGAATTCAGAGATTCTCTTGAGTACACCTGCTGAATGTCTCCTCCAAGACCCAAGATGAGATATAATCCCCAAGTGAGCTATGAAGAGGGTAGAACTGAATCTGTGGTATTTGGAGGTAATGTATGGTATTAATTACCTTTGGAAGGAGGCAATTAAGGAAAAACAAGACCATAAGGATGGGACCCTAGTTCAATGGGACAGTGCCTTTATATGACACTCATGTGATGCTTTGTGCCTCTTGGGACTCCACAGAGAGTTCCTTCCAGCAAGAAGGACCTCGACACATGCAGTTGCCTGATCTTGAACTTTTCATTTTTCAGAAAAAATGAGTTGAATAAACCTTTATTCTTTATTAATACTCCTTTTGTGACATCAAGTTATAGCAAAATAGAAAGTGAACTCAGTCATGACTTGTTCTTTTAAAAACATAAATCCAGTTCCATCACTCTCCTGTTTAGATTTTTTTAGTGATACCACATTATTTTTTAAACAAAAACATCTCCCCACAGGCACAGAGGAGAATGGGCTATTGCTTTATTGCCACATCTCTTCCTCTACCAAACCAAGTCCTTTACTGACTTTGTGCCCTCAGTGCCAGGCCTGAGATGCTCGTCTCCCATCTTCCATCTCTCACCTCTTAAGGTTTAGCTCAAATATCATTTTCCTTGTTTACCCTTGTGTATCAGGATCCCATCCTGCCACTCTCTCAAATTCTTTATTTCCTTTACAATAAGTATTACAATAGGTACTTGTCCATTCTGTTACTTGTTGTCTCATTTATTGTTCATATTCCTCTCTGTCTTATTAACTCCACGAGGGCAGGGGCCTAATCTGGCTGACTGACCTCAACATCCCCTTTCCGTATCATGAAACCTAATATGTGGTCAATGAATGATGTTTTTGTTGCATGGATGGATAAATAATGTTTTGTTGGTTATCCAACATGCCAGCCAAATATTTACATATACTATTTGAATATTCCCTGGGACAAAGAAGTCAGCACTACCCAAGGCATCCACTGGACTACAGCAACCTCCTTAGAAAGATTCATATATTAATTAATAGAATCTGCATCCTTAATCTCTTCTCATCCACCCACTTGTATTCCTGACACTTCATGAGACTCGCTCTTCCTCTATAACATGGTATCATCATTTTCCTGAAGGTTGAAACCTTAGATTTTTTTAACCATAAAAAAGATAACACAGGCCACTCTCAATTGAACCATAACATTTACTCTACATTATTTTTACAACATGATGTGTATTGTTCTTGTATATAATTTGTGTGAAAAATAAGCATATCTAATAAAATTTACTATCAAGTAATATATACATTTTTAAAAGTGCAAAACAGTAAAACTTAATACAGAGCTCATCTAATAGTTTATATCCTTCTAAGATTTCCCAGAATTAAGTTTAATCTCAGTTATTTCAAATTAAAATAATTCCCTAGCAGCATTCTGTATTATAATGGTATTAAAAAATCTTTCTGAATAATATCTAAGCATTTTTATTCAGGACCAACATTTTTAGCTATTATTAATGCCATTTTTGGATATATACTTTGAACTCAGAAACTCTTTCTTTCCTATCTTTAAGTAGACATCTTTTGTGATTTCTGACAGTTTCTGATTTGCACCAAATAAATACTAATATCCAAATTCAGTTTATGGTTAAGCATTAATACCTAAGGTCAATGATTTTACTATGAGTTATCATTGATGGTCTATTAAAGAATCATATAGTTATACCTCCACTTTGTTCTGAGGGTGTAGCTCAGTAATGAGCATGTGCTTAGTATGCATGAGACCCTGAGTTCAATCCCCAGCACCAGCAAACAAAACAAAACAAAACGATCTAGGGAATAAATGAAGAAATGATTGAGCCAAAACTATGATCCTATTTTCTTAAAAGTCATGTCATGTTGGGTGTGGTGGTGCACACCTGTAATCCCAGGTGTAAACTCAGGAGGCCAAAGCAAGAGGATTGCAAATTCAAGGTCAGCCTCAGCAATTTAGTGAGGTCCTAAGCAACTTAGTGAGATCCTGTCTCAAAATAAAAAAATAAAAATATCTGGGGGTGTAACTCAGTGATATAGCATCTCTGGGTTTAACCCAGTACCAAAAAATAATAATAAAGAAGAAGGAGAAGGAAGATGAGGATGAGAATGAGGAGGAGGAGGAGGAAGAGAAGGAGAAAAAGGATAAAAGGAAGAAGAAGAAGAGGAAAAGGAGGAAGAGGAGGAAGAGGAAGAAGAAAAGTCCTGTCACCAATTCCACAAATCCAGATTCTATGAGACTCTGCTCCTAAACATTATTTGCCTGAGAAGTAAGGTCAGGGTTGTATCCCATTTGATGGCTACTTTTTTCTTTTTCAAAAGTACACAAGCATCAGTAGTTTAAGTTGTATTTTAACCCTTGTTTTATTCAACTTTGTGTTGGTGTGACCAAAAAACCCGACAACAACAAATTTAAGGAGGAAAAATTTATCTTGTCTCAAAATGTCAGAGGTTCAGTTCATAGTCAATTCCATTACTCAAGGCCCAAGTTGAGGCAGAACATCATGGTGGAAGGGTATGGCTGAAGAGTGCTGATCACCTGATGATCACATACTTTCAGAGTATGCCTCCAGTGACCAACTCCTCCAGCCATAGTTACCTATGGTGCCTATAGTTACCACCCAGGTAATCCAATGAAGTGGATCAATCCACTTGATTAGGATACAGCTCTCATAATCTAGTCATTTCACCTCCAAACATTTTTTTACATTGTTTCACACATGAGCTCTTGGGGAACACCACATATCTAAACCATAACAACCCTCCTGTGTTTGTAAATATGAAAGCAAAAATTAGTAGCTGCAAGCTCACAGTTTCAAGCAAAGGAAGGCAGCCTTATTGCTTTCTCTCAGATAATTGACCAATTTTTCACAAGCAAACTGTCCTCTCTGCTTCTTTCCTAGGGAAATTCTATCTTGCTTTCTTTTTCAAACTAAGTTTATTCTTTTTCTCTCTACATTGAAGCACTATTTTTGGCATGAAGAGTGGTTTCTGGACTACATGGGTACCTTCTTTGCTCCTGAGCCCCTCTGATGAAAGAATGCATTCCTTTCCTCCAAAATTAGCCTGGTCATCCCGATTGTGATGTTGTTGTATTGAAATTATATTTTCTTTCAGGGTGTCTTTTTATACCCGAATCAGAACAAAGCCACTTCTAACATGGAAAGACATAGTCTCAGAGGAATAAAATGGCGTTTCTTGAAAAAGCCACTCCTGTGAATTACTTTCCCTGGTTTAGCCAAGATGGCAAACATTTTCTAATCAAATGAGCACATGCTTCTGCCTCCATGCTCTAGATGCTGCCACAGCACATCTTCCTTGGATGCTACTGTCCCTCCCTCAGGCCTTTGTGTTAGTTCTTCTTCCTGGAGTACATTTCCTGGGCGTTTCCACTGCCACCATTTTCTAATCCTGTAGGCTATAGCTTCAATGTCACCATCCTACTAGAATAGATATCTCCTGATCTTTTCTCTCATGGCACCTGTTTTATTGTTTTTAATTTACTTCATGGTGCTTATTCCAATCACTAATCACGTTTTGTTTGCTTACATATCATCTGTGTCTCCCAGTGACATGCAAGATTCCTGAGGGTGGAGAACTCATGTCTTGGTCCCCTGGGCTCCTGAAGCTTCTTTCTGCATCCAGGTGCTGATTGCAATCCTTACTTTGCTAAGCATCTGACGTACCCCCGTTTTCACTGTTGAGTCTTATTCATCCAGCTCCCTATCCCCTGCGGACTCTCTCTTCACTCTCTATCCCAGGTGTCTGAGCATCTGGTAAGGTCGAGTGCTATCAGCCCCATTTGCCTCATTCCCCAGAAGTGAAGGAGTAAGGGTTTCAAGTTGCTTAAAGTCTCCCGAAATTAAATAATGTTCAGTAGCCAAGCTGTGCAAGAGAGTCGATCCCTTTGTCAAACCAAGCAACAGCTGGGGGTGGAGGGGATGGCAGGAGAGAGACTTTCAAATGATTAATTCAGTTTATTCAGGAAGAGCATTGCAGGGGGAATATAGGTGTCATAGCAAACTATGTGCATATTCAAGGAGGTTGAGGCAAAGAGAAGATTTTACTAGCAAAACAAGGAAAATTCACATAAGCTGCTTGGAGACATGGTTTATTGCTCTTCGCGCCTGTGGGTAGAAATTGGCATCAGCTTATTTGTGGGTGTTTGATTGCTGAGACAGTGTTCTGTCTACAGTGTCTTATCTGAACTGCTGCAGTTAAAGAATGTTAAAGGTAAACTTTGTCACAGAAATATGTGCATTTTCAAGCTCTGCAAAGTTTGTGGTGCGTGTAAAGCATGAGGGAATTTCTTGTGAGGTTCTACAAAGTCTTTTTGAGGCAGCCATCCTTCTTCATTATTTCCCAACTTTAATTTTGTCTGGGTCTGGCAAGAATGATTTCATATTAGTATCAGCAACTTTCTTTCAAAACTTTTAGATAGATTTTTTTTTTAAAGATCTGTTGATGCGTTTGAATTGAATGCATTTGATCTCTACATATGTGTGGAGCACATGTGCAGGGTCATGCTGTTGGTTCAGATCAGCCCTTACTCTTCTCTGGCTGCTCTTCCCATGCCTCCATTTCTTTTGCAGGCTGCTCCTTCTCTCCCACACTAAGGAGTACCAAAAAACTGCCATATTACAAAGTAACCCTTCATTTGGTCCATTGACAGGTGTCTGGCCAACTCTCAACCCATCATTCCTAATGCATTACTATACACCGTTGCTCACAATGATTTAGCAGTCCAGGAATTGTGTGGCTGAGCTAAGCTTGGCCAGTGAATGATTCGCTTTCTTGGGGCTTTGGTTTTTGAGACCTGGAGTAGAGAGAGAAAAGAAAACCAGAAAGGAAAAGAGGAGCAGTTATAGATGAAAGCCAGCAAATGTTCAGGTCTCTGGAACTACTTCTTCAAAGGTCCTATACAGTTTCTGCTCTTTCTTAATTTTTCCCCATTATCAGTGAGCGATCATCTTTCTCAGAAAGGAGTTATTGAATTTCAGAGGGGCCTCAATATGGAACCCATTAGCTCTACTCATCCTTTAGGATAGAGATTGAAGAAGCACATGGCAAAGAAGCATGCACCACTGTTTATATTTTATTTTACACTTCAACCTGTTTACTACTCTGCCCTAGACTTAATGCAGTGCCTGGCACTAGTAGCTGCTTAGTAAATCTTAGCCAAATTAATGAACCACCCTAAAAGCTAAGCTTAACTGAGTTAAGACAGTGAAGCTGGTGTTTAACTTTGGATTTTTCAGAAATTAAAGTGCTTGATTTACTAAGGGGTGCAGATTTTTTCTCCAGGGGTATCTTGAAGTATCTCTCTTGAGATCACAAATGTGTTACCTAAAAGAAAATGTGGTTTACATGCAAAATAGAATGTTACTCAGCCATAAAATGAATGAAATCCTGCCATTGTGGCAAAATGAATGGACTTAGAATACATTATGTTAAGTGAAGTAAGCCAGACACGGAAAGACAGTTCCTTATGAACTCTCTCAAATGCAGAGGTTAAAAATGTTGCTCTCAGTGTAGAAAAGTGTGACTAAGTGATTACCAAAGGTGGGGAGAGGAAGGGGATGGGTAATAGGTACAAAAATACAGTTAGCTAGGAAAAATGAGTACTACTGTTCAACAGCACAGCAGAGTAACTAGAATTCCAGAAACAGATGTATGTTTTATGAAGATCTAGAAGAGAGGCACTCGAAGGACCCAAACATAAAGAAATAAGGAAATGGAAATGCTAATGACCCTGGATTGATCTGTATACATCACATACATGTATTGAAATATCATACTCTATCCCATGAGTATGTACAATTATTACATGTTAATTTTAAAAATTACCAAAAGAGAAAAGAATAAAATTATCAAAGACTTTGAGAACAATAACAATATAGAGAATATGTTACCCAGAGAGGTTAATTTTTCCATTTTTAATGGCTAAGTTATCAATTAGCAGATATTTTGGAAGGAAAAATTCAAAACTTAAATGAGGGCTCACAAATAATAACCTTTTAAAGTCTCTTATCCTGTTATATTTCATGTGGCTAGCATTTTGTATCTAAAGGAGATATTAGCAAACTCTTAGAAGCTCTCCAGTTTGGAGGTAGTATTTTGTAGTGAAAAGTACTGAGCTAAAGCTATTGACTTCTAACCTATTTTGTATCCTTGAACAAGTGGATTAAGCACTCCAGATTCTGGTTTCTTTTCTTCTCCCATTTTCTAACTTTTTTTTTTCCTTCCTGAGATAACTACCAAGTCTAAATTTATCATCACAACCCTTTATTTAGCATCACATTCTTGTCCGTGTCTCTATATTTTTTTAACACATTCTTGTATTCCTTTTTCATTTCCGTAGCCACACACACACAAACAGACACACACACACACACACACACACACACACTTTCTTGCACCTTGCTTTTTCATTCAACAGCAGTTTTTTGAAATTTGTTTATATTAATATAGGTAGGTAGTTCTAATTCATTCACCTAACTGCTAAATAATACCCCATTATGTGAATATGCTACGTTATATGTCCATCTCCAATTGATGCTCATTAAAACTGTTCCTAAGGTTTTGCTCTCACACATAATTCTGATCCAATATCATTGCATCTCTTTGTTCACATGTTTGAGAGTTTCTGTGCAGGGAAGAAATTACATATGCAACAAAATTCCCTCATACTCAAAATTCTATATGCCATATTATTATCTTTTTCTCTGCTCAGGTGAATCCAGATTAGGACTTCTGAAAACACCACATATGTTCAATGATCATTCGAAGAAAACATACACAGAAATATTTATTTGGGTACACAGATTTCCATGCAGAATTACAGCAGAAAGATATAACTATCAGACACAGAAACTGTTCTCAGTGTTTCTTTCTTTATTGGTATGCCAACAGAGTAGTTAACAGTTCATTGAAAATCGATTAAAATAATTACCAGGTCATTAGTGTGGACTTCCAGTATGAGTGTAAAGACCTCACTCACTAAATTATTCAGAGCAGTAGGCAAGTTAAGTCCTGTTAGCAAGTATTGATTCAGTATGTAATACCACCTAGTCCAAACTCTAATTTTCCTAATAAAAATAAACTCTTTTGAATCCAAAGCATCAGCTGGCCCCAGCTTCCTCCTTTCCCAGAAAAGCCACTGAAAGGCTTAAATTTGCATCGCCAGTCAGTAAGTCACAATACTGGCACTAAAACATAATTCCTTCTCCTCTGGACTTCTTTTCCTCTTCCTTTCTTTCTTCCCCTTGAGATCCAAGAGGACTCAAGACACTTTGAATTATTTGTAAATTTCCTGAAGTGATCTGAGCATAACTGTCCCGAAGCCTGGGTAAGCCTAGCAACCAGGTGCATCAATCACCAGGAGCAAGAATTTGATCTTTCTTCTCCAGCTGAAAATGTGTGCTCAAATATGTGCTATGACAAGTGTGGTCAGACCCCAGCTTCAGAAGCAACTTCAGTGTTACCCAACCACTGTCTTTGAGAATAACTCACTCCTCACTCTGTAGCTTTCTTTCCAAGTTAACTTTCAAGAGAAAATCAAGCAACTGAAAGTTTTGTTGGCAAGTTGCACAGCATCTAGTTCATCACAAGTAAGTAGACACCTGGAAATGTGAGGCATTTTTAAACAAAAGAACTTCAAGTTTCATTAAATGTTCTTTCTGTTATTTTTCCCTAAGTTGCAGAACACTAGAAGTTTTGTTATGGGGTTGCAAATATTTGTGTGTGTGTGTGTGTGTGTGCTAATCCAACACAGAGAATTAATCACTGGTGTCCTCTTTATATTTCTTAACCTTTTAGGTACATTTCTTGTTGTGCAAGTCTGCCTGGGCTGTGAACATTTGCTGTCAGGGTCAAGATTCCAGCACATGGACACAGGGGACCCCAATAAGAGGTCAATGGAAAAAAGCTGGAAGAGATATTTCAGATAGTAAGAGTAGCCAGTGCTTTATGCAGATCTCTGGGGTCATCACTACCTTCTGGCTCTGTTTGTGAGCTTTACGACTCTAGATACTTCATTTTTCCAGTTCTCATGAGTTAAACTTTTGGGTCATTAATCATACCAGTTACATAGGCTTACTGCTGTATGCAGAAATCATTTAATTAATGATTATCATGTTAATAGAGAGATATATTTCCAATAGTTAGAATACCTACATTGCCAGCCAATCTTCCCTACTTTCCTACATTAAAGGTGTTGGGAAACATTTTTTACTTTTCTTGATGAATTAGGAATAGAGTTGTGGGGATGTTTTGCTCCTGGTTATGAAGAAGCCATATAAGCTTTTGGTTATTTTGTTTAACAAAATACTATATTCCACAGTGTCATTCTCAAGATCCGCTGGGCTGTCTCTTTTTCAATGTGGCAGCTGTAGATAGACCCAGATAAATTAATGGAAACTCATTGTTGCCTGGCAATCCCATATTCCCTCTTGAGCTTTTTCTCTCCTGTTTTATAGAGAAGTAATTTCTGATGTGTTTTACTTCCCCCTCAGTGACTTTCTCTCCTCTTTCTCTCATCAAGTACATCTCTTCCTGGTGTCTCTGACAAGATGGCTTCTCCTCCTCCTCCTCCACAGAAAAGAGATAGAGAGCATCAAAGTTACACCTCCCAGAGCTTCCTGCTACTACAATATAGACTAACCTACTTCTACCTCCATTCCTTCCTCTTCCTCCAGCTACTTCCTCTTTCCTCTAGCTACTTCCTCTTTCCCTCTCCCTGCTCCTCTTCCACTTCCTGCTGCTCTTCCTCCTCCCCCTCCTCCTCCTCCCATCTGGCTTCCAAGGCCTTCTACCCCTTTAGTGTTCCAAGTTATCCTCTGTTTATCCTCCTCTCCTGTATCTTTTTATATCTCTCTGCTTCCTTGTATCTATATTTAAATACAGTTCAGTCTCCCCTGTCTGAAAATAAAGCATAACTCAAATAGCCAGTTCTTTCAACCACTCTTTCCTTATAGCCCCCCATCTATTCCGTTTCTCCTCTTCAACTTCTTCAAAACATTTTTGGGTAATCACGATCTCCACCTTATTACTCTTCACTTTCCCTTACATTATTCCCGCAGTTGGCACCCATCATCCACTGGTCCTGTTCTTCCCAAGAACCGTCCCACCACTGAGTGCTGTGAGTCCTTCCCAGTCCTCATCTTCTGATATCTGTGCAGCATCAGATACTGGCAGCCACACCAATGCCAGCTTCCCCTGCCCTCCATGTGAACAGACTCTCCCAGTTTTCTTGCTCCTCTCTGACTGGACTCTCCCTTTCCTCCTCCAACTTTGCTCCCTTTCCCTATCTATTTGACATTGTGTCTCCCAGAGTTCGACCCTCAGCCTTCTGTGTATCTCACTCAATGTACATCCCCTGTGGGAGCCCATCCTCAGAAACCCAATCCTTCTCCAGTCTCTGTAGCCATCTGCTTCTGGGCATGTGTACTTGAATGCCCCACACGCCCCCACTCAGGAAGACCAAAGCTGTCAAACATGGAGGCTTCATTACTTTGCTTGAAGCTCCTTATGGTCCCCTAGTGGTTCTTATGACAAAATTCTTCATCATAATTTGGCTGTCAAGGTCCTTCACCCTGGTTCTGAACCTAACTCTTTTGGTTCATTTCTGGCCACATTTCTGGCTTTGCATTAAGCTCCCACCTGAGCTAAACTCTTGAACTGTCCATTGGATCCCCCAATCCTATGTCTCTGCAGGTTCCTCTAGAGCATGTCTTGTTCCTTGGCTGTCTAAATTGCCCTTCTCCTGTGCTGTCTACAGGTCTCTGCTAAACTCTCTTGATGGTATACATAGTGTGTATTATATTGCCCTCAACCAGTGGACCATGATCTGTGGAGACAGCACTAAGGGGACATATTATCACATCTCCTAGGCCTGTCTTGTGCTTTCCTTGACCATAATAGGAAATATTTCAGTAGCCCAATTTGAAAATATTGAATTAGAAATATCAGCATAAAAATATCTCTGGTGTGCCTTCTCTCTTAGATGTCAAACACCCTCTCCAAAGCCATGAAAATGTCTTTTCAGAGTGCCCATAAAAATCCACCATCTCATTTCATAGAGAGAAGAGTACTCATGTACAATCATTTGTCCTTGGTCATTGTGACATATTTTTGCAAAACTTCATCATGCAGTGCTTTAATGATAATAAAGTTCAATTGTAGTGCAATTTAATATTTTGGCTTTTTTCTAAAGCAAAATAAATTTACTTTTCAGGTTAGTTATGAAACTTCCATTCTGTTGCTGCTCTTATATTATTAATGTTACCCTTCTAAAATTTATTTGTTTTCCTGCCGCAGTCTGGCTGGGCACAAATGCCGCAGTCTGGCTGGGCACAAAATCACGAGCCACCACACAGCTTGTAGATTCAAACAGCAACTCTTTATTCCCGAACTCACACCAGCCATCTACAATCACGTTCTGGGGAAATCCACGTTCTCTGCCCAAAATCCACTCCCACTGGGCTTCTATCTCCCAAAAAATACTGTCTGAATCCCGTGAGAACTCAAGGGGAACTCAGGCAGCAGGATACGCCCTATTCTCAGCAGGAATAATCTTAAACCTTAAACCTGGAACCTAAACCAGGAACGCCCTAATCCACCCTGGTCCTTGAGCAAGGTCACCTACATGCAATGTCACTGCAAAATGTCCTATTTCCATGAGTCCTTCCACTAAGCAACATGGGGTACGCTGGCAAGGAAATTGTCATACCTACTTGGCTAATGGCTCCCAGCATCTCCCCCCTTCTGATTAATTAAACAACAAGCAATGTGGCTTAAGGACCGTGCCTGGTAGGTTGTCCAATTCAACATATGGTTCTTACCCGTCATCGGAAAACTGACCTTTAGGCGTCAGCCTCCTGTCTTAGGTTGATACCACTGCAATTGAATCATACCCATCACTGACTACCGGTCCAGCATATAGCCATACTTGTGGATAGGTCTATGCACCAGTTGGGGGGGGGTGAGGTTCTTTGCCTCACCTCTGTTGGCCCCCAAATTTGGCCTTGGTGCCAGTGGGGGAGTGAGGTTAATGTGGCTTAAGGACCGTGCCTGGTAGGTTGTCCAATTCAACATATGGTTCTTACCCGTCATCGGAAAACTGACCTTTAGGCGTCAGCCTCCTGTCTTAGGTTGATACCACTGCAATTGGATCATACCCGTCACTGACTACCGGTCCAGCATATAGCCATTGGCCCCCAAATTTTAGACCATCACTAGCAGAAGGGAGGAGGATACAGAAATGCCAGGACACCAAGCCAATTGACGGCTCCTTGGGAAAAATTGCATCACTGGTGACACCATCAGCAAAGATATGCCAGCACTACCACAACTAACATGGGGTGCGCTGGCAAGGAAATAAAAATTGCATCACTGGTTAATCACTGTCACAGATGTAAGAATGGCCAAGCTGGAGCTCTGGATATCAGCTGTTATGGATTTGAGTCAAATCATCTTCTTTTCCATCTGTAGAAATTGTTTTAGTTAATCTCTCTGGAATCCAAATTGGCTGCTGTTCTCCCTGTGGAAACACACAAACAAAACCCCGACTCCAGACAATCACTGGGTCAGGACCTTTCCATTGTCCTGTTAGAATATCTTTCCAAAGTACCTTAGGCTTATGTACATTTTTTGGATACATATGTCTTTCCGCAGCACTAAGTCCTGATGAATCCAAATTTAAAAAGTTTAGAGTAAAAAGGGTTATTTTAAGTTTATCTTTGGGGGATATATACCCCTTTCCAATTCCCTCTTTTTGCTTTAATAAGTATATGTCTGTATCTAATAGTTGTCTTAGCTTTTTGCATTTTCTATCTGAAATACCTTACTTGACATTTTCAATCTTATTTCTATCTTCTAGTTGTTTTTTTTTTTTTTAAGGTTTGTATATTTACCCTTAGTTGCTTATTTTCCTCCTAGTTTTTTTTTTTCCTATTTTGTGGGTTTAAAATTTTTGTCTTCCTACATCTTTTTTATCTTTCTACATCTTCTTTATCTTTTTTTCTTTTTAACTTTCTATACTTCTGTCTTTAAAGTTTTTCACTTTAAATTTTTAATCTTCTTTATCTAAATATCTTTTATCCTATTATCTTCCCATTTTTTTTTAAAGTAATGCCTTTAAGATTAAGCTTCTTTCCTCCATCATGAAGGCATTTTAACCACCTTTAATTTAACCTTTTAAAGCCTTTTAATTATCATCTATACTGTACTTTTAAATGTACTTTTTCACCACCTACAACTTCACTCTTTTAAACAAGGCTTAGATTTTGTTTAAATTGCTTCAATGTTAGTTTACATGGCTGCCCTTCAACCAAAGGCTTTTTTTTTTTAAACTCCATTGAGAAGCTTTGTCTCAGTCTGCCATGTACAAATACCTTTTTCTTTTTTCTTCTTTTCTCAAGCTTTTAAAGTAAGTCTAGTTTCCTCAAAATCTTTTTAAATGGTATTTTACAACTTTTTACTTTACCACATAGAGATTATCTCATCTAGAAACATTTCTTTTTCCTTTAACCTTTTATACTAAAATATATTTCCACATCTTGAATCTTTTTCTATCTCTTTTTTAACTGTTAACCCTTTTTATAAATTCAGATTCTGAAACGACCCTTATAAAATTTCTGATTTAGACAAATTACTCCACTTTAATAAGATGAAAGACTTTCATGTTTTTTATGATACTATAATACTATAATTGAAACCCAACTGAAAATTTTTCTACTCTTTGTATATAAATTACACATGATAGAATCTTAACTCTTAGTAACCTTGTTTCAGCAAAGACACAGACCAAAGCAATATTAAACCTTTTTCCATTTACCAATTTATGAAAACACACATAATGTTTAAATATATTACCTTATGGAACTTAATAAGTAAAGAGTACTTGATTTCATATTTAGTGGTTGATATTTTAACACTTTAGCTTTGTAAATTAATCAGATGTCTGTAAAAACCAAGATCTTAGACAAATGTAGTAAACAGAACTAGCCATCTCTTTCTTGTTGAAGAAAAATCTTTCTACAGGATACCATGATGGTCCCATTGATATACTTAATAACTCGTCTTTAAAAAGCCATGGGCTACATTTTTGTATTGTATCAACATATGCCCTAACTGTTGTTGGTCTTACTGGGGTGCCTCCTTCCTCTAACAATTTCTCTTGCTCGGAGGCGAATAACTTCAAACCTTGAGTCAACCATTTTCCCCAGTTTGCCTGAGAAAGTTCTAGGAACAGGCAACTTGAAATAAAAACAAAATAAATCAAAACAATAACACATTGTTTTTTGAAATGTTCACCCATTCTTTCTCTCTTCCTCAAGGGTGAGAAATTTCACTTACCTCTAAGCTTCAGAAGTTCCCCGTACGGGCCACCAAATGCCGCAGTCTGGCTGGGCACAAATGCCACAGTCTGGCTTTCCAGAACATTTAAACTCACTTGGTTACCCATCTATGTGACCCACAGTGCAAAATTGTTGTCCAAAGTGTTTGTCATTTTTTAAAGCCAGTAAAGAAGGATGGGGGATAGAGTTAACCTCAATGACACTGACAGCTATTTCTCAAGAAGCTTCCATTTGTTTGGCCTCATATCAGGAAAAGAACAAAATGTATCTTGTGCAAATGTCATTTTTTTCTATTCAAATGACATTTAATGATTATGTGGGTGGCTGCTGGTTACATATTTAGTAAAGACTCTTGATAGAAAAAAATTAAGAAAGCCAGAAATTGATGTCAAAGTGGTTCAGATTCATTCGAGAAAAGCAATACATTGGGGAGCTACCTAGCTTTCCACACTGTGGCTGTGCCTCGAGCCCAGTACTTTGGTGGAAAACACCAAAACATACTTTTAATAAAAACATCACAATGATAAATGTAGAATTCTAGAATGCTTATCAAGTGCCCTCTGGGTAGTTGTTTGCAAATAAAAAAAAACATACATGAGGACTTACATATTTCGTGGTCCTATGAACAACTCTCAAATTACTTTCATAATCAATTTATTGTGAATGGTTAATTTGTATGAATTGGGATCACATAAGTTTGCACTTCTTGTAATATGAAATATGGTTAAAAACAAATAATTTTTAGTATAAAATATTCTCATTGGTTTCTACATGACCCCTCGCATAGTAGTTAGCTAAGAGAGACATATATAATATCACTAAGAAAAATTATCAATTTGAAAAAACTCATCAGATGTTTAAAGCCAAAAATATCTAGTAACAGGAAAAAACAAGAGTAGCATCCAGCTTTCATGCACTCAATAAACCAACGTAAGCTTGACTAAGGCTTCTTTTAAGTTTGCTCAGGAGAGAGACAAATCCATAAAACGGTCAGTCTGCTTATTATCACGCTGCCAGAAATATATTGTAAACACTGAAACTGCCTCAGAATTTTGGACTCAGAATTTTATGATTGACCTGTAAGGGTCAGTGCTTGCATTTTAGATCCATCCCTGAAGCAATTCAATAATCAACAGAAGTCAGAAGTCCATTCACTGAACCACTGAAGAAAATTAGGTAGAGATTCCTAGTTTGCTATGAATATAAGGTTGTATGTCTGATAACCTTTAAAAAGCTAAGGAAAAAGACATAACTGCAACCCTAAATCTCATCTCCAAAAAGCATTGTGCTACAGTTTTGGAAAAAAATGTGAAGTTATAAGCAATTCAGAATTGAATTGATGGAGAAATTGTACTATATTTTAAATGAAATCTAGTCGTAATGGGAAATTTTAATAGATTTTAATTCTGTCCTCTGGAAGTGTTTTACATCCACTAGACTGAGCTTGAAATGGTGGGCATGCATTTGAACAAAAAATCTGAATGAATTACAATACCATCATTGAAATTTAAATAGCATAAGTCTTGCTTAGTTTGGAGCAACAGGTAGGCAGATTTTTCCCTCTGTATCTCTTATATTTAAATTTCCTCTTCTCTGTTTACAATTGGCAAGAGTCAGGTTATCCTAGATTTCTGCCAAGATGCCAAGTTCACTTGGCTGATGTTGGATTCCAGAAGGCAGAGAGGCATCTTCCCTGAAGCAATTTCTGATGAAGAAGAAAATGAGATCTCAGGTGTATTTTTAGCATCTGGAATTCTTAAATATTCATTTATTCAGTTTTGACTTTGGGGACCTTTTGCATGGTTACATTTCTTGTATGTGTACAATGAGTAACACTACCGTGTGAATCATTCTATTAACTTCCAACAATCGTGTTGCTTTTCCTGAAGTGAGAGCTCCCTTGTAAGGCTCCTATGACTTTATAAGAGCATATATCTGCCCGCATTTGTGTTCTCTGAATATTTATCAGAAGCATTGATGGCCAAGGACTGCAGAGAGGTACAAGAACTCCCAACAGAGGGGGTTTGTGAAATGTGACAGGGTAGTATTTCCTCTGCCTGATCAGAAGTGTCAAAGAGCCTAGGTTTTAGGAGATGGTGGCATTTGAAGAGCAGGCTCATCACTAGACTCTGGCTGTCTCCTCAGATCTTAGCAAACCACATTCTTGATGTCAACATATAAAAATGGTCTCTTCAATGGCTACAATATTTATGCCTGCTTTGGAGCAAGTGGCTCCCCAGCAGCTCTGAGAACTAATAAGGTGTCCTGGGTAAATGAATAAATCTTCCCTTCTTTTTGACATTCCTCCCCATTGCCTAGTAGCTTTCCCCAGACTTCTCCCTTCTTTTTGTTCTGTTTCTGTAGAATTTAACTCAATCCATGGAATGAAATCTATCTTTATGGTCTTAGGAGCTACTTTTTTTTTCCTACAAATGCAAACTTTTCATTTATTCTTAAAATCTATACAATTCCAATAGCATCACTAAAATACTACTGAATATTTATTATGAGCTTTTGCCAGGGCCATGGATCCCTGGGGAAAAGGAAGTAAGCAGATTTAGAGACATTACTGGGTACTGGCTCTGAATTGACACTCGTTTCAGGAGACTTCATTTCTTCATCACTGACAGAGAAGGAACAATAGGGTGGAAAAGGGGGGTGATGGTTTTCTCACCCATCATAAAGGATCAAGGCCAACATCCCTAAAATAAAAAAATAGGTTAGCAAGAGAAAAACAGAACAGCTTGCATACAACCTACAAAATCAAAGAAGGAGTTGAATGTTTGAAATTTGACTCTCTTTTTCATAGAAGAAAGGGAAGTGGGGAAGGTAGTGACAGTTAAGGAAAGGACACCAACACAACCGTGTTGGTCAACTGCATTGGGAAAAAGGGTATCTTCATACCAAGTCTCCCGGTTGACCTCTCAGAACCACCCTCCAGAAAACAGCCATTATTTGATGAGATCATCCTAGGGAAGGAGTTTAAGGCAATTTCATCTCTTTTGGAAGACATTTTCTTAATCAGACAAGGGAACTTCTAAGGCAGAACCCTTCCTGCCCTTTAGGAAGAAACAAGGGAAGGTTAGCAGGACCTTGATTCTGAGACTCTGTCTTCAGCTCCATGTGTCAAAGCACCAGCAGGACTTGTGAAGGTCAGTGATCAATGGGGTTTCAGCTCAGGCCCAGTGGCCAGTGTTCTACAAGGCCATCTGTGGTCATTCCCCAATTACAGAATGCATAATGGGAACAGATACTTGGCCCCAGCAGAATCCCAGAGCTGGGAATTTTTTTTTTTTTTGGGGGGGGGGGGGTACTGGGGATTAAACTCAGGGGCACTTGACCACTGAGCCACATCCCCAGCCCTATTTTGTATTTTATTTAGAGACAGGGTCTCACTGAGTTGCTTAGCACCTCGCTTTTTCTGAGACTGTCTTTGAACTTGAGATCCTCCTGCTTCAGCCTCCTGAGCTGCTGGGATTATAGGCATGCGCCACTGCACCCGGCTGTGGTGTTGAGAATTCTGGGAACATGTCTAATGTGTGTCTATTCTCAGAAAATATCCAATGCAAGAACTCTGCCTTATCTGTATACTATTCCCAGTAGATGTCTATTTAAAAGAAGGAAATAAACAGTTGATCAGCTCCAAGGAACTCCCACTAAGTAACCCAGTTACCTTGACCAAGACCCTTGACCCACTGGATCTGTCTCCTGACCTTTAACATAAGGAAGTTATCACAGGAGTTGTTCACATTTCCTTCCAGCTCTAACATGCTGATCTTTCCACTCCCAACTCTTCTCTCAGATTTTTTTTTTATTTCAGGAGTCAAACTGGAGATGTATTGGGTTCATATCTATTTCTTTGTATTATAACAAAATAAAGATAGCCTAGACATGCCTGCACATTTTTAGTGATAGATTGTACAATAAAAGCTGATGTTTTCCTATATTCTTTTGCTTCCCTGTGTATCAAACTTACCTTTATTCCCTTTACTCTCTCTGCCAGTCCCACCTCTCCATTTTGGAGTTCTTGCTAGTTTGACATGAAAAATGTGTTAGTAAGTCTAATGGATAATTATATGGGGGAGGGGGAGATCTAAATTTCAAATACAGAATAATTGCCCAAGTCTTAACCAAGGCTAGCATAGCATAATTACTTTATTTTTCCATTCCACAATTTTGTATTGTTGCTTTGCATCTACAAGGCTGATTTTTCATTAATTTTTAATGCTGTTTGTAACCCGATTGCAGTTTGTATTCAGTGTGACTTTGAATAGAGTTCTACTCACAATGAAACACAATATTGTAAAAAGCTTTAATATAAGACAAAAGCTCTTACTGAAGTTGTAGGACCGGCATTTGTATTAAGGTTGTTCATTTAATGGAAGGAACATGCCCACGTGTATCTAGGATCATATCTGAGCACTAGCAACAGTTATGAGCAGTTCAAATAGGAAATCATTTTTTAAAACCTTTTATGGTAAGTTTCTCTAATTCATTTATTTGAAATGCATGGATGCATTTGTTCTTTTGTTACTACAATACAGAGGGCTCACACAGGGTCAGTGCTGCCTCCCTCTCTCATCTACACTTCTCTTCTTTTTCCTGGTAATTAGAGGGTGAGAGTCTCAGCTTCTCTCCTAGGGCTTCCAACCCAGCTTCATGGCACCCTGGAATAAACTATATTGATCATATTTGTGAGAAAAACACCCAAATGTATTTATACACAGCACTGGATTTTAAGAGATAGAAATCTTATTTTCAAGTATGGTAAATCAATAGATAAGTAGATAAATGGATGGAAGGAAAGAAGGAAGGTAGGAAGGAGAAAGGTACATTCAATAAGAGGATTTTCAGAATAGCCCCTGGGAAGTCCACAGTGGTTTCAGGAATCACTCAATTTGTTGTTCTAATCATTTTATCATCAGGACTCTCTCCTTTCTGGCTCCTCTTCTTGGCCTGAGTTTTTCTGTTCACTGTAATCCTCAGTAAACTACCATGTTTAACAGAGAAGATACCCATGAGAAATTCCAGGCTTTTTTATCATCTTTATTGATAGCAATTGCAAAGAAGAGACCCTTTCTCCCCCCAGTGCCCATATCAATCATTGAGAATGGACTCTGAATCATCCTGCTGGGGTCTTCTGTTAAAGCTACATAGGAGTTGCTGTACTCATGGAAATAAATATTTGGATGGGCCATTCTGAGCTACAGACCTTTCCCCATGCCAGGAAATTATGGTTTGTGGATTAACAGCCGCATGCCAATCAAGGGGAGAAGATACAGTACTCTAAAATCAGGCATGGAGACAGGATTTAAATTGATGTCCACAATACCACATTCAACTCTGCAGGGGTGGAGAGCTCACAAAGTGACCTCATAAGTCAGAACCAGAGAAGACTCACTGGAAACCCTCCTATCCTTGGGACAAGCCTGAATTTCCAAAGTTCCTAGACTTACTATTTCCTTGAAGGGTTGTGTTTCCTGTCCAAATGCCTGACAGAAATCAGGATTGTCTATCTCTTTTTATGCTGATTACAACCCCATAAGGTAAATACTAGTAAGATTCCTATTTTACATTTGAGGAAACTGAGACACAGGGAGGGTAAGCAACTTGCTGAAGGGCCCACAGTTAATAGTGGAGTAGGACTTCACAGACTTTTTTTCAGACCATAATAACCTGAGACTTTTTTTTTAAATTTTTGAATGTGGGTCTCACTCTGGAGTATTCCAGTTCAATAATTCTGGAATTAGTATCCTACAGTTTATAAGATGACCAAAGTTATTCTGATGAAGAACTGTCTTCAGATCCACTGATCTCAAGAACAAGAGGAAGGTGGGATGACAGAAGACCAGAGGGTTTCAGTTATGGGATAAGCAATAGTAAAGACAAGAATACTTTTTTTGAAGCTGGTATTGCTGTTTTGCCCAGGCTGGGCTCAAACCCTTGGACTCAATCCCAAGTGGCTAGAACTATATAGGCTTATGCCACCATGCCCAGTAGAAACAACCTAATTTGTGGCAACCTGGTCAGGAAATTCTGGTACTGTTTTATCAGAAGGAGAACATTCTGGAAAGAGGTTAAGTGATAGCATGTTCTGATGTCTCCTTTAATCACTGCTTTCTCTGCCGCTATCAAAAATTACTCTTAATAATAGGCAACTAAAAGATGTCCAGCTGCTTCCTCTAACAGGACTGGAAAAATATGTTTTATATCTGTTTAAAAAATATTTTTACTAGTGTGAAATGTGAAACTTAGAACAAAGCCTCTGTGTCATTTTAGGTACTATTTCTTCTTCTTGCAATTGTTTTTCCCTTTATCTCACCTAACTCCTGCTTACCTTTAGCTCTCACACTCCCTAACAGCACATCCTTGGAAGGCCCCCTAATCTATCTACCTGTTAGATCCATGGATAGACTCTCTAGGCCTTCTGCCTTTCTTTTATAGCAGTTATCATAATTTGCAATTATTAATTTACTTTTGTGACTAATCTTCTAGACCATATTGATCTCCCACATTAAATTAAACCAAACTAGTGACTGTTATAGTTTGGTACTGAAAAGTCCCTCAAAGGCCCATGTGTTAAACACTTGGTCACCTGCCCATGGTGCTATTGGGAAGTGAGGAAACCTTTTGGAGGTGGAGCCTAATGGGAGGAAGTTAGGTCATTGGTCATATGCCGTAGAGGGGGATATGGAGACCTGGTCTCTCTCTCTCTCTCTCTCTCTCTCTCTCTCTCTTCCTCTCTCCTTCTGTTCTCAACCAACATAAGATGAGCAGCCTTCTCTGCCACATGCTCCTACCATAATATACTGCCTCACCACAGGCCTAAAGGCAACAGGGCCAAGCAACCATACACTGAACCCTCTAAAGCTGTGAGCCCAAATAAACTTTTCCTCCTTATAGTAGATTTTCTCAGATATTTTGTTGCAGCAATAGGAAGCTGATTAATGCAGTGACTGTATTTGATTATTCACTGTTATGTTCTTAGCATATTGTGCAATGCTTGACACATAATGAGAAGGTGAGAAGGTAAATGCCATTGATTTGTTAAGTCAGTCATTTAAAAACACTGGTTATCAGGGAACATGAGACGTACCAGCTATCTGATTCTTCTCTGATGACTGAATGAAAACAGAGTACTTTAAGAAAGCACTGATTCCTAGAACAGAATCAGTACTTACGGTAACATCTCCCTAAATGGAATCTAAACCATGTAAAGAGAAAGAAGTGGAAGAAAGCCTAGGAGAAACTTGAAAAGGTCTTAAAAAACAAATAGGAAAAAAAAATTTAAAACCACTGGCAAGAAGGCAATTATCACCTGCAAACATAAACAAACAGAATCTTAAACTGTGAAAATAGCTAGAGACCCCATTAGAAAAGGGCAAGTAATCAGGCCATTAGCCAGAGAAACAAGAGCTAATTACAGTGAAGCAGCAATAGTGTTCTTGGGTGTATTTTTTTTTTCCACAAAGTGCTACAACTGAAAAAAGACTTTTACTATCTTCTAACCAGTAGACCTCAAACTCAGGTCTCCATATCCTATATGCTGAGGCATATAAGCCGTTAAGCTGTGCATGAACTTCCAGAAGTCCAGCAGATCTTACCCCTCTCTCTAAGATGGCTGAATGAATGACTTCACAGAAAACAGAAGTCCTTGGCATTTCCATCCAGTCACATTAACTCTATGAGGTTATGGATGCACATTATTAACTGAAGTGAAGAGGTGAGAGTAGTTGGGTTGGTAAACTAATCATTTAAAAAACACTGGTTGAAGGGGAGATATAAAAAGGTTGGGTGACTTTTTCCAGTCGCAAATGTAGCCCACCCCATGCCCAGAGTGGATGGTCTTTTCAAGAATCTGTGAAGATGTAAAAATATTTGAGAGCAGACATAGTTCTTGATTCTGCAAAGGAAAAAAAAAACAGAATAAATTAAAAGCAATGCCTATCAACTTAAATGCCTAAAATATATCGCTGTAGATGTCACTGACTGTTAAATAGAAATCTTGAACAGTTTCATAACATTTGAAGACTATATTATTTTTTATCCAGGAGATTTTGGTTTGGGTGGAGTGGGTAGGAGAGAGAAGGGCAAGTGGGTAGAATAGTGGCCATTCTGACAGGACTGAGGGGGACATGGGAAGAATCAGGCTGAGGGAAGCCACTTAGTGTCTGGTGGTAGGGATAATGTTTCATAGCAGCAGTGAGTGACTGGGAACCAGATATATAGGTGGACATGACCACAGAGGCCTCAGGGGACGCTGTGGGATGCATTCTCCTGAGCCAACTGCAGATGAAAGGATCATTGATATTATTTTCTTTTTATTAAAATCTCTTTTTGAAGTATTTTGTTGAGCTTAAATCTGACACTTTGGTTAAATAGCCTGGTTTCAGAGCCCTACTCAGTCTGTAGATTTCTAATTCCCTGAGTTTGAGCTCTCTGAACCTCAGTTTTCTCAACTAAAAAATGGATTATTTGTATGTATTTCCAAGGCTGTTGTAAACTTATTAAAGAATGTATGAAGAAGAAATAATGGATAATCTGGACTCATTGTAATTAAAAACTACCTGAAAGACAATGTCAAAGGAATGAAAAGACAAGCCAGGAATGGGGAGAAAACATTAAAAAAAAACACATCTCATAAAATGTCATTATCCAAAATATGCAAAGAATTCTTGAAAGTCAACAATAAGAAAATGAACAGCCATTTTTTTTTTCATCAAAGAAAGTATACAATTCATCAAAGAAGATATACAGGTTCAAGTAAGCATATGAAAAGATGCACAACATCATCTGTCATTAAGGAATTGTAAATGAAAACAATTTAAACAACAAAATTAAAACAAGCGAGATACCTCTACACACCTATTCAAATGGCCAGGGTGTATGGGAACTCTCTGCACTTACCGCTCAATTTTGCTGTGAACCAAGAAATGCTCTTAAAAAAAAATAAATTTATTGCGGGGCAGGGTAGCTCAAGCCTGAAATCCCAGCCACTGAGGAGGCTGAGGCAGGAAGATCACAAGTTCAAAGCCAGCCTGTGCAATTTAGCGAGGCTCTAGGCAACTGAGAGAAATTCTGTATTACGCAGCACTAAAAAATGACAAAATCATGGAATTTGCAGGGAAATGGATGGCACTAAAGCAAATTATGCTAGTGAAGCTAGCCAATCCCTAAAAAACAAATACCAAATGTCTTCTTTGATATAATGAGAGCAACTAAGAACAGAGCAGGGAGGAAGAGCAGGAAGAAAAGATTAACATTAAACAGATACATGAGGTGGGAGGGAAAGGGAGAGAAAAGGGAAATTGCATGGTAATGGAGGGAGACCCTCATTGTTATACAAAATTACATATAAGAGGTTGTGAAGGGAATGGGAAAATAAACAAGGAGAGAAATGAATTACAGTAGATGGGGTAGAGAGAGAAGATGGGAGGGGAGGGGGGATAGTAGAGGATAGGAAAGGTAGCAGAATACAACAGTTACTAATAGGGCATTATGTAAAAATGTGGATGTGTAACTGATGTGATTCTGCAATCTGTATTTGGGGTAAAAATGGGAGTTCATAACCCACTTGAATCTAATGTATGAAATATGATATGTCAAGAGCTTTGTAATGTTTTGAACAACCAATAAAAAAAATTTTAAATTTTAATAAAAGGGCTGGGGTTGTGGCTCAGTGGTTAAGCACCCCTGTGTTCAATCCCTGATGTCAGAAAATAATAAATGTATTTATTAAATTAATTTAAAAATTATTTGTTTATTAATTTTTAAAAAATAATATAAGAACCACCTGGCACAAGACCTGATGATACAGGGCATGTATAAATTTTCCTATTGTAATATCTAAGTAATTTAAATATAGCAAGGGTTTTTTGCATATTATTTAAGTATTGTCCCCATTTTTCATCCTTTTAAAGAGTCTTCTTACAGAAACAAAGAGTAGACACATAGTTACCAGAGACTAGTGGGAGGGATGGGGAAAGGGAAGACATTGATCAAAGACCACAAAGTTTCAGTGAGACTGGAGAGGATAAGTCTTGATAATCTGTTGCACTGAACAGTGGCCACAGTTGATAATAATGTATATCGCAAAATTGCTAAAAGAATAGATTTTTAACATTTTCAGCTCAAAAAAGAATAACAAACTAGTGGGGTGTCATTATGTTAATTAGTGCAATTGAATTTTCTGCAATGTACACATAGACCAAAACATCACATTGTGATCTATAAATGTATAAAACTATTATTTATCAATCAAAAATAAAGGAATAAATAAAAACAGTCTTTATAACTATAGTATGAAATATGAATATTAAAGTAGAGAAAATCATCTCTATTTTCAAACCATATAGTCCTGTAAGTAGAAGAATTCACCAAAAAAATTAGAATTAATAAGTGACTTTAGGAAAGTGGCAGGATATCATCATTACAAAATATTTCTGTTTCCATATACTACCCATGAACACTATGAAGCAGAATTGGGAAAGTAATCTCATTTACAGTAGCATTAAAAAGAATAAAATACATAATTCAAAATATTGAAAGGAAGTACTAAACTTATTTTAAAACTGTAAAACATTAAAGAAAACCTAAATAAATGCAGAGATAGCCAGTGATCAAGGAATAGAAGAGTTAATGTCAAAATGGCAATAACACTCCACACTAGTAAGCAAATTCAACACAACTCCTATTATTAAATAGGAACTACCTGTTTTAAAAACAAACAAAAAAAGTTTCCTTTTATTTGGGTACAAGTGACACATGCCTGTAATCCCAGTGACATTGAAGCATGTAAATTTCAAGTTTGAGGCCAGTACCAGCAACTTAGCAAGGTCCTGTTTCAAAATAAAAAATAAGGACTGGGGTAATAGCTCAGTGGTTAAGCACTCCTGGGTTCTATCCCCAGTATCTCTCTCTCTCTCTCTCTCTCACACACACACACACACACACAAATTATTTAATTTAAAAGCTTACTCTTTTTAGCCAATATTGACAAACCAAATTTAAAAATTTATATGAAAATACCAGGAGGGAATCAAAATAACTAAAATAGCATTGAGAAAGATGATCAGTCTTGAAGGAATCACAATTTCAAAGCTTATTTTAAAACCACGGTAATCAAGATAGTGTGATGATATTCTTGAAGAGATATATAAATCCACAGATTAGAATCAAGTGCCCCCCAAATAAATCCTCATGTTTATGGTCAATTGATTTCTAACAAGATTGCTGTGAGAATTCAATAAGGAAAGAATAATATTTTCAATAAATGATATGGAAACAAACAGATAACCACATGCAAAAGAATGAATTTGGGGGCTGGGGCTGGGGCTGGGGCTCAGTGGTAGAGTGCTTGCCTAGCATATGTGAGGCTCTGGGTTCCATCCTCAGCACCACATAAAAAAAATAAATAAATGAAATAAAGGTATTATATTAATCTACAACTAAAAAATATTTTTAAAAAAGAATGAATTTGGGCCCTTACCTCATGGCATAACTAAGAACCTAGAAATGGATCAAAGACATAATGTAAAAACTACAACTATAAAACCCTTGAAAACATAGACATATATCTTTGTGACTCAAAGTAGGTAATTGTTCCATAACTCTGACACCAAAAACACAAACAATAAAAGAAAAATTAGATAAAACAGACTTCATCAGATTTCACTTTTTGGTTCATAGGACTGTCTGAACAAAAGAAAAAGATAACTCAAAGTATGAGGAAAACTGTTTACAAATGATATACTCAATTACAGACTTGTATCTAGAATATATAAAGAACACTTGCAAGTCAATAATGGAAAATCCAAGCAACCCAGTTAAAAAACAAGCAAAGAATCTGAATAGACATTCCCCAAAAAAGCAATACAAATGACCAGTAAGCACATAAAAAGACTAAAATTGCTCGTCGTCAGGAAAATGCCAATCAAGTCTCAATGACTTATCGCTTCATACCCATAATGACAACTACACAAGAAAACAGACAAGTACTGGCAAAAATGTGGAGAAATTGGAACTCTGGTATAATAGTGGTAGAATTGGAAAATAACTCAAGCCACTTTGTAAAACAGTCTGATGGTTTTTCAAAAGCTTAATAGATGAGTTGCATGGTATGTGAATTATATCTCGAGACAGCTGTTATATTTTTAAAAGTAAGGTCTGAAAGAGCTTGATTAGATATAAGGAAAAATCTCTTAGCTGAATGCAATTAAACAGTGAAGTATTGAAATGTGTTGAGGAAGGTTGTTGAATTCTCAGACGCATTTAAAAATAGGACAGACCATCTCTTCAGGATAAAGAATAATCCTGTTTGGGGATAGAAGGCGACACTTAGATGTGACTTGAAGTCTCTTTCACTTATAGGATTCAATCATGATAATTGGGTAATAATGCTCAAAACACAAAAGATCATCTAGTGCATTACATAGGCTATTATAACACAGAATTTCAGTTATTTCAAACTTCAGTTCACAAAGTGAGCTTGCAAGATGTTGGTTTATCTTTTTACATGCTCTGCAGTATTTATATAAACCATATCTAGGGCAGACAGCAGAAGTACCATTTAGGTTAACATGTTCATATTTTGTTCACCCCTACCATTTATTTATTTGTTTGCCTATATTGTTACTGAGGATTGAACCCAGGGGTGCTTTCACACTGAACTTTATCCCCAGTCCTTTGGTTTTTTATTTTTAAATTTGAGACAGGGTCTCATTGAGTTTCCCAGGCTGGCCTCAAATTTGCAATCTTCCTACCTCATTATCCAGAGTTGCTGAGATTACAGGTGGTTACCATGGCACCCAGCTAAATTTAAGTACCTTAGATTGATTTATGAAACCAGCAAGGATTATGTCTTAGTCTGTTTGGGCTGCTATAACAAAGATGCCATAAACTAGTTGGTTTATAAACATTAGAAATTTATTTCTCATGGTTCTGGAGGCTGAGGAGTCCAAGATCAGCAGATTCTGTATCTGGTAAGAACCTGCTTGCTGGTTCACAGGTGTAGTCTTCTTGCTGTGTTCCCACATGATGGGAGGAACAGGGGAGCTCTCTGGGACCTCTTACATTGAGGCACTAATCCATTCACGAGGGCCCATCCTGATGACCAAATTTCTTTCCAAAGATGCGGCCTCCTAATTTCATCACCATATGGGTTAGGATTTCAACAGATGACTTTTGGGGGGCATAAAAACATTCACACCATAACAATATGTGATCATTTGGAAAATTAATCATTGTTGTGATCTAAGGTGTTTTTTAACTTCTTGACTGGATGACTGACAAATATGGGTAGTCTTATTTCAAGACTCTGTTGGGGTTTTGTGCCAAAGAGCATATTATTAAGGTACCCCAGCTAAACAGAACCAGTAGGAGATACTGGTTTAAATTTGTGTGTGTGTACACACATACATGTATATAGGATGCAATTATGGAGGCTGAGGAGTCTCCTGATTCGCCATCTGAAACTTGGAGACCCAGGAAGCTGGTCATGAAATTTACAGATCTGAAAGCCAGAGAGCTGATGATGTAGATTCCAGTCTGAGTCAGAAGACCTGGGAACCAAGAGTCAAGGGCAGGAGAAGGTCGGTGCCTGAATGCAGACCTCTCCTCGGTTCAGGCCCTCAGGGGATTGGATGGTATACAGCCACATTGGAGAAGGCCATCTGTGTGAGTCCAGCAATTCAAATACTAGTCTCTTCCAGAATCACTCTCACAGACACACCCAGAAATAATATTTAACCAACTGTATGAACTCCCAAGGCCCCGTCACAGTTAGCTATGTAGTTTACTTAGGCAGTTGATCCTGAATTGTTTGACAACTGTGTCTAATTCATGAGCTATTTTAAATGTCAAGTGTCCTTGAGTCTCTCCTTGCTACACAAAAGACCTTCCTGGAAGAAAAGAAGTGCTTCTCCAGATCTGCCCCTGCCTAGCCATGTAGATCTGTCCTTCTGACTGCCCTGGGCTCCAGTTCGTCAA
The DNA here is from genome assembly GCF_047511675.1 of Marmota flaviventris. Classification (NCBI taxonomy): domain Eukaryota; kingdom Metazoa; phylum Chordata; class Mammalia; order Rodentia; family Sciuridae; genus Marmota; species Marmota flaviventris. Next base: position 43,962,487 of record NC_092513.1, read on the forward strand.
TATCCAACTCTCATGTATACTACAGAAGAATAAAATATTATCATTTTGTTTTCTTTTAATTTTCAAATATTTCAGGTTAATTTTCTGGAAATTTTTTTTTTTTTTTGTACCAGAGATTGAACTCAGGGGTACTTGGCCGTTGAGCCATTGGATTTTGTATTTTATCTAGCAACAAGGTCTCACTGAGTTGCTTAGTGCCTCGCTTTTGCTGAGGCTGGCTTTGAACTTGGGATCCTCCTGCCTCAGCCTCCACAGCCACTGGGATTATAGGCATGCACCACCGCACCTGGAACTCTGCGAACTCTTAGGTAGTGAGCAGGTACCCTCATCATCTGTAAGTCGGTTATTGACAATGGTTCTTATAATTCACAGTGATTTAGAAAGCAGGGTATAGTTGGTATCTGGTGATGCTGTAGGATCCAACAGACAATGTGCTGCTTCTCCTGGGCCCATTTGCACCTTAAAAGAAGACACAAACAAAGCTTGCTCTTTTGTCCTCAGCCCCATTGCATTAGAGGACTATGGTTTTTTTAATAGACCTCTCTACTTTATGACTTAAGCAATTCCTGCTTCTCCTGTGAGAGATTTTAGAGAGGTCATATTAGTAGATTCCCTAAATCCATCCTACTTAAGATGATTAGTTAAAATCAAGCTTGAATTTGAATCAAAAATCACTGGAGGGTTTGTTAAAACCCATATTGCTGGGGCCCCCATTCTTTCTGAACCTGTGGCCTTTTGTGAAAAAGTCTGAGATTTGCATTTATAACTAGTTCTCAGTGTTTCTGACCTTGCTAGCCCTTGACCACACTTTGAGGGTCACTGGTCTATAGTAACCATTTCACTAGCTGTTTGTGGGTGAAAGATGGGGCATATGATCTAAATTTAGGCCCTCAAATATTGAAGAAATGTCTGCCGAGAGACGTGCCCTGCCATATTTCTAAATAAACTTATTTCCTTTTCTTTTCCCTTTGGACAGTCTGTTTCTCAATGTTTAGATTAGAAATACCTTGAGACTGTCCTGTGACCACAAGGAAACCAAGCTGATCATGACTCTGAGGCTGAGGTAGCCAAAAGGGGAAAAACAAGAAATTTGAGTCCATGATGAAAGTGACCAGATAGTAACTTGCCTAAGGCCTGAACTTCCCGTTATATGAGAAAATAAATATCTTTTTTAAAAAATTTAGTGGTGCTTTACAGTTATATACAATAACAGGATTCACTGTGACATATTCATACATACACATAATGTATCCTTGTTGTTTTAACCAATTTGAGTTGCAGGTTTCTGTTTTTTTAGTCAGAGGTATCCTAATTAATATGTCAGAGACGTCAGGGAACCTGAAAACAATAAAGGCATCAGAAAACTTCAAGTAGGAAAAGGAATCTTTCCATGCAATCAAGAGGAAATATTAGACACACAGTGTCAAGCAAGAAGAAACAGAGAGACACCGTGTGTAAGTGATGAGAAAGCAGCTAGGCGAAGGCCAGTTGCAGATTAGCAAAACAGAACTTTCTTCAAGTGGGAGAAGCAATTCAAACAAAAGACTAGGCTAAATAAAAACTCTGTTGAGGAAATCTACATTGAACACGACCACTTTTACAGTAGGATTTATTTTAATGTGTTTCAACCCTGAGGCAAAAGCTCTGTCTTTCTCCATCTGCCTTCTCAGACCACCCTGGTAATAAATGACTCAAGTCTGCTTATACCTAAAGAAAGGAAATTGGACTTTCCCCTTCCTCTGCTCAGCCAGGAGCTTCCCCTCCTGCTAATGGATGACACAGCGCCCTGACTTCTCTCCAAGGGGCCAACGGCTCAGAGGCCAGCTGCCCTGAACCATCTCTGATTACGGAGAGAAACATCAAATTGTCAAACTCACCTAGGTAACTGGGATGTAGCCTTGAGGTTAAAAAACAAATTGTCAGAATCAATTTTTAAATTCACTAGGAGCCACTGTCAGACAAATGAAGTGGCCGTGATGAGCCGACTCCCATAGAGTGTGATGGGAATCAAGCTACCCGCATCAGCTCCAATTAGATCTGGCACCAGAGGAGCCCGAGCACACAGCCACGTGCCACCTCTGAGTAAACAAGCTGTCATGGCGACATGGGGACCGGACAATTACATACAACACAGATCTCAGCTGGATTATTGCAAGGCATTGTGTGGTTTTCAGCTGTGGCCACATGCCCATGTCTATCCAGGTTCAAGATGGCAGATGTATCACTCAGTATTTTGCAGTCTAAAAGCAGAGTACAATGAGCAACAGTAACACAAGATCCTTTAAATAATGGGAAAATCCCACTTCCCAGAGTGAACCAAGATTTTGTAGAAAAAAGAAAAAATATAGTAGGGCCTTGGTTAAAGATGGACTTAATGCAATCTACTCCCAAGTGACTGCAGGCCATCCCTGGTGTGTGCATGAATTCTTAAAATTACAATCTTATCTGCTTTCATGGGCCTTGGTTTATTTGTTTGTTGGTTTTTTTTATGTAAATCTTGTTATTTACTGAGATGCACTAGATACACTACTTTTGTCTAATTTTGGATGTAACCAAAAACCTCTGACCTCTGCAGAATACCTTTACTGCCTTGAGAATTGTCATCTGATGTTTTGACGAATCTGTCAACACATGACAGTGCAGTCCTATAGAGTAAGGAATATAGAGAAGTGGGATAAAGACAGAACTTTAGTTCTGTCCATCCTTCCATCTCCCTTGATAAAGACCAAAATTTAAACAAAAAATGAGTTATATATCTCAATATGAAAGACATTAATAATTATATCTTTAGAAATGAAATCAATATGTCCAGTATGTCCCATGTTCATTGTAGCATTATTCACAATATCCAAGAAATGGAAATAACCCACGGGTGTATCAACAGATGAGTGGATAAAGAAAAGGTGGTACATATACACAATGGAATACTATTTGGCTATTAAAAAGAATGAATTCCTCTCCTTTGCAATGACATGGGTGGAACTTGAGATCATTATATCAAGTGAAATAATCCAAGCACAGAAAGACAAGCAGCTCCTGATCTCACTCTTATGTAGAATATAAAAAACGTTGATCTTGTAGAAGTTGAGAGTAGACTGGTGGTTTCCAGAGACTGGGTGAGTAGCAGAGAGGTGGGTGTTGGGGTTGGGGAAAAGATGATGATCGGTGGGTACTAAGTTATAGTTGGATAGGGAAAAGATATTCTGTCGTGCTATTAATGAGTAGAGTCACCACAGATGACAATAATGTGCTGTACATTTCAAAAGAAATGACTATGAAAGTATTTATCATAAAGAAATAATGTTTGAGGAAATAGTAATAATTGGACATAATGTTTTCTCCATCGCCCATGACTATTTCCTTTCATTGCAACTGTTTCCTAAACATTCAAATGTTTTTGGTAAAAAGTGAAAGAGTGTTATCTTGAAAAAGAAAAGTATTCTTTCACACAGAAAGATAAATATTTCCCTTTAGATGCATTCATTTCTTTTCATTATTCCTTCCTAATTTGTGGAATCTCCTTTGCCCCTACTCTTCTCATTCTTTAGTCTCTTAAAAATATCATATTTATTTTATAAAATTCTGTCAGAATTTATCCTATAAAGCTCTGTCAACGCAAAGCATTATCTAATATGTCTTCCCATAAAATTGAAATACTTATCACATGATAAAAAAATTTCCGTATTTTATAAAATAATGTGCCTGTTGGCATTATTTTATATTCAAAAGTCCTAAGGAATTTTGACTGGAGTAATCAGGAAAAAAAATGTCAAACCAAGTTATTCTGAGACTCTGACCCAATGCAACACCCAAGCAGAGAGTTGTGTTTAGAAGAAGCTTCAGCCATAGCTATGAGACAAGATCTGAACAGGAATGTGTAGCATGATTATAAGAGTCCTGTAGGTCTAGAAAGGAAGAATTTGTGAGTTTCCCGGAAACACATGGGATAGGTCAACAAGGGACTTGGATAACAGGCACTAGGAAGGTGTATCAATGGGCTGATGGATTTGATGGCCAGATGGATGCACTAGAAGTTTCAGAGATAACTGCTAAATGTAATGGTGGTAGACTTCAGGTTCTGAGAAGCTGGAGAAATGGGCAAGAGAGCAAGATAGAAACAAGTCCTGTGTTAAAGAGTTGAGATTTGAGTGTAACCTAAGCAGAAATTTCAGTGGTGGGGAATCTGCAAGGTCTGCCTTGTACAACTTGCCCACGATTGCCTTCCACCCAGTCTCTGTTCCCCCAAACACAGTGCATTTGGAGGGAAAACATGCCATTAAAACAGAGCTCTGGAGATATTTATAAAATTTGGTTCCTTAGTACTGAAATGACAGCAGAAAAACCAGCTGTCTCTGGAATGTCCTCTGTGGTGCCACCTTTCCTATCACCAGTGCTATGAGAAGTGTAATCAGGACCTTGTACATGCCAGAGCTATCCTAGAATCTTGGTTGGGAACCACTATGCATATGAAATGGCTCAGACTTTTCATCCTAACTTCAGTGTACTACAGAAGCCCCCATGCCAGCCTTACTCTTCTGGCATCTGTGTCCTTCCAGAGAGCATTTAACTGACAGAATGGGATCATCAACAATGAAACCTTACAAAATTCCCAACAGGAGCCTTCCCTGCTGTTTATATCTAAAAACTAGACAAGATGGTACCCAAGCAGCTCTCCAATATGATGAATGGAAATGGGCACCTAAAGCCAGGGAAACTCAGCATGTCTGTTCTTTCTTATTCCACTTTTGATACTGCTGAGAAAGAATAAGAACCCATCATATCACTGGTTAACACTTCAGCACTCCATGGCCTACAGAATAGAATTCTAACTTCATAGGCAAGTATTTATGGAATTTGAAGTAACCTCCAGTTGTTCAGCATTGTCTCCAAATACACCAATGTGCACACATAACTACTAAAATATTTAAGTATGACCAAAGTTCTTGGATGATTTCTTTCTTTTGAATTAGGAAGAATATCTAATTAGATTTAAAAAAAAAGGTTGTTTCATGGAAATAAGATAGTAAATAGGCAGAATAACTTGTTAACTAATAATTATGGGTGATGGAAGGTGTCAAAATTTTAAAAATGAAATATTCATATAGTTTCTGGATTTTGACATGGACTTGGAACAGTAAAAGGATATGTTTTGTTGCATAAATAAGCGATATTTTAATTAAACTTTACTCCTACATTTATTAGTATTAGCCAGAAACCAAACTATAAATATTGAATAAAATCCCATTTTAGCATAGTTGAGAATAAAGTATCATGAAAAATTCAGAAAGGGAAAAGATTTAGTATACAGGTTATAAACGTGTCTTCCTTTGGTCACACACTAAGTCTCAAGGAATAGAAAGCTGTTGCTAAGACAACAATTACAACAAAATGGGAACAAATTGACTGGTCTAGCAGGTGAATTTATTCAACCCCAGTAGTAGTACTGTGAACAAAATTAGAGCCCTAGTTTTCAAATGAAGCTAATTATTAAGATGAAGAACTAAGAAAAATGATCCTTAGTTAAGAATTTTATTTAAAGTTCAGGCTCAGCTAATTCTACATATTGTGTGGTACCGTCTCCATTTCCTCAGAGGCAAAAAGAATAAAATAAAAGCTGAAAAAAAAACCCCACACAATTGGACAATCAATACTTGCCAACCAATTACTAATAACAATGTCTGACTGAGTTTCCTGACTGTTGATGTATTGATGAATTTTTGAGAAATGTACTTGGGTTTGTAGCTATAGAAGGTGAAATTTCCCTCTAAGCATTAAAATGCTTTTGCTTGTTTCATAATTAAAATAACCTGCTTCTCTGAAATGAAAGCATAAAGGGAGTCAGAATGCGAAAAATTAGAGGGATAGCTTTGAGAACTTGTATCCATTAATGTTTTTCAAACTTCCTAGATTTCAAAAATATTTCCTCCTTGTATCTTAAAATCCTATACTAATTTTAAGTTGTCCACTTTGATGGATAATCCCTAACTTGGAAAAGCAGATTATTTTACATGTTGGGGGTGGAGACCTAAAGCACATTTCTAGTCCAACAAATCAGACATTAAAGTTTCTATGACATTATGTGTCATTGCCCTTGCACCTGGTTTTGCATAACATACTATTCAGAGTAGCCAAAGAACTTAAAAGCCAATTCAATATTGAACTGTATTTCCTGAAGAATAAGAAAGAGGTGTAATTCATTATACATCGTAATACGTCTCAAAACTGTCCTTACTTTCCATCCCTTCTCTTCTCTTCTACCTTGTGGCTGCTACAGATTTCTTCGTTCACAAACCTTCCAAAACATTCTCCCAGTAAACAATGTGTGAAACTTTTCTGCCAGTTCCCCCGTTCCTTCTTTTAGTACTTTACTATTAGGGCTACCACCTGTTCTACAGATGCTAAATCACAGAGTCCTCAAATTGGTCTGCAGAAACAGAATTCATAAGGAGAAATCAAGAGGAAGCAACTGGTTTCAAATAAAAAAAGTTATTTTGTGCTAGCTTTTCATCACTGTGACCAAAATATGCGACAGGGACAGCTTATGGTCCATGGTTGGCTGACTCCACTTCTCTGGGCCTAAGATGATTCCGAACATCATGGTGGACGGGTGTGTGGAGGAAAACTGCTCAGTTCATGGCCGCTGGGAAACAGAGAGAGAAAGAAGAGAGAGCCAGGGACAAGGTGTACTCCCAGGACATGCCTGTAGTGACCCATTTCCTCCAACTAGGCTCCACCTGCCTATAGTTAACACCCAGTAGTCCATTCAAATTATTAATCTATCAAGTGGTTTAATCCACTGATGAGGTTACAGCTCTCAAAATCTAATCATTTTACTTCTGAACAGTCCTGTATGAACACATGAGCTTTTCAGGGGAGGATACCTCATATCCAAACCATAACAGCAAATTTATTCGAAGATTACCATCAAATGCCAATTGGATAGTAAGATTGCCCAAACAAGATTCTATATTTCACCAACAAAAAATGCAACATATCTTATTAGAAAATGGCAAATATACTCTTATTCCATTTTTATGGTTGAAGATAGTCCATTTCCAGCAATTTATGCCACTGGGCCAAATTAAACTGAATCTTGAAATGCAGAAAATCAGAGCCATTTTTCTCAGTTTTAATCATCATAGCACCTTCATAAATTTTCCTATAGCTTGCATGATCTATTAAGTTACTAATAGTTTTTCTTAAATTAATTTAAAGGCTGCTTGCTTAGATTCACCCTAAACAAAGATATCCATGAATTAGTGCAAGCTTTAACATGATAATAACATTGTTGATTAATTTTTAAAATTAATGCATATATCCAAAGTAAGAATTGGTCATCTTTAATATTTAACATCATCTTGGAAAACAGGCTTCAGGAATCCCTGACCCCTGTCTCTTGGCCCCACATAAGTACACAGACACAAACTGAAGCAATGCAAATGTTCTATTAATGAGGATGGTGTATAAGCCCAGGTACAACTCACTATCTCTGCCTTTGAGCAATGTCTTATTTCCCTCATAAAATCATCTGTGATTTACCATTTACTTATTTATCAATCAATAATTATGAAGGACCAGCAGTACATTTTGATTTCCAAATACAATGACATCTAATCACTAAGAATTTGGGAATTTGTAACTATTTTGATTTGACATGAAGACTAAGATCATTTTATACCTTCAGTCTAAGAATATCTACACCCACTGTAATTTTGCAATAACACTTAGAAGACATACTTTCTCAGAAAGGTAAAGTATTTGTAGCAGAGAACTCTCAGTGACTCTGACAGCAGAAATGTCATTTACGATAGACATCATTCAGGTGATGGAAGCACAGATATTTAAGAAAAGGGTGTTTAAGCCAGAAAAAAAATTTATATTTTGCTCTGTACAAATGTTAGGTTCACTCTATGATATTCAAAACTAAGTATGCATATTAAATAAAATAATTTCTTGAATTTTCAGTGCAGGTTCCTCTTTTTTCTTAATAGCTTAATCATTTTTTAGCACTTTTTCCCAAATACTAAGTTTGAAAAATTAATTTTTTTAATCCAAGTTTTGTAGGATGCGTCAAAGGGTTATACCTAACATTGTGGTGTAACTCTGGATTTAGCAATAGTTTGGAGATTACTGTTTTCTAATTACTTGAAAGCAAAGAAAATCAATTATATTTTGGCTTTTCAGGGCCTTACTGCATTAATAAATCATGAGAGATTAGGGCATGTAGATCAAGAGTTTATCTGCAGCTGGGAACCCAAGTTTTCCTATAGTTCTCCTGACAAGTCTGCAAACTATTTAAAAGGGGAGAAATAAACCAAGCAGTGTGCTTCATAGATACGAAACCACAATGGACTTGGCTGATAAAGGTTAGCTGTGATGATCTCTGTACCAAGTGGGAAATGCTAAAATCAATTAAGATGAATTCTGTGCCATATCAAAGGATTGTGTGTATTGGTTGCTGCAAAAGTCACCTGACTTAGGTCTGAATTTTATGCCATAGTGTGTCTTCCTGTTCATTTTATCTGGAGTTTATTTAAAATATAAATTATGGCTAAGATATTTTGGGGCTACTATATTGATTTCCTTATCAGGTTATGATTTCACATTTTTCACCCATAGAATATGAAGATTGGAATTTCCCCTCAAGATGAATTCTACTTAACTTAAGTCTTGGAGGATACTATTCTATCAGTCTGTATCCTGGATTTGAGAATGATGATGAAATTTACGACATACATTGCTTTTCTTTCGGAGTCGCTCTTATTTTCTAACTGTAAATATGTGATACACAGGTCACGAACCTCTTGTTTTGCTTATTATCCAATGTTGATTTAACACTGAAACCAAGATTTGCACATTTCGTTTATCTCTCAAAGTTGTGAGTCAATACACTTTTTGTGTTATATAACTCACTTTAAAAGCAATATTTCCAAAAATTCACATTTTGCAATGTGAATTAGGCCCTATTGAGATAGTGGGTAGATTGCAGATTCTGGAAAAGGAAAATCTAAGTTTTAGTTGTGCTGTAAAAAGTTTACAAATCACCTAACCTTATATGAGTGAAATATCTCATCTGTGAAAATAGGTCAGCATTGTGAATGAACACAATCAGGTCCTAAAATCAAGAATTCAGTAGTGTGAATCCTGTCTTGGATACTTGCTAGCTGTATGGCCTTGGATTAATCACACCTAACCCCTCTGAGTCTCATAATACTCATCCTTACATTTGTGGTTGTAGTTGGAGCCACATCAGATTTCCATGAAGATTAACTGAAAAAAAAAAAAAAAGAAAGAACATTCCAAGTATTATATCCAGGCCCACATTTTTTTAAATTTTAGAGCTGAAAAAAAAAAATCCCTTCTGCAAATACCTTTATCTCTAAGTTCCTGAAATCCATATCTGACATACTTAAAATGAAACATTTTCTGTAATTTTCCATGTTAACATTCTGTGTAAATACATATCAATAGCAACATAAAAATAGCTATACATAAGAGGAGATTGGCAAGCCTATTTAACAGTTTTGTAACTAAAACTGAAATTTCAGTCATAAATATTTTCACTTTAATATTATCATGGAAGATAAGCCTTCTAAGTTTTCTAATGTTAATTTTTATTTTGAATCTTGAACTAAATGAAGGATGTGTGTGTGTGTGTGTGTGTGTGTGTGTGTGTATCTCCAACAAAGAACAAATGAGAGTAAAGATTTTCTTTGAATAAGATTTTCTCTTTCCTTTATTAAGGATTCAATAATTTTGTCCCCTGTTCCAGACCCCACAGGGGATATAACAGTTGTTCCAGATCTGTCAGGGGGTCTCAGTTTTTATGATTATGAACCCCCTAATTCACTCTACCTTCTGCAGCAAATAAGAGTTCCCACTGTGTGTGTAGAGTTCTCTTGTAAAACACACAAGGGAAAGTCCTGGGGACTGAATTAGAACAAACTATATTTCATGCTTTTATAATTATGTCAAAATAAATCCTGATGTTATGTATAACTAATAAGAGTCAATAAAAAGTGTAAAAAAAAGAAAATGGAGAAAATTAGTTTCCATAGCATATTAATTCCCCTAATGTGAAAATAACTGCTTTTCATATTTTTAACCTGAAATCTACATTCTCCTATATAAGCTTCTGTATTTTTGATTCTGATTTAGCATAAAGATATAAAGAAGGACATTAGTCTTTTTTAGGTTTGAAGAGCATCATTCAATCATCTCTCAACCTCTTTAGTCAAAAAACCAAGAGAAAGAAAAATATAATTACATGGAGTATTAATGTAAGTGTTGCAAATACTGTGATATTGGAAATTATGGGATATTAATCAGCCTGATACTTTATAGTTTTAACATCAAATAATATAGTGACACTTTATTCCAAACTGTGACCAAGAGTAACTCTCTTCTAACAATGAGAAGAGATTTTCAAGGGCAGCCTGACACAGAAGACACCATCTCATTGTCCTGGGCATTGTTCAGGAAGATTCTAAATCAGTGCCAGTCTGTGAGCCCCTGCCTGGCACCTCTCTGCAGAGTGTTCCTAAACCTGTGTGTCTCAGTAACGACATAAAATTTATGAGCAGCTCCCTTAGATAGCCCCGACTATCCCAGCATCTAGGCACTTTTTAAAGTGATAATAGCTGCAAATGCAGTGCAGATGTCTGTAACTCAGTACATTTGCAACACAGGAAATGGAATGGTGAGAGGAAAAGGTGTAAATGTGGGAAAATGTACCTGGAATGTAAAGATGACTTTCCTGTATGACTTTGTCCTGTATCTTTGCCAAGCAGGACTGCATTTCCAATTCCCAATGGTTGGTATGTTTCTTCTCTGCCCATATGTAAACTCCTTCCTTTTTTTTATCTACAGTGGAGTCCCAAACTGTACACATCACCTTCTTCAAGACCCTGGGTATCACTTATGCAGAGATGATGGGAGAATTCTCCTTCTTGTAAAGTGGTAACCTGTCATGACATTATGCCTAAAGGACATAAATAAGTTTCCATGACCTTCTCAAGTCTTTGAAAATGAGCTTTTATCCTTATGAGGCATCACCAAGTGTCAGGAATTGGAAAGATGAAGAATCACTAACATGATTGTCTTGAATACCTGAAATTCTCAGAAGGTTGCTCATTAACATGTAGATCACTTTGGACTGTTTGAGGTCCACAGGGATCCAGATAAATTGTCATTTGCCCTGCACACAACCCTTTCACAAATGTCATCTCAGTGTGTGTGTGTGGGGGGGGTGGGGGGGGGCTGTGAGTTTTAGCTTCCTCAGGAAACTAGACTGATAATAAGGTTATCTGGTTATCTAGTAAGACTGAAGGCTGGTAGGGTTATCTACTGTTAGTGAGTTTAATCCCAAAAGTCATTCTAAAGTTGAGATAATGTCCTTAGTAATTTTGTGAGGTCTCAGGGACAGGTACACATGAAGATACAGTCACCATGAGTTATGGTTCGACACATTTCAAATTATTATAAATTTACAAAGCAGAATCTGCTAAGAATAATGAAGTGGAATATACTTGGTACACTTTGCTTATGAACAGGAGGCACTTGGTAAATATTAGAAGGGCTTGCTCCAGCCCGCTCTTGGTAACCACAGACTCTCAGGGCAGATTCTCAGCAAAGGGCCAAGAAACTCAATTAAAAAGGTGATTTTGCTAGTGTTTCTGCTAATGTTGGGCCCAGATGAGCACTGAAGGTGACCTATACTGTCAGTAGGGATGTCGAGACAGAAACAAGCTTCTGCACATCTTTTCAAGTACTCCCCCCGGCCCCATGCTGACATTTCTGATGTCAATAAATATAAATTTGTAGAACAAGCTCTGGAGAACAGGATGGAGACTAATCCAAGAAAAACTAACTTTCAGACACTCCAGTAACTCTTTTGCAGTTCCACCGTTGTGTGCAGAGAGCAGAAGAGGCCCCCTTCCTCTTTCCAGATTGGCATTCAAGATGGTGTAGCACACGCTTGGATTCCTGCTTCCTGTCTCCATGCATAAAAGCCATTACCCTCTCTGAGTCAGGTTTGATGGGAATGTTTTCTGCTCCATTTAAACTTGTTTAGAAAGTTTAAGAAACCAGCTAATTTTAAGAGAATATCCACAAGAATATCACACCTCATATTTTGACACCTTCCCTTACTTCATGGAAAACATGGAAATTAGAATCTTATATGTTATTCATTTGAGTATCCATTAAGGCTTTAGGGCTCTCAAGTTGTGAAAAACATGTGTACTTTATCCCACTTGAGGCTTTTTTTAGAACTTACTATCAGGAAATCGGTTGGAAATATGTGTGTCTGTATGTGTGTATATGTGTGTGCATGTGTGTTTAAGTAACTAATCATATTAACTTCAATCACTATTGCAGGTTGTGGTTTAGTTTAGTATTAAGCACACCAACATTAAAGTCCATTAGACTGTATTTGAATCATTGTTCTATTACTTAATAATCCTGTGACCTTGTGCAGATTATTCATTTTAACTCTCAGTTTCCAGTTACTGTTAGAATCCAATGAGATACTTATAAGTGCCAAACATAAAAGAAGCACTCAGTAAAAAAAATTTAAAAAAGCTATTGTTAGATTTTTTGGGATAGTTTTAGGGAATACCCAATCAATTTCCTGAAAATCAGTTTTCCCAAGTTAATTGGCCTGTTCATCCAATTTTCAGTCCCAAGAAATGGAAGTTCATCAAGAGAAAAATTCACTTCTTGGTGTAATATAAATATTTCAAACCAGGTACAGGACAAGTTGCTGCAGCCAGAGTTAGAGATGATGGCAGGGCAGGTGTAGGAGTATGTGGCGGAGAGACAGGACACACAAGACCTGAATTAGTTGTCAGGATACAAATGGTGAAACACGCCAGATGAATATTTACTCAAACCTTAATGCTGAGTCAGTGAGAAAGGAAACCTGAAAACCTGATGAAATGAATACCAGGAAAAATTTTACATAAAGTAGCAAATTAGTCATTAATAACTAATGACAAACGGAGTTTTGGTGAATTGACTTAATGTATATTAGCTATTGACAAATTGGCCTGGTTCTCTATGAGGCCCATTTTTATAACAAGTAGGAAGAATGATCACATTTAATTTATCTTGTAAAAATACATGTTCAGAGGCAATCAGATCTTATGTTAGTGCATATCAACCTGGTAATAACAAAGGAAAAATGTTCACCTCAACTAAAATCTTCATGGGCTTAGATCTCCCTCAGGAAAAAAAAAATGTGCTTTGAAAAATTCATCCCCAAATAAATTATAATGTATTAAATTTTTAAAAATGCATAACAAGTTCTTCACAATTTGAGGTATACGTGGTAAATAAAAAATAAAACAGCATTACCTCTTTTCCAATCCCTATTTAAGCAAGCTTGTGACTGAACCAAATGGGACCACAGGAGTCTATATAACTGTCATTCTTTAGATTAAATTACTACCTTTCCTTGTAGCTATCGCTTCATACTGGTTCTGTATTTCTTTGTGAATCCTTCATCATTTGGGTTGGGATGAGCAATACCATATGATTTCATCATCTTCCTAACATAAGATCCAACACACCTACTGAAGAAGCATGATGTTCTCTCACCCTGAAAAAAAAAAAAAAAACCCAGTCTCTGAAAGATATGTGAAATTTCCTGGTTCCTATGGGGATTTAAACCTAACCAATTGCACACCGCACACAAAATAAGCATTTAGATGAAGTTTCCTAGCACTAAGCATGCCCTTTCAACCGGACATATCAAAGTCTAAGTATGTTCCTCTTATACTGTCATCTCGCTCCCTCAGGCAGAAAGATGCCTGAGGTTGTCTTTGCTCTGAGTATTGATAAAACTTCAAGTAAATGACAGTGAAAACCAGCTGTGAAAAGCTTTTGAATTTTTTGCCCAGAAGTTTTACTTAGAAATTGACTTGCTTTGAAAAATTAATTCCAGTTCCCAAGTAGTGTAATTTAGCCCTTAATTATATATATATATATATATATATATATATATATATATATATATATTGCAGTTTTATTGTCATTCCCAGTATTGAGGCAAAGTAAGTGCCATATTGAGGATGGAACAATCAGCTACAAAGATTAATGCCACCATTGAATGATCACTACCACAGAACCTGGAAAGAGGGACGTGCAGCTACAAAGCAGTATGTCCTCACCAGAGTGTGGCAGGAACAATGTGGACCTTGCATGTTTCTCTGCACAATATTGTTATGCAAATCAATGAGAATTACTGGAATGTCGGAAAATTCATTGAAGTTAAGATATAACCTTTCTTTCATGCTTAAATATAAAATATGGACATAACCATCAATTTCTCAAAAATCAATTATTTGGAGTAAACTAAAAAGCAAATTTTCATTATCCAATGAACTTTGTATGCGAGACTATCCTTTGTCCTTCATTTTTTTTTTTCAAATCCTGTTTTGTGAGATGCACCTGTTATATTTTTGGAAACAGATTTTTATGGTAACTTGGTAGATCCTTTGTTAGCGTCACATTTCTAGCAACTTCAATACCAATTAATACTGGTGGGAACCTTTGGCCAGACTGACTGATAAACATGAGTGGGTGATTTTAGGATTAAGTCTCAGAGACAGAAAGCTCCCATTTATGTTTTTAATTAAGTGCAGGCTTCTGTCCTTTGCTTGAACCTGAGGAGTATCGTGTAGCAGGATTTCGGTGGGGCAGCATTCCGGCCATTTCACGGAGCTCTCTTTTGCGAACAACACTGAGAGTTAGTACAGGCTGTGCTTGTGGGCTCTGGCCTGTGCATGGTATTTTCAATCTCCTTTGTAACGTTGCTTTCATTCCAAGATCTTAGACAAATTTTAGGAGAAACTGGATATACCATCATGTGGAGAGAAGAAACAACTCAGCATCTGAATCTCATTCATTTGTTACTTACTCTATTGACTGATGTCCTTAGTGTACGGTGGTAAATTCAATATCCAGGAGAGCTTAAAGATGAAAAGAGGAGGTCTCTGTCCTCATGAAGTACCTCACCTGGGGGCAGGAGGGAGACCAATAACCATGCTCAGATAACAGAAGGCTAAGTGGATACTGTGCATTGTGCCGTCCAGCGGCCCAGAGACGGAGCCCCTGCTTGCTTTTCTGTGATCGAAGAAACAGTCATCTGAGAAAAATTGCTTCACCCTTCATCTGATGTTGATTTGATTTTTTTTTAAAGTGCCCTTTCAGCCGGCTGCAGTGGCACACACCTGTAATTCCAGTAGCTTGGGAGGCTGAGATGGGAGGATCAGAGGATCACAAGTTCAAAGCCAGCCTCAGCAATGGTGAGGTGCTAAGCAATTCAGTGAGACCCTGTCGATAAATGAAATACAAAATAGGGCTGGGGGTGTGACTCAGTGGTTGAGTGTCCCTCAGTTCAATCCCAGGTACAAATGCCCTTTCAACTGAGTCCCTTTCAAAATATGTACCCATGTTCTATCCCTGTCTTTTTTTTTTTCTTGACAAATTTCTCCCTTGAAGCCACCTGTGTGGCCTATACTATCTCTCCTAAGGAAACTTATATCAAATGCTACCCTGATTTTTCTCCGTGATTCCATCTCTTCATTTCCTAGTCTTTTCAGTCAGCTGTTGCTTTAAATTCTTTAGATTAATGAAGCTTAAAGAGCAGTCATGACTCCCCCTGCTCCAAACCCACCCACCTCCTGCACCAAACCTACCACCCTGCTTGGATATTTATGTGTCATTCACGTTTGCTGCCATGACTGTTAGCTGGCCATCCAGGCTTGATAATTGGCTTTCATCCTGATGTAGTCTTTGGACCTTTTTTTGAACTTCTCCCCAATTGTCCCCAATATCCAGTGAGTTAAAAGTTCCCCTTGGTCCCTGTTCCACAATATGGTTTACCTTCCCACACAGTATACTCCCTGCACAAAATTATGTAGTCAGGCTTTTATGCCCTCTAAGCTCAGGGAATACCCTCCTCAGTTCATTGTTCAAACACTGAGGGCGTGTCTATTGTATGCAAATCACCTTGAGGTATCAAGGATACAAAAAAAATGGAAACAAAATACTGAAAGCGTTTTCTTAGAGGACAAGAATTCATTCTAATGAAAGATGCAGATAAATTATTTGTGAAAAACAATGTGACATAAATTTGATCATAAAAAATATTATAAATCTAATGGACTTTCCAGACATCTATAGAATATTTCATCCAACAACAGACGAATACACTTTCTTCTTAGTAGCTCATGGAACTTTCTCTAAAAGAGACCATAATTTAACGTAGAGTAATACTCCATTGTGTATAAATGCCACATTTTTTTTATCCATTAGTCTATTGAAGGGCATCTAGGTTGGTTCCACAGTCTTGCTATTGTGAATTGTGCTGCTATGAACATCGATGTAGCAGTGTCCCTGTAGCATGCTCTTTTTAGGTCTTTAGGGAATAGACCAAGAAGGGGAATAGCTGGGTCAAATGGTGGCTCCATTCCCAGCTTTCCAAGAAATCTCCATACTGCTTTCCAAATTGGCTGCACCAATCTGCAGTCCCACCAGCAATGTACAAGTGTACCCTTTTCCCCACATCCTCGCCAGCACTTGTTGTTGTTTGACTTCATAATGGCTGCCAATCTTACTGGATTGAGATGGTATCTTAGGGTGGTTTTGATTTGCATTTCTCTGACAGCTAGAGATGGTGAGCATTTTTTCATGTACTTGTTGATTGACTGTATGTCCTCCTCTGAGAAGTGTCTGTTCAGGTCCTTGGCCCATTTGTTGATTGGGTTGTTTGTTCTCTTATTGTCTAATTTTTTGAGACAAAATCATAGAATTTGCAGGGAAATGGATGGCATTAGAGCAGATTATGCTAAGTGAAGCTAGCCAATCCCTAAAAAACAAATGCCAAATGTCTTCTTTGATATAAGGAGAGTAACTAAGAACAGTGTAGGGACGAAGAGCAGGAGAAGAAGATTAACATTTAACAGGGATGAGAGGTGGGAGGGAAAGGGAGAGAGAAGGGAAATTGCATGGTAATGGAAGGAGACCCTCAGGGTTATACAGTGGAGGAGGTAGAGAGAGAGGAGGGGAGGGGAGGGGAGAGGTGGGGAGGGGGGAGGGGGGAGGATGGGAAAGGCAGCGGAGCACAACAGACACTAGTATGGCAATATGTAAATCAATGGATGTGTAACTGATGTGATTCTGCAATCTGTGTATGGGGTGAAGGTGGGAGTTCATAACCCACTTGAATCAAAGTGTGGAATATGATATGTCAAGAAATTTGTAATGTTTTGAACAACCAACAATAAAAAATTTAAAAAAAAAAGTAAGCCAATCCCAAAAAAAAAAAAAGACCATAATTTAAGGTCACAAAGCAACTCTTAACAGATTTTAAAAAATGGTATAATTTCTTGCATCTTATCAGATCATAATGGAATAAAATTAGAAATCAACATGGAAAACCCCTACAAAAGCATATAAACACAGGTGATTGAACAATATTCTTTTGAATGATGAATGGATGATAGGAGAAATCAAGGGGAAAAAAATTTTAAGTTCTTAGAATAGTGATATAACACACCAGAACTTCTGGGACACTATGAAGGAAGTTCTAAGAGGAAAATTTATAGCTATGAGAGCCTACATAAGAAAATCAGAAAGATTTCAAATAAACAACCTAATATCACATCCCAGGGCTCTCAAAAAAGAACAGACCAATTTCAAAACCGGTAGAAATAATTGAGATCAGAGCCAAAGTTGATGAACTTGAGAGTAAAAAAGCATCATGAAACCAAGAGTTGAATCCTTGAAAAGACAAACAAGATTGATAAGCCTTTAGTGAAATTAACCAAAAGAAAAAGAGAGAAAGCCCAAATTAATAAAATTAGAGATATAAAGGAGAAATCACCACAAACACTTCAAAAATCTAAAAATCACCACAAACACTTCAAAAATCTAGGGACAGTTTTGAACACTTATACTCCAATAAATTGGAAAACCTTGAACACATGGATACATTTCTAGACAAATACAATCTGCCAAAACTGAATCAAGAGGACATAGAAAACCTAAACAGAGCAATAACTTTTAATGAGATACAAGCAGTAATAAAAAGCCTTCCAACAAAGAGAAGCCCAGGACCAGATGGATTCTCAGCTGAATTCTACAGACCTCTGAAGAAGAACTAATGCCAATACTCCTCAAATTATTCCATGAAACAGAAAGAAATGGAACACTTCCAAATTCTGAAGTTAGTCTCACTCACATACCAAAACCAGATAAGGACACATCAAGGAAAGAAAAATACAGATCATATATCCCTGGTTAACTTAGATGCAAAAGTACTTAATACAAAATTAGCAAATCATATTCAGTAATACATTAGGAAGATGGTACACCACAACAAAGTTGGTTTTATTCCAGAAAAGCAAGGTTGGTTTGACATATGCAAATCAATAAATGTAAATCATCGCATAAATAGAATTAAGGACAAAAAAAATACTTAGTCATCTCAATAGATGCAAAGGTCTTCAACAAAATTTAGCAACCATTCATGATACAAACACAGAAGAAACTAAGGATAAAAGAAACTTACCTCAGCATCATAAAGGCTATATACAAACAACTCAAACCAACCTCATAGTAAATGGGAAAAACCAGAAAGCATTTCCTTTAAAATCTGGAATAAGATAAGGCTCTTTTATATAGTGCTAGGAATTCTAGCCAGAGCAATTAGGAAAGAAAGCAAATAAAAGTGATAAAAATATGAAAGGGAAAAAGTCAAATTATCATCACTGTTTGCAGATGATATGATCCTATATCTATAATAACCAAAAAACTCCACTAAAAGTGCTAGAACTAATAAGCAGCTTTTGCAAAGTAGCAGGTTATAAATCAACATAGAAAAATGATTCACTTTCCTACATACCAAAAATGAATCTGCTGAGAAAGAAGTGAGGAAGCGATTCCATTCACAATAGCCTAAATAGTAACACCTGGGACTAAATCTAATCAAGGAGGTGAAAGACCTCTACAGTGAAAAGTATAGAACACTGAAGAAAGAAACTGTATATACAGATTTAATGCAATCCCTAATCAAAATACCAATGACATCATTCACAGAACTAAGGAAAAAATGTCCTAAAGTTCATTTGGAAGAATAAAAGACCCAGAATAGCCAAAGCAATTCCAAGAAAAAAAGCTATGTCATCACAATAACTGACTTCAAATTATACTATAGAGCTGTCGTAACAAAACCTGCATGATACTGGAATAAAAACAGTTACATAGACCAATGGTATAGATGACACAGAGACAAACTCACACATCTACAGTCACCTGATCCTTGACAAAGTTAACAAAAACATACACTAGAGAAAAGTCAGCCTTTTTAACAAATGGTGCTGGGCAAACAAGAAGAATTAAGAAGAAGAAGAATGAAACTAGAGTCTTACCTCTTACCCTACACAAAACTCAACTCAAAATGGATCTAAGATCTAGAAATTAGATCCAAACTATGCAACGCCTAGAAGAAAACACAGGGTCAACACTCCAGCATCTAGGCACAGGCAATGATGTTCTCAGTAAGACCCCTAAAGCTCAGGAAATAATGCCAAGAGTTAATAAATGGAATGCCATCAGATTAAAAAGCCTCTGCACAGCAAAGGAAACAATTAGAAATGTGAAGAGAGAACATACAGAATGGGAGAGAATCTTTGCTAGCTTCTCTTCTGACAAGATGATTAATATCTAGATTATGTACAACTCAAAAAACTAAATAACCCTCTTAATAAGTGGGCAGATTAATTAAGAAGACACTCCTCAAAAAAGAAGTAAAACTGGCCAACAAATACATGAAAAAATGTTTAATATCATTAGCATTTTGGGAAATGCAAATCAAAACTACCCTGAGATTTCATCTTATATCAGTCAGAATGGCAGTCATCAAGAATACAAGTAATAATAAATGCTGGATGAGGAAAAGATTAACATTAAACAGAGACGAGTGGGGGGAGAGAAAGGGAGAGAGAAGGGAAACTATGGAAATGGAAGGAGACCCTCATTGTTACACAAAATTACATATAAGAGTTTGTGAGGGGAAAGGGGAAAAAAAAAAACAAGGGAGAGAATTAAACAACAGCAGATGGGGTAGAGAGGGAAGATGAGAGGGAAGGGGAGGGGGGATAGTAGGGGATAGGAAAGGTAGCAGAATACAACAGTCACTAATATGGTATTATGTAAAAATGTGGATGTGTAACCGATGTGATTCTGCAACTTGTATTTGGGGTAAAAAATGGGAGTTCATAACCCACTTGAATCAAATGTATGGAAGATGATATGTCATGAGCTGTGTAATGTTTTGAACAACCAATAAAAAAAAAATAAAAAAATAAATGCTGGAGAGGATGTGGAGAAACACGTACACTTTTACACTGTTGGTGGGATTGTAAGTAAGTACAACCATTACAGAAATCAGTATGGAGTTTTCTCAAAAGACTACGCATGGAACCAACATATGAACAGCTATACGGCTCCTTGGTATTTATCCTGAAGAATTAAAGTCATCTTACTACAGTGACATATCCATACCCATGTTTATAGCAGCACAATTAACAGTAGCCAAATTATGAAACCAGCTTAGGTGTCCATCAGTGGATGAATAGATAAAGAAAATGTACTATATATACACAATGAAGTTTTCTTCAGCCATAGAGAAAAATGAAATCATGTTATTTACAGGAAAATGTAAGGAACTAGAGACCATCATGTTAAGCTAAATGAGCCAAACTCATAAGGTCAGGGGTCATATATTTTCTCTTAAATGCAGAAGCTACAGAGGAAAAAGGAAGAAAAAGTTGTGGGTGGATCTTTAGAAAATCAAGAGGAGATCACTAGAGGAAAAGGTCCAAGGGCTGGCAGGTATGGAGGTAGTGGGGAAATGGTAGGAAGTGATATTTGCCTAATCATATTGTTCTACCATGTGCATGTAGAATGTGTAACAACAAATCTAATCATTGTGTACTAATATGATGTACTAGTGAAAAAATGTGGGGAAAAAATGTGATGAGAGTACCATCTCTACTTGGCCATCAAGGAACATGTCTCTAAAGAAGTGACTCTTAAATTTTGAAGCATGAACAGGAATCAACCAAGCAGAAGGGGAGGAAATAACATTTCCAAGTGAGTGAGAAGTAGGATAAAGGCGTATCTGACCTTGAGTAGACATGCAGACCTTTTATTATTCATTTAGTGACCCAGTCTTCCTTTTCTTAATTCCCATGAGATTTGAAGGCTATTCCACCTTCTTTTGTGGTTATTGTAGTATTTTCCAGGTCCTACCCTTAAAACCTGGGTTACAGGTTTTAAGGGCATGGACCATGCATCAGTTGTCTTTAAATTCACTATAGAACTTGTAACAGGCTGAAAAATAGCCCAGAAAGATTTCCACACCCTAAACCTCAGAACATGTGACTGTGTTATCTTACATGGCAAAAGAGAGCATGCAGGTGGGATTCAGTTAAGGACCTAAGATGAGAAGATCATTCTGAATCTTTCAGGTGGCCTTATCACAAGGGGAAGGAAGAAGGGCCACATAGAAGAGGTAAGGACAGAAACTGAAGTCAGAGCAATGTGACAGCCAACTTTGAACGTGGGAGAGGGTCATGAGTCAAGGAATGCAGGGAGCCTCTCGAAGCTGAGAAAGGCCTGGGGTGGATGGATTCTCCCTGAGAACCTCTACAGGCAATGCAACCCTGCTACACATTTTAGATTTCTGACCTCAAAACTGCAAGATAATAAATTTGTGCTTATTACTAAGCTTGTTATGGTTTGTTACAGGTGCATAGAAAACTAATATAGTGTTTAATATTCATAAGTGTTGCATAGATTCATGACATGGTTTTCAATATGTTCCTTCCTATATTACCATGGCAGGTATAGAATCGGTTTTTATTTTTGCATAGGGAATCCTAAATGTAACAATCACTAGATTGTGCTCATTTGGTAAAATAAAGCAAATGGAAAATGTTCATAATAAAAGTTTTAGTTTTCAAAAGGGATTTACATAGATGGCTAATGAGAAATTCCAGATATTGTGGTATAGCCACTTTCTTCCACTAATGATATCCTTTAGTTTGGAATGCAATTCCAAGAAAATCTCTTGGGGGGCAATTATTAGAATCTATGAATTTTCACTAATGTTCCCACAAAATACCACCTTACATTTGTCTTATGCTCTATAATTTACAGCACAAAGACATTATTTTGTATGCATTGCATGCTTCTTGGTGTTTTCAAAGAAAATCCATAACTCCTTTTAATAGATGTTGCGGACAATGAGAATGAAACATGGAGTAGAATTTGAACATTCCAGGAGGACCTTAGAACACACCCAGTCACCACCAGCAGCAAGTGGTAGAAATAAACACCTGTGTGTCCTCAAACCTGTGCAGGACTTTGGTTTAACAATTGAACCACCCAGAATTTAGTCCTAATTTTAATTGGCCTTTGCTAATGCAGAATTTCAAATACAGTCAGTCTTCATTCATTAATTCTGTATTTGCAAATTCAATTATTTATTAAAATTTGCTTATAACCTCAAAATCAATACTCATGGCACTTTGACTATCATACACAGATTTGCACAGAGCAGCCAAAAATGTGTGTTGCTCAATGCTCAGCTGGACATGACCATGCTCTGTCTTCTTGTTTCAGCTCTTGCACCAAAATGAGCATCAGACAGAGACAGTCCAATCTAGTGCAAGAAGCTTAGCTCTGGAGGTAGCTGTATGGAGTTTGAGTGCTGTTTCTATTGCCTGATAGAGGGACAAATCACTTAACATTGTTGAACCTTGTTTTAGTTAGTTTTTCATTGCTGTGACCACAATACCTGACAAGAATAGTTTAGAGGAGGAGAAGTGTTTGGACTCATGGTTTCAGAGGTTCAGTCCATGGTCAGATGACCCCATACCTCTGGGCCCAAGGGGAAGCAGAATATCATAGTGGAAGGGTATGGTGGAGGGAAGCAGCTCAAGTCATGGAAACAAAGAAGCAGAGACAGCTCCACCCACCAGGGACAAAATATAAATCCCAAAATCACACTCCCAGAAGTCTTCTTCCTCCAGTTGCACCCTACTACCTAAATTACCACCCAGTTGATCTCATCCACTGATTAGGTTACAACTCTAAGAATCTTTATCTTTGAACACTACTGCAGTCTCTCACACAAGAACTTTTGGGTGATACCTCATAATCCAGACCTTAACAATCTCTTGTTTGTTTGTTTGTTATGAAATAAACTAGAATTTATCAGGACAAGTTGGTTTTAAAATTAAAGATTACAATTTATGTGAGATGATGTGTATATGTGTACAGATAAGTATATATTTCTCCTAGGAACAATGGTTCAGGGTTCATTAATTCCATGTTTACAGAGTCTTTATAGGACAAAAATAGCTTGAGAAACATGAGTGAGCTGTACATTTGGATGTGAGATATTTTACAGAGCAACTAGTCCTGGCCATGGTAATACTTAGAAAATGCTCATAATGAACCTCCACTGGAAATAAATGAACTCAACTCCTGTGTTAGTGATAGCTCAGGCTGGGCATCACACTCTGCTCCTCTCTTGTAGAAACAAGAATGGATGAAATAATGAATTCCTTCTACCATATTTTATATTTCTCTGTTTTTATATAAGCCATATACATTACTTACATGCTTATTTTTAGCAAGTTACAAATTTTCCCCACTGTATTACATTTTATAGATGTAGATTAAAAACCATACAAAATTCATAGAAATGTGATCATGTTATCACTTCCCTACTTTTCCCAAAGGAGTTTACTTCTTAGTGGGAAAAAAAAAAAAAAACTCCATGCCAAACCTCCCCAACTGCACACACATATATTTATTATGAAGTAGGATTTTTGTCAACATGCTTTCATTTAATAAGGTTTGATTAAGTACTATAGTAAGCATGTGTGGAAGAACCAGATACACACATACACGTATATATATATATATATATATATATATATATATATATATATATATATATTTTTTTTTTTTTTTTCATTATTCCTTCTCACAATGCACTTATACCATTTTTGGAAACTAAGTGAATATGTGGAAAAGGAAGAGAAAACTGTATCATCAAATACATGCAAGTATATTGGAATCTATCCATTCAATCACTAACTTAAAGTATTCCAAGAGAATATGAGAAGTCTTCCAATCATAATTATAACTCTTTGGAACTTTTCATGATTTCTATTCATGACCTGATTAAAAATAATTCCTTCACTCCCTTCTACCAATGGATTGATCCTAAACATTGGTTTTAAAAAAAGTAGAAAAAAAATTACTGGTGCCACACATGACTATCACAAAAATTATTCTAGTGTTTCCATACAGAGTCCATAAACTCTAGCTTGGTGGGTGCGATGAACCATATGAAGCTATAAATTCTGAATTTTATGCACCTTATAAGAACACGGTATAAAACATAGATGGACTGCCTTTTCTGGTAGAGTGAGAATTCCCTGGTCAATTTTTGCAGTTATGTTGTGTATTATAGCCACTCGAGTCCATCTGACAGATCATCTCTCTGAAGAGCGAAACCTGTGGTTAAATGATTTGTTATCATCCCATTCAACCTTTTTCCCCTCATTGAGCATGTAGCACCTGACTCCTTTTGCCATCATACAGAGAAAATTCAGAACAACCAACCCCTGTACAATTTTCTTGGCCTTAATGTAGGTGAAAGAGAGATGCATAAGATTCAAAACTTTCAGAAAGAATTCATAACCTGGGTAGAACCATGCAGAAGAATATAAGGAGTTCCTTGTGTTAACAGCAGGCAGGATGTCAGTTCTTGGCTTGTTCTGGCAAACAAAACCTAACTGGCTTTAAATAAGAAACTGCTAAAGGACTGAGGGCTTGCAGACTGTGTACGGCCATGCTGAACTCTGTTTTGGGCTTTTAATGGCCACATAGGCCCACACTTCCAGGGTTCGCTTATGACTCAGGTACCAAGTGTTCCAGAATCCTAGCTAGAGAGTTCCCCTTCTGAAAATAATTTCAGATGGACATTTCAAGGCCTGAACAAAGCTGCACCTACTAATATCACACATACACAGCTGCACACATATTCATTAATAACAACTCAGTCCTTTAAATTAAATTAAACAGGATAGAGTTACTGCTACTGCTTCTGAAATTGCCCCATATCAGAAAGACCTTAAAATTTCTAATTATGTCTCATTTAACTAAACTCTTAGAAATTTAATCCTCTTCAAAAAGAGTCTATTGTCCTAAAATTGCACATTTAGATAAGGAACCGAGTTCTTTTACCAAAGTACTTCCTGAACGTTGTGAAATGTCAGATTCAATAATTTATCACCTGGATACAGCATGCTTTGAAGTTGAGGACCTGCTAACAATGGTAATGACACAGTAAATTATGTTACCATGGCACAGTCACCTCCCATGTCTTCTTGGATTTCAGCTCCTTGAACTTCACATCTTTATCAAGGCCTGGGTCAAAGAGGCATGGCAATCACACATGCATTAAAATTGTTTGATCTTCTAGAATTTAAACATTTGCTCCTTGGATCCTGGCATCCATGACATTTTTAGGTACAATAAAAAAAAAAATCCTAAATCTGGCAGACATATTAATGTTGAGGTGTTTTGTACTCCACTGCCGTTCTTCTCACACCTTCTTAAAGATACAGGAGGCTAAGAAATTTTGCACTTGGCAGGTGAAGGTGTGTGGAAGAGATAAGTCCTTGCAGATAATTGATGCCGGGCAAATGAGATTTTTATGCTTTGTTATAAATTTTTAAAAAGCAGTTCTGGTATAGTCTAATTTTACAGGTTAACATGATCCAGTAAACTGTGCTGATTGTACCTACAAATGGATACAAGAAGTAAATTTGGAAGGTGTGTTAGCCTCTTTGGTATTGGAATGTACTTTCTCAACATTGGGCCTAGAGGAGAGTGAATGATACTCTTAGATAAGGCCAGTTGGCAGCCAGAGTTTGTTTTATCCTTCCTTCCTTGATAGCTTTCTGAAATAAGGCTTTCTTTTTTTCCTCTGTGTTGTATAGCAGGGGGTACTTTCCTTTTGTATCCAGTGGAAATTTAGTACATTTGCTATGTGGTTGGACAAGTTTATAAAGAAAGTGTAACCAACATCAATCCAACAGTGGAGCTCTTTGCAACTAATGAAATATATCAGCAGAAAACCCTCAAAATCCTCACATAAGAGCTGCAATATGTGCTTTTCAAAGGGTCTATGGCCGCACCAATTTGGGGGCATTTTAGTTTTCTTTTATCTGTGATCTAGACTGTACTCCCTAGCTTTTAGAAATTATAAATAAAAAAATAGAAATACATGGTGGGGAATAATTTCTCCAAATCATTATTATTTTTTAAAATTTTTTGTAGTTATTGATGGACCTTTATTTTATTCATTTACTTATATGGGGTGCTGAGAATCGAACCCAGTGCTTCACACATGCAAGGCAAGTTCTCTACCACTTAGCCACAACCCAGCCCAAACCATTATTATTTTTGCTCCTACTCATTGACTGTGTTATAGATATTTAGTCTTCTAGATTGCTATTCTTAAAATATATATGTAATTTATGTATTATACATAATACATAATATGCATTCTACATAATACATAATATGCATTCTACATAATCACATATAAATTATGGATTATATATTTATTTACATATGATATATTTTTCTATTGTACATCAATTTTACACTTATCAATTAATATCATTTATCTTTTATTAATTTCTAACATATAAAATCTGACATACTCATGTATTCTTCTCTAACTTGAGCAATGTGTAAAAATAAATAAATAAATATAATATAATATAATCACTATAACAAAGTTAGAAACAGAAAATGTCACCTGCGCTGTGTACAGGTCCAGTGCCAACATGAGGACAGGAGCACTCCATCCCATTTCTCCAGGCAGGCTGAAAGCACCTTGTCAATGTCAAGACTGGGGCAAAAAGGGTGGGGTAGCTCAGAAGGGTGGGAATGTTTTGTCATCATTATCTCCCAGTCACAATTTAGCAGATGGAGAAATGGTGGCAGTAAGTAGACTTCATTTTATGGCGACTCTGCAAAGAACACAAAAGCATGTGAACCCCCAGGCTAGTTTTTAAATGCCAGTTGTGTTATAAGTTGTTCTCATTAACTTGAAAACATTTTTAAAGTTTTATTTTTGTTAAAAAACTCATGCTGGGGCTGGGGCTGTAGCTCAGTGGTAGAGCGCCCACCTCGCATGTGTGAGGCACTGGGTTTGATCCTCAGCACCACATAGAAATAAATAAAGACATTGTGTCCAACTATAACTTTAAAAATATTTTAAAAAGATCTCACACTGGACACTTAAAACTCCACCCCTTACTAAATAGTAAGGACCTAAATAAGAAGATTATTTCCTGGAGGCAGGGAGCCACCACAGGACCCTGTGGGATGGTGGGGGTGACAGACAGTCTTGGAACTTTCCCCTTTTTTTCCTCCAAATTTTCATTAATACTGATAATTGGCCAAACCTGCCAATATAAGAAAATCTGGGAAATTTGGTTTCTGGTGACACAGAGCAAGGCAGGAAAAAGGTGTCCATAAATCTGAGAACAAGTAGATCCTATACCACCATGATTGGTAAGAGCAGGGGTGACAGAAAAGCAAGTTTGGGAAATGGCGAGGACCTCAGTTTGCCTCTAACACAGGGTTAGCTAAAACAAGTTCAGACCTCTTTTCTTCATAGTTTTAGGGAATCCCATAGAGTACCTTGCCCATAGTGAGTGCCAATAAAAATCTTCATTAAATAAGTGCATGAATGTAAGCATGAATGGTGATGTAAGCTAAATATAGAATTGTGTAATGGAAATCTGGAAGGTCATGGAAGATCTTGAATGCAGAATTCAGGGTTTGACATTTAAGTGGTAGGCAATGAGCCATTAACTGCTGTTTTAGAGTTTATGCCTGAAACATGACCAAAATGATCCTTTCTTTTGGATAGACATGATGATAAGATTTTAGCTCAGTCGGTCCATTATATCGTGTATAATTTGTCAGGCTCAGGACAAAATAGAAAGGTTGGGCCTCTATTTCAACTATTAAAAATTTCAATATAGAAACAGCAGTGCTAAGTGCTGAGCCCTTGATGCTAACCAGAGCTCACCGCATTACATTCGATGCTTCAGAGAAATAAATTTACTCAAAATCAACTGTCAAACAGAGTAGGGTAGCTACAAGAGAGTTTTAAACATAATTTATGACAACTATCATTTTTGACTTATTGTTGAATGGACATTATCTTGATCTTTTCTGAAATTAACTCTCTATAGGCAGACAGGATGCTTAGATAAAAATAACTTCCTATGAAATAGTTATTCAGAAATAATATAACATGATAAAGGCAATATTACTTAAGTATTAATCTGTGTTCTCATTCCATTATTTAATTCATTTTCTTAAAATAATTTATTTTGGATATCTTTCTGGGCTTCAATGGGAACTAATACACAACTGTTTGGTTTACCAATATTCAAGTCAGAACAGTGTTTGTTTTGTTTCAATTCGTGTCTGGTAGTGCTCACTTCAATTAAACTAGTACCCCAAATTGATTTTCATGGATCTATTTAATCTTCATTGTGTAGCAATGTAAGACAGATCTATTCCAAAAAAATCACAATGAATTAATATGGCAGGAGTTCAGAAACTGGAGTCATGCTATGTATTATACCCTCTAATTTCTACAGATGTTCCAATGTGTGTTCACTAGCTTACTGCAGATTTATTGCACTGTCTATATAATGGTTGGCATCTACAGTCTATTGAGAAGTTATGCTTGTGAAAGAGTGTTGATTTTATATTTAATATAAGTGTAGAAAGAATATTGGATTTTTTGGAATAATTTTCTACCATTCTGATTGTTTAAAGTCATATTTTTTTTTCCTTTTTGCCAGATTTTGGCCAAAAAAAAAAAAAAAAACAGAATGAAGTAGAAAGAAACTTGGAGGTTTTGAAAATTCAGTTGAAAGAGAGAGACAAGGAACTCCAACTTCTGTAGGGTATATGTTAGCAAAAGAATAAAGATGTAAATATTGAAAACAACAATTACTATAAATTTTCCAGAACTGACTGTTCTGATTATATAAATAAGTAAAATCCTAAATATTATATTTAATCTTTCACCTAAAAATAACAGAACTGTGTATAATGCCAACAACGAAGATTTAAACAAAGACAAATAAACTGGACAGTACTCATCTTCAGCAGCAATAGATATTAGAAGACAATGAATTAATACCTTTAAAGTACCATGAAAAAAATAACTGTTAATCTAGAAATCTATTTTTAGCTAAAACATCATTTTAAAATTAAAAAATACACATTTTCATCTTACAAAAGTAACCCCCACCTTTCTGGCTTAGGTAGCTGGGTAGACACTATGATTTACTGAGATAGAGGACAAAATCAGAGTATGTTGAATTTTATATATTTTAGAACATATAAATAGAGCTAATTAGTACTTAATTGGATCTTACTATTTTGATGGAGATAAAGAGTTGAGAGTCATCGACATTTAAAAGACTTTCAAAGATATGGGAGCAGATGTTGTTGTATAGAGAGAAAATTTAAAATAAAAATTTAAGGGGTCGTAGGTAAAAGCCCTAAAGAACCCAACATTTAAGGAATAAACAAAAGAAGAAGATGAGGAAAGATTAAGAAGAATTTAAGAGGTAAAAGGGAAAAACAAAATGTGGTGTCATGTGAACCAAGGAAATAGTGTGGAATCCGTGATAATTGTTAAAGAAGTCAGATATGTTATCAATGTCATACATAAAATTATATAAAGATTGAAAATCCTTCTATTATATTTGCCCACAAGAAGATTATTGATGATCTAGACGAGGAGAGAATTATTGCTGAAGTGGGACAGGAAGAGAGAGTGAGTTCAGAATTGAATGGAAAATAAACAGCAAGAGACAATAAATGTGGGCACCTTTCACAAATCCTGGCTGTAAATGAGATGGAGGAGGAAGAACAGCAGCTGGCAAGTACTTTGGAGTGGAGGGAGGGCTTGCTTTGTTTTCTTATTATAAAGCAGAGATTTGGTTCTTTTCAAAGACCGATGGAAAGAATTCATTAGCGAATGGATGAAGAGAGAAAGAAAATAATTTGAAGAACCTACAAGATTTGTGATCCAGAACAGCCTTGAAGAGGGAAGGGACATCTCTTCCATTGTGACAGAATGAAGGAAGAATTGTGTGGCTGCAGATATGTCCAGAGACTTTGAAGGGGAAGGTCATTTTAATGGTATCTATTTTCACCTGTGAAGTCAAAGATAGGGTGATGTCCTGAGCAGGGAGGTGGTGGAACAAGAAGTCTGTGGAGAAAGGAGAAGCTATAGAAAGACTGTAATGATGGGTTAAAAGAGAGAAAGAGAGAGAACAGAAGAATTGCATTTCAAATACCTCAAAAGTCAATTTAGGGTTGGAAGCCATGACTTTTTGGTAAAAATATATATCTTATTTGTAAAAGTGTGCAACTGAGTATTTTATTACATCTTCACTCATCAATCAAATGAAAAGGTAGATACTTGGATTGATCCTACAGTGTTAGTTTATCAGAAAGTTGAATTTAAAGGTTAGGGAACAAGGATTTTTCTGCAAGCTATGAGAGTAAAGTCATGAAGCATTGAGGAAATAGCACTGATTTATGCATATACTATTTATAGATCTAAAAGGAGTAGACTATCAGTACAAGTTTTAAACATTTTTCTCACTTTTTTTGTTGGAGCGTTATGGTTATACATAGTAATTGGGTTCATCCCAACAAACTCATACATGCGTAGAAATCAATTTCAGTTCATGATCCCCCTCTCCCCCTTTCTCCTCCATTCCTGCTCCTTCCTCTAGTCTACTAGACTTCCTTTCACTTATCTATTAATTTGTATTTGATTGTTCCTTATGTAATCTTATCCTTTAATTTTTTTCACTTTAAATAAAAGAAAATAATGTTTTATGTGGTGTCACTGGCAAAGGTCCAAATAATGTTTTAGAAGTAAATGATTTAGAAATTAATTTCATCAAAAAAGTCTCTTCTTTATTCCCCTTATTTTCTCCAGATTAATGTCTACTTAAATATTTATATTTTATATAAGGTTTTATCAATATTAGAAATGAGAAGCTGGCAACGGGTAGCGCATGCCTGTAATCCCAGCAGCTTGGTAGCCTGAGGCAGGAGGATTGCAAGTTTAAAGCCTGCCTCAGCAACTTAGCAAGTCCTAAGCAATTTAACAAGACCCTCAGCAACTTAGTGAGATTATGTCTCAAAAATAAAAAAATAAAAAGGGCTGGGGAAGTGGCTCAGTAGTTAAGCACCCCTAGATTCAATCGCTGATGCAAAAAAGAAAAATAAGAAGAAAAGAAAGAAAGAAATGAGGAAAATAAAGCACATTATTTTCCCTTGGTGGAGCAAGACTAGGATTGGGAGAGGGAGGAGCAGGTGGCAAAAGTTAGGAAAGGGAAGGAACATTTAGGTGTCTTATGTACAAGGCAAGGGGAAAAATGGATCATTCCGAAAGTGTCCTTGAAGGAATATAGCATACTCTCACTGTAACTTCTTTCTTTCTTCACAGATTATTTTTAATGTGCTTTGAGTTTCAATACCTTTCCCCAGACCATGTCACAATGTTGTTACAATAAGATGATTGATGGGGAGAGGGACTTATTCAACTGAACTGGATTGATACTCCCAGCACCATCAGCAGCAGCCTGTCAATCTGAATACATTAGGTTTAACATCCTCAAACTCACAATAACTACTCCTTTCTAAGTCTCTTTTACCAAAGTGCACACAGGACCTACAGGAAACTGAACATAAGAGACTCGAATTATAAATGCTACTTCTTCCACTTCATTATAAAAATAAATGAAAAGAAAATACCTGTGTGCTACCCTACCTATGGAAATTGACCAAATTTTGTCAGTGGATCTTTTGACCCTGCTAGAGGGGAGACTTTTCTTTTCATTTACTTTTCTTTCTCTTTATTTTTCCAAAGAGAAGGAAAGTGTCAGACAGCAGTTGTGTTTTCACTGCCAGAAAATATTATTAAAGCATAACTACCACACCAGAAAGTATTGCCCCATAAGTTTAATGCAATGTCAGTTTTGATCTAGGTGTTTCCCTCTCTCTCCAGAGAGACGTTTAATCTTTTAAACAAAATTGAACTGAATGGATTAAAAAAAAAAAGGGCCTGTGGTAGTAAAGTGTCAGTCCTGTTTACCAGCCAAATAACCAATTAGAGACATCCCCATAGGTGAGTGTACAAATCTGAAACATTGGTTTGACTATGAAAATATTGATTGTGGAGGTGCAAGGACAAATAGTACCATTTACTTGAGAGAAAACTATTAGAAAATTGGGTCATACTACTGGAATTTAATGTTTTCAATGTAGATAGCTCTCTTTATTAAAAAAAAAAAGTTCAAAGGGTGCAAAACCAGATGAGATCAAAACATGGTATAGAAACCAATACAGAAATGTAAGGGTTTATTAAAATCATCATTAGCAAAACTCAAAGATATTTACTGAACACAGTGAGTTCCTTAAAGTCATGATATTTACAAAAGTTTAATGAGACCTATTTACTTAGTCTTTTCGGAAATGACTTGAATGGTCTTTTTAATAGCCAAATGAAAACATAAAAAGGAATTAAAATAATTTGGAATATCGTAAAATATAGCTAATGAAAAAAGACAAACAGGTGTACATAAAATTGTGGCTAAAATATCACCAGCTAGTTAAGGCACTTTGTTAAAGGACGAATGTAGGAGCTAAGTGAATGGTTGAAGCATTTGGGGGTTAGTATCATCCTGGCAGTTCTAAGAATCATATTATTTTTTTATTTTACTGGTGCTTAAAAGTTGTGAATTTAGAGTCACCATCTGCTAAAAATGTAATAGCATTTCTTGTAATGTTGATAATAAGCCTAATAGTTCAAAATTGCTGCTTCTGTCTTGAACATTCAGAGACAGAAGTTCAGAGAGGAACTGGCCAGTCACATAACTGTTAAGTGGGAGTTGTGGATCTAAGGGCAGACCTTCTGCGACTTTCCTTTGTTAATTCTTAGCAATTAATACTCCATACGTGCACATGAGCAATAGCTATGTGATAGCATGCTCTTTTCCTTTTGATTTTGTGGCCCAGATCTAAAAAAGTCTTCTACTTTTCCTGATTCACCCATTATTTTTTAAATTTTTTATTTGTTCTTTTTTAGTTATACATGACAGTACAATCTATTTTGATATATTTATACAAGCAAAACACTCCCCCACTTATATTGAGTCCCATATGGCTTTATAACTTTTGGCCACCCTCACCTAACACTGTCATTTCCTAACTGATTCTTGTTGACTTTGAGGGTTAATCCATGAGGGTTCACCCTAACACAGATTTGGAAACAACTTCCTAAGGCAAGTAGCTCGTTTGGTTCCACATATTTGTTGTCTGTTTCTTAAGAAGGAAATTTCTTATTTGTGTGCCCTTCCTCAGGTTTCTTCCATTTCTATATATTCCCTGGGCTGTAAACCATTTTCAGAGTCACTAAACTTTCTCTTTCAAAACAAACAAACAAAAAATTGAACAACTCTAAAATAGTATTTCATTTTACAGAAAAATCCATCTTTCCCTTTTTCCCCTCCCTCTCCTGACTGGATTACCCCAGGAGTCTCAGGTTCATAACCAAAATGGATTTCTACGACATCAGGGAATTTTCTCCAAGAACCATGTTCTGTGAGGTGGCATTCTGCCCCTTCCCTAGGGGGCAACAAGTGGCTGTGGCTGGTTCTGTTTTGACAGCAAACTTACTTTCTTGTTATATTTGTGTTTTTAACACATATCTATTGAGTGATTATGGAAGATGCCAGAATGACAAAAATAAGGTTGAAAATTCCTAGTTTTTCAGTCCTGGGAGGGGAAAATTCTCTAAAGACCCTTATCATTCCTTCAAAAGCAGATTGAAAATAGGTAGCTGGCTGTGAGCCGTTCTTTCCCCAGCAAACTTCCTTATACCTAGCAAACTTTTTGACTACGTATGTATTTTAATTCCATTACGTGACATTATCCAGTCTTCAAGATGAAATATTAAGATGTTTATGGAAGATTTTTCTGCCATTTAAACACAGGAAGGAAAGCTCCAGGCAGTAACTGTTCTCTCTGTCCCCTCCATTTACACATTAGAGCCCTTATTTGTATGCACCAAAACTAAACATCTTGCCAGGGGATACCTATCCCTTTGTGCCCTGCTAAAGAGGTGGCATATGAAGCTTGAAATTCTTAAGATGACAAATAGCCCTGCAGGTTTGGCCTCTTCCCCTGCTGCCCTGAGCTGCTGGCAATCTATTTCAAATTGTGTGTGCATTGTAGGGTGAAGTGTGTATCCAGGAGTGCCAGCCTCTCCCCGAGCAGTGTCCTATTGAATATGGGATTAGGTGCAAGTCTCCAGGGACAAACCAGAGAAGGAAAGTTTATACAGTCACCTGCGGCACAGGCAGATGAACAGAAGCAACCTCTACGTTCCACACGTCTTTCAAATGTTTGTGATGTCGTGTGGAATTTTGTCATATACTTTTAAAAGGACCAAAAAAAAAAAAAAAAAAAAAGCACCCTTCACATTTCTTTGGATGAATAGTTCACCCATCCATGCAGGCCTAGAACAAAAAAAAATAAATAGATCTGAATTTTAAACAATCTTGAGTTGAAGCTAGACTTGCTGTTTTCGTTTAAAGCCCAAATGGTACTTTTCAGTACAAAAAAATGTCATCCTTCTGAATCACAGGAGGGATGTGATGGTGGCGTTTGCATGGGTGGATATTTTTGGAAGCCAGACATCGCAACCTAAGCCCCATCGTGCTGGCTTCATGAAAACGTTGGCAGAGCTCATACCTGCCTTATTATTTTTTCCCTGTAAGGCTTAGGTATTTGTAAATGTGTGATCTGAATTTTGTTACATTTTTTTTCTTCACCTTTTGAAATTACTCTTTTCTCTATCTATCCAATATCATGTCCCCAGGTTTCCGCCTACTTGGTTTGAGAGCCGAGCTCAGTCTGCCTATGAATGTTCAGATCTAATTTCTTTCCCTAAAATATTTAGCAATGTCACAACAGAGTTCAAAATAACTGGTCAGAGTAGATCCAGAGATATTTTATGTTCTGGGGAAAGTCTCTTACGTATCCACTGGAATATAATTGGATGATGCATATTTGAGATTGGTTTCTCACCCTCCATAGTCTCCCAGATGGAGACCAAAACCTGCAGTACCAATGTCCATGGTTCTGCTCGCCTCCCACCCCCAGCACCCTCACCCAGATTTAAATATAATTGATTCAACTGGACAATAAAACCTCAGTTAAAAAACCAAATAAACATAATATGTGAATAACTTTATAACTTTTTTAAAAATCTGTAAAAAATAGTGAACTGGGGAGTTTTAAAATCAAACTGACAGATTGGGGCTATGTAAACAGCCAATTCAAATAATTCCATGAAAAAAAAAACTTTACATATTTTGCACAACAAAGGAAGAATAAAATTGACCCATTTCCACAAGACTTCAGAGAAGATTTTATATAAAAGACAGTGGATTGTCTACATCCTATAATATCATGCAAGAAAGAAGGGCTAACCCTGTCCTACTTTATATCAATATAAGATATTTAAGAAGGGTTTTTTTTTTCAATTTTTTAAAGATGTAGCAAATTCAACAATTATTTATTTATCAACTGGACTACATTTAATTTATTTGTATTTTATCTTCTTGGGGAAGCATTGCTAAATGTTTTTGAGATAGGAAACTATAGATCACAAATCAAAGGATAATTTAAATCAATCTGTGTCTTTCAGTTTTGCACAGAAATTAGGACAATTTCATAGAAATCTGAGTAAGTATATGTAGCAAAGAGTGATCTTTGAAAGTCCTGGACTCAAGTCCAGGATCTAACACTTATTTGGTAATCTTGGGCAAGTTTATATCTGATTTTCTGTTTCCTCATTTATAAACTATGGAAAAAATGCTTTCCCCCTTTTACCCCGTAACAGATGCAAGAACTCAGTGTTTCAGTGTGTGTGTGTGTGTGTGTGTGTGTGTGTGCGTGCTAGTAATTTCTGTACAGGAACTTACCCTTGGTGTGTGGGTCATGACACATCTGCTTCTACAATACCTGAATCTGAGGCAAGAGCACCAGAGTAGATGCCCCTTTCTTTCATTGTAATCCCCCCAGCCTTGTGAAGGGCTGCAGGCACATGAATTAAGACTCATCTACACACACATCGCAGCCCCTGGGGACTGGTATCCTTTGGATACCCCCTTATCCCTGGGGCCCACACTCCAGTGATGCAGTCTGGTCCTCTCCTCTGGAGTTCTGATCTGGACAGAATTTGGAGAAAGAATTTGGCATTCTCTGTGCATAATCTTGGTAAGGTGTGGACTCCCAAGGTAAGCACCTTAACCTTCCTCACCCTCTGTGAAGATAACATGTCTGTAAGAGGGCAAGAAGGACCCTCTAAAGTACTGCCCCTGGCTGGGGAATAATCTCACCCCACAATTCCTGGGACTATCTTAAAGACAATGTTCTTTCCTTTTAGTTGTACCCCTAGGTTATGTAGTGGAGAATAATATCATTTTGACCTGTGTAGAACATAGGATGCTATTAGTTTAAAGGAACTAAAAATATTTAAAAGATTTAAAACCTCATAACAAGAAATTCTGAGGTGTAGCTTCCCTTGGTTCAATAATTCAGGGGCTCAGTGACAGGAATCCATAGAATGAGTTGGTTTTGTCTTCATGTCCCAAGCATTATATTCAGATGTGACAACATCCACCAACAAAAAAGGAGATGGCTTCCGCTATGTGTCTTTTTATTAACAAGGAAATCCTCTTAATGAAGCAACTCGTTCAAATTCGTCTCTCATGTCATTGGCCAAAAAAAAAAAAAAAATCTCAAAATCGAGGGAATGAGCCCCCTATAATGATTACTTTAAAAGTGTCATGCATATTTTGTGAGAAGAAAGGTAGGAGAAATGATCAGGGCAGTCACCCAATATGTCTGTCAGAGTAGATAAAGCTAGAAGGTTACTAACCATCCTAGGAATGCCAGATTCTTAGTCCTGTGCAACCCAGTTCCCAGTGGCTGAATATGGTGGAGACACTCTTTTTTAATGTTCCCACTGAGTTTTTGGTGCTCACTTATACCCACCCTCTTGGACTGTGCTACCTCTGCCTTTCTGGCAGGCTGTGTCACTTGCTTTTCCTGAAATCAGTGCCTCATACTGGACATTGATAAAAGATCTTGCCAGAAAATAAAGCACATTGCCTTAGGCATTTGGGTGCTGTGTATTTCTCTTCCCTCCAGGAGTGTCTCACTCTGTGTAGAAAGGCCCACTCCCAGCCCCTGCTGGAGGTCACATGGGTTTAGCCAGTATACAGACTTTTCTATGGACCTTCCCTGCTCTCTCTCGCTCTCTCTCTCTCTCTCTCTCTCTCTCTCTCTCTCTCTCTCTCGCTCTCTCATAATAAGCACTGGATGGTGTTTGCTTTTTGCTTTCTCCTAAATTCCAACTGTTGGCCAGCCTCTCCTGCACCAAAAAAATACTCTAGGCAATTAATTTTTCTAGAAAACACAACTTGTCCACTAAGTTTGCACAGGATAGTTTCATAAAATTACTCCTGAAAACAATAAAGTAATAGCCACTGATCTAAGCCCCTTTCCTTATTTTCTTCCTTCGGTCTATGAAATATGAGCTTCCCTAACTATCTAAAGCCTAAACCTTTGATGTGGGTCAATGTGAAAGAAAAGATGAGTGTGATAAAGATTTTTTTTTAAAGATAAATGAGGGAAAACTCCAGGCTAGTGAGAATAAAACTGCGCTGACATCTCAAAGAATAAAATGAAGCTCACCTCTGGCCTCCACCAGCTTACTTCCAGGCTAATGAGGCAATGATTAAGAGAATAGGGGAAAGAGCAATGAAATGTCCTTGTTTCTTCCAGATGAAAAGCTGAGCAGGAGTGTGTGTCCATTAGCCAAGTAAATTGCTATTTAAAGTGAACAAACGCAGACTTCACAAGCAGAGATTCTGACTGGACTCATATCTTTACCTTTCCAAATGAAATGTTCCCCCTTTGCTGCCTTCATGCAGAAAATTAACTCCAAATAATATTAAAACTCCTAATTCAATATAGGGTCGATTAATTTAGTCTTTAAAAGTAAATCTACCCAGGAAAAATAAGATGGTTTGGAATTAGTTAGCAAAAGTTGCTATTGAATCTTTTGAGGGTTTCCTTGCAGAGGGTATCTATATAATATTAACAATAAATGGTAAAGTTTTTGAAGCCTAGATGGATAATCAAATGTTGTCGACTCCAAGAGAGACCTCAGTTGATGATTCACTAGTTTTAAAAGGATAGATCATTGGCAAGTGTCCACTCTACTTTTGATTGCTAATCTAAGCATAGGGTAACATTTTAATACTCTGATTAAACCAAAATATGCATTCGTTGGCAGAGCTGGTGCTTTAACTGCACCCCAAATGATAATATTTTTTATTCTTTAAAATGAAAAAGAGTAAGCTTAGATGCCAAAGTGCTGGATAATAGAATCTATTTTCAGATATAGTTGAGAAAAGCACCTTAAGAAAGAAGGAATGTAGGTAAGCCCTTGGTTAATATGTATATCAATAAATATTATTCTTGTGAAAATAGAAAAGAAGTTGTTTTGACTATCTATTGTTGCATAAAAAATGTTCCAGAATATAGTGGCATTTTAAAAAAAAAAAAAAAAACCTATTTTGCTTGCAGTTTTGTGGGTTAAGAATTTGGGAGGAGTTCCACTGGGCAGTTTATCTGATATCCACATGACACCCATGTAGATGGGTGGAACTGAAGAATAATTCCCAGTGTGTTCATCAGCTTTCCATTATCGTTAACCAAATAACTGAGATAACCAACTTCCAAAGGACAAAGATTTATTTTGGCTGATGGTTTTAGTATTTTCCATCCACAGTCATTTGGCCCATTGCATTTGGGCCTGCCATGGCAGGGAGGGCAAGGTGGAACAAATCACTCAGCTCATTGGCAGGGAGTGAAAGAGACAAAGAGACCAGAATCCCCCAGCCCCCTTCAAGGATGTACCCCCCAGTAACCTATAACCTCCCACTTGACCCTACATTTTAATGGATTCTAGCACCTTCCACTAGCACTAAGCTGAGAACCAGGTCTTTAATAGATGGTTTTGGGGGGAAATTCAAGATACAAACTTCAGAATCCAGGATAGTTCCTTGATTGACACATCCAGTTTCTAGGATGGGCTGGCTGGGAAAGCTGAGAGTCACTTATGTAATATTTAGGCAGCTCTCTTTCTCAATGCCATAGCAATCGCCAGGTGATCCAACTTCTCACACTGCATCTGGCTTCTCCAGAGCATGTTTTCAAAGACTCAGGAAGTAGAAACTACCTGATTCTCCAGGTCCAAGCCTAGAAATTTACAAAGCATTATTTCTGCCTAATTTTACTGATTAATCAGATTACTAGGTCTGGATGGCTTCTAGGGAATTAGGTTCCTACCCCTGGGTCCTGGCCTGGGCATGGCAGGCACCTGGCTGGCTCTGGCAGATCAAGGGAGGCTCTGCTCTGCTCTCACCTGAGAGGCCAGGTTTCCTGAGGAGCCAGCTAAGACTACCACATGGGTTTCTTAGGAATGCTGTGTGAGGGGTGGGGCAGGTGGCAAGGCTAGGGGCCACCAGAAGATACTGGGAGAGGAAGAAAGCAACCTGGGAAGAAGGCCATTAGGCCTAGGGCAATGGAACAAACCAGCTCAGAATAAGAGGCTGAAAGAAAGCTGTCTGGGCACATGGTCGAAGCTCATACTCACACACATCTGTACCTGCAGTGGAAGTTTCATGAACCAACAGTCATTCCTCACTGTGTAAAGTGCACTGAGAGCTTCTGTTCCATTCTATTCTTGAGGTGCTTTGTTTTATTTGCTTTTGCTTTGCTTTGCTTTGCTTTGCAGAGCTGGCTGTTGACCAGTGAAGTAGAGCAAGTCTATAATGCTGGTGGCTCTGGAGGTTGAGGCAAGAGATTCAGAAGTCCCAGGCCAACCTGGGCAATTTGGTGAGACCTTGTGTCAAAATAAAAATTTTTTAAAGGGCTTGGGATGCAGCTCAGAGATAAAGTGCTTGCCTAGCATGTGCCTGCCACAGTCCGGCTGCAGCAAAATAACTGGGGGGCGACGAGCAACTTGTATAGATTGATACAGCAGGAGTGGGAGCCGTTTATTGTAGGACAGGAGGGGTATATATACATCCACACAGCTTATCTAATTAACATAAACTCGATACAGCAGTCAACCAATAATCTCCACACTTAATGGCTTGCTGGCGTTACCTCACAAACCACTCCCTCTGGCAAAATACCAGGCGCCATCCTGACTTGTTTACAGACTCTAACATTTGCCAGGTCCTGGTTTCAATCTCCAGTACAGGAAAAATAAAGAAGTTTTAGTTTTCTAGTGCTGATGACCCTCTGAGAACAAACATGCCTTTCAAAAAAGCCCTCTTCCATCCCTCTCCAAAAGAGGAGGAAACAAAGTGCCTAATACAGAGCCTCTTCTCCTACTTCATGAATGCAAAATGTTCAGGATGCTACAAAATCTCATTTTCATTCTAAAGAGTGAATAAATATATTACAACAACATTCTCTACAAAATAATTCATTCTGTTTTTTATTTTACATAATGAACACTTTGAGGACATTTAGAATATTATTTTCTTTCAAAATGATTATTCACTCTTAACTTGGTAGAAATGTGTGTTACACAAAGGAAAGTACATTTCTGCTTTAGTCAGTAGCTGGAGCTAATGTTATTAAAACTAGTGTTCCCCTTTTGCTGAGCTATTTAAGACCTGGCAATAATGGGTATTTGCTTTTGCCAATCTGACTTCAACATCTAAAGGTCTTCCAAAAATCTTCTCTGCCAAGAAATGACTGCCTCCAAAATGAGATCCTGAATATCAAAAGGTTTAGTCTAAGATTTAAATCTCCCAGCCCAGTGTTGGGAATCTGAAAGGGACTATTGCTTGTCGCATTAATTATGTGCATGTCAGATGGATCGAAGTGGGAAGAAATTCTGTACTTGAGAATTTCCAAGACAACCTAAAACGATTGTTCTTCATACTGATTTTGCTTCTTCTTTGCAGAAGGGTCAGCCCAGGGGGAAAAAAAAAAAAAAAAAACCTTTGAGCATTCGGTTTTTTCTCCACGCTATGACGGATGGCAGACCCTAGGGCTGGGGAGTGCAGATGGAGAGTCAGCTCTGCCAAGGCAGATGGTCAACCTCAGAGGCCCAGATTTATCTGTATCGATATGTTTCTGAAGGGCCAGTTTTTGTATCTCAGTACACACTGTCTGAAGCCCCCAGTTCTCAGTGTGCTTACAATGGCTCGTTTTGCCCAAGCATCCTAGCAACAGATCAACTAACAAAATAGAAACAGACACAGGAGCAAGTGGAATTTATCTAAACCTGCAAAAGGGCAGGGAGGATTCCCCCACCATCCAGAGGCTCATCATTAATGTCAGCTGAGGCCACTGACATTTCAATAGCAGCATAAATCCAACCACAAATGATAGAATAAACCTGTTGGCCTGTTCCTAGTGTTTACCAAACAAAAACTATGCAAGTTGTAGTCCTATACAGACCATTTTAGACCAACTAATTTTTAAATTGGCCCAGTTAAACTTTTCTATTCCTGTCCTTACAATAAATCAAGTTCATTGTTAAAGGTCCCACCATTTATTGGAAGGAATGGAGGAATGGGGGAAGGGTTCTTCTGATTTTTCTGAGCAATGCTCCCTGTCTATTCAGACCACATCGGACTATTGACAGATCCATAGTTGCTGCTCATTCCAAAAGTGGATAGGATTGGAGCCATAAACTCATGTGGCCTTGGCTCATGATTGGGAATTTTGATGTATCAATTTGGGTTTCACTAGCCCAACTTGTATTTGGAAAAAAAAAACCAAACAAACAAACAAACAAAAAAAAAAACACCAAGAGGAAAGGAAAAGAATTCAGTAAAATGAAAAGCCACTTCTCCCTTAGAAACCAAGGGAAGGCAAGTGAGAGAAATGTAATTGAGATGTCAAGAAACTCACAAAGACTGGGAGCAGTGGCACATTGCTGTAATCCCAACAACTCAGCAGATTGAGGCAGGAGGATCACAAGATTGAGGCCAGCCTCAGCAATTTAATGAGATCCTAAGCAACTTCATGAGTTGCCTCAAAATACAAAGGGCTGTGAATATAGCTCAATGGTAAAGCTCCCTGGGTTCAAATCTCAATAGGAAAGAAACAAAATTCTCAAAGACTGAAACTACAATAAATGAAGTAATTGACTTTGAAGATAGAATTGTCATGCAATTCTATGTATCACCTGATACAGAGCATCCCTAAAGACAAATACCTAACAATACACTATTTTCTCTGCCCCATGCACTGAGGCGAGAGCTTTATAAACATGAGCATATCATGTACTCAGAAAAAGTAGGAATTAAGTATTCAACCTTCACAGTGACCCTGCAAAGTAGGTACTCATATTACCCCTGTTTCAGGATGAACACATTTCAACTTGGAGAGGTTAAGCGATGTGCCCAATATCCATTGGTATTTAACTGGCAGAGTGACAAACCCATGCTCTTCAGCACTCTATGGAATGGCCCTT
This sequence comes from Marmota flaviventris, assembly GCF_047511675.1. NCBI lineage: Eukaryota > Metazoa > Chordata > Mammalia > Rodentia > Sciuridae > Marmota > Marmota flaviventris. The sequence continues at coordinate 44,005,292 of NC_092513.1, forward strand.
CATCATGATGGCCAATAACCTCAGACAGGATGAAAATCTCTGGGCTCATATTTCAATTCTGCCATTCACTAACTCAAATCTTGTGCATATTACAGAAAGATTCTGAGCCTGCTTTCACTCCTGAAAAAAAAGGAAGTAATTATCATCAACTCTGTGATTTTTAGGGAAGAGTGAATTAACTAATATTTAAGTGGCAACACAATGCCCACCTTTTAGTAGGTACTAAATAACAACTAAATCACTTTTTAAGAAACTCATTCTGAAGATCTTCTGTGGCATTCTACTTCTGAACTACTATGATTAGATATTCACCAATTAAAATAAGTAGTTGATTTATTCAAATAATTCAATAAACAATAAATGGCTAGTAAAAAACAGTAATTTCCAGAAATATTTTAACAACATAATTTACTGAAACACTTTCAACACCTAGGGACTAGTTATAGATGTCTTAGAAAATATCCCATTGCTTACTTCTCCCTGCTCTCTCACCTCAACTATTTGGTTTTTTGGCTTCTCATTATTTATTTGCCACTTAGTAGTTTGGTGGTTTGGCAAACTACTTTATGATTCAAGATTGTTGTTGTTATTTTTTTAACCTGAAGTGGTTATATTTGTAAAGTATCATAATACTGTGCAGATAAAATGAATTATTCCATATAATATGCTGATAACAATGATAGGTATATGGATATTGTTTTAGAAACATTAGCTACTATTATTAGTGTGATTATAAAACACTCTACTAATATCACTTAGAAACAGGAATGAAGTAAAACAATTTGGTTCTAATTCATTTTCAGTTGAAATATCAGAGAGAGGATAATAGATGATAATTACATAGATGGTAGATATTGAATGTGTGTGTGTGTGTGTGTGTGTAAATACACACAAACATAAGCAAGAGAAGAGGAGAGAACAAGAAGTAATATGGAAGGTGAAGTCCCTCTCTGCTTTCTTCTCAAGGTTACATAGCCCACAGGGACCCATGATTAAGATAAGTCAGTCTAACTCGAAAGTCCATGTTCCTTCTCCTAAATCATGCTGTTTCCTGTGGGAAGAGAAAATCTTGCATTTAAGAGGATTTTATGTATTCATTTTCCTCTCTCCTTACAGACAAAAGCAAGAATAGTTGGTGTATCTACATTCAATACAGGAATAATTTTGAAATTATTTTAAAATACCAACAAAGGCATTTTTAACTCTGATCACCCAAATATACATTCTGAAGACTGCTTTTCTCATGAATGTTGCATTATACTAGATAAACATAGCAACAGTGGAGAACAGAGCTTTAGGTCTGGCTCTAGAAATCCACCTAGCACTATAACCTCGTTGCCCTGTCTATGAGTTGAGGCACTTGAAGCAAGTAAACCTTCAAGCCCCTTTCTCTCTAAATCCCTATAAAATAACCAGAATTAAAACCCTACCTCCTTCCATTCTCCTAATTAAACCAGAAGTGTAGAAGTACTACAGTTTCTAGAAATATATTGACAGTGTTTTTCCATTATAGTCTAGATGAAACAAAAACAGCATTAAAAAATACAAGGGAGTTAGCATTGTGTTATCTGGGGATTGTCATGCCCTTCCCCCACTTTTTTTTAAAATAAGGAACATGTGCACAGTAATTTTCTTTGTCATGATTCTATGCCTTCTTCATAGTGCATTTTGCCAAAGAAACATCGGACATAAATGAACATTCTCAGGTATCCTAGCAACAGGATGTGATTAATAATACCTCTCAGAGCAGGGCAGATAAAATGCCTGAGAGTGAACGCAAACTCAGAATTGGCTACTGAAAAATTGGTAGTGCAGTAAGGTATGCTTGATAAGATTCCACGACAGACTTTATTATACAAAGATGGAAGCAGGAAAAAGTGAGAATATATTTTAGAAGGGAAACTGTATCTGAGCATGAAAATGTAGTGTTTTGTGTGCACTGTATAATACATATGCACACAATGCATGTGTGTACTAAAAAGCACACCCACGCAACACACACACACACATACAAGACACTGAGTTATAATGCAAATGCCCCTTCTCAATACTGATAAGTCATCATTGAATTGCTGTTTATATGCCTGGGGTTTTAAAAGATCAGAAACAATCACTATGATTAAGAGACTGCTTCTCTTCTAAAATACTGAAATGTACTAAAAATTGATAGCTATTTAATGTTTCTCCATGGAACAATATCAACACCTCAAGTCTAAACAGCTTTGAAAAATATCAAGACTCAGTTTATATAAATAGTCTTGATACTTGGTATTTTAGTGTTCAATTAAACACATTTTCTCATATAAGAAAAAAGTTTTACCTTGCAAATTCAATTTTTATGAGATTAGGTTCCATTTTCATTTCTCACAGGTGGAGTGCTGCATTTAGGTTTAAATAGAAATAAGATGTAAACCATACTTAATGTTTTGCTTTTAAACTAGAATCTGTGATAAGATAAAGCATAACTAAAGCAGAATCCATGTTCATTATTCCAAAAGCCTCTCTGTTATTTTATCACCCACTTTTCTAATATAATAGTTTTCTAAGTTGTCAGTTGTAATATAAATATCTGCTAAAAGCTCTATTCAGGTTGTACTTCCACTAAATTTTAGCAGTACTAAAATTTGCTTCATACTCTTTCACATTTCAGGGTGGGTTGGAGAGAGACACAGCTCTCCATATGCAAGGTTGATCTAAAGCATTTAGGTTCAGGGCTTGGTGCTGGACACAGGCAGGCAGAAAGACACAGGCCTCAATGCAGACTAATCATGAGCCAAGCACTGGAGGGAGTGCTATCACAATGGTATCAAGAACTAAAGACACCTGGGTATTTTTCCTAAAGAATTAAAATCATCAAACTATAGCAATTTATGCATACATAAATTGCTCATAACAGCACAATGCAAAATAGCCAGACTATGGAACCAGCCTTGGTGTTCATCAGTGGATATATGGATGAAGAAACCATATATATACACAATGAAATTTTATTCAGCCATAAAGAAGAATCAAATGGTGTCATTTGCAGGAACATGGATGGAAATTGAGAGCATTATCTTAAGTGAAATAGCCAAACTCACCAAGTCAATCAATGTATGTTTTCTCTCATATGTAAAAGGCAGAGAAAAAAACAGAAAATCAAAGAGAATTCAGTAGAGTGGAAGGAAAGGGACCAGAGAAGGGAGGAGGGAAGGAAAAGGGGGGAAATACCAAGGAATAATTTTGACCAAATTATATCATTACATCATGTGCATGTACTAATATGGAACAATAAATACCACCATTATATACAATTACAGTGCACCAATAAAAATATGGGGAAAAATGGCTAAAGGGCCACAGAGAAGGGTTCTCAATTTGGTAGGCACAGAGGGCTGAGGGAAGTGGCCCAGAGAAGGAGTCTTCACAGAAGGTCTGTCAAGCTTCAAAGAATGAATAGGGTTTGGATAAGCAGGAATAGCATGGTGGGAGGTATAAGTGGGGAGCTGGTGGGTATGTCGTTCCTGGCAGTAATAGGTGAGTGTTCTGTGCCTGAGGATAGCAGCAAAAGGTAGGTTGTGGCCAAATCGTTCAGTCATAAATTTCATATTAAAGAACATGGATTTTAATCTTCAGCAGATTGGACGACAAAGGTGGAAAAACCACTGAAATCCAGTAGGAGCCTTTAGAATGTATATCACCCCAGAACAAGATATCAAGTTCATGAACCAGGGGGATGGAGTAAGAAAGGAGAAGACAGAGATGAAAGTCCTTATCGAGTGAGAATGTAAGAGACTGAGGGAAAAAAGAGAAGCTGAGCAAAAGGGTGCAGGATATGGTTCTTTTTTAAAAAATAATTAGAACTTTATAGTTATACATCGTAGTTGGATTTACCCCAACAAACTCCTACAAAGCTGGAATTCAATTTCAGTTCATGATCTTCCCATTCTCCCTCCCCTCCCCCACTCTCCTTCTTGTACTCTACTAGAAGTCCTTTCAGTCGTCTACTTGTTTATATTTGATTGATTCTTTTTACTTATACACGAAGGTGAAATTCCTTATATAATATATGGTATATTTATATATGCACATACCATAATTTTTTAAAGAATTCATTATGCATTGAGGAGGCAATTGTTCTCAGGTTTCATGTTGGGATGCTTTTCTTTAGCATCACTGAAATACCTGACAAGAACAATTAGAAGAGGAACAGCTTATTTTGGGCTCCTGATTTCAGAGGTTCGCCCATGGTAGGCTGACCCCTTGCTCTGGGTCTGAGGTAATGACAGAACATCACAGCAGAAGGGCATAGTGGAGGAAAGCTGCTAGTTCATGCAGCCAGGAAGCAAAGCAAGAGAGGGCCATGAGCCAGGGACAAAATATAGTCCCCAGGGGCACACCCCCAGTGACCTACTTCCTCCATTCATGCCTCACCTGCCTACAGTTATCATTCAGTCATCCATTCAAATTATTCTCCCATGAAATGGATCAATCCACTGATTAGGTTATAGCTCTCATAATGTTATCATCTCACCTCCAAATATTCCTGAACTAACAAATACATGAGCTTTTCAGGGCACACCTCATATCCAAACCCAAGGGATGCCTACCAAGAATGAGCAGTTTTGTAGGGGAATGTTATGATTTAAGGACATGTGTTGAAGTACAATCGAAGATGCATAAGTTTCCACTACTCTTAAAACTGAAGTAGATTTTGGAGTTAGAGATGAGGATCTCAACTAATTTCTTATTATGAAATTAAATATGGAGAGAATGAATAATAATCCATACAAGAAAGATAAACTGGAAAAGAAACATAGCAAGCCATTTCCATTTAAGCACTGCAATCTGTGTCATTTGATGATTATAATGTTGTCTTATGTATGTTTTTATTTTTCTAATTTGAAGTTTAATGTATATATAGTGAAGAATTGAAATCTAATTAGGTTCCTTTTAGAGCTAATCACTTTATAAATCTATTATTATAACATTTATATAGCACTCTTCAATTTACAAAGCCCTTTCCTCTAACACAGGAGCCAGGAATTGTTTGAGATTTCAGTAAAAAAAAAAAATGCTTTAGACCTGTCTTGCCTCCCTTCTGAATCATTGGACCCCATTATTTTATATGAATTTCATCCATTTTTTGCTGGCTTACTCTATGGATTTCATCCATGCAGCAGGTTCGATCCCCACTTTACACATGAAAAAGTCAGAATGACTGATTTGCTTGTAGTCAGCATCATTATAGGTATGTTATATTGAATAAGTGATACAGTCTTTCATATATATGCAGAACAATTCCTCCAGAATTAACAGTTTAAAACTATAATAAGTTTGTATTATCACAGTTTCTGGGGGTGGGGATTGTGTAGTAACTGAATGGATGGTTCTGGGCCCAGGTCCTCCATGAAGTTGCAGCCAAGATGGCAGCTGGAGCCTGAATGGGACATTCACATGCCTGGCAGGTTGATGCTGGCTGCTAGCAGGAGGTCTGTGTTTCTTTTTGGCTATTAATAGGAGGTTTTAAGATACAGGGACCTTTCCATAGGGCTGACTTGTATGTCCTCAAAATATTGTCAGGCTTTCCCCAGAAGGAGGGATCCAAGAGAAAGCTACAATTTTTTAGGGCCTGAACTGCAGGTCACATGCTATCATTTCTGCAAAATCCTATAAGTTATACAAATCATCTAATTTAATGTGGAAAGGGACTCTACAGGGACATGAGTATCTGGTGAAGGGAAGATGGGGATCACTGGTAACACTGACTACCATACTATCTTTATATATCTCAAATACTTTCACTTTCAACTTTTTACAAAGCACATCTTATTTCATTCTGATGCAAATTATAGACTCTCAAAGAGACATTTTTCTGTAAACATAAGTCAAGTTTCGCATGCATTTTTTTCATAATTTTTACTGGTGCGTGATAGTTGTAAATAATAGTGGGATTTGTTGATACATATTTGTACATGCACACAACATAAAAATGTAATTCAGGTAATATCATTCCATGCATTTTTTAGAGTTTTCAAAAATGTTTGAGGCTTCTAGTAATCATAAGTGTACAATCAAATAGTCATCTGTGGCCTATCCAATAGTAAAATTAAATGAGGAGGTACATCACACTTGATAATAAATGAGAGGTTTAAGTGAACTAATCATACCATTTATCTGTTTGAGTCATTAAAATAAATTACAACAAAGAAGGCCTCTGGAAACCACCCAAATGAATAGAATGTGCCATCAATCAAGGTGCCAGTTAGCTGAATTCTACACTTTGAGTTGTACATTTTTTTTTTCATTTTATTTATACATGACAGTAGAGTCTATTTTGACATATATATGGAGTATAACTTCCCATTTTTCTGGTTGTGGGTTATACATTTTCTACCATGTATTAGAACTTTTTAAAGACATGCAGGCCTTGTAGAAAAACTTGAGTAAAGTTCACATGTAGTTTTTATGTGTTACATAATGTTTTAAAAACCAGCTTCAACAGTGAAGTATTGATAGACTAGAAGAAAGTGACTCTGGAAAGACGACCCTTGTTTACCCATGAAAACTGAGTCTCTCATCTCAACAGTGGTGTCTACACACCATCACCATGGTGTAGAGCGACTTCTCTAAGCTCTTAAGCATGCACAAGCATCTCATGAATTAGCAGAAATCTTAGTTTGTTTCATCTTAACCTATTGCCCCATCTGGATGTTGCTAAATTCCTTGAATGAGAAGCCATATCTTTTTTTTTTTCATGAGTTATATTTTTTCTTTTTTTTTTTTTAATTTTTTATTGTTGGCTGTTCAAAACATTACATAGTTCTTGATATATCATATTTCACACTTTGATTCAAGTGGGTTATGAGCTCCCATTTTTACCCCATATACAGATTGCAGAATCACATCAGTTACACATTCATTGATTTACATATTGCCATACTAGTGTCTGTTGTGTTCTGCTGCCTTTCCTATCCTCTACTATCCCCCCTCCCCTCCCGTCCCCTCCCCTCTTCTCTCTCTGCCCCCTCTACTGACATTCATTTGTCCCCCTTGTATTATTTTTCCCTTTCCCCTCACTTCCTCTTGTATGTACTTTTGTATAACTCTGAGGGTCTCCTTCCATTTCCATGCTATTTCCCTTCTCTCTCCCTTTCCCTCCCACCTCTCATCCCTGTTTAATGTTAATCTTCTTCTCATGCTCTTCGACCCTACTCTGTTCTTAGTTACTCTCCTTATATCAAAGAAGACATTTGGCATTTGTTTTTTAGGGATTGGCTAGCTTCACTTAGCATAATCTGCTCTAATGCCATCCATTTCCCTGTAAATTCTATGATTTTGTCATTTTTTAATGCAGAGTAATACTCCATTGTGTATAAATGCCACATTTTTTTTATCCATTCATCTATTGAAGGGCATCTAGGTTGGTTCCACAGTCTTGCTATTGTGAATTGTGCTGCTATGAACATCGATGTAGCAGTGTCCCTGTAGCATGCTCTTTTTAGGTCTTTAGGGAATAGACCGAGAAGGGGAATAGCTGGGTCAAATGGTGGCTCCATTCCCAGCTTTCCAAGAGAAGCCATATCCTCAGCTTCACCTTCCTCATCACCCACTTACCCTCAAGCCTTCACAGTCTTTCTTGTGTTCCTTGCCCCCTGTCTGTTAGAATCACTGCCTCACAATCTCAACCACTGTGCACTCAACAGTGTTGGATGCTGTTAGAGCTCCCACCCTAGACTTCCTGAAAACTCTTCTGTGCTGTGTGACTCTTCTCTCCTTTGATCTGCCTTGATCTCTGCTGTTTCTGTCATCTCATAGTCTGACATCACAAAACAAAAGTTGCATTTTTGTTTTTTGGTTATTGACCTCAGCCCACTCCTTTGTGCCATCTGCTTTTATGCCTCATCCAACCACTTTGTTCAACCAATAATGGGTATTCCCTCATCTCTAATAGCTCCCAGGCTCCAAGTCCTTATAACACTTCAAACTCAGTACGTCTAAACAGAATTCCTCGTGCTGCACCCCACCACATCTTATCATTTCCCCAAAATACATCACTGTGCCCAGAGTTATCTAGTCACCTGGGCTTCTCCTTCTCCTTTGCAACTCACATTTTGTAAATCACTGAGCCCAATTACATCTGCCTCCCCGCTGTCTTCTGCATTCCCTATTTCTCTCCTCTCCACTCCCTGTATCATGGCCCATTCACCCTTTCATCACCTATTGCCTAAAGTCTAGGACAGTCCTCTTCCTTAGGCACTGGTATTAGTGTTCAAATCCTGAGAGCAAGCCCCACAGTATGTCTTCTTGATCAATTTTCCTTGTCCACCTTGCCCATACTATTTATTTCCTTTGCCAAGAACCACGCTTTTGCCTATTTCAGATTCCCTTAATCTCATGCATACCTTAAGATCCAAATCCAATACTCCTTTCTCCATAATTTCACAGGCACTTCCTTCTTTCTTAAAAGAATTGCTTCATCCTCTTGTATCTTTAAATGTTCTGCATCTTTTGGTGTACTTCTCATTTCATGTTAGATTGTCCTTTCTATCCTTCAAGGTTATAAGAAATCACAATCTTATTTTATTTAGCTGTTGTCCTCATGGTGCTTTCCATGTGGATTTTCATTTCGTGGTTTATTGTTTAGTGAATGACTCTTATTAACGAGCTTTTTAAAACCAAACAGCATAATTAGTACATATTTACCCAGTTTTTATAAATTAATTTGAAGGCATTCTTTCATCCTTGAGAACTGTGCATGACCACCTCTGGAAGCAATCTGGACGTGGGCTGAAATAGTGGCTGTGTTTGGAATTGCCAAACACATCTTTCATCTGAGTTACATCATGCTGTCTTGACCCCACACTGCAACTTATCTGCCACTTCTCATTTCAGGAAGAGTGGAGAAGAAAAGAGAACAAAAAGCAACTTCAGGTAAGATTTTGTTTTAATTGGCTCCGGCTTTATTTCCTGTTTATTTCCATCCTTAAAAATCTCTAGCTGTAATTTAGTGTTCAAAAATTCACATAGAGAGCAATGGCTTATCGTCCTTGAATTGAACAATATTAAATAATTTAATATAAATTAATACACTTAGCCCTTTTACTTTGACATTCGTCAATTATGTCCTTTTCATTCTATATATTCAAAAGAAAACGAGATGGAATGTATAATTTTTCATGATTATCTATCCAAAGGTAAGTCTTGCAACCAGAAATTTTAAAACATAGACATTGCAATAGTTGACAACTAGTTTCTTTCCCCCAGATGTCTATGAATCTCAATTGTTTCAAAAACCATTTGTGTAATTGATATATTTCAGAACAGTGTTAACTACCTGAGAAGAATCTTTACATTTGGGAGAAATTTTTTAAATGTTTCCACATCTAAATTCTGTAGCCACTCAGAGGTGAATGATGTTTTGGCAAAATGTCAGTGAACATAAAAGGGGTTGATATTTACTAGCTAATGAAAAAATAAACTTTTATATTTCCATATGTTCATTACTTTGTTGTGAGGTAAAACAAATTTTCACTTATGAAGTAAATCTTTATGATAGGGACTAACTTTCAGCTCACAATGCCCAGATATTGCTAATAATCATAGAGAATTCTCATTTGGCATATGTAAATATTCCCATTTCCCTTCCTAAGTCCCCATCAGCCCACTATTCCTATAAGAATTGGAAGGTGCTAATGTAAAGAAACATCCCTCTCAACACTACTATCTTTCAACTTCCTTTTTGTGTGTATGCTGGAGGGGGTTGGGGGGAATCTGTTAACAAGGTTTTATTTATGTTTCCAAACAGCCAGTATATTCTCCTATAGGAAACAGTCTACTTTAATTTAAAAGTGTGTAAATAGCATAAGTCCCTACCTCTTTTCTCCTCCTTAACTTTAGCATTCATCTCAAGCAAGTGGACAATTATTCTCTGTCCAACTTCCCTGTTAAATCTTGTTGTTTCCATTCTCTCTGATGATCTTTTAAAACCCAATCATAAATACAGAAAGAAAGAAATGTGAAGGCAAGAAACTGTCTGGCCTCCTCACAACTGTGATTACTTCCATTATTGCTCCTTGAGGGAAAATTATTTGTGCTGTTTCTAAAATTCTATTGCTGTGCGGCTGTAGGTACTGGCTTCTTAATTAAGGAAACCTTTTAGTTTGGAAGAAAGCTAAATTGACCAGAGTTTTCAACCAAATGCCTCTTTAAGTTCCTTCCATAGGGATCCTAAAGTTCTATGTGACCAATGTGACAAAAACTGTTAGAGACAGAGGCAGGGAACAATAGTCTACAGGGTTTTGAGGAATCTCCCTTTACTAATGGAGCTAATTTGCTCCATGTGATTCAACTTGTCTGATTTCTATGAGAAAAGGAAGTCAAGGATAACTAATGGATAAAGCCCAACTTATTGGGGAAGTTTGGAGAACTCCTTATTAGTTCAAACAACACAGACCATGCCCTCAAGAAATCTGTATGTGTAAAGATAGTCAGGATTTTCAAGATCCAGACACAAATTTTGCCAAAATAGTCATAAATACCCACAATCAATCATTTTGTGACCCTGGCCCACATATGCCATCTTCAGACAAAGTATGTGCTTAAGAGACCAAGAAGAGAATCATGGGCATCTCTATTTCTTCCTTCCTGCCTGCACTTTGTTGCTTGTTCTCTTAAAATTCTATATTCTGCCCGCTGGGTTAGACACCCCTATTGTTTACAGCTGGGTCCCGTCTCTCACCTGAGGAAAATCAATGGTAGGTCCTGGGCCCTTTCAATTTATCCCTATCCAATTGCACTAATCATAATGGAAACCAAAGGATTCAGAAAAGTATATTGTAGACAAATATATTTCCCATTCAACAGGAACCCACCAAGTTCCTCATAGTTTTTGTTGGTTAATTCTTTGCTTAAAGAATCATGCATCTAGATGAAAGTTACCCAGAGGTAAGTTTTTGCTTAGGATAAACAATAACTTCCTAACAAGGCTGGAAAGAATAAAATTACGTTAGTAAAGATGTACAAAGTCTAGGCATCTGTTACTCAGCTTTTCAGCACTATGACCAAAATACCTGACAAGATTGACTTAGAGAAAAAAGGATTTATTACAGCTCTTAGTTTCAGAGGTTTCAGTCCGTGGTTGGCTGGCTCCATTGCTTTGGGTCTGAGTGAGACACAACATCATGGTATGTTGAATTGTTTTTCCAAAATGGCAATGAATGTTGCCAAGTTATACATATTCTCTTGTGAGTTCTCTATGGCTTGTGTAAAACAGCATCATATTGGAAGCCATAACTATGGCAGAGGAAAGCCACTCAGCTCAGGCAACCAGGAAGTGGGGTAGGGCAGAGGAAGGGAAAGGGACATGGCACACCCATAGTGACTTACTTCCTTCAACCTTGACTCACCTGCCTACAGTTTCAACCACCTCCCAGGAGTCCACTCAGCTATCAATGGATTGGTCCACCGATGAGGTCAAAGTCCTCAGGTCCTCCCAAAAGTCCCACCTCTGAACACTGCTATATTGGGGACCAAGCCATCAACCCATGAGTAAGTCCTTGGGGCACATTCCATATCCAAATCACAACAGCACCCCTGTAAGGAATGTTGGCAGAAAGGGTCTGGTTAGATTATTCCTAAGGTTCTTTCCCATTTTATGTCTATGGTTCTACTTACTGTTATTACTTAATTTAAGTGAGTCTTTTATGTGTTAAAAATCAACACACAAAAACCTTAAATGGCTCACATTTTACTATTTTAACTAAGTGAATCATGTTCTAAAACTTAGGCTAATTTAGTTTGGACTGAGTTTCTCATACAGAATATATCTCAGGAGGCTAAGACTGTGAAATAAAATTGTCCTATAGTCTAGCAACTTGCACTTGGAATCAGTCTGCATTCTGATTATAATCCTAGTTACAGTTTCATATATAATGCTGTTTTCCATCATCCAAGAATAACTCATAAGAGAATATGTATAATGTGGCATGATACATTATCATTTTTGAAAAATAATTCAAAGCATATTCCCATTGACTCAAAGTTTGGATACCAATACCCTGTTCACAACATGGTCAGAAAAATCAAAGCCAAATTTGACTACTTGGCTTGGTGAACAATTATACCACATACTTTAAAGTATGGTGGTATAATGGCAACTGGACAAAATATGAAGAGTCAAGTTCTTGTTATCATCCATTTCCCTTGAACCAAGGGGCACTCAACCACTGAGCCACATCCCAGCCCTTTTTATATTTTATTTAAGAGACAGGGTCTCTGAGTTACTCAGACCCTTGTTAAGTTAATGAGGATGACTTTGAACTCATGGTCCTCCTGCCTCAGCCTCTCAAGCTGCTGGGATTACAGGTGTGTGCTACCATGCCCAGCCATTGATTGTTTTAATGACCCAATTTCTTCACCAGAAACATAGAAAAAGCTGGGTGCATTGGCACACACCTGTAACCCCAGTGATTCAGTAGGTTGAGGCAGGAGGATGACAAGTTCAAGGCCAGTCTCAGCAACTTAGCAAGACCTTATCTTAAAATAAAAAAACTAAATAATTCAGGGGTAGAAAGTCCTGGGTTTGATAGCCAGTACTAAAAAAAAAATAGGAACAATGATCATTTTATATAAAAATGCTACTAAGTTTGAAGTACCTGAATTAGAAGAAATGCCTACGTTGAATCCATAGAATTTTTTTTTGGTGGGGGGTGGCAGGATATACCCAGTATTGAACCCAGGGGCACGAGACCACTAAGCAACATCCCTATCCCTATTTGTATTTTCTACAGAGACAAGGTCCTACTGAGTTCCTTAGTGTCTCCTTTTTGCTGAGACTTGGTTGAACTCTCAATCCTCCTGCCTCAGCCTCCCAAGCTGTTGGGAAGTCCATAGAATTCTTGATATTAAAAAACAACTTAGTATAAAATACAGTGAAAAATTCTTATAAAGAGGAGTGCTTCATAAGTTATTGTTTAGAAAATCTGTTAGAAGGCTTATTAAGGTAAGTAAGAGACACCATCTGTTAAGTATATATTGTTCCCAATTTTTCCAACAAGAATCCTTTCAACTTCAGTTAAATATTAAGTAAAGAGCAGTCCTAGTGGAACAGAGAATGGAGTGATCAGTAGAGATGATAATACATATTGTAAAATGAAGCTGTATACTTTCTATTTATGGCATTAGAGCATCCATAAAGTTAGCAATGGTTTGTTCATTTGCATAATCTACAGTTACCAATAGTGAAGAACAGTGCTATTGTTTTTCTCAACTCAAAAGGTGAAATTTATTATTGGAAATTTAGCACACAGTAGAACACCTGCTTTACAAACTCAGTCCTTTGGTATCTACTTTAGACTGGGCTTTTTTGTTTCTTGGAAATGTTTTGAACAGCAATAACACCTCCAGTTTAAAACATTTTCACACACTTTCAATATGTATCCCTTCAGAATAAAATACTGAAGAAAAATTTCCACCTGTGAGTGAATAAAATGTTTACTTTCTTATATATTACTTATTTATTGGTTGTAAATTTTCAAGTAGATACACACTTAGCATGGATTTCTTCTGTCATTACCATTTTTGTATATTTTTGTCATAGTTCCCATATACTATCAAAAATACCCTCAAAATTAAGTATGAGGAAGATCTAATTTGTCTTAGTTTTAATTATCAGTGACGAACATCAAACTTACAAAGTCAGCAGTACAGATAACATTTGAGAACCATCGTTTTTTAAAAGTCCAATTTTTGAACAACAATATTTTTTTAAAGAGAGAGAGACAGAGAATTTTTTAATATTTATTTTTTAGTTTTTGGTGGACACAGCATCTTTGTTTATTTTTTATGTGGTGCTGAGGATCAAACCCAGCGCCCCGCACATGCCAGGCCAGCATGTTACCACTTGAGCCACATCCCCAGCCTCGCACACCAATATTTTGTAATATCTCTCTGTATTTTACTCTCCTTTGAGAATGATTATTCCAAATAATCAAATTATTTGAAAATGTTACCATTCCAACATGTTTATGTCCTTCAAAAGCTTTTTATTTTTTCCTTGAAGCCACGTCATTTGGCAGCACAAAAAGTGCAGGAAAAGTATCTGAGGCATTTGTAAGTTGATAACATTCAATTTTATAAACATCTTCTTGATCCACATCTTTATAGTCCTGCTGAGGATGCAAAGGTGAGTTCAGTATGGGATAAATGTCCTCAGTTCAGTCACTCTCTGCTCAGGGAGAAAGGCAAGTACTGAGGATTACAGCACAGTATGAAGAGTGCCTTTTAGAAAATTATGTACAGTATTTCATGAGGAATTCAAAGAAGGCTTCCTGAAAGAGGGGAAATTGGCATCAATCCTTGACAAAAGAATGGGAGTAGTTTACCAGGTACAAGATGGGAAAGGGCTGGCTGTCCAGAGAGACAGAGACAAGCAAAAGCGTGGCCTATGGAGGGACAGGTCAGTGGTGTAGTAAGTGGACAGGTCAGTGGTTTAGGGCACAGTCATAGACCAGAGGCAGAAGGTGTGGCCAGAAAAGTAGGTGTGAGCCATAATCCACAGGGACATCTGTGCCATTCCATAAAATTTGCACTTTGTGCAGTAGACGCTAAAAACTCACCAAGTCCAAGCGATTACAGGATCCATTTTCCTTTTCCAAGGATCCATTCACTAGAAGTATGGAAAGGCAGAGGAACTGCCTGGGGATGTGGAAATCAGGTGACTTCTCATTTTAATACCTAAGAATAAAAGAATGAAGGTCCCAGGTGTCTTTACCAGGACAAGGACATTAGAGAGGAAGCCAGAGAAATGGAATACAGATGCAGATGGAATTGACTGGACTGACTGGATATGGGAAGCATGGGAGGATGACTCCCAGCTTTCCAGCCTGAGATGAGGTGAAGGGCCACGTGTATAGAAAGCACAGAAGGAGGGACAAGTTTGACAGGGTCGAGAATCAATGCCACCATGTCTTTGTTGATGATACCTGGCTTATGAGATACAAAGGCAAAACTGTTAAGAATGTTGAACAACTAACAGGCAATACAGCTGATACATCCTGGAGCTCCAGAGAGATGTCTGGGACACAGCTTCACCTTTTAAGTCATTGGTACCCGGATAAGAGGTGAAGTCCTAGTTAGGAGTGAGCTTACCCAGAGGGAGTTGGGGGTGTGAGAAGAGAAGAGGCAGGATGCATCGCTGGAAAATTCCTAACATTAATGAAGAACACATTAAGAGAAGTGGGATCCTAAGAAAGACCAAGGATGTCCTCTGAAAATGGGTGGCAGTCTCTGTCTCTGAATCCCAGGGAGGAAGAGAATGAGAAGAAGGAAGAAATGTTCAAGGCATGCCACAATGAGCAGTATAATAAGCACTGGAAATGTCTTTTGGAGTTAGAAAAAGGGGGGCAGATCCCACAGAGAAATTATTTTTTCAGGGGTTCTATAAATGAAAATCAGATAATAGTGGTTGAATAAGGGAGTACAGAACAAATGCAGACTTCTCAAAGAGTTTTTGAAGGGAAAGGAGAGAGGAAGAAGAGACAGACAGAAACTCAATCATGAAGTCAGAGAATGGATGTCATTTCAGTTTCTATGCTTAGTGCCTTCCATTTACCCGAAAAAGGAACTTATGAGGATTCTTTAGGAAAAGTTAATTGCTGAAGGTTGCATACACTTACTAGAGGAACAGAAACACAATCTATTCAGGGACTTGCTGGAACCAGCTTGTACCATCTGGAAAGATACCTGTGACTACTGACTGTGGCCATCTCTTCCCAACTCTGCATTCAGGCCATGAAGATACCTTCAGATCGGCCATGGTGGGAGTCTTCACACCATAGAAACTGGCAAACACTACAAACCAGAGTTGGTCCGGCTTTAAATATTGACCAGTGCACTGTTGGAATAGCAAAGCCTGGGAATTTCCCACAGCTTTGCAAATGGGACTTGGTCAAAGTCACTTCTTCAGCTAACTCTGAGACCTCAATCCAGACCTGTGATTGACAACCAGCCTAACATGTACCCAGACCTCTGTTGAAAAAAAAAAGTAGTAAATTATTCTTTCCTCATATCCTGTGCCCAAGTGGTCCAGGTTGGAAATTCTTCTATTTATCCATTCTCTAGGACTAAGCTACCAATTTTCTGCTTTGGCCTCCTGGGCAATCCATCCCCAGAGTGTTTGCTTTTTAAGGAAGCTCTCTTGAAGAACTGGTTCTCTGAACTGTGTTAATGAACTCTATTTTAAAAATAGCCAATTTTCTCTGGATTTCTGATTTCAGAATAATATTTATTGTTGAGTGAAATAAAGTCTCTTAGATGCACTTTTCCATCCACAAAATAAAAGACTTGCATTGGGGCTGTTCGTTAAAAGAAGTCTTGAAGAGTTTATTTTTAAACAAACTTCATTTTCCAGACAGTAGAATTTATGCTAGAGAATAAATAACAACACAGCTGTGCCACATTATTTTGCAAATACCTTAAACTTCATTGTGTAACACTGCATTTAAAGAGTGTTTTTATGCAAACTAAACAAATCTGAAATGATAAGTAGCTAGTGTAGGAGAAACTGCTGTGTCACACCAAGTAGTCAGAGTAGAAATATAAAAACACCTCCCTGAAATTCCTTCCACATGTTTGATGTTTAACTTGGATTGCTATTATAGTGAGCATAACAGGACTGATTTGCATTCCATTGAGACTTGAAACATGAATTCTTTAGATGTGGGGAAAATAGTATCTTCAGTCATTCACAATAGATTTCATGTTAAAGCAACATGCCCCAGTGTATAAATGAGAGAAACTTACCTCTGTGGCCATTCTTTAAATATGTATGTGGTCCTTGCACCTGAAAAAAAAGAAATGAGGAAAAGTTTTATCATTTGTGTTTGCCAAAACGACTTCAGGTTTCCATCTTAAATTAAATATTCTGTTTTTAAAAGAAGTCACGAGGAATTCCCAATTAAAATGGAAATTAACTCTAATAAAAATGGACTTTCATGAGCTGAATGATCTTATTAAGCCAGCACAGAACCAAGCAGTTTGCAAAAAAAAAAAATTAAGCTCATGCTAATTTGAATTTATTATGAAAGTGTACCTTATGTGTGTATGTTATGTTATCAGTCAATATAATAGTATATATAAAATAATGTAGAAATGTACATAAAAGTATGTGTAGTAGACTTTTTTCTGACATGATTTGGGCATGGAACATTTCAGGAAAATGCAGATTTTGATGTTAAAAGTGCCATTTACACAAACAAAGCAGGAAAAATACACACAGAAATAAAATACCAGTGATCCTCATACTTACTTACAAAAGGAGTCTTAAGTCATACCTGATTTTCCCATGGGGAAAAAACATGAGGTTGTATTTCTAACCAAAGAATGGATGCCCAACTTTTATTTTTTGAATAGACATGACCACAAACATTTTAATCAACAGTAAATGATATACTTGTATACTGTGTAACCTAAAGCCCTCTAAAGTAAATGCATGTCATTTGAGCTGAGCAATGCAGAAATCGATCCTATAGATTGTCTTATTCTTTCACTGAAATCCCCAGATAAGAAAGAGGCTTTGCAGGACAGCAGAGCCACCAGGAGGAACTAAGAAGCCAAGAAACACCTGAAGCCTGCTCCTGTCGCAAGTGGGAATCTAACTTGTATGGCAGTTTCAGAAACTCTGGAAAAGGCCAAGGCTTAGTGGGAGAATTAGAGACTCCAAGGGACGTCACATTGTAGGGAACACCAGAACCAGGGTCCTCTTTCAGAAGTGGTTGAGTGATCGATTGACTAATTCACACTGAGAAACTAATGAATGGCCGTGGATCACCATGTTATTGATTATAGATGGCACATCAGAGTTCTCGTAGAGACACTCATCAGTGCTCTCGTAGAGAGCACTTACAGGAGGGGATGACTCTGAGCATGGCCCACACCTCCACATGAACATCACTCTTGTTCAATCTTCACAGAAGGTCTCTTGAACCCTCTCTTGCCTACATCTGTTTGTTTATACATTGCTCCTACGTCCTGGCTATTAGTAAGACTGTGCATTTCTGTGCAACACATTTCTGACTATACAGAAACAACCTACATTTCTCACTCTGGTCTGCTCTTTTTGTCTTCATAAATGTCCCTGAGATGCATTCTTACTACATGTTCTCTAAAAACACAGCTTTCGGTCCCACTAGCATTCAAAGAGACAAACAACATACCATATTCAAAACCTGACTTTATTTCATGCATTTTTTCTTGTTTTTCTTTAGACATTTTTTCTAATATTTTCTAACTACCTAAACTTGCAGACTTCCTTGCCATTTTAAAAGTTTCATCCAGGATGAAAGCAAATGTGAACTACATTAAATTTGAGTTTTTTCATTGACCTTCATGGTACCTAGAAATGCATGAAATCTTACTAGAACATATAGTTATTTTCTCTATATATTTTTTTTAATTTTTAAATTTATTTTTAAAAAATCATGATAAAGTGAATATAACAAAACCTACCGCAATGACCATTTTAAAGTGTTAAAATGATTTAGCAACATTATACATTGTTGTGCTACCACTACCACCATCCAGTCACTGAACTCTTTTCATCTATAAAACTGAAATTCTGATCCCATTGAACCCAATACTCCATTTCCCCCTTCCCAGCCTCTGACAGCCAGCATTCTCTTTTCTGTCCCAATCAATTTGACTACTCTGGATATTTCAATAAGTGGAACCATACAATATTTGTGTATTTGTGGCTAGCTTATTTCATAATGTCCTCCAGTTTCATTCATGTTGAAGCATGTGTTAGAATTTCCTTCCTTTCTGCAGACTGGGTGATATCCACTTGTTTATTCACGCCACATTTTATTTATCCATTCATCTCTTAATGAACACTTGGATAACATCCAGATTTTGACCATGGTGAATGAATAATCCTGCTACAATCATGGATGCACAAATGTCTCTTTTAAATATATATATATATATATACATATATATATATATATATATATATATATATATATATATATATATACATATATATATATATATATTCCCAGAGGTAGAATTGTTAAGTTATATGGTAATCTACAAGGTTTTAATTTAGCAATAATTACTAAATTTGTAAGACTCCCAATCTCATCATTTATGTGTTGGCTTATTTGTTGCTATTGTTGGTGGTGATTTTTACTCCCTTGTGCTTTCTCCTAGATTAGCAGTACCCAACTAAAAAAAAATCATACAACCCACATATATGTCAATCTGATTGAATGATTAGTTGCATTTTTAAAAGTGAAAAAAAAATGAAATTAGTAACATTATTTAAACTACTATGCTAAAAGTATTATCATTGTAGCATGTAATCAATATAAGATGCTAAAAATGATACATATTCTGAACATGTGTATTACAGTAAAAAAAAAATCAGTAGTTTATATGATATAGCAGTTACAGATAAGTGTAGTCTACCTAGACAATAAAGGTATATTTTATGGAAAACTATTTTTTACTGCTTCAGTGTTTTAATTAAAATTTAAATTAATTAGAATTGTGCTAGTCACATGTCAAGTGCTCAGTAGCCACCTGTGGCTTGGGGTTACCATGGTGAACTGCACAGAGCTGAACACCATTGCTGGCACTTCCATGGGACAGTGCTGCTCTAGGTTATGATCTTTCTGAGGGCAGGGAATTGGATCTTGGTCACTGTCACAGCCTCATCACCTGGTTCATAATAAGTGTTCAAAATGTACTTGCCGGATGATAAGCTAAATTTACTCACCAAACATTTAACTGGAGGCTCACCATTTGCCAGGTATTGTCATGACCCTGGCACCGCGTGGAGTGAGCTTATATAAGCAACATTCCTGTCCCAGGATGTCTTTGCAAAGACTGAGGTTGTTACAGGTTTTATTTGCTTAATTTATGAACTAGATTTTGAATGAAATGGGAAAATATACTGAAAACAAAGAAGTTGCTTGTACAGGTCTTTGTTTAATCTCAGTGAATACTGATTTTAAAAAATGAAGGAAAAAGTGGCTTTGTCAACCAAAAGACTGGAAAATGGCCCTGTGAGTTTGCTCAGGAAACAAGTCCCTAAGAATGGTGGACATGGATTACAAAGATTTGACTAGAGAAAAGCAGAGACACGGGAACATTCGCAAGGAGGGTCAAAATACTTGAGACAGAGCAGTGCATTTGAAGAGGTACAAAGGATTATCTCTAACCAACCCCAGGGCCATAAATCTATAAATTAAAATGCAAACTTTATTCAGCATCCTAATTCATTTTGGAAGAGAAGTTATTCATTCATTTATTGAATAATTCTTAGCAGAATGCTTATTATTTACTACTACGAGTCAAGGGAAAAACACCAAAGTTATTTATGAAGTAAAGACACACACACACACACACACACACACATGCTTCTTTTGATTTGATGGTTTGGAGGAAATGAAGAGTAGAATAGTATTTTCTGAATTTTGCCTTCGGATTCATGATTGATCAATTTTGTTTGCCCTTGAATGAGTATTTGCCTAAAGAGATGATGAATATTACCTTCTCAGCATATTGTAACATGAAAAAGAGAATAAAAACCACTGCTTTTCATCGCTCATTGTCTTTATTTCACTTGTCGGTTTGCAGTATTCTGCTACTACTAAAAAACGTACGTAAATACAAGGAAAGCATATTACCTGCATGCAGAATTCCTCTCCTACCTACATGCTATTGAAAACAGGAGTCTAGGTCCAAAAGTCATTTGGGGGTTGGACTGAAGAGAGATTGCAGGATGTCACTAGCATCTGTCTTTTACACAATTCTTTGTTGCATCCCTTTTAATTGCAATCAAACACATTTATCAGTGACTGATTGGAAATTAATATAGAGACCTCTAAATTAAAAAAAATAATAGGATATCTTTGTTAAGGAACGTTTTATTCTTATTTTTATTGCAAAATGAGCCTAGCCAGTGTTTGTATGCCTGCCCAGTGATTGCTGTCTTCGGCACATCCTCCACAATGGAGAACAGTACTAGTCACTGTGTGCTAGAGGGACAGCTGTGCACGGACTTCCTGGGAATGATAAGGGCATTTGTTAATATCAAGTGATAGCATTCAAAGTATCCTTCAACGTGTTTGAAGAATCACTGCTATGAAGTTTTTAAAAATGTCCTCATATTCAAAACTAAATTTAATTCATATGTAACTATTGTGGTTGTATAAAATATTAAATTGCAACATTAAATGATTTAGCTACCATAATTGTTGATCTAAAATAATCCAACCCATAAAAGGTCATGACTATATGATATGTAATGCTATTTGGGGCTGTTGTGTATATTATATCTTCTTTTTTTAACCCAATGTGAATGTAGAGAATATTTTTTAGTGTACATTATAAATTCATTGTGAAAATTTATTTTTCTAGTTTTGAACTAGAATGCTAGGAAGAAAATATACATCTTCCTTATGAAAAAGAATATGTATAATATATATATATATTTTTTTTTCTTTTTTCTTTTTTTGACCCATTACAGAAGTCTTTCAATTACAGCTTCCCAGCACATCTGGCTAAGATCTTGGTTTGACACTTAAGGACCAGTAATGTCCAGTTCTTGTTGTTCTATTCTAGTTGCAATGTTTGAATTCCACTGAACTGCTCAGGAAGCATTTAATATTTCTGTTTTGCAACAATGTTTAATTATCTGAATGGTTTGAAAGTTGGCAGTAGTCAAAGTCTTTGAGAGATTGCAAAAATTAAACAAACAAAAACTAAATGACCTGAAAGATGGATCTCATTATCTTCTGTTTTTAAATAATGTATAGTGATTGGTGGCAGAAATAGATAAAGCAAGCAGATGCCTCAAATCAACTTGATTTTTTAAAAATCTTTTCTCTTTGAAGACACTGCCTGTTTCTAGTATAAACACCAGAGAATCTACTGCAGAACAAGTTAGACATCAAACTCTTTCTACTAGGGGATGGTCAAATTTAACATTGTCACTCATGAGAAAAATGTCAAAGGAATATCTCTGTACTGAGTGAAAAGTAAAATATTTGCATATAAGATGATACCTATGTGAGGACATTCAGTTCATGTTTGATGATAGAAATGCAAACACCAAGGCAAAGATGTGACTGATTAAGTTTTTTAACCATTTGATTTCATAATTTATATAAACAAAATAATACAGTATAGTTTACTATTCTGATGGAGATCTAGGTAAAAAAAAAATAGACCACCAATGTGACCCTTCAGTACATAAGTGCTCTTCAGGGCAGAGGAGTAGGGAAGATTAACAAAACTCAGTTCTGAGCATTTGAAATCAGAAAAAAAAAATCATAATTTTTAGCAACTCCGCATTTCTTCATACTCACCCCTGCCTCCACCAGCTCCTGGTATGTTCTAGAGATCTGCTATACATCATACTTGTAGCTAACCATTTTGGATTGTACACTTAAAAGTCTGTTAAAAGGGTAGATTTTGTTTCAATGTTCTTGCCATGATAAAATATAATTTTAAATATGATAAATAGTCAAGTTCTATCTACAAAAAAGATTGGCTGATTGTAGTTGTAAATATATTTAAAAAGTGAGCAAAGTATCAAAATCAGTCATACAGTGGTCCAGCTCTCTGTCTCAGGTAATGAGAGATTTGAAACATACTGATCCCACCCAGTAGGTGGGCAGTTTTGACACCACTTACCTCCATCTGAAGTGGGGAGAGAGTTATCTTCAGAAAGAAACTTTTCAATGTTTCTCTTTCTATATAGGTGAAAATGTTCATAATAAAATATTGGAAAGCTAAAAAGAAAAGAAAAGGAAAAAAAAGAACATAGTGCCTTTGCTTTCTCCTTCCGTACAAACTCTATATTTCAACTCTAGGTCACATCATTTAACCCTAAGTTACATTACCTTTCCAGAAATGCTTGTTGGAGTGGGCAATCACACTGGGTCTTCCAGACAGCTCAGGTGAGCAAAGAGGCAAAAGGGATTTCCTTTTTACATCCATCTTTCTTTCTGCCCTAAAACTAAAGAAAAAGGAAAGATGAAAGCCGGATCATCCTCAGTTTGGGGACGTATCTACAAGGCAGGTCCCCTCTTCCTATGTGCCAGCAGACTAGCTTATGCAGCGTGTTCCCCTCTTCTCACCAATTTCGATCATCCAGTGTCTGTATTCATCTATGTGCAAAATATCACATACACTATTAGACTGCCAAGAGGTGTTTGCACTTTTGAATTCTATGAATGAATAAAAAGATATAATACGTAGCACTTGTATTTTCTACTTTTTAAACAGCATTACATATTTAAGTTGTACAACTTGGTATATATATGTATATATGTACACATATACACACACATATATATATACAAGCATAAATACAAACACTGTGGACCAATAACCACATTAAGCTAATGAATACATCTGTAAAGTTACATAGGTACTCTGTGTATGAGTGAGTGAGTGTGTGTGTGTGTGTGTGTGTGTGGTGTAGAACACTTGAGATCTGTTTTCTTAGCAAATTTCCAGTATACTAAACAGTATTGTTGACTACTGTCACCATGCTGTACAGGGGAGCATCAGAATGCATCCATTTGCATAACTGAAACTTGGTAGATTCTGACTAATATCTCCCAATTCCTTCATCCTCCAACCTCTGGCAACCACCATTCTATTTTCTGCTTCTATAAGATCTAATTTTTTAGATTTCTCATATAAGTAAGGTTATGTGGTATTTGTAACTTATTTTATTTAGTATAATATTCTGCATTTTGTATTCATGCTCTCTTAAAGGGCAGGATTTTCTTTTTCTCAATACTGAAAAATATCCCTCTCTCTCTCTCTCTCTCTCTCTCTCTCTCTCTCTCTGTGTATGTGTGTATGTGTGTGTGTGTGTGTGTTTTACAGCTTCGTAATCCATCCATTGTCAACAGACATATAGGTCATTCCCATGCCTTAGCTATTGTGAATAATGCTATCATTACCTTAGGATATCATGCAACTCAATAGCAAAAAAAAAAAACAACAA
This sequence comes from Marmota flaviventris, assembly GCF_047511675.1. Classification (NCBI taxonomy): domain Eukaryota; kingdom Metazoa; phylum Chordata; class Mammalia; order Rodentia; family Sciuridae; genus Marmota; species Marmota flaviventris. The sequence goes on from NC_092513.1 coordinate 44,029,299, forward strand.
CAACAACTAGTAATCCAATTTTAAAATGGGCAAAAAGTATGAATAAGACATTTTTCTAAAGGATGTATACAAATGGCCAACAGGCATTGGAAAAGTTGCTCAGTATCACTAATAATCAGAGAAATTCAAATCAAAACTACATTGAGAGATAATCTCACAACTGCTTGAAAGGCTGTTATCAAAAAGACAAAAGATAACAAGTATGGGAGAGAGGATGTCGTTGGAAGGGAACCCTGGTCCACTGTTGGTGGGAATGTGAATTGATACAGCTATAATAGAAGACACTATGGAGACTCCTCAAAAAATTAATAATAGAGCTACCTTATGGTCCAGCAGTCCCACTACTGGATATGTATCCAGAAGAATTGAAATAGGTTTCTCAAAGAAACATTTTCAACTTTTTAGCTGGTTTTTCTAATTTTTAATAACTTGCTTAGGTGATCTCATATTTTTTCTATTTTCAGTTGGTCAATATCTATTGGAAGAGAACTGCATTTTGAGTGGTCACACTTTAGTTACTACATTAGCTAGAGTAGTAGATGAAGACACCTCTGAACAGGTGGCATTTGAACTGAATCCTGATCAGTGTGAAAGAACCAGTCATGAGCAGAGTTGAAAGAAGAAGGAATGGCAAATTTAAAGGCCCCGAGTCAGGACAGGCTTTGTGGGTTGAGGGGACAAAGAATGAAGTCCATGTGGTAGAGAATGGTGTACAAGGATGAGTATATGTAGGCAGCATATCACTCATATGGGGCCTTCTAGATTACTGTAAGAAGTTTGGATTTTATGATATTTCAATGGAAAATCCCTAGAGAACTTTAAACAAGGATATGAGATGAATTGTTTTTCCTTTAAATACTCGGACTTAGAAGAGATTCTAGAAAAGAAGCGGAAATTATAAGACTATTTAGAAAGCCATTTAAGTTTACCAAAAGAAAAACAGAGAGGCCTGGTCCAGGGTGATTTCAGTAGATATGAGATACTATCACATTCAGAATGTATTTTTGAAATAGGTCATTCTGATGGAAGGATTGGATATAGGAAAAATAAGAATAGAATGATAAAGAATGACTTTAAGTTTTGGGCTTGATCAAGTTGGTGAATAATACCGTTAGCTGGGATGTAGCAGAACATGATAGGAACAGGGTTGGAGCTGAGGCTAAAAGGTGAGTTCAATAAATGTTTCTTGAAAGAAAAAAAAAAGGTGAGTTCAATATAGTGTATCTTAAATTTGAAATGACTAATACCTATCCAAATAAATATGCTTCCTGGATGTCAACTTCAATCATCTGGTGAGAGATAATAGGGGAGTTAACCAAGGAAGTATCAGTGGGAAGGGAAAAGGGGGCAGATTTGAAAAATATTTGAAAAGCCAAAACTAAACAGGATGTGGCTATTGATGGCAGGTGAGGGAATTTCCTCCTTGCAGTCTGGCTAAGAGGAGCTTACCTGATGAAATTACACACTTGAATTGGAAGCATGTTTACATTATTCCTTCCTTCCTCTGCCTTTTTGAAATTGCTTTGTGAAGGTACCTTGTCCTTCCAACTCTAAGGTCAGGGACCAATCACCCACACACAGCAGCCTACGGAATAATACAAGATCTGTGTCTGGGAGGAATATTCTGGAGACTATTTGGTGCTAATTTTTCATTTTATAAATGAAATGAATACAGTCCTGAGAGGTTCACTTGCTAAAGGTCACACACCAGCTTTCAGGAAAAGTCTGCAATGTTATTGGAAGCGTTCCCCTTTTGCTCCAATTCTACTTGTGGGGCAACCTTCAAAGGATGAAGCTTCATCCCTTGTATGTCAGAAAATTGGGTCTGTCCTGGAAGGAGTCAGTGTAAAGGTTACCAGGGCAGGCTCCAGTATCCAACTGCCAGCACCAGACTCCTCACGGGGCCCCTCTAGATCATATGACCTGACTTGCTCACCTCATATGTGAAATGGAGATGGTAATACTTTAATTTTATGGAGTTCTTATAAGGACTAAGTGAATAATGCCTGCCAAGCCCTTGGCGTAAGTCGAGCTCATGGAAGGTTCACAATAAATTTTAGCCATCTTTTTTATTGCTTTGGGTGATTACTTGATATCACTTGCCTCTGTCTTGTAGCATGTAGGACGCCAACATTAATAACAAACACAGAAGTTGATTGCTCTGGTATGAAGGGTGCATGAAATAATTGTAGGTGAGTACTGAAGGGAGAAAAGAAGGAAGAAAGGAGGGAGGGAAAGAAGAAGGGAGGCTCCAATATGGAAAGATCTTTCTTATAATCTGGCCCACATACTGAAATGTGAAAATGTAGCAGGTATTTCTTTTTAGTTTTTTTTTAATATCTAATTAGTTTCATATGACAGTAGAATGCACTTTGACACATCACACATAAAAGGAGTATAATTTCTCATTCTTCTGGTTGTACATTATGTAGAATCACACTGGTCATGTAGTCATGTATGTACATAGTGTCCGATTCATTCTACTATCCTTCCTATCCCCATCCATACCCCTCCCATCCCTTCACTCCCTCTGCCTAATCCAAAGTATCTCTACACTTCCCTGCCCACCCCCATTGTGAATTAGCATCTGCATATCAGAGAAACTATTTGGCCTTTGGTTTGGGGGGATTAGCTTATTTTACTTAGCATGATATTCTCCAGCTCCATTCATTTACCGGCAAATATCTTAATTTCATTTTTCTTTAAGGCTGAATAATATTCTATCATATATATATATATATATATATATATATATATATATATATATATATATATATATTATATATTTATATATATATAATATATATATACATATATATATATATATATATATATATATATATATATATATATATATCACATTGTTATCCATTCATCTGTTGAAGAACACCTTGGTTGGTTCCATAGTTTAGCTCTTGTGAGTTGAGCTGCTATAAACATTGATGTGGCTGCTGCATCACTGTATTGTGGCAGGTATTTTTATTGTGAATGTTACCCCTTTTCTGACCTGCAAAATATTCAGCCTGTTACCAGAAAATGGGAGAGGTAGAGAAAGATGGTGTGTCTCTGCAGGGTAGTTACTGTCAGAAGTTTGCTGTTGTTTCTAATGCTAAACTCAGTTCCTGAACTTCTCAGGTTGTACCTTCCAGATGTTTCTGTGTGCCAGTTATAGGCTACAGAAAGAACAGAGACAAAGTGCTCTCCTTCCATGAGCTTGCATGAGACAGAGACAATTGACAAGAGGATTTACTGAAGCACAGAAGCTTCAGTAGACTGGGTGCTGTGAGGATTGGCAGCATGGACTCATGGTCAGAGCACCAGAGTTTGGATCCAGCACTGGGAAACTTTGTGACCTTGTCAAATTAGCAAGCTCTCTAAGCCACAGTCTTTACCTATAAAGTAGTGACAGTGATGATACTGAAGGAAGAAATAAGGTTAAGGAACAAATAAGTTGATACCCGTAAGGGACTTGGCCTGGCATGCAGTCCACTCCTGCACCATTGTCTGACTCCCAGCAAGAAACAATGGTGGCTCAGAGGATGGCCACTCTGAACACTGAGATGTGAAATCCTCCAGTTTAGATCTTGAAGAAGGAATGGGACATTTTCAAATAGAAGGAAAAGAGTTAGTCCAGTCTTGTGAATATAAATAGATGTGGCCTACCCAAGTGATTTCCAGAACTGGTATAAGAGTATTGAGTTACGCAGGTAAGTAAGGATCCTATTTTAGTGAGCACTGGATGCTGAGTTAGACTGGCTCCTGTCATAGTGAGAAGTAATTAGAGTTTTTTGAAGAGGATATTAGCATGGGCAAGGCGATTTTTAAACAATTGATTTGGTAAATCAAAATGAGGATGGAGACTGAAATCAGGAGTACCAAGTTGGGGACAGTTGCAAAAAAGTCTGGGCTTTGTTGTACTAAGAACCTTAGTTGGAATATTGTCAACATAGAAAAAGAATGAGCATAAGATATAAAAAAAAAAAAAAAAAACATCAAAAGGTGACCGTATGGAAGCAAGTATAGGGATGAGATGCCTGGGAGATGTCAAAGTCACATGCCTGGATGGCAGGAAGGACTGTCTCTATAACAGATAGTAAGTTCGGCGGATGAATGGTTTGGTGAAAAGCATTTATGTGTTTCATTCAAGTATCTCTGCACTTGATCCAACCATAGACCCACGTGGGAGCTAGAATTTGTAGAAGCAAAATTGAAGTTCAAGAGAAGCCAAAACTAAAGCTAAGGAGATTAGCCTAAGCTAAGGAGACATAAATCTATATATCCAGAAAGCACTATGTGGGGTTGAGGGGGAATGAATACAACATATAAAGGAAAAACATAGTAACGGCTTGGCCGCGAAGAACTTCTGTATTTATTGTCCTATTTCACAGAATTTAAAAGCTGCATTGGATATTAAGACATTTTGTAGAATAGGGAATGAAGGCTCAGAGAAGCTAAGTGAATGGGTTTTCTACCAGGTAGCAGAGAATCAGGCTTGGGGCTCGGGCCTCCTGGGTCTTTTCAGTATTATTCTCATTTTAGCAGCTGCCTCTTGGGCGGGTCCCGCTCTTAGACACTCCTGGATAGGATCTGCTTTGCACTCTATGTTGGGCAGAGCATGCTAGACAGTGCTGCTTCCTCTGCAAAGGGAGCCTGGCAGGAGCACCAATGCACCCTGCTCTGGGCAGAGCACAGGTACTCCTCCTTATAACACAGAGTGGCTTTATTCAGGATGCCCTATAAAGGAGCACTTGTCACAAACACTGATACTGGATCTCCCCCTACTTGTCTCTAATTTGTCTTTTCTTTCAGTTGGTTAACTAATTTTGCAACCTTCATAAAACATAAACCATCTATCACATCATCTTTTCTTTTTTCACTCATGTGAGTTCATTGATCCATTGTTTATAATCTCCTTCCAAAAAATACTCAAGCAGGATGCAGTTTTAGATGAGGGATTCTTTAAATCTCAACCACATGTACTGCCATATGATGGCAATAATAACTAAATCAGTGAAAAATAAACAGCTATTTCTGGAAGTGCACAAAACTGATGCTGAACAATTGAACGTAATTTGATTGAAGGGATAGTCATTTGAGATCTTAACCTTTTTATGAATTCCTTATGAAGCCACAGAAATCTCGATACCTTTCCAATTTTCTTCTCGAAGGAAATAACTTGGAAAATGCCAAGAAAAGAAACAGAAAGCATTTAACATAAGCTGAGATCATTAATACTTAATGGGAAAACATAAAAATCTACTGTGAGGCATTTTAAAACAGCTACTATAAAACCATCCCTTCCAGGAGACTAGGAAGTTCTTCAAAACTAGGGCTTAAATAGTCTTACCCACAGAAGGACTTGACAGAAATAGAACAAGTAAAAAACCCAGGGATTAGGAAGAAGTAGATGGAGAGCAATTCAGATTACTTCATTTAATTGCTATTTGTCATCACAGATTTCCTGAAGCTTGGTACCCCCCTGGGACCACTGAGTCATAGGCTCTTCTGTTATATATATTGTCTGCTGATGAGGTGAGATGACCTTTCAGGATTTCTTCAATTTCAAAACTATAAAAAACCAGTTCTGTTGGCAATATCCGTAGACAAAATTTGTTTTCTGAAACCCCTTTTGTTTTGAACCAGTGAGGTATGAAGTCAAGAAATACTTGGGTTAACTCAAGGAAAGCACGATTACAGGGCTTCCCTCATGCAGATTTCTATGACAATCTCCTCTCTTTCTGGGTTCTTCTGGTTTTGGTCTCTCTGTTCTCTTGCTGATTGATCTTCAGCTGTCCCAAGTCCCCTTTCGGGACTCCAATATCACATATAACCCACTGCAGTCACCTCTGTTCTGAGGCATAATGGAATGGAGAAAAAGAATACTCAACTGGAGTCAAATTCTAGTTTCACCTCTAGTTTTGTAGCCTTGGGCAAAATACCTAAACTCACTCTCTTCTTCCTCTCTTCCACCTTATTGTTTTTTCTTATTTTAATGTTATCTAAATAACTTATTCACAAAATAACGAATACAATAGAAGTTCTTTTGCTAGTCTTAAGTGATTTGCCTGATAAAGCCCTCCTCTCCTTTCTCCCAATGTAACCCATTGACTGAGACTTACAGCTAGCTCAACATGGGGTGCCCCTGAGCCCACTGTGAGCTGGCCCCACCTGTGGAGAGATGTAGGTGGACCAAGAACCCATTGTGTTTGTTCCCAGATCTGCTGTGCCAATTGTACTTGTTCATTTAGAAATTTAACCCAATTATAAATTATGTAAGCCAATGACATAATATGAGTATATAAAAGGGAATTTCTGTTTCTCTGAATTGGTTTTGAAAATTCTCTATGGAGTTGAATTAGTAAAACCTATAGAATTAGATGTGAGTAAAATATTGGGGGGAAAAACCCCTTCAATCTAATGGGATTCTGCTTTGTGCCTTTAAGTTGTCAATCCACTTTAATGTTAATGAAATTGGGAAATACGGATGACGATTGTGAGTTTGGTTTATGTAAGGAAATGCAGACTGGAAACATGTAGCTTTATTACATGCACAGAAATCCTGGTAGTATTCCTATGGGATTCTTACAATATTAGTTAGATAAGGGTCACATAAAGCACTCAGTAGCATGTCTGGTATTTCATAAGGATTCAGAACCTGTTAGCTGTTATTGTGGCTATTATTGATTTAATAATTGTGCATCCAGGCAATTTTAAAAGAAGAGGGGGGAAAGTAAGGTTAGATCAAATCAATATTTCAAAAGAAAATATTGGGATGAACTTTTAAATTCAGCCACTAAATATTGGACAGCGAGAGGCCTAGACTTCACAGTGATATTTTTGTTTTCTTTATTTTTACATCTAAATATCTTTTTGTAAAATCTAGAGGCTATTGATAATCAGATTGCTGCAAGATTTAGCTGGGAAAAAAAAGTGACTCATTATTGAGGAACAGGCTTTGGCAATCCAAGTGTAATCCTGTTTAAATTTTAACAAATTGCAACATGGCCTTAGGAAGCTGTCTAACCTTTTCCTATTCTTTTTATTCTTTATTAGGGAAGGAGGATGATAAACCATTTTTTTTCCAGTGCTGGAGATCAAATCCAGAGCCTTATGCATGCTAGGCAAATGTTCCTCTGAGCTACACTCCCAGCCCTGATAAACAACTTTATTAATTTATCATGTGGCCAGAAGAATTACTTCAATTTCTCCTAAGAAAAGTACATATGGTCCTATTTGTGTTCTCTTACTGGAAAGTGAGCTCTACCTGGCTCAGTGTACGATTCCGAAGCATGAAGCTCTCCAACCCTCAGGATAAGGATCAGTGAAATGCTACTTTTAAAAAAAAAAAAATTGATTTTCCATCAAAGCTCTAGAATTATTCACTTATTAGGTTGTTTACACCAAATTTCAACATGTGAAATGTGCTTCACCACAGAAAATGAAAATGACTCAGATTAAAGGGATAGAATGAAGGGAAAAGATCCTGTTTCAATGGATTGTGTGTGCCCCTAAATAAGTAGTAATTCCATATTGAAACTTGTAAACACAATGTAAGAACGTGTGTACGAGATGCAATGTTTAAGCTCTTATTAATTTTAGCAGCTCTGGTCAAACTCAATTAATTTCCATTATGTAAAGCAAAGCCCCAATTCTGACACTGAAAGTCAGGTTCCCAGTTGTTCAGAGATGAACATTCACAGGTATTTAATTTATGATCACGTACCTAGTAAGTCAGTCCATACAACCATCCTATAGGTAGTTATTACCTTAAAATATAAATAGGAATAACAATGACTCAGAAGATACAGTATGGAAAAAATCCTTTGAAGAGCTGTTCACTCTATTAATATTTTGGGGAGATGGGAGAGAATACCTCTCCTTAAAAGACAATTCATGAAAGCTCTCCTTCCTCTTTACCAGATCTTTAAAGTATTAGCTCTCTCAAATGTAATTTAATTCAACCCATATTTATGCATGACACTCACCTAGGTTTGGGAAAGTTATAAAGAGGAATAAAACTGGGTCATCCCTGTGTTCAATAAGTTTGCTATATAAAGTGGGAGACAGGCCTTTGACTAATGTACTTCAGTCTGTTATGTGTGGAGAGCCGAACTAGACCAGGAAAGAGTATCCAATGCCTGTACATGCTGTCATTATGATGTCCCAATGTCAGGTTTTCAGACACACTTAAGCAATTGGCAGTTGCGTAGCCTTTATCTTTGAGATATAACCCAGAGGAGGAAAGCACCTGCCATGTCCACATTTTTTAAGGGAAATGATTTGATCATTATAAGCCAGTACCTTAAAAGGGATACCAGATGAGAACAATCCATCATACAATCAATAAGCAACTTACCAAATATCATAAGAGATAAAGGAGCAGATGCATTTGACTTTATGAGTAGTTGTTTTTTCAGCACCAATTTAATTTTCTTCCATGATTAAGTGATAGGCCATATAAATAACAGATATAATCAGTTTCATGTGGAAGAAGATTTGAGGTTCTAGCCTAAACAATAGTCTTATCGCTAAGCCAGGAAAGTGTGACCTTAATCATGCTGCTGTTACATGGGTGAACAGGTAAATAGAAAGTTGCAATTACATTAGAGTGGGTTGGAGCAGCGGATTACATATCAAGTTCCAGCCCGTGGGGATCAGTTGTACTGAAAGACCTATCATTTATTGATGAGCTATATAAATGACTTATAAATACCTTCATCTGAAATGCAGAAATTACTAAATCAAGTAGAACTGCTGAGACCTTATACGAGGCAATTCAGAACAATACAATTCAAAATGCACTTGGATGTATTTTCTTTTAATCATTCTAATAACAAAAAAGCATTTCATTGATACAAGTATAACCTGGTATATTTTTGTACAAATGAAATTTGGTAAAAACTGATTAAAAAGACAAGAGCCAAGAAAACTTTGCTCTCAATTAGGGTTAGAAAAACAATGCCATAAATGAATTGCACTGACAGTAGGATATTTAAATGGAACAGGAAGGAAGTACAGAAAATTAATATTCCTACATTGCTTAGGTCACACTACTCTTGAGTGCTTATTCAAGTATTAACATATTAACATATTTCAAAAGACGTGCATGCAAAGAACAAAACATAATACATATGTATTAAAGATGTTATATTTATATTTACATAGTATAGAATATAATATGTGTTATGATTAAATATGTAAAATAGTATGTGGTATATAATATCATAGATATTATCATAGATTATGAATTCTATATTTATAATGTTATCTAAGGAAGAATTGGAATTGTGTACCTGAAAAAGCCAAACACTGCTTGTGTAAATACCTGCTTTCAGTTCCTTAGAATTGTTCTCAGCATAAGCAGAGGCCCTCCTCTCCTCATAGATGACTGACCAAAGAGAAATATAGTATGTTCGTTGGGCCATTTCATCTGGCAGAAGACGGTCCTCCTTAGGACTGTCATTAGGATAAACAAAACTCTTACACAGCTCTTAGTACAGAAGGAACAACCATTACTTCTGGACAATGTAATTATCCTTGGATTGCTTTCCCCAGAGCCCTATTTTCTCTACCTGGATTTCCTCTACTGTTACAAGTCTTCCAAACTAAGGTATCCAGGATGGGCCACTGACGCCACCCCCCACCCGCCCCAGGGCTAGGAGAAGTACATGGCATATCTACCCCAAGTATCAATGTTACCCAAAGATATATATCCAAAGTATACAATTTTACACAAAGATTTCAAGTGGAAAATATAATTTGCATATTAACATACTAATACATTAATTGAGCAGAATGCTAAAAATAGAGGGAAATCATCTTCTGTGAGATGGCTATTTTCCAACTGCACCCATCCCAACTTCCCAAACTTTCCCAGGCGGAGAGCTCAGCCACAAAACTGTCATTTGCATGACAAAGTTTAAAGGTAATACCAGGTTTGCTAATAAGTGACTCCAAGCCTGCCATTTCTTCCTTAGCCCAGAAACACAGAAAATGACATATTTAATTTCATGACCTTCTTCTTGCCCATGACTGTCCTTGTTACTATAAAATATTAGAGGTTTTGAGTCTTATTTGTTAGAAAGATTTGTAAATGTCTGGATGTGATGGTAACATATGAATTTTCTTTCTCTTCTTTTCCAGGATGGGACCCAATAAATTACTTGCAGCCTGCACCCAGAATCAGTGAGTAACCTCCTCATAATGTTTGAGTCTTGGCTACTAACAGATTAGCAGAGCAGCAACTAGACTATCTTAAAACCTCAGCATTATGTCTAAGTGCCTGTTCTGGTGTTGATTACCCATCACCAGAAGGCACAACCCAGGTGGCTCTGTTGAAGTGTATAAAGTGTCAGAGAATGGGAAGAGAAGCAAGCAGACCATGACCCATGCCCTCAAGGAATTTATAAAGGAAACCAAAGCCTTCAAAGATAGATTTCTCTGATATCTAGCTTAGTGAATAAGTAATATTTATCTTATTTGGAAAAGTTTACATTTTTATTTTGAAAGCATTTACCACTTCTGCCTGGAACATTGGACTATATTCTTTAGTTTCCAAGGCCCCTTCCTTTATAAATATAGTAAGACCTTCTTAACTCAGATGTTGTTAATGAACAATTTTTGAATCATTATTCTAGACTAAGCGGAAATATATTGTTGAATGGTCTGCAAAGAATGGTTATGCTAAGCACAATAGAGAGAACTCTTGATAACCCGTGCAAAAAGACTGCATTATTTTCATGGGTCTTCATATAGCGGTCTTTAGGCAAACACATTCAGCTATAAAATAAGGATCCATGTCATTAAGTAGATGTCTCCTTAGACAGACTTTATTGGCAGATCATAGTATTGAAGGTAATAAAACTGCATTGCTTTCAATAAATTCCAACTTCCCTAATTCAGTCTAGCCTTTCTTCCTTACCTTGCCAAACTCATTATTTCAATCAATCAGATGAAGTTTACTATTGTGCAATTTGTGAATATACATATTTACCAATAGAAAATGATCAGTTCCTATTATTTCATTTGAAAATTAATAAATAGAAATTTTAGGTTTTAGGATGCATTTCTGTAACATGGGTCACAGGATGATAATAGTATATTTACTTTCTTTCACATGAAAAATGTTATACCATTCCATTTCCTTTTTTATAGTTTCATACAGTAGGTTTTTTAGTTTTGTTTTTGTTGTTGTTGTTGTTTTCACTTAAAACTCAATATTTTCACAAAGCAAGCAAGACCACTTTCCAGTACCACAGCAGATTTGAAGTGAGGAAAAAAATCAGACTATGTCCTCCTTAGAGCATGTTGAAAAACTGGAATGGTAACTGAGTCACCTTTCATTTCTTTATTCCTTTATTCATTCCACAAACACTAAGCCATGGGCCATGCTTATTGCAGTCTAGGGAAGTAGTGATAAATAAAATCCTTTTCTTTGTATTTACTATGTTGGCAGCTTTAAAACTAAGAAAGAGATAGAGACAAATAATTTTCCCATATGATAAGTGACATGTTATCTCAATAAGCAAAGTGTTTTGGGAACACAGAAACCACATCACTAGAAAAACTGGGGAAATACTCATAGTAGGTATAACACTTAGCTGAATGAATAGAATTCCTACAAGTAGAGAAAGGAAGGAAAGCTTTACAAGCAAAAGAAGAGCATAGAAAGCTCTAGAAAAATAGAGCACAGTGGGAGTTAGTAGTGCAGAGCTACAGGGTGGGAGTGGTGTATGGTATGTGAAAAGCATATGATCAAGAAAAGATGCTTTTGAAGGATTTCAAAATGACCCCTGGAGTTCAGAGAGAAAGATTGGAGAGTCATCTGCACAGAGTTGAAATGTAAAAACATGGGAATAAATGAGACCACTTGAGGATGAAGAGAGAACTTTCAGGAACACAGTATAAAACAAGTTTCTTTCTCAGACAGAAGGAAAAGGGGGATTTAAAAAAAATAGATAAACTTGAAGGTGAATGCAAAGAAATTTCAGGAAGTTTATGTCTGAGAGCTTCCATTTTCTTTCCCACTGTCTGGTTGGAAAAGCGTGCGATATGGAACTGGAGGACACCAGTTTGAAAACTAATTTAGCCACCCATGATCCATGGGACGTGGGCAGGTCATACAATCTCTCCAGATGTCAATGTCACCATGCGTAAAATGGACGCAAGGATAACAACGAATTAATGAGTTTGAGAACTTTATAATCATGTGAAGGTGCTTCATAAACTATAAAACACTATGCTGAGAAGCAGCTAGAGTGGCCAGAACACTGCTGAGCTACCTGGCTGAACTCTTGTGTATGTAAGAGGGATAACAGTGCATAGATTACAGAGGTGGCTGAGAGCAGGAAAGAGGTATGTATGTCCTGGGTGTGCCCATAAATGATGCTCTAGAGTTGGGGCTGCAGGACTGTTATCCTGTGTGAGTTATCTCCTGTGACTGTTATCTATGCTCCTCCACATCTCTCTGCTTTTGCTTGTACTGCTGGAAAAGATTTCCTTCCTTTCTCTACTTGTGGGAATTCTATTCATTCAGCTAAGCTTGCCCCAGGATACCTCCACATCCATCCCCACTGTTTCTGGAGAAAGAGGGGGAAAAAATCACAATGAGAAATGAAAAGAAGAAGGGGATATATATAAATGTTTTTAAAGCAGAATGAAGATCCCATTTTTAAAACATGACTTTGCATATAGGGCCATACCTATATGCAGCCACATGGATAATTGGATAATCTGGGATTGGAGGAAATCAAAGCAGGTACCCTAGTGGCTAAGGGATAGTGCTTTTGAAAGAGAAATTGGAAATGTTGGTCAATGCAGATTTCAGAAATTTAGAGGCCTTATACTCAAGGGTTGGTGACCTGTCCTCAACTCTGTTTTGGCTGAATGATGCCTTTTCTGTTCAACATCAATAGCCTGTGATCCTAAGATTCTTGTCATTGTCCAAAAAAGTGAGTGGCTTACTCTAAAGGTAGAGTTCCTATATGTCCGCATGTTCACATGTTCTCAACTATCAGCTAAACTCCAGCCACAGGCCTACTTCTCAGAGTAGGTCAGTGGTTGGCAAGACCCCTGACTGGCCTTCCTCTCTTCCCACAGCCCACCCTTGTCTCACAGTCCTGATCTCAACCTCTCCTTGCACTTGAGCTTGAGTTTTCTAGCACAATGCTTTTCCCATCTCCTCTGGAATAGAAAAGCACAATTTGCCTCAAGTTCACCTGCCACCTGCTCCTCAGGCCTTCACACAATTCTAAACCTCAGCATAGGATTTGCAGGTTGCAATATACAGAACTGCACAGCCTCCCATGCTTGGATAAGGGTTATCTCACTAGCCACTAGGAAAATGTCTTGTGTCCTCTTAAAATGCTTAGTGAGCCTTGGGGATCCCAAGCAAGAGCTGCCAAGATCTGTCTTGATAGTTACTAAACTTTCCTCAGAGGGAGATTTGAATTGCTAGGACTCTCATCCTTAATTTGCCAAATGGCAGTAATAAAGAAAATATAGGCTAAATCTTGCACGTTATTGACTGCTATTTTAATTAATGTAAAACATATTCCTCATTTGGGAACATGGTTGACTCATTCCGTCAGTGATTATTCATGAAAGATGAATGCAAGGTGCTAGCAACTATTGAAGATCTTTGAAGAAAATGAATAGGAGCATCTTCTATGAATAATATTTGCAACATTAGGAAAAACCTGTCAAATCCAGACGAAATTCTAGGTTTCTGTGAAACTGTGACTCCAGAGATTAATTAGAAGTTGGGAGAGCCCAGAGCTTTTTCTTCTGTGTCCTTCCTCCTCCAATCAACTCTTCTCTTTTGTCTCAACCTGAGTCACATGAAATTCATCTCCAAACTCCCTGCTTCCTGTACATTCCTTCAGTTGACTGGAGTGACCTGTTAATATGCAGCTTGCCCCAAGACACCTCAACATCCACTCTCCACATGTGGGACTTCTCTACATGGCCTGAGCCACACACAGTGCAGATACATCTCTGCCTTCCCCAAGGAAGGACCCATTGATGCATTGCCTCCTGTGGTGCAGACAGGGTATTTTCCCTCCATCCCATAAACGCCTATCAGTCTTCTTTTGAATGTGCTTTTGAATCACCCATCTCTTGCCAGCCAGACCCCATTGGCCCCTGAAATTTCCATCTCACCCCTGCCTTCTTTCTACTGAAGAAGCAGCTCATCTCTTCCTGAAAGCCCACACAGAGGTGGACATCTCTTCATTTTATTTCTTTGTTCAACCACACTCTACTTCTCTTTCTTGTTTAATCAGCCTGCCTTCCATTTCTGGGTTCTTCATATATTTTCTTCTTTACTCACACCTTCTTTCTACCCTTCATTTATCTCACAGGTCTTACTGACACTTGGGATTGTCTTCTATCACTTTTCCATGTAGTTGAAAGAAATAAGACATGTCCATTCAGTGGCAAACTGAAAATTAGGACTACGGTGGCATTTCTGTTACATTTTTCTCATTGTTCTTCAAAAATCCTCTGCTAGTAGGGAAACGGCTTTATTTGGCTTTATTTGGCAATCCCATGAGTCTCTGACAGCAAGAAAACAGCCCAGACTGTAACATTTCGGATTTGGGGAATCTTGAGGAAATGTTGTAGGCAGAATCTAAAACTTGAATTTTCTACTCTAGGTTCTATGCTTCCCTAGGATAGAGAGTAGGGGGAAAAATGGCTTCTATTTAATGAACAGAGAGTAATTCAGAATCATTTCTTAGGGCTAATGAACTGAGAAATGTCCTTTGAAACTTCAGGAAGAAAATCTTCTAGCAGGGTTTATGTACCAGCCAAAGAATACACATATTCAAGGGGAATACCATTTTATATCTTGATAGCAGACTGTACTCTGCCAAAGGAGAAGCCTACTTTGTGCACAAGCTGCAGGGGTGGGAGACTTTAAGGAAAGACACACCCCTCTCAAGCTATTACAGATGTTCTCATTCAGAGTGAGTTGCGCTTGTGCCTCAGAGAAGCTTAGCATTAACTAGGAGCCTCCTCCTGGGCACAGTTCCTGGAAGGGACAGTATCTACTGGTACTCAGTGTTCTTGGTGCTGATTAAACTCAAACAGAAGGAAGGAAGCACAGCCGGCAGTGATGAGTGCCACAGGTTGTAGAGATGTGTGGCCTAGACCTGAGTCCATATTCCATCTCACAAAAAAGAAGCTGAGGTGCTAGAATCCGGGTTGGGTTGTTTTAAAGCTCACAGGTAAAGAGGGCAGTTACCCATCCTGTTGTATTGATCGCCAGTCCCCAGCAGCCCCACTGTTCCTTCCACACGCCATAGGGCATGCTTCCCATTGTCAGCCCGAACATCCTTCTCTGTAAATCCAGGATTATCAAAACTGGTAGGAAGGGATAGTTAGACTTTTCTGCAGCCTTCCTGAGCTTATGTGAGAATTAAGCCTTACAAATCTTGTAAGATTGGATGAACATGATATTTTTTTAAATGAAGCCTCAACCTTAAGATTCGTGGCCTAAAGATTTCAGCTGACAAGTCCCAGAGCTGCAGAGGAACAGGAGTCCATCCTCCTTGATGGCCTCCACCCCCCCCCCCCTCGAAGGACCACTGCAGCTATTCACACAGCTGTAAATTCTGCACAAATGGATGCTGTCATTCTCCTATCCAGAACAATAAACCATGGAGTTGTTAGGGTCTTTCTTCTTTTGTAGGGGAAGGGGTTGTACATTTTTATTCTTGTATGGAAATAATTAACAAAGAAAATGTGGCACCCCACAGTTAATTTGGCTGTTCTTTTAAATGTTTTCCTGGTACCTGAATTATACAGACATATTATTTTAATAAGCTGATCTGCAAGTGTTTTTCCCCTTCTCATTGAGGTTCGAAGTAATCTAGAGGGTCAAGGTTTCCAATCTTTTTCTCTTTCATTAAAATGATCTGTCATTTCCATTGTGGCTACACCCAAAAGTCAATTTTTTTTTTCCGTTTTGTTAAAGTGCCCTATAGAGTAATTCAGTGGTGATAAAGATGGGATTCTTCTCAAAGTGTAACTACTCCCCTTGCTGGAATAAAGTGGCAATGACATTCATCTTTGGAAATTGAATCCTATGCAGGGCAAGGCTTTTTTTTTTTTTAATTTTTGGGTTTTTTTTATTTTTTTGGAACTTTTTGTTCTTGAACATAACACTAAATTGAGACAGTTTAATGAAACTGGATACATTCATCTTATCATCATTGTACTTTGTATATCAGGTAGACTAAATTTATGGTACTGCATGAGATATTTTTTAAGGTTTCTCATGCCTAGAAAGTAAGAAAATATGGTCTGGGGCTGTAGCTCAGTGGCAGAGTGCTTGTCTAGCATGTGTGAGGCACTGGGTTTGATCCTCAGTACCACATAAAAATAAACAAATAAATAAAGGCATGTTGTCCATCTACAACTACAAAAAAAAAATTAAAAGAAAGTAAGAAAATATTACCAATGGTGTTCAATGATGAAATTCTTTTATAAATAATAGAATTTCTTAATTTGTTAATTGAGGTACAATTTATACACAATAAAATGCACAAATCTTCATTCAGTGTTCAATCCAATGAGTTTTGATAATTGTATGTATCTATATAATAGCCATCCAAACTAAGGAGTTGACTCTTACACACTAAATAGTTCCCTTATCTCCCTTTCCAGTCAATTCCAATCCCAGACCCACTACCTTTCTTCCTCTATACCCCTCATCTTCTCACTGGCTAGACAAACACTTTCTTATTTCTGTCCCTGTAGTTTATTTTGGCTTATTCTGATTCTCGAACATCATATCAATGAAGCCAGATAGCACATGCTTTATAAGGGCTTCTTTCACACATTATAATATTTTTAAAATTACTGCACATATCTTTAGTTCATTCCTTTTTATTGCAGCATAATATTCCATTGCATGGCTATGTTATTGCATTGTCTATAGTTATTTACTGATTATTTTTGTCTTTGGCATTTGAGTTGTTCCTAGTGCAGGGATATTATGAATAAGACCATATCCACATTTTTGTACACTTTTGTTTATAAATATGATTTCATTTCTGTTGGATAAATGCCAAGAACTGAAATTGCTAGATGAAGGTTAATGTTTAACTATGTAAGAAACTGCCCAACCACTCACCAGCAGCACTGAAAGTTCCATAAGTGCTTCATCCACACTGACAATGGATATAAAATCGTACCTTGTATGATTTCAATTTGCATATCTCCAAGGCTGTTTGTTCATCTTTTTGTGTGCTTATTGCCCATTTGTATACCTTCCTCAGCGCAAAGTCTATTCAAGTTTCCTCTCATTTTTGTTGAAAACAAAACAAAAAAAATAGATCAATTGTCTAGTGTTGATGTTAAGAGTCCTTATATTCTGGATATAAGCATTTTGTCAGATACATTCATTGTAAATATTTCAGTTTGTGGTTTGACTAGTCACTTCATCAAAGTCCCTCTCCATAAGCAGAAAGTTTAATTTGGATAGAAAACAATGAATTTTTTTCTCTCTTTGGTGGTTCATGCCTTTTAGTGTCCAAAGAAATCTTTGCCCCTGGGTTGTGAAGATATTCTGCTACTGAAAACGTGGTGATAGGAACTTTTTAAAATTAGCAATAAAAATGAGGACAGTTCGCAGTCAAAGAGGCATGTTTATAATAACTACAGCACAGGACTGCTTCTATTCTTTTCTAAATTTGTGATTACTTCTTAATTTACAGATGTCTTTTTAATTCATCCCCCTTTCATCAAAGAAATAGAAGGTAGTAATAGAAACTTACATGTTTTGGGAACTGTCACACTTAAAGCACTGGGGAATCTCAGTGTGAGGTTTGAATGCCCTATGTATGATAATGACTTTAGATAATGATCTTTATGTCACAAGTGATTTTACAGCACTATTCATTGTCCTTCAGCAATGACCTCAATTCCAGGGAGACAGAGCAGGCTATTTGTATCCTTTATCCTCACCTTTGCAGCAAGAGAATGATAGCAAATTATCAAATAGCTTAATAATATCGCTTATTGCATAAATATGTGAAATCATTAATACCTTAAAATATAAACTCTCAAATGTATTTATATATATGCACACACACACACATATCTCCCTATCTATATAGATAAAGATATAGACATAGATATATATAGAGAGAGAGAAAGAGATAAAAACAGATACAAACGTATATAAAAGAACCTCATCACCTTCATTAAATCGATGCTCTAACATCACCAGAGCTTAGAAAAGCTCTAACAAGCCAGGCATAATGGCACATGCCAGTAATACAAGAGGCTCAGGAGGCTGAGGCGAGAGGATCATGAGTTCAAAGCCAACCTCAGCAAAAGCGAGGCACTAAGCAATTCAGTGAGACCCTGTCTCTAAATAAAATACAAAATAGGGCTGGGGATATGGCTCAGTGGTCAAGTGCCCCTGAGTTCAATCTGTAATTACCACCACCCCCCAAGAAAAAAGCTCTAAACAGAATTTATCCTTTTACCTATTGTTTATTGACCCATACTGTGTGCTAGATACTGGATACAGGGTTGCAAACAAACGACTAGGTGAGTGACCTCTGGGGGCTTACAGTCTAATGGGGAAAGAGTTTGTCAAATAACAAAGGAAATGTTAGTGATTTCATTAGATGCTCTGCAGGAATATTGCAGGGTGCTGTAAAGACAGTACAGGGAAGACCTGTTTCAGGGAGGTCTGCTTGAGCCGGTGGCAGAATCAGAGACTTGGACTGAGGGGCACCCAGCCAGGCAACAGGTGGAGAAGCGCACTCAGTGCAGGAAGAGCAGCCATGATGAGATCCTTAGATAGGCAAAAGCCAGCGTGTTCCAGGGCAAGATGACAGGGTGCAGTGAGTGGACGAAAGACAGGTCAAGCTAGATAGGAGGAGGCAACAGCAAGATCACTGTAGGCCCTGGTCAGCCATGCCCAGGAGTGATGTTGGCAAAGACCATCCTGCTTTGGGGACTTCCTAAGAAAAGCCCACATTCTTTACAAAAGAAGTATGAAGTGTTCATACAGATAGAAGGGGTATTTTATACTCATTCAGAGGCCCCGAAAAACAGCTTGCAAGTATGAGTGGTGATGGATAGCACTTCACCTAGACGGTCAGGGTCACTTGCTGGTGTTCACTGAATAGACAAAAGGTCCACAGAAGTGTGAGGCAGAGAGAGGGATGCTGACCAAATCCCATTGGGGACATGAGGTGGATGTTGAAGAAGGCTGTAGAAGGCCAAGGACCAGATGATTAGGAAGACTCAGAGTCTTAAAATCATATCCAGGACTTAGAATGAGACCATGGGAGGGACACCACATCTCACAAACTTAGCCAGTTATTATTATTCCCTTCTAAGGCAGGTAATGTGGACTGGAGAGAATCAGGGAACTGCACCAAATAATGGCTTTAAAAGGAGTCCATAGGAATTGTGCAGTTAGAAAAGAAAGGAAGGCAAGAAAGCAAGAATACTTGAGTGGCGTCCTCTACCCCGTTGGTCAGGTTTAATAAACATTTGAGGCTTTCCTAGTCTATTGGAGTACAGGAGCCCCTACAAGATCCTCTCTGCAATTTGAATTTTTCCAGTCATTATAATCTGCCTATATGGAAGGGTAGACAAGATATGCTAGCAGGTATCCCTTCCTTGGATCTTCAAGAGAGACAGACATGTGACTGGGAGCTACCAACAAGGTTGTGGTCTGTCGCGACCCCTTGCCCGCAAGGAAGACGCAACTCAGGAATCTTCTTTCAGCAGTTTATTCAGGTCCTTGATATTTCTTCTTCTACTTTCGGATGCCCCTCCCAGCCTTAATAAAGCATCCCAAGCCCCAATGCAAAGCTGCCACGTGGAGCTTTCTCATAGGGTGATAAGGGATTACGTGCCAACTCTCCAAAAAAGGAGTTGTTTATCACAGGCCACAGTGGAAGCCGGCGCCATCTTCTAATGGCGGCCACGGTCTATAGGAACGGCTCACCACAGTTCCCCCTTCTGTTTTATAAAACAATGCAGGCGAAAGTAGAGGTCCTATCCCACTGTGCAGAAGTGGCTGCAATGTATGGTTCAGTCCTAAGGAGGCGCCTTCCCCAGACCTGATCCCATATCAGCCGACGCCTTTTTTCGTAGGGCGGGGCGTGGACGTCAAACCCGCATGCAATAGGACATGCTTTCCTTGAGGTCCGTTGAGGGATCACTCAAGTGCAGTGCCTTGCCTCGCATCCTGCATCGTGACGACGATGAGAAGTAGGATAACACAGGTAGCCTGGTAATGATGACAAAATTTAAGTTGGCAACACAATCCCTAAGCCCCAGAGGAAGGTAAAGAGTCTGTAGCTGAGAAGAAAGACCAGTCCTGAAACCCATCTGCGTGCAATGGTAACAAGACCTGCAGAGTGCAAAGGCTATCCAGCACTGGGAGAGCATAAAGAAGAGGGCATGCCAATCCCAGTGCAATGTGAAAATAACTTGGGGTGCAATGGCCATGCCCAGAAATCACTGTTTAAGATGTGCAAGCCAGATTTGTGGAGAAATGCCATTTTCTAAGGCCGCAAGAGCCTGTACAATCATAGCTTTCTCTTGCGCATGGCGAGCTTTAAGGCGACAGAGAAGCCACAAACAAAGTACAACACCGAAGCAACACATTGCCCCCAAAATGCCTACCCCCACCCACTCTTTGAAGAAGGAAAAAGCAGAAGATATCCAATCGGTGAATCGACCCAAAGTCACGGGATCGACATGGGTACTGTTCAAAACAGCAATCTGAGTTAGTTGAGACTGGATCAAGTCTTCCGCTGCCATGGACCAATTTCCGGCCAAATATTCGCCAATGATGCGGGAGGCATTCCTGGAATCATTAAATCTGACAGAGGTTATGCATAAATGTGCACGTTGGTCAATACAACCCAAATGTACTAGGTCAGACAGTTCCTCAACTTGAGCTTGAAGCAGATCTATCCTTTGATTAGCAGCCAAAATCCCAGATAAAATGTGTTGATTAATTTTACTTTGGGATTCAAGTATGGTGGATGTTTGTTGAATAACCTGATTAATAGTGGCAGCAGTTTGTACTTGGCTGGCCATGGCTACTCCAGCTGTAACTGCTGCAGCAGCAGATACCGCCACAGCTGTCACTATAGCTGCTGTAATTCCAAAATCTCTACGGGCTCTAATCAATTCAACAATAGGAAAGGATTCTGGATCTGCAGTAACTGGGATCGGGACAAAGGTTGGAATTTTCATAATCACTGCCGTAGTCCAGGAGCCATTCCAACACTCAGACAAGTAGCAAGTAACATTAGAACAATTAAGCATCCCCTGTAATGTAACATTAGCCAAAAGAAACAGGAACGGAGATTGGAGACAGACTGCTGCGGAGGGTAATGTAGCATTAGATAATTGTGAATTATTTGCAAAAATTTTAAGCCTCCTACCTCGCTCCGAGTCTTGGGTAATGCCAGAAACATTAAACAGCCAACTTTGGACTCCTAATATTTCCCTGGGGAAACACAAGCGCGGACTAGACTAGCCCAATCTTAGGGAGTCATACAAAATCTAGTAAGTCCCTCCACCTGAGTGAGAGTGAAAGCGGCATCTATGCCATAAGTGCGGACGGATTCTGCCAAGGTTTTAACTATCTTAAAGTCTAAAGGCTCATGATATCTTCCCCTGTTATTGTCCTGAAATACAGGGTATGCAAGTCCCATATCTGTATTAACTGTCCTCCAAACTTGCGCATGAAAAGACCTCCCGGAACCTTGGCTCCCCCCCACATACGGGGGTGGGGCAACAGGCATCATATCTTCTTCTAAATTTTCAACCTCCTCCTCCTCAGAATTCTGTTGACCAATATTAGATCCCTCCCCCTTCTTACAGTAGGCATGCGCGCCTTGTGTCTCCTTTTTCTTCTTTTTCATTTTTATCTTATGTAGTTGTTGTAACAATATATCAAGGTCCTCAGAACTCTCTGAGTCGCTTGTGTTCTCAGGCGTTCTGAATTCGGTCAAGTCTGGGTAGAGCCTTCTCCTATTTTTATCTTCAGGCTCTTTTGCCTTCTCACTACTGTTACTTTTGATACTCTCTGCCACTTCACTATGTGATCCTTCAGATTTTTCCTCATGTAGTTGTTCAAGAACGGCCTGACCCTCACTCACAGCTTCTTGGCATTTACCATCTGTAAGGCAACTACGGACCATTTTCCAAAGGGGTATCACCCCACCCTCTAATATGCCCTGCTCAGAAGCAAAGTCAAGATCTTTGCCTAATTTATCCCAACTAGGTACAGTAAGGCTGCCCAAAAATGCAAACCACGGTGCAGCGATATCTATCTTCTGTAAAAATCTCTGTAAAGTACTATGTTTCACTTCCAGGCCCTTGGAACGTAACAGGCCATCTAGGGCCAGGAGAAGCGGACTTGAAGATGCGGCACCCATGACACAACAACAAAAGAAGCACAAAAAACAAAAGCGAAAGTAGAAGCAAAAGTACACAGTGCAGCTGCAATATAATGTAAGGCTCTCTCTGTGTTTACAGAGGAGCTGCCCCGCTTTGGTCGCGGATCCCACTTACTAGGGACTAACCCCGCTTTGGTCGCGGATCCCACTTACCTGGGATTAACCCCGCTTTGGTCGCGGATCCCACTTACCTGGGACTAACCGGTGCACCACCCCTGACTGCTGAAAGTTCTGGTTCCCGGGTCTCGGCACCACTTGTCGCGACCCCTTGCCCGCAAGGAAGACGCAACTCAGGAATCTTCTTTCAGCAGTTTATTCAGGTCCTTGATATTTCTTCTTCTACTTTCGGATGCCCCTCCCAGCCTTAATAAAGCATCCCAAGCCCCAATGCAAAGCTGCCACGTGGAGCTTTCTCATAGGGTGATAAGGGATTACGTGCCAACTCTCCAAAAAAGGAGTTGTTTATCACAGGCCACAGTGGAAGCCGGCGCCATCTTCTAATGGCGGCCACGGTCTATAGGAACGGCTCACCACAGTGGTCAGACTATTGAATGCACCAGGGCCAGTGTCCCGTCCTTGATCCAATACCTTACTGTGGCCATGTAGCAAGTGCCTGTCTTCCTCCTCTCTAGTCAGCATCTACTACCAACAGCACATGGCACAACCCCCTCTAGGGATCAGCCGAACCTGGGAAAAGAAAAGGTATGGGCCCTTGACACTGGAGAGGCTGGAGCCTTTAGAGAAAACTGCATCAGAGTAATAGAATGTGGGCATGCAGTGCCAGGATGGTGAGCCTGCAGCAGGGCCAGCATGCACTGGCTACAAAATGCCCTAGCGAGGACGTCAAAGACTTTTGACATTTTTTAGCTCTTCTACTCAGTCGGATATCTGAAAATGCCAAAAACAACAATAACAAACTAGTTTTGGGAAGAGGATCAGAAATGAATACTCAAGATTATTAATTTCATAAGTGGGAGTCAAAAAACTCAATGTAGAGATGAACAAGTAAGTGATGGACAGAGTCTCAATGACACTGTGGGCGTTGATGAAAAAAGAAAAAGAAAAATGAAAAGTAGACATCCATTAAAAGAATGGCAAACACTAGCTAGGCACAGTGGTGCACACCTGTAATCCCAGCGTCTCGGGAGGCTGAGGCAGGAGGATCGAGAGTTCAAAGCCAGCCTCAGCAATGGCAAGGTACTAAGCAACTAGTGAGACCCTGTCTCTAAATAAAATCCAAAATAGGGCTGGGGATGTGGCTCAGTGGTTGAATGCCCCTGAGTTCAATCCCTAGTACACCCCTCTCCAAAAAAAAAAAAAAAATGCAAGGGACTGGGGATGTGGCTCAAGCGGTAGCGCGCTCACCTGGCATGCGTTCGGCCCAGGTTTGATCCTCAGCACCACATACAAACAAAGATGTTGTGTCCGCCGAAAACTAAAAAATAAATTTTAATTCTCTCTCTCTCTCTCTCTATCTCTCCCTCTCTCTCTCTCTCTCTCTCTCTTTAAAAAAAAGGCATAGTCTTCTGCAACTCTTTAAAAAAATGCAAGCACTAGAAAAGCAAATAATAAGAAAAATATAAACTTTAAGACAAATCTAGTAAAATATATTGTTAACAATGTTCATTACAAGAAATCTAATAGATGTAAACCAGAAAAAGTTTTCCCTACTAGTCTTTATAATGTGTATGCAAAAAAAATTTAAATCAACCATTATTTGTTTAAAACTTTTGTTTAAAAAAAATGGACTCTATTTCTCCCAAAAATCATCTAGCTCTTGATTTACTGCTTTTGAAATCCAGAGGTAACTCTAGAGATAAACTCAGACGTTTGGTAATAGGGAAGACTGGGAGTCTCTTTTACAATGCTATATATATTTTTGTTGAGTTGGTTGCAAAAACATTAGTTTTAACAGATCTGTGATTCTTTAAAAAGGTTTTTCATTCATTGTATTAGATATTTTTTCCATACCTCCTGAGGCTAAATTTTGCTAGTTGATATCACCATGGAATTGGAACATAAGAGCATAGAACTAATTTCCTCATTTGACTTTTAAATTAGTTTGTGTGTATGTGTGTGTGTGTGTGTGTGTGTGAACTAAAATTGAAATGTTTCGATTATGAATAATGCCAAGATGAACTGGTACACTCCATTGACTTTAATGAAGTGCACATGTTCTTGCAGGCTTATGAATGACAGCCTGGTTGCAGAGTTCTTGAATCTTAATATTTAATATTTGCTGTATGCACATATTTTATTTATGATAATACCATAATTATAGCTCTTTAATTTTATGAACACAATTGAACTTATAATTTTTTTCATCAATTTTTCTAAGGGATTGACATTACTAAGGGTGTGCCCAACCTATTTTTACATAAAAAAGTTGACAACCAATTTAATATATTCAAATTAGCTAAGATATTCTACATGACTTATTTGAAAGGCACAGTGCCAAGAGATTAATTTTCAAGGAATAAACAGATCATCATTTAAAGTCATCTAGATTTTTAAAGTTTCAATTCTTGGTAACCAAAATTTTAAAATGAAATTTGGATCTTTGATGATCATAGTAAAAAGTATAGAATAAGTCAAACATTAAACAATACCTACTGTTGATATACACAAAAAATAGAAGCAACTGGGAAAGTTTGAATAATGATATTAATTGCACAGTTCTTTGAGGAAGGATTCTTGCTAATTTTTATAACCAAGGAGTCCAACCATCCATAATAGTTGTTAGAAGAGTAAAATGTGCTCAGATACTTTTAAAACTATATTTAAACTTCATGTCATATATCAAGGTCTCAGGATCAAGCTATGTTTTTCCTTGTTTGATTATTTTTTGTTAATTTTTTCATGACAAACTACTAATCAAAGTATAAGAGAATATTTAAATTAACAATTCTTCACCGAGTATGAAGAGGGTAAATGACTTAATTCATGAATGTAGCAATGTTGTATGTTAAAGAGATTTGAAATGAACAATGTATTCAGTCCATGTAACATACTCTGAAAATTAGCTATTACAGTTACATGCACATACTCAGCAAACCTTACATGCTGCACAAATTCAGGGAATGAGAAATTAGGAACACCACCTTACTTGCTACTATTGGTACTCTGCATGTGTCAGGAAAAGCCTTACTAGTTGAATCATATAGTCCTTTATTTCATAAATGATGGAGTTTAGGTGGCCCTACCCAAGCTCATATCTACTTGAAAGAATTAGGTCTAGAAGCCAACACTCCACTATCCTGGCTTGACCTCTATATGACACAGGTAACATTCATACGCCAGGTGTCTCACCATCTAGCACATTAGAAAGTTCCCATGAGGACATGACCTAACTTAATGTCCAGGTTCATAGTCGGCAATGCTTTGACTTATAGACAGCAGCTACAATTTTAGTTCTACGTCGAAAACTCTTGAGGGTAAAATTTATCATTGTACATTTTCGCTTTATGTTGGATTCTGAACTTGGAGTATATGTCCTGTCCATTACCGCCTGTTTGTGTGATTTGGGGGAAATTATTATGCCTCTCTGAACTTTAGGCTTTTGTGTATGTTTGTCTTACCATTTGCATGGCACAGTGCTCTGTAGACTGTAAGGAACTACAGAGATTATAAATATCCAATGGACAGCTATTGATATATTTGTCAGTTTGTAGAGTTGGGGGCATATCAATGACAGCAGAAGCCAGTGGGTGCATGCGTGCCCTCCCACCAGTATCTAGTGGAAGGGCTTGCTTAGGCTGATGTATAACCAGATACATGTGGGCCTGGACATCAAGACAGGGGGAACTTGCCCCTCTTTATAGTGTTGCCCTTATGGAGGACAAAGGCAAGGGCAGGCTTGTCAGTAGAAGGAAATCCACTCTTAGGATCCGAAGTACAGGAGGCTTCGGGGAAATACCAGCTGCTAGTACTTGCTGGGCTTGTGGGAATTTGGATCCTTGAAATGCTCACGCTCCTGAGGAGAAACCATGAGTCTAGCTCACCACCCACCTGTCACCCCACAGGGACCCCAGTGAGTGCATTCACTCTAGCCTTCCAGTCTGCTCACAGATAAAAGTTTGGAAACTTTTAAATAAGAGAAATAAACACAATAGGTGTCCCAGGTTTACTTCTAGACTCTTCTCTTGAAGGATCTCCCGTTTTCCATTTCTACCCTCTCTCCTGGGCCAGCTGTTTATTTCTTCTGGTGTGATTCCCTAATTGTAGCCACTACTAATCTGCTAATTACTCTGCTGATTCTTATCCAGCCCTCCCACACAAATGATCCCCAGTTTTGTTCCTGTCCTGTTCTTGCCCAGGCTGAGAAAGGCCCTCAAAGCTTTCATCATGGGGACCCGGCTTTCCAGTTCTGACTGGGCTCCATCCCACCCACACCAGGTTTCTCTGGGCCAGGTGCTCAGGCCACGACCTGCCTGACTCAGCATTTTTGGAAACATGTCTGGGCTACCCCCAAAGAGCACCCTCGGCTCTGCTGAAACAATTCTGCATTCTCCAAGATAAAGTCAAGTCCTACCTGTTCAGTGGCAGGTTTCCCTGAAGCTGTTCTGGTTGATGCAGTCCAAGCTGGACTTGTATTTGTCTGAATTCTTACTACTTTAGTTGTTAAGTGCTGAATCACCTGGAATTTAATTGCTCTCTGATTGTTCAACTTCCCAGGTGAGACAAAGAACTGTACTGTGACTGTGTCATAATGTTCCCTGCCCTTCTAACAGCCCAGGCTTAAGGACCACCTACTTCTGGATTAACTGCTCAATCCATATGCACATGCAGGTGAAAGATAGACTATTTCCTTTGCTCTCCCAGCAACCTTCCTTTTGTGAATTGGTCCCTTTCCATCCCTTGAGCATTTTTAGCTCTGGATTCTGGAATCAGATAGAACTGGATTGAAGCTCTGGTTTATTGTATGACCTCGGGCAAGTTGTTCAGCCTCTCTAAAATCCCTCTACAAAATGCTGATGTATTATGTCCTTCAGCCCAGACCTTCATGTCACTAACTACCCACAAAGGCCTAGAGACGAAGCTGCCTGTGGCAACAAGTCCCTCTGGTTGTCTACCTTACACCTCTCTTCCCTTGCCCCATCTGCATGCTCTTTCAACAGCTCATGGCCACATGAGCAAGTGACCACAGCTTCTGTAGCTATCATCCTGAGATCCTTTGGGACAGTCAGGAAATACCCAAATATTGAGATAAGTGTTCTCCACATTCATTGAGAAAGTTCTACCAAAATCAAAAAGCTAGATGATAGATATGAGTATCTAATACTGGTGAGCACCTACCAGAGTCAGCAGCTCTATATCCTGCAATCCTTGAATCTGCCTTTGTAACAGTTCTTATTATCTTGATGTTCTGAACAAGAAACCTGAGGTTCAGAGCAAGTATGTTTCTTTTCCACAGTCCCAAAGGGACTAGGCATGGAGTGTGGGTACAGCCCGAAGCTATAGGGCCTCAAACCTTACCCTCTTTCCTTTCCACATCAGATCATTCCAGGTGACCCTAGATGATGTCCATCTTGATTACACCAGCAAACTTCTAGTCATGTAGTACAAAAACACAGAGAGAGATGGACATGCTTCTCCATAGGTCATGAAAATTGTAATAGTATGAAAGCAGTCAGTTGGCAGAAGAAAACATGAGAAAGTATGAAAGGCATCTTCACTTAAATCGTTGGGGCTACAAGCCAAAGGCTTTGGCTTTCAGCTTTTGGATATTGAGTAACATTTTGTGATCTTAGGTAAATTGACTGCATATAAAAAGAAAATCCTAATATATCTACAGACATGTTACAAATGAAAATGATTACTGAGTATGATATAATTATATTTAATAAAGACCCTATTAGTCTTATGACTATTTACAAGGTCTAAGGCACATAAATCTTCACAGAAAATAAGGTTCAAGGGCAAAACAAGTAAAAATGAGGATAGAAATATTACCTTGATCCTTGTTCTGAGTTAATTTAGAAACTATTCTTTCAAGTTGCATCTCCGCAGCTTATGGTACTGAGTATTTCTGATGCAAAATCAGTTACCATGGATTTGATTCTGCCAAAGGCAAAAGGAAAACATAAAGTGGAGGTGAAGAGGACTTTTTCACAGTTCAAGAGTGTGAAAAAACTTCCAGAGGTTTTGTTTCAGAAAATATGCTTTTAAACGTATTTGACGGTACCTTTATCAACAGAGCCACAGAATAATAAAAGCTTATTTAACTTGTCTTTCCTCTCCATTATTCCCCAAAGTCCAAGACTAAATGAAGGAATGCTCTCACCAACTGCATCCCATACGTCAGAAATTTATTACCACACTCCCTGGCACTATTTCACCCATCTTTCTAGAATATTTTAATTCTAAACAGAAGGTAGGGAGATTATACTGGGATCTAGACTTTAGTCTGATGATAACCTAGCACCTTCCATTAATCCAAAGATCTCACTCATTTTTTTTAAATTAAGGATTTTTAGAATTTGTTCTTTTTAGATATATATGCCAGTAGAGTATGTTTTTAGATATCATACCTACATGGAGTATAACTTGTTCTAAATTAGGATCCTGTTGGTGTTTTTGTACATGATGTGGGGTTTCCTTGGTCATGTATGTATTCATATACGAACATAGAAAAGTTCTGTCCGGTTCATTTGATTCTAAACAACAACTTCAAATTAGGCATCCTTCACTAAGCCATAACACATACAGGACACCCTGCCAACAGAATGGGCATGCAAACTCCTCACCTCCGCCTAGGTGTCCCTCGTGTGCCATGATCACTCAACTCTCTGAGGTCTCCAATTCATGGAATGGGCTCTCCAGCCACGAGCTGAACCCCTGTACGTTTTCTTGTCCATACAACTGAGTGTGGTCCAGGCTGACAGGGAGATGAAATGGTCTCGAAGATCCTTTTCAACATTAAAGTCTTGAGATTCCATGACTGAATCAGAGTTACATGTACACAGAGGATGCAACAGAACATTACGGCGAATCCAACAGGGGCTCCTTTCTTCCTTGAGTCCTTGATGTACAGGGCGAAATCCTACCTGAAATACAGAGGTATGTTTCTGTGTGTGGTTGCAGGAAAGAACACAGTAAGTGGGCGAGAGCACTTTGTCAGAGATTCCTTTGGTCTCCAATTTGGAGTTTCAGTGATTTTGACAAAGGAAAGAAAGAAACAAAAAACAAGAACCTGCTGCAAACCTCAAGAATGAAGGGCCATCAAAGACTGCATTCTGTATACGGCAGCAGCAGAGACGCAGTTAGAAATGCCAATCTTAAGGAATACCTCCTGAGAGCCCCATACTGTGCTGGGTGTTAAGGAACAAGAAAGCAACAGGGAAAGGTAGAGACAAGAAACAGACACAGGAGAGCAGGCTGGGAGCAGCTGGGTAAAAGCTGGTCTCTTGGCCTAACAGGGAATTCATTTAATAATTTTTTTTGCAATTAATTTCACCTTTTTCAATGCATTATTTTCTATTTAAAGAAATGTGTGTTCAAAATGCACTATTTTGAAACCAAAGGATGTAAGTTGAGGGGAATTATAAATTAGGCCAGGAACTCCACTTAAATTGATTTGGTTTAGTGTAGCATGTTTAAGAGCGACCCAGTGTAAGGGAGGGGATCAGACCTTTCGGATTTATATCTGATATACTATAATTCCTAACTAATTGATTGTGGTTGCAAATACTTAAAAGAGCCACTTGACCATTCTGAAGTTATTTCTCTACCTAGGTCAATTGTCTGAAATACCTATTTCGTAAGTCCTCCAGTTTGAAATTTAACCAAATTCTCTTCCTGTGCTCTGGGTACCATCTCTCCCTGTGCTCTTATTTACCTTCCTGGATGGGTTATGCACATTTCCTTCTTGACCTAGAACCTCTTCTCGACTTTCTTCTTCAGTTAGTATTCACAATATTACGTCTTCTTCTTGAGGGAGAGAGAGAGCAAGCCACCTGAATCCTGTGTCTCCTTCAGGTACAGCTCTTTCCCTTAGTTGCTCATCCTGAAAGACTTTTCCCTACATCCTTTCCTCTCCCCACCACAAATCTCTTCCTGTCCACTCTATTCTGACTTCTGTCTCAACAGCGCCACTGGCTCACATTGGCTAATGATCTCCAGGTTGTTACATTTAAAAGACATTTCACAGTCTACATGATATGATTTGTCTTCATCTAGTTACCCTCTCTTTCTTGAAAAAGAAAGCTTGCTTCTCCCAGTCTGTTCCTTCTCCATGCTTTGAGAAGCTGTCTTCTTCTATGAGACTCTTCTTGGCTGACCCTTAGTCCACTTAGCTTTCGAATCTATTCTCTTTCCCTGCAGATTTCAGCCATTCCCACAGGCACTGGCCATCTTCAGAACGACAGAGCCATGTCATCAACTGCCTAGTGAGGTGCCATTACTGCCATTCCCCTCAAACCTGTTCCTCTTCCAACATCTCGCAACCCACCTAGTTACTTCTGCTGGAAATGTAGAACTTGACACTTCCCCTCTCCTTTAGCTCACACATTCAATTGTAAGTCCTATCCATTTCTGAAATGTGCATCCTGCTCTCTCTTTCTGTCCTTCTCCACCCATGGCCACCTCTCGCTGACTCTTTCCGTGCCACTGTTCACGTCACAAAATGATTTTGCCATATGCAGATCTGAGGGCGCCACTCCACAGCTTGAAACATGTCAGGCTTCCCATCATCCTCAGAAGGAGATGCAAATTCCTTTACATGATCAGATAAATCAGCCCTTTTCCTACCAACCTCCCTCTACTTCCTATGACTCTCTAGAGATCTGCTCACCTTTGCACTCAGCTTGTCTCACCTGCTCTATCAAGAATGGTCCTTCCAAATACCCACACTGCAATAATTACTTCTCCATCCTCCCTGACTCCCCTTCATTTCCCAATCCCTCCCCACTTCTGAGATTGGCCTTAGGGTTCAGATTAAAGACCACTTCCCCCAGGACAGTCTTACCTCCTCTTAATTAGAAAAGATGTCCAGATCTGGGGCAGTAGCTCAGTGACAGAGCACTTGCCTAGCATGTGTGAGGTACTGGGTTCAATCCTCAGCACCGCATAAGAATAAACAAATAAAACAAAGGCATTATGTCCATCTACAATTAGAAAAAAAAATTTAAAGAAAAAAAGACATCTCCCCACTCTTGGCTATCTTAATACTCCATTGACTCCATTCTATCCACACTATATTAGCACATTGAAATTACATAATGATTGGAGCAATTTTTTTGGACAGATCTTCACACATTATGTTCATCTCTGACCTTCCATCAGTTTGCCCATTTCCTGATATATAGTCAATCTCAAACATTTTTGCCAAAGAAATGAATGATTAAGTTTTTCTTATTTCTTCATCTCTCCTAAAATCTTTCCAATCAAATTTACCTTCCATAGGTTTCCCATCTTATAAGGAAAAATTGGCATAAAAGGTAGAGACAGTTTGGGTTCTGTTTTCTAAATTACAAAAAGGGACTAAGAGAATAATAAAAATTAAAAGGAGAAGTGAAACCCTTGATACATTGTATCATTCCCTCAGAGAAAGGGAAGGGCTTTGCTTCCCTTTGTTTAGATACGCCAGGACTCACATGAGTTAGTACTCACCACCCACATTTCTTCGGGCCGCCTCTCTGTCATTGGTCGCTTTCCTTTGCTCTGTTGGTCCATATTCTCCTTTTGACAGATGTGGTGAAGATCAACAAGTGAAAGTTCGATTTTATCAATGTGAACTTTGACCTTGCTCATCTTTTACTTTTTTTCAGTTCTATTTTAAACATGTTTTAATTCTAATATTAAAGTCAATTAAAAATACAGTAAGGATGCTCCAAATAAAAAAAGTCTTATTTGGGAAATGGGAACAATAGGATTGCAACCCGGAACACATGCATAAACCAAAATGGCCTCTAGGAAGTCCAAAGAACAAAAGAAGGCTAGAGGTTTTATCAAAAAAGAGAAAAAATATATGTAAGTTGTATTCAAAGGAAGCTTATTGACATTTGCACCCTTTGCAAAAGTTGGCTGGCTCCAACTGGGAAGGAGCAGCAGTGGCTGTTAAGTAAAGCTAGTCTCAAAATCACAGCAGGCAGTTTCATCGTCAGGTAAAGGAAAAACTAGACTTACCAAGTCATTTCTTTGCATTTGACTAGCTGGTATTTGTGTTCTGAACATTTCCCCTGAGCTCTCTTGTCTCTATTTTAGTTGGTTATGAAAAGAATGATTTCTTTGTATAATCAGTTTTTCTACCAGGCAGCTAAATGTACATCTCAACAACCTAGAAGCCTCTACCCACTGTTGAATGTTTATATATCTGCTTACAATTCTCCTGACTTTACGGGATTAGTAACTCCAAATATAAACAGAAGAGGTTTATCTTGACTTAGATTTTGCAATCATACTAATGGATTTTCTCCTATGTCCACACCCTTCTCTATGCCTCCTCCTGCAGCTAACAAACAGGATATCCATGCAGGGCAGCAGGTTATAAGAACAGCCAGTCAGAGAACAAAGCCAAGCAAAAGGGCTTATGTTAAAATACCACCTGAACTGTGGCCCCTGAATACTGTGCTCTGATCAGATGGGCTAAACATATATAGAGAGGCAATTGGTAGGATGTAGGCAAAGAATCATTCATTCATTTGTTCATCTAGCCATAATTTATGGAATGCCAACTATATGGCAAGCACTATGTATTTAATTAATTGGAACTATATGTAAATCTTTTTAATTAGCATTATTCTTTGGGTGGATCAAGCTCAGTATCATTGGATCACACACGTAGGTGCCGGCACACAGTAGGGACTGGAATATTAAAGCACACTGTGCCCTCTTTCCTCCTCCCAGGCTATTTGATATTTGTCATGACAAGATCACCAACTAGGCCCATTCACCAGTGCCCTGTTCACCAGCACCCAAGCTGCTGAAAGGACTTGGTTTTGCTGGCTCCAATTTGATTCAAATCAGTGAGATTGGACTATTTTACGCAATTTTTACATGACAGATTGAACAGAAATAACTTCTAAAAATTGCAACAATCCCAGGAAAGACTGAGAAGCAATCACATAAATCATTTGAACGTGCAATGGGAGAGGCAGATAGCAAATATGCAGGGAAAAAAGAACAATGCTGTAACTGGAGATGGAAAGTGGGTTTTAGGAACAATTTTTACAGTGATAAATGGTGACATACTAGGACACTGTAAGGATAAAGTACTAGAGATGTCTGGCTGTTTCAACCATACTTGAAATCTAGTGAATGAAAATTAAATGACTAAACAACATTACAATAAAATTTTTATATGGCAGGGAAACCCACTTTAAATCCAGTTCATACCCCCCCACACACACACACACATTGGTAGAAGTTTCCAGAACAATGAAGGTACATACTTGCTTCAAGTTTATTGAAATTAGTAGACCTCTATGAGTATAATATATCCTCCCTGTGCCTAGAGTTTACCTAAATTTTAAAGATCTCTCAAAATAGATTCATCAGTCAGCATTTGATCCTGACCAAAAATATAAATAAGAAAAATTAATAAAGCCTACTAGTGT
Source organism: Marmota flaviventris (assembly GCF_047511675.1). Taxonomy (NCBI): domain Eukaryota; kingdom Metazoa; phylum Chordata; class Mammalia; order Rodentia; family Sciuridae; genus Marmota; species Marmota flaviventris. Next base: position 44,063,305 of record NC_092513.1, read on the forward strand.
AGCTAACCTCTTTCTCTTCAGGATGCTAGTTAAGATCTTTCTGTTATTCTGACTACATCAGAGACAAAATTCCAATTACATACTGACTCTTTTAACTTCATGCTAATCAGTTTCCCTTTCAACTAGGTCTGAAAATAGGTGTTGGAAATAGGATTAGGGTGGTATGGGGAGTGAAAGAAGGAAAACCAGAAATATTTGAAGCTAAAAATTCTAAGTGAATAATTAGAAGCAATGCCTCATATGCCCAATTGACCTGGGTTCTACTCAAGATCAGCAAGTAGCCTAATGGTCCTTAACTGCATCTGCATTCCAGAAGTAGCTAAAGGATTCAACAGGCTTCCATTAATAATAGCGGGGAAATAGTGGCTGGAGAGAGGCCAGGGCAGAATGGTTCTATTTGTGAGGATCTCATGACCCTGGTAAAGGAAAGGTGGCCCCTCCAAAAGATTTCACAAACTGTTGGAGGGCGGCTCTCCCCCGACTGGAGACCCATTGATGAAACCCCATGCCTTCGCTTCCTCATTCAGAAAATCAGTATCTGTTCAAAAATCTGTAGAAAGCTACACAAAGACAATTTATAATGCCTCCTATTTGGCCTCTTTATTCATAGACAGTTTGCTAACTAGGCTACATCAGAACTGGATGTGTTAAATGTACTAGTTAAGCTCTGGAGCACTGGGGTTCTAAAGAGAGTTTAAAAATAACATTGATTAGAAGTAAACATGGTCCACAGTCTATTGAAAGGTCATTGTGATTCTGCTTCAAAGAATTAAAAGAGTTTCTACCAAATAATTTTGAAGAAAAAAAATAAAAGACATAGAGTTAGCCTACATCAATTATTGGAGTATGCATCTTAGTAACTGCCATTTATTAAGCCCTTAAGTACATGCTGACAAGCTGCTAAGAACTTTACACGTAGCATCTCATTTAATTCCCACAAAAATCTTCTGCTACTATTATTATTTCCATTTTACAGACAGAAAACTGAGGTTCACTTACATAGCATGGCCCACGTCATATGAAGTTACTAGGTCAGTTTTGAAACCTACATATTTCTCATTGCAATGTTTTTCCTCTTAGCTACTATGCTAAATTTATAAGAGTCCTAGAAATAATCAGGAGAAATCATAACTGGATAAGAATTATAGAATGAAATGCCATTCTTCTTATCTATCCTGCTATTTTATTGTTTCATAAGATGAATGGAAAAAAAAAAAACTATGTCAGGAATTGGAGTCATGATATCACTTAACAGAGGAGGAGGACATAACAACCACATTTCCAGAGAGTCTATTTAGTAATACTGTCACTGGGGAAAAACCTGTTCTTATAATAGAGGACTATAGATTTTTGCAATAAAATCTATAGTCCTTAATTTCTTCATAAATTAATTTATGAAGAAACAGTAATTCATTGCTATGATGTCCTAGATCTACTCAAAAAAAACTTTCTTCTCTAATTAAATTAAATTGATTATAAATTGGATTCTTCATCCCAGAGATGGCCACATTTGTACTGGAAAAGGAAACAGCTAGAACAATATTACTGTGTAAGAGATTTTGAAATTGGACCTTGTCACTAGGGGGCACTTAGGGATATAAAATCAGCATTGCCAAAAAGTACTTTCTGGAATAAAACAATTAGCGGTCATATGTCTTTTCAAGGAAGGAAAAGAAGAAAAAAAAAAAAAAACACCTGTTTATAGACATCGTCATTCAGTGTATCCCCTGATGGACCATTTTTAGGTATCAAATTGGTTGGAGGAAGAGCATTTACAGTAGGCACAGTTTTGAAGTCGGAAGCCCCGTCTTCTCTCTCCCTGTGGCTTTTACCACTGGAAGCAATACCTGAATGTGTTAAGGAGGGAAATAAAAGAAAGAAAAAGGAGGTACAAACACCTTTGCCTTGCCTGGTTCCTTTCATTGCCTCTTTCTCTCTGCCCTGGGCTACTTTACTCTTCCCCCAGGACATTTGTCCGCCCCTCTCCTGCTCAGTTATTTGGTCTTGGTTTTACAAGACTATCTTTCATTTTGTTTTGGTTTTTTTTTCCCATAATGCCTAGTTTTGTTCTCCTTCTTTATTGTTCTCCTTTGCTTTCACTGATGTGAGACTGAATTGTGGTTTGGGCTTTTATGCCTGTTTTGTGTGTGTGTGTTTGTTTGTTTTACTTGTTTTTCTTTTTGGACATTCAAACACTTATTAAAGCATGCTTCTGGAGTCCATTTTAACTAATCATTATGGTAATGGACAGTGTGTTGACTGAGACCAGAAGAGAATAGTTTCTCACTCTGATCAAGTAAAATGGGAAGAAAAAAAGGAGCAAATAACACATCCTCAAAAAAAAAAAAAAAACACATCCTCATAGAATAATCTCTTAAAGGAAACAGACAAGCAGAAAAAACACATTTCATGGTGTAGATACAAGACTAAAACCACAGATTAAAAGGGAAAGGTGTAGCCGAAAAAGTTTGTTTTTGTCTGTGTGATACCCCAGTAACCACTTTAATTGATTTTCTGTTCCAAATCCACTATTTCTTTAGGTTGTAGGGTGAAGAAGTTGTAAACTACATAAAACCATCAAGAACTATCTTTACAGGATGTCACATCTTTCAGCAACACCTTATAGTGAAGATAAGGGACCTTCAAATGCCCTCTCCCTTTATTGGTGGTGGTGGTGGTTGGGGGGGTGGGGGTCTTCCTATATTTTGTACCCTATCTATGAAATTACCCTGCAGTTATAATTAAGAAAATAATTGCAAATACAATTTACCAGGTCCATGCCCATCATTTCATCCTGTAAATTGAAACAAAGAAAGCTTCTCTGCACTTCACCCGACGACCTAGTTTGTGAGCTTTGGGCAAACCTCCCAGGAGGGGTAGAACTGGGTCTTCCAGAGTAATGAAATGATGGTGTGGGACTGGGAATCATGAATTTGATTCCTCTTTCCCCTGACTCTCCATGTGGTCATGGGAAAGTCTACACATCATCAGGGTCTTTTAGGTAGGAAAATGATTAGGATAATTATTATACAGATTTCTCTAGGGCTTTGATTTCAATAAGCCACTCAGCACCCCATTCTGCCCTCAACCTTTAAATAAACTTATTATTCACACAAACAACAAGTGATATTTTGGATGCTAAGTTTCCACAAAGTTATTTCAAAAATATTTTTAGAATACTGTTAATTTTATATTACTTATTTACAGCTAAGTCAAAGTATAAGATGTCAGGGCTGGGGATATAGCTCAGTAGGTAGAGTGGTAGAATGCTTGCCTCACATGCACAAGGCCCTGGGTTCAACCCCCAGCTCCACAAAAAAAAAAAAGAGAGAGAGAGAGATAAGCGGTCCATTCAGTTAGTCAATCCTTATGTCTGAGTTATAATGAATAAGCAAGTTAATTTTAATTTCTTTTTGTGACTTACTGAAAGGCATTCTTCTTTCCACAGTTTGCCACTGACTTTTCCCACTTGGAACTATTCCACTCACCTAACACCACAATTCATATGTGCATTTACGTAGTCATTACTTTAATATTGTGTAATTACTTAATACTTCCAGGAACATAGAATATTTTCACTTGTCTTATAAACTGTTGCATGTAGACAGTCTCTGACTTAAGATGTTATGGAAATGTTAGGCATTCTGTAGAAATCATACTTCAAATTTTGATCTGTCCTGGATGTCCTTGTGATGTTCCACATGATCCTCTCTCATGACACTGGCTGGGAGTAGCAAGCTCCCAGTCAACCACAAGATCACAAGGATGAACACCTGATAGTCTACAGTGTACGGTGTCTCTAAGCCAGGATGTTCAGTAGGTTAGGTGGATTGAGTGTATTTTCAACTTATAGTATTTTTGTTTTATGGGGGTTTATTTGAATATAGCCTCATAATATGTTTCATTCACTTCCTGATTTTTAGAAATACCAAAATGGTCCATTGTTGCAAAGACCTTAGTTTTTGTTGCAAGAGCCTACAAACAGACCAAGCTAGATCGGAGCACTAGAACTTGCTGCAAAATGTGCAAAGACAGCAGGAACCAAGGCTCCTCCACAGTGGTGCCACCAGGGCTGGGTGCTGAGCTTTATTGGAAGTTTGTAAGAGAGTTTTTGTTGCCCCAGAAATAGGAGCCAACAGAGCCAGACACCCTTCAATACAAGGTCAGTTCTGTCCAAAAAAACAAATCCCAGTTGCATATGGCTTTCTAAAATCCTAGTATAGACATTCTTAGAGTTTAAATATGTGTGTGTGTATGTGTGTGTATATGTATGAATGTGTGTGTATATATATATATATATATATATTTCTTTTTTTACTTTTTTGTTTTAATTAGTTATACATGACAGTAGAATGCATTTATGCACTTTGACATATCATACATAGATAGGATATAATTTCTCATTTTTCTGAGTGTACATGTTGTAGAATTGTGTTGGTCATGCAGTCGCATATATACATAAAGCAATAATGTCTGTTTCGTTCTACTATCCTTATCCCCACATCCTCTCCCATCCCATCCCCTCCCTTCACTTTCCTCTACCTAATCTAAGGTAACTCTATTCTTCTCTAGTGCCCTCCGCTTATTGTGAATTAGCATCCACATATTAGAGAAAACATTCTGTCTTTGGTTTTTTGGAATTGGCTTTTTTCACTTAGCATGATAGCCTCCAACTCCATTCATACTGGTGAATGCCATAATTTCATTCTTCTTTAAAACTGGGTAATATTCCATTAACTATATATACCACATTTTCTTTATTCATTTATCTACTGAAGGGCACCTAGGTTGCTTCCTTAGTTTAACTATTTGTGAATTGAGCTGCTATAAACATTGGCATGGCTGCAACACTGTAGTATGCTACTTTTAAGTCTTTGGGGTATACACCAAGGAGTGGGATAGCTGGGTCAAATGGTGGTTCCATTCCAAATTTTCTAAGGAATCTCCATACTGTTTTCCAGATTGGTTGCACCAATTTGCAGTCCCACCAGCAATGTATGAGTGTGCCTTTTTCCCCCACATCCTCTAATTAGATCATCCTAGACCCCGAGGACACTATTACTTGTTTGGGTGTATCCATCTGGAATTGCTGCTGAGACATTCATAGCATTCTAGATGTAGTTCTGATTCTCTTACCACTACATGATGCTTTTTAGGTACCTAAGAACTTACATATTAAGGTTCATATTATTTTATTGTAAATTATTGTCCTTTTTCCCCTTGAATATAAACAGGATACTTTACTGATTTTTTTAAATGTATGTAAGTTTTTTATGCTTGTAAGTTTTATGCTTTTTAGTTTAAGACAGCTGTATCTCTTAGCCATTGCTGCAAAAGAAACAACCACACAACTTTGTAGTTTAATACAACCACAATTTATGTAGTGTACAATTCTGTGGATTGGTGATTTAAACTTGGGCCTCCTCTTTTTTGGAAGGGTTGGGTGGTAGCAGGGATTGAACTCAGGGGCCCTTGACCACTGTGCCATCTCCCCAGCCTTATTTTGTATTTTATTTAGAGACAGGGTCTCACTGAGTTGCTCAGCACCTTGCTTTTGCTGAGTCTGGCTTTGAACTCACAATCTCCTATCTCAGCCTCCCAAGCTGCTAGGATTATAGGCATGTGCCACCATGCCTAGCTTGGGCCTCTTCTTATTCCCATAAACAATTGCAGAAGTCCAGCCTGGTAGTGGATACATCTTACAACCTTAGGGCCTCAGGACAAGCAAGCTGATTCAACCCTGGTCCATGTTTCTCTCATCCTCATCAGGCTTCGGGAGACTTGTTCACCTGGCTGAAGCACAGGGCTTCACCATGCAAGCCTAGACTCAGAAGGGTCCCACACCACTTCTATATTCTGTTAACCAAGACAAATAACTGAATCCCTCCAATTCAAAGGAGAGAAAAATAAACTCCATAAGCAAAGTCCCTTTATAGTGGCATGTGGGTACACAAGGAAAACAATTGCTACTCTGTTTACAGGCAAATGATCATAAATATTTGCTGTAAAAAGAGAATTGGGTCTATCTCCTTGATAGGTTTAAGGACCATTACTATTTCCAAATAAGAAACAGAAAAACAAAAATATGATCTTAGATCATTCAATAGGCGTATAGAAGGTGGAAATAGCAATCAATATTCTATAGTAATAAATAAAAAGTGGAATAACAAGAATAGAAGAAATAGAAGATGGAAATATGCAGAAATAGAAAGACTATTGCAATCTTCCAAATGGGGGATGGGCCAAAAACATTAAGGATGTCCCAGGCCTCCAGGCAGGATTCTGCAATTCATGCACTGCAGGGTGAAGGAAGTTGAAACCTCACTTGTTTCCCAAACTCTGGGCTCTGGCCCAGGACTGAATTAGCCTAAAGGAAGAAGCACTTTTTTCTAATTCTTCCACCCAAAGTGCATGCCTTTTCTTTACTTTGTCAATCTTGAGGGGATACTTACTCAAAAATCTGCCTTTTTATATGAGTGGGATTTATTTTTTGAATTGCAAAGGTAATCTGAACATTCTTGGCCCTGAGTCAGGAGGCTGGGTTTTTGTCTCATGATTCTACACATTTGCTCAATGTTCCCTCTACCTCGAATGAGCATCTCCCTCATCTTCCTGGCAAATGTCTTCTTGCTTTTCAAGAATAACCCTAAGATTACCTGTGTCCACACAAGATTACACAAGTGTTTCTGATTCTGTACCATTTCTCACCTTGATGGATGAGAATGCCAGCCCAGTCCTCCTCGTGTTGGTGCTTTGCCCAGTAACATCCCTCCATCATCAGACCTTGTCTAAAATGGGATCCAGAATAATCTTAGCTCTATTCTATCATACCTAATCCCAGCCTTCTGCCCTCCAATCATGCACTTTAAGGTCTCCAAGGAAGAAAGTGCACAGCAAAAAGACTCCAGCAAAGAAACACTCTCCAGTTTTGTAATGCTTTTATGCCAAGCACCATGAAGTCTCTCTGAGCCAAAGTCAAAGGCAGGCCATTGGTCCCCAACCCATTTAGGCCATAGAACCTTCTTTCCCTTCTCAACTAATTCTGCATCCAAATATCAGCTTGTCTTAATAGTTTGAAAAGGGAAAAAAAAATTCTCAGGAAAGCAGAAAAAATTGTGCACAAAACAAACATCTTTACACCCCTCCTGCTAATGATTTATCCATAACATTGTTAGACATGATTTGGTATCTCAGCTCTCCTCCATAGTTGGAAATCAGAATCTAGAGCTGTTATTATATTAATTAATATGAATTAATGTCATCATGTTATAATAATGTAATTATATTAATATTTATAATTTTTATATTATATATTATATTTAAGTTTTTATAAGTGTTCCAAATCTGGGACAACAGGACAAAATGGATTAAAGAACCAATTTATAAATCCACTTCCCCCAGTAAAGTCTTACTGGTTCCCCCAGTGAGTTGACTATTTCTCTGTTTTCTTTTGTTACCTGCTCAAATGCCATTGTATCCTTTCGGTGCAATTATCTCCAGATGGATTTCTTGTATTCCAAGGGATATGCAAGATCATCCATTAAGGAAGAATTATTCGAATTTATTCTTGTGTGTGTTTTTTATCTTTCTTTATCTTTCTAAATCTGTACTTTGACTTGAATCAAAGTGTGAAATATGATATATCAAGAACTATGTAATGTTTTGAACAACCAACAATAAAAAATTTTTTAAAAAAATAAAAAATAAATAAATAAAATAAAGGCATTGTATCCCAATAAATAAATAAATAAGTAAATAAACCTGTACTTTGAGATTAATGTAAATTTACACCTTGGTATAGGATAAATGATAGATTGCTAAATAGATAACAAATAATGATAGACAGAACTGAGTGTTGCATAATGAAAAGAAAGATATTAAGCCTGTTTGTGCAGGCTGTGAACTTCCTAAACTGGGTTTTTTCCATTGCCATGTCACCAGGTCAAATTTCATTTGCCCAATAAATTCATTTTGACACTAAATTCTTTTAGATTCTCTGCATCTGAGTTCTCTTACTGCAAAAGATTACCTGAAAAGTACTTTTCTGGATGAACATCTCTGCTACCCAGCTCATCTATGCTTCCTAAAAGCCCCAATGTGCCAAACAAATCCACAGTTCTACGTATAAACTAGGAGCAAAGCAGATACAATCAGACCATTTAGAGGTCAAGAGTGAATATAGAGAGCTCCATCCACAGCTTTGGAAATGGAGCAAGGTACCTGCAGGGATGGGGTAGGAGGAAGGTAGAAGGCATCATTCTGAACCTGCCCCCCAAAATGAACTCCAGCTGTCACTGGGTTAAATGAGTCACCATCAGTCTTGTTTTCTCTTTCATTTAATTATGCAGTCCTCTTGTACCTAAGGTTCTTTTTTCCCCTATTTTCACTGATATGTTTATCACTAGCCACTAAATAATTAGCTTTGTGTCATTACACACTGTCCTCACTCAATGTCCAAGTATCTAATTAAACTGATTACATGTACAGTTATGCTCTGCCTGGCGACATATTAGTCAGCTACAGACCACATACACAATGGTGGTGTCACAAGACTATATCACCTGGTGACACTGTACCTATCTTAGTTTGTGTAAGTAAACTCTGTGTTCACACGAGATTGAAATCAACAAAGAAGGCATTTCCCAAACCTATCCCCAGTGTTGAGAGATGCCTGACTATAGTTTGCATTTCTATTTTAATTATATAAGTAGACTTCCCTGAATAGTTTGGCAACAATAGCTTTACTACTAACTCTAATGTTTTAGAAATTAGGATGCTTATAATGAAATCCCTGTAAGGTTGGTCATTTTTACCTCACTGGTTACAATCTCAGAAGTTAAAGAGAAAAAGGTAACTTTCTAATGGTGCAATATAATGAAATGCTATTCCTTTCTCCAACTTCGAACATTTTCTTTGTATAAACTTTGATTTTTTTGTTTATTCTATTTAAATTTAAAATTAAATATCGAGTTTGATCTTATGAAACATTTAATTACTTTTGGAAATGCATTTTATGAGACCCAGCGAGTATCAGTTTCAATGATACGGACTAAAAAATCTAATATCATGCTTGGAACACAAGTTTTCAGAACACACTGCGTCGGTGGTGATATTTACTTTGGAAAATGAATTATTGTGTTATGGGCTAAATCCTGCCAGAATTGATTTTGAAAATCCAAGGTTGAATATTTTTGGATACAGTAGTTTAATATGAATTGAAAAGGCAAATAGTATTATATTAAAGTAAAAAAAAGTAATAAAAATGATTTCAATAAATTGTTATACTTGTATTTATTACCTACTCCATGGCTCTAAACCATAAATGGGTGGGTATATCTGAAGTGTAAGCAAATACTGCTCTGGATAAATGTGGTATAAGCACTTTCAAAGCTTGTTGCACAATCTCATTATCATGATCAGTTATTGCTTTTCTTCCCAAAAGAAAAGTTGTCCATCCTAATTTAGTATTGAAAACCTGATTTTTATTCTATTCTCCCAAGTGAAAAGTACCTCCAATTCTTTCAAGTGGAAAGATATGCAGAGTGGCTTTTGGGGGTGTGGGAACCAAGGAATGGCCAGAATCTCCAGATACCCAGAGAAAAACCCATCCAGGTCATGGACAGTGCACCTCACTGTCCCCTTACAGAAAAAGCCTGGCCTCAAAGTTCTGTCCCATCTGCTCCCATGTGACAATCACTTATTGCCAGCAATTATGGGAAGTTGTTTCCCATTTGGTATGAATGAAGAGGATAATTAAGACACCATAGTCAGAATTTCTTTAAATTTTTACTTCTGTATTTTCATCTTTTATTTTCTTTATTCTCCTTGTCCATTCATAAGTTATCAATTTTAAAAAAATGTACTGTGTGTCTAAGCCAGTGCCACATCATAAGATTGCAGAGATCAAGGATTTGTTCCCTCAGAAGGGGGTACAGGTAGGTAAACCATCGAGACCCCCTGGTACAGGTGCCACAATAAAATATGGTCAGGGTGCCATGATGGCAAGTGGAAGTGGAGGAGAGCCCGGCTTTGCAGAGGGTAAAAAGGCTTCCTAAACATCAGCCCTATGCCACTCTCTGATATGTGAGGGGCTGGCTTCAGCTCTCACTCGTGCAGTGCCCTTCAGAAGAGTGGGCTATGACTGTCACTGCTTCTGGTAACTCAGTGGTTCCCAATGATGACAGAAGACAGTGACATTTTCAAAAATGCATTGGTAGGTAACATAATAAAGTGTTAAAAGTTTAAGATAAAAGAAAGTAATTAGCAGTTGGAGATTAGCTTTGAGTGTATTGTGTGGCTGGAAGGCCACAAAACAACAGGTAACTCACCCATCTCCTCATCAAAAGTTTCCAACTCTGTTTTCAAGGACTTAGACCTGGGAGTCAGCTGTATGGATCAAGCAAGGCAAAGAGAGGATCCCTTTGAAGCAGCTTAGCTGGAGCTTCCACTGAGTAGTGAGATCGCCCCCGTATAGTGATTCCTCCTCCACTTCCATGCCATTGGAACCCTTATAATGAGATTATGTGATAATACATAATGTTCACAGATCATTTAGAAAATATATACATTAGAGTTGTTGTGGCTTGTAGTCAATTATATAGATAATATTGGAACATTTTGGCTTTATAACCAAAGACTACACTACTAATAATAATGCTTTCTCACTTGGGAGTTTGCTGGTAGTTACATACTGGAAAATTACTTACTTAAAGGAAATTTCTCCCACCTTCCACATGATCACTAACTTCTGACTGAGCAATAGCATCCAAAGCACTGTACAACCTTAACGGTCAGATCTGCTGCTCTTCCCTTTTAGAGGTGAAAATGTGAAACAGAATTAAACATCTTACCCATTTAGCTAGCAAGAGGTAGAGCAAAACTGGGATTGAGGCATTCAGAACCAAGGTCCCAGGCTATCATTATGCTGAGGTGCTTAAACTGAAGAAAATACTGTATATTTTTCTAATATGAATATTATTTGCTAGAAGGGAAACTTTGTTGATAGATACAAAATAGGACTCTTGTTGACAATAGAAAAATATGGTCCAAATCAAATGATTTTCTATTATCATTTTTCTCTGATAAACAACAGAGAATCAAATTAAGGGATTAGGTACCTACATGTACCCATAGCTATAATATCTGATTTTAGGTTATGCAGACCTGTGCATGCAGGCACTGGTCACACACCACACACCCCTGCACACTGTGAAAGGACAAGAGACAACTAGCAAAGCCCAAAGCAGCACTTTAACTTGGGTTCACATTTTCTCCAGCCTGTCTTGGAAATTACTGCCCAGTTTCTAACATCATTTGGCCACCAATTCTCCCTCCTACCATTTAGCCTTTCTTGCCCACAGAGTTTGATTTTGCCCACATAGAATAATTACTGCCAAATTGTTAACTAGTGAATTGAAAACACTGACAAAGAACAGACCTTTCCAATCCTTTGCTTCCTGTGTCCAGAGACCTCCAATAAAAAGATTTGTTGCTTAGAGTCATATTTACAGAGAATAAGTTATAACAGCATAAGCACAGGGTATGGGCATGTAATAACTGTGCAGAATGAACTACTTCTTGGAGTTATAAGCCAGTGTCTACAATCTTAAAAGGACCAAGCAGGTCCCTAAGGATACACTGTTGAGCAAATCATCATGGGATTCACAGACTGGTTCAGACCTGGTCCTCCTCTATGAGATACACAAGCAATGAATAATCTAGCTCTGTCCCCAAATGGGCATTTCATAGTAACTATATAATTTCTTATTGTTAACACTATTGAAAACAAGATCTTTGATAATTATGAGATTTTCACGTCTCTCTTGAAAGGGAAACTGAAATTTGAACTGAAAAAAAAAATTTTTTTGAGAAGCACAACCTAAACTAGATAATTATAAAATGTAGAGCAATTACATTAAAATACATGACAAATCTGTTTCATTTAATGATAGCAAAGCAGCCTTTCTCTCAGGTTCCTTGTGTTTTAAACACTGTTATGTGGATTCATTCTAGATTTTTAATCTCAATTTAAAACTGTTCATAAAAATTTTCTAAAACTGATTTTTAAATCACTTGCTTATTTCTCATGTATCCATGAGCTATGACAAAAAAAGGGAATGTGAGTCTGACATTTGTGGATGAGGCTTGAATTAGCTACCTATTGCTGTGTGAACACTATCCCAAAACTCAGCAGCTGGGTAACAACAGACTTATCATTTCACAGTTCTGGAATCCAGGGTCTGGATTCACAGGAATCCAGGCACAGCTTAGGCAGGGAGTTTTACCTTGGGGATTTCCACCACCTGCCGTCATCTTAAGGCTTGGTTCTTCCAAGTTCACTCATGTGCCTGTTGCCAGGTCTCACAAGATCTGCTTCCAGATTCAATCATATGAACAATTACACAGGACTGTCTCGTGGCCTGACAATGGCTTGCCCCAGAAGTGAGCACCAAGACAGAGCACCCCAGATGGAAGCCACAGACTTTCTACAACTTAAAATTAGAAGTGATGAAAAAATAAATAAATAAAAAATTTAAAAAAATAAAAAATAAAGAAGTGATGAATATTATACGCTAGAAGGAATCAGTAAAGCTACTCAAGTGGAGGGGATTATACAAGGACTTGAAGACCAGAAGGTAAAGACTGCTGGGAGCCATGACAGGGCACCTTACAGAAGAGTTATCAGAAACCAAATTATAAATTCAGGGCTTCAAGTAGAACAAAGTCAATGTTATTTTTTGCTTTGCTCTAGTTTCCTCTAGATCTAGTTGCAACCCTTAGATTTTTAGTATTGTGAATCATTTTCTAAAGAGGTATGTTCAATTTAATCTTTATATTTTTTCTGTTTCTCTTGCTTTAGTTTTTTCTTCCTTTTACTCATTTATCATATTATTTTGTCATTTGTCTCTTCCCCTTCTTTTTACTTTTTTAAATTCTTTTAGTTGTCAATGGACCCTTATTTATTTATATGCAGTGCTGAGAATCGAACCCCATGCCTCACACATGCCAGGCAAGTGCTCTACCACTGAGCCACAACCCCAGCCCCTGTCTCTTCCCCTTCTTTACTGAGAGCACTTGCCTGCCATGTGTGAGGCTTTGTACTGGCTTTGTAGCAATCTATGAAAATTCATAGATAAAGAACATTTCTGCTTTGTTTGGGGTTTTGGTTACTCTCTTAGGAACGATTTTGGCACATGTTAACACTATTCTGTGTCCACCTGCTTTTCTGGATTTAAAGGTTGTGATTCTTCACAAGAAATGAAACTTAAAGTTTAAATTCTCTTTATTTTCTCTGACTTTACCACTTTTGAGAAAAAGCTTATGATACCTAAGTAATTTCTTACCCCAGAGTGGTAAGATTCTGGATTGAAATTGAGTATCACCTGCAGGGCTGACCAAGACCAACCATGGAGAGTTGTGTGTAGACGGTCTGAGACGAAAATTCTCTAGATTTATGTGAGACAGTTTGTCCCATAAAGTGACTCTCCCACTCCTTCTTGGCTGCCACTAACATCCACATGGTAGAAGAGGATGGTGGTTATTGTGCCTAATGGAAAATGTCCCTAATGAGTAGTCTGGAGTTTTGACATGTATTTGTTTGAGCCATATTTAGCATGTCTGCCTATAGATTACAAGAAAATCAAAACTTCATCTAAATTAAAGACCCTGCAAATGAACGCTTACAGAAACTTGGCTCACAGCGTATGTACAAGGTAAATAAGTAAAAATGCCCTCTTTAAATTCAACCATGATTACTTCTTCCCATGTTTTTATTCTGAAAACTTTTTTGTAGTGGCTTAATGCCATTGTATTACTTGGGAAGAAATGTTATTTTATTTTCTAGTCCTGTAGTTATTTTCCTTTTCAAGCCATTTGTTAGTACGAGTAGTGACATCAAGGCGTGAAAATTCAGGGCCACCAAACAAGTGACAGTGACTGAATAAATGTTTGAAATGGATTTATTCACATTCTAATCTATCAATTAACCAAATAATTTTGGACCTTGAATGTCCCCCAAAGTCTCATGTGGGCATTATTGAGAGATGGTGGGGTTTTAGGTAGGTGGAGCCTAATGAGAGGAAGTTAGATCATTAGGGGCTGTCCTTGAATGGTATATTAGAACTATAGTCCTTCTCTCTCTCTCTCTCTCTCTCTCTCTCTCTCTCTCTCTCTCTTTCTCTACCTATCTATCTCTCTATCTCTATCTCTATCTCTCTCTATCTTAATCTCTCTCTCTCTCTCTGCTTCCCAGTTTCCAGAAGTTGAGCGGCTTCTCCTCCATGTGCTCCTACCATGATCAACTGTGCCACCGTGGGCCCAGAACAACATTGCCAACCAACTATGGACTGAAACCTCTGAAACCATGAGCCAAATATTTTTTTTCTCCTTTTAAGTTATTTATCTTAGATATTTGCACAGCAATGAAAAGCTGACTGACACACTCATCTATGTTCATTTATTCAATGAGCTTTTACTTTCTGTTAGGAATTGTGCAAGGCCTAGGAGTTTGAGTGGTGAGTAAGAGACAATGAGTCCTTACCTTCAATGATTATAAAATCCTTTAAAGAAAAAAAAATGACTCTTTTCTCTTTCTCAAACCCTCTGTGACTAGGCTCTTGTTACCATCCATTCCCAGAATAGATCACGTGTGGCCTTCTCTTCTTCACATCACTGGTTTCTTGTTCAAAGTTTGAGGCTAAGACATCTGATGGCAAAGCTTCATGTTCCTGAGTCCTATCTTCAGGGTCTGGGAAAGTGCTGACCTGTGGTGTGGGCTCTGCCTCGCAGTGGAGCCAGCTCCAAACTGAGGAAGGAGGTGCAGCATGAATAGGAAAATATGTAACAAAGAGCCACATCTACCTTTCCCCTCTTACTGGATTGTTCCATCAGCATACAACCATGCTGTTCTTCCTCAAGTTTCTCTCCTAGACCCCCTTTCCCTCACAACTATACAACTATTGCCCACTGCTCTTTGCAGCAAGAGCAATGTACCCTTCACAACAGGTCTATTTGTCCATATTTTTCTGAAAACCTTTCTGCATTAGTCAGGGTTCTCCAGATAGACTCTATATTAACACACACACACACACACACACACACACACACACACAAATACTACACACACATACACACCAATGCATGTGCATTTAGATATAAAGATATGAGGGGTTATTTGGTGAATTGGCTCACACAACCAGAGGCCACCTGCAAGCTGGAGAGCTAGACAAGTCAGTAGCCTGGCTCAGTCCAAGAAGCTGGAATCCTCAGACGTAGGAAGGCTGAGAGTGCAGCCCCCATTCTGAACCCAAAGGCCCAAAGGTCCCAGAAAACTGCTTCAAATGGCACAGGTCAAAGGCCAAAGAACCTGGCATCTGATACTCAAAGGCAGCAGGAGACTGTGCCCCATCATAAAAGGAAGAGCTAGAGAGTAACTTTCCCCTTCCTCCATCCAATCGTCAGACCTTCCCCCTCAGGTCATTGATCTACCTGCCAATCCTCTCTGGCAACACCCTCACAGACACTCCCAGAAACAACACTTCTCCAGCCATCTAGGTGTCCCTCGAGCCACTCTAGTTGGCACTCCAAATTAATCATCACACTGTCCAAAGGGACTTTCATGTCCATCACTTCACAGGACTGCTCCAGGTTATCAATGACCACCTCACTACCAGATCCATTGGCTGAGTCTCTGTCCTCATATTCAACAGCTCTATCAGAAACATTTGACCCAGTTCCCTCCCTTGTCCTCAGAAGAGGCTCTGCATCGACATCCACGACAGACCATCTCCTGTTTTCAGTGGCAGGTGCTCTTTGCTGTCCTTGGTTCCTCTCTCCTGTCTCTAGTTTTCTAGGCACAGAAATTCCTTATCTTTCCTTATCTTATGCCATGGTAACTTCATCTAGTCTCATGCTACTCACCTCCAATTTATATCTGTCTCTCTCTCTCTCTGGACCCCAGATTTACAGATCCAGCTGCTTCCTTGATGTTTGATATTAAAGAAACATAATAAGTCCAAATAAGTTTCTCTAGAAACTACAGTTCTAGATCATCAAATTGTCAGAGAAAGGATACATATTCTTAGAGAAGCTGAAAAGAAAAAAGAAGGAAGGAAGGAAGGAAGGAAGGAAGGAAGGAGAAAAGGAAAAAAGTAAGAGAAGATTTCCAGTCTCGTCACCTGAAGTGTTACAAACAGTGCTTTGGTTAATATGTCTCGGTGAGCATGTACATGCATCCCCCGTAACTGTGTAACTGGAAGTGGAATTTCTAGATTGTGAGACAGACACATACTCAGCTTTGGTGAATTCTCATTGCTAAAGAGTTTCCCCAAGTGGTTATACAAAAAAAGAATCCACCCTTAGAATAGGAGAGCTCCTCTCTTTCACATCCTCACCAACAGTTGACATTTTTGGCTTTGTAACTGTCTCTCTGTATCTACCACCATCTATGAGGAGCTTAAGACAAAGGACTTTGGATTCCCAGGGTGTGGCATATAGTAGGCGTTTGATGAAATTTTTGAATAAATAAATTTTATTTCGTTCTCTTGAAATACTGTCACCTAAAGAAAGTAGTTTCATAATTTTTGAGTAAATGAATAAATACTTGAAGGACTCTCCTGTGGAAAAGGAATAGTAGAACAAGGTATAACAAATAGGGACTTCTAGGAGTCAGGAATCACTGACATACATGTCAGAGAAGGGTTTGGAGAATATTCAAAGGCTCCCTAACCCCTTGGCTACTGCTCCTTCTAAACTATGAGCTCAGTGAAGCCAGTGACAGGATTCCATTCACTGTGTGTCCCCAGTCTCCAAGAGGGGCTAATGCAGTGCCTGGCACACAGTGAATTACTATAAGAGGAAGGAAAGTAGGAAGGGAGGGAGGGAAAAAAAGAGGGAGTTACATAATGGCGTGCGTGGAGTTGTGTTGTTGCTACTGTTTTGGTGCTTGGTGGCTTCTGCTGGTGAAACTACAGTTCTAGATCATCCGGTTGGCCGAGAAAGGATACATATTCTTAGAGAAGCTGAAAAGAAGAAGGAAGGATGAAAGGAAGGAAGGAAGGAGATAAGGGAAAAAAATAAGAAAAGATTAATTTTAATAAATTTATCCATAATTTTGTGATCAGAAATGTTTCAAGAAACTATAAAATAAACTGCAGCACACATGTACATTCTATGTTTTAGGGCCTCTCTCTCTCTCTCTCTCTCTCTCTCTCTCTCTCTCTCTCTCTCTCTCCTCTCCCTCTCTCTCTCTCTCTGCCTTTTTTTATTTTCTTTTAATTACCTATGGGTGAAGGGACTGGGAAGTGGGTCACCATAAGCCTTTCAATGTTCAGAAACGGAATCTTGCCCCTGGGCAGAGACCAGGTTGTGAAGAGCCTGGTGGGTCTTGTTTACTCTGTGCAGGAGTTTGTGCTTGATCTTGCAGGCAGCTGTAAACCAGTGAATGATGTTAAGCAGGGAAAAATAGCATAATAGATTTGCTTTTCTAAAGGTCATTCTGACAGCTGTGGGGAGGATTGATTGGGAAATGGGAAGGGGAGGATGGGAGACTAATATACAGAAGACCAGTTAAATGTTGAAACTGATCAAGAGAGAGTTGATGAGAACTCGAACGAGGGCTGTGATACGATGGAGGAGAACAGAAATGGATTCAACAGCTTTTTAGTAAGTTGACTCAAGCCACTGAATTTGCAAAGGTAGTAGGGTTTGTCAGAAAGAATTAGAGTCCGCTTTAAATTTGATAGTAATAATTAAATTGTCAGGCCGCCACTTGTACTGGATGTTTGAGGTTATGCCATGGAAGGACTTTGTTAACTAGAAAGCACTGCACACATACAAAGTGGGATAATTGGAAGTCATATCTCCCAAGTCCCTGCGTCAGGGCAAGTATCAAGAGTTTGAAAATGAGTTCATGTTTATGGGTGACCAACAGCAGGATAGCACATCTATTCTCAGACGGAGCTTCCTGTTTGTTCTCAAGCACACATTACAATGGAAATTAGTAGCACTCAAATGATTGATGGTGCTCTCTTCTAAACATGCCACTTAGCAAATACTTGCTGCAGCTAAGTAAGTCAGGAATTCACACACTGATGGATGCCAGACACGAAGGCTATTTTTTTGTGAATGGACTGAAGATACCTCACTGTGCAGAGAAAGCATCATGACTACATGGGTTGTGAGCAAGACATTTTTTTTTATAACTTGGTATTTAGGTGTGAATAATGTTGCTTGATTGTGCATATTTATGTTTGTGGCCCTGTCGAAAGAAGCATTTGGCTGCTTCTTATTGATATTTTATGAATTTTTTTATGCAAAAGCCTTTATTTAATGCCTACAACTCAATTTGTAAGCAATCCTAATTTCCCAATCCACTTCTTAATTTGGAAAAAAAATACAATATTCCAACCTTGTTAGTAGAGTATGTGTGAAAATAAGGAGGAAAAAGTGGGGAATCTTCAGTGGCTTGAATCCATTTCATTATCACAGAATTTTCCTTATATATCTAAGCATCAATTCTACATAGACAACTATTGATCAACATTTTGAAGAAAGGCTGTACATATGTTCTTTGAGATCACTTAATTTTTACCTATCCTTCCTGCAGTGCAATTTAAAATATTCAGGCTTCTGTTTTGGCCAGTGGGTTGCTGTGAAATAATCCCATAACCTCTCTCATACCACTTTGCTCATTTTCTGCCCTTGGTGAAATATTCATTATTAACTATTATAAATTATAAAATCTTTTTTCCCAAGAAAAGTGTGGACTTTCTTTTTAACAGATTTAGCCCAGATAGGACAGCTTGCCTTAGGCAGCACTACTAGTAATTGAATGTGCATGCTCAAGTGTAAACCATAGGAATTTTTAGAGAAAAGGAAATCTGACGTATAAAATGGAGCTAAGGCAGAAGGGGAAGAGAAGGGGAACTTCAGTGTTCTGGAACTTCTTGATTCCCATGTGTGAATCCCTGAATAATTGAACACTATAGCATATGTAAAACATTAATTTTCTCTCTTTCTGTCCTCCAGTTTATGCTTGGCACATAATAATCATTATTATCACTATCCTTATGTATAGGTCAATTTTGGGGGGGAATTACTTTTTTATTTGTTCTAATTAGTTATACAGGACAGTAGAATGCATTTTGATATGTCATACATAAATGGAGTATAACTTCTCATTCTTCTGGCTGTGCATGATGTAGGATCACACCAGTCATGTAGTCATATATGCACATAGAGTAATAATGTCCACCTCATTCTACTATCCTTCCTACCCTCACCCCCTCCCCTCCCTTCACTCCCCTCTATCTAATACCAAAATACCTTCCCTAGTCACCGCCCTTACTATGAATTAGCATCCGCATATCAGAGGAAACATTCGGCCTTTGGTTCTTAGGGACTGGCTTATTTCTCTTAGCATGATATTCTCCAGTTCCATCCATTTACTGGTAAATGCCATAATTTCATTCTTTTTTAAGGCTTTGTGTATATATACCACAGTTTCTTTATCCATTCATTTGTTGAAGGACATTTAGCTTGGCTCCACAGTTTAGCTATTTGTGAATTGAGCTGCTGTAAGCATTGATGTGGCTGTGTCACTGCAGTATAGACAGGCCCATTGTATTATGGACTTAAGCATTAGGTCTCCACAGTCAACACGAATTTATTGAGAATCTATTCTACTTTTAGGAACTGTGGGTTATAAAAATAAATAACACATGCCTCTTGCTTTAGCTCTTCGTCTTCTCTGGAATAAAGACAATACATAACTTTGAAAGAGTATAATGAAACTATGTTGGAGAGTTATACAGAAGTACAGAAGATGCTCACCTAAGCTTAACAGGTAGAGAAGGAAATGATACTGAAAACACCCAGAGGAAGAAATATCTCTGGTATCAAGGGACCTTTATTTTATTGTTTATATGTGATGCTGAGAATCGAATCCAATGCCTCACACATGCTAGGCAAGCACTCTATCACTGAGCCACAATCCCATCCTTGTTTTGTTTTGGTTTTTTTGTTGTTATTTTGTTTTGTTTTTTGGTACCAGGGGTAGAACCCAAGGGCTCTTAACCACTGAGCTACATCCCCAGCCCTTTTTACATTTCATTTTGAGACAGGGTCTTACTATGTTGCTTAGGACCATGCTAAATTGCTGAGGCTGACTAAGAACTAGAGATCCTCCTGCCTCAACTTCCCAAGTGGATGGGATTACAGACATGCACCACCACACCCAGCTCTTAATGGTGTCTTGATGAATTCTTGGATATAGTCTAGAAGTGGGGAAGATCAATATAACTTCTTTAAAAGCAGTTGGGTAACATATTTCAAAAGTCATAAAAAGTATTAACACTTAGAATTTCTCTTCTTTGAATTTTTAGCTTAAAAAATAAAAGCACATGAGCTAGGGTTGTAGCTCAATGGTAGAATGCTTGCCTAGCATGTTTAAGGCACTGGGTTTGATCCTTAGCACTACATGAAAATAAATAAATAAGTGTATTATATCCATCTATAACTAAATTTTTTAAATAAATAATAAAAATGCATAATTATATTTAAGAATATGAATTGAATAGTTGTTTGTAGTAACAATATAGAAACCATTAATAGAGAGATATTTAAGGAAATTATATTTCATCAACTCAATGGAGTATCAGACAGACAGACATCATTTTTGCTAAGAGTATTTACTAAGCAATCTGTACCAGGCAAAGATCTAGACTCTGTGTATACAGAGTCAAATAGACCTGATTCCTACTTCAAGGAATCATAAGCTCCTTCAAATAGGAACCAATAGTAAAATGGGAAATATAAAGGATCAATGAACTCTTACAGAATGAGGAGAAACACAGTTCAGTGGTGGCAGAAAGAAGGCAGAGTGCACATGAGGCCCTGATAAAGCAAATTAGTAAGACAAGTGGAGCCACCAGGAGGATGGGGTACAGGACTTGAGTTTTGAATGATTGAATGATAAGTGGGGAGAAAGCATGGAACTAAAAAGATGTTCTAAAACTTTATAAAGTTCCATTGGAAATAAAGGCAGCCTATACCATTGGATATACAGTTTGATCCAGACTATGTAAAAAGACACAAACTGTAAAAATGATTGACAATAAATAAATAAAAAGAAAGGGACCAAAACTATAGTGATAATGTTTGTCTTAGCAGTGACACTTTTCTCATTCCTCCTATTTGGCTTTTCCCAAATATTCTTTTAAGGGTTCTCAGCAGGAGGATAAGAGCATGAAGTGTTCCTATTTTAAAGGGAAACTATTCACAACCCCATCTCATAACAAAATAGGATGGGCACATTTCCAAGAGGCAATAGCACAGGATAACATTTCCCAGAACATTCCCCCAGCACACCAGCCCAATCCTGAGATGACAACAACAAGCAAAACCCAAATTCAGGCCACGTTCCATAAGCCATCTAGAAAAATTCCTATTGACTGACTAAGGTCATGACCTGTAAATTCATCCCTCTGTAGAAGACCCACTCTGCTTATCCCTGAGCCAGCCCTGAATCTCCCATTCACGGTTGCTTTAGTGTCTTAATTTGTCTAATGGTTTGAAATTTACGAGACATTTTTGTAATGTTCTTCCTTTTATTTTCCCCACAACCCTGTGTAATAGAAAGGAACGTTATTTTTCTCATTTTACAGTCAAAGTATCTAAGACTTTAGATAACGTTTCTTGCCTGCGGATATAAAGCTGGTGAGTGTTAGAAGCAACACTGGAACCCAGATTTCTTTCTGAACATAGTGTTTGTTCCTCTGCATCACGGATACCAAATGGTAGGCCACTGTCTTCAGCTAGAAAAGGCAGGCCAACATCTGTGAGAGAGACTAGCTGACTATTTTTCATCTCTGTAGGCTCCAGTGCCAGGAGAATTCTAGCATATGATAGATGGCCTGTCGATTTTTGTTGGAGCAATGAACAAAAGGATTATTCACACTCCAGCTTAACACTTAACAAACACACAGGTCCTAAACAAGTCATCTAAATAAATATTATCATTGTCCTCGAGGAACCTACTCAGGAGAGAAAAATAATCATATTCACACAAAGGTCAGAAATGGGGAAAGAAAGATGGGTTACTTAGAATGAAAAGAAAATCTTTGAGACAAAGTCTCCTAATTAAATAAAATAGAATGATTTATCATTAAATATCTCTTTTATTCCAAAGAATCAATTTTCCACATTAAATGTCATTTTACATTGGGGGAAAAAGAAAAAGCACAGAAGAGAGAAAGTCTTTGAGAATCATCAAAGCATGTCTTATTTCTTACGCAGGCACATACCTGCTCTCCTGCCTGCATCTAAAAAGGGGATTCATTTAGCATTCACTGATGAGCATAAGAGTATTTCTGTTCTCCTGCTGAGACCGTGAAGCTTTGGATTTTTTTTTTTAACTTATTAAGGTGGTGCACACAACCATGCCCTCGTGGCTTCAGCTATATATGCCCTTTGAAAAATCTCTAATGACATGTTGGACACCCTGCATATAAATGTCACTGCTTGGAATGAGAGTCAGACTCTTGCTCATAGGAAGATTCTCTGCTTGGCTTCAGTGCAGTATTAGCCCAGATCTAATGAAAGAAAACTCCCTCTGAAGCGTGATATCACATATTCTTTCTCTGTCATTCATATGGTGTTGGTAAACAGTTTAGCAATACACACAGGAACAATTGTACTAGTGGGTAAGGAAAGAGATTTAAACTGATATCTGTGAGTTAGGATCTTTTAGATTGTTTTCAAAACTCAGCAATGCCACAATCATTTCCCCCTCTGACTTTTTAACCAACATTGAAGATTTGGCTTTGGATTTCCATATGTATGGAAGGTATCTTTAAATCCCTATTACTTTTTTTTTTTTTAACATGTGACCTTTGGAAATGATTTCCAATAACTGTAGCCAACTTTAGGCTCAAGGCTCAGTAGTGAAAGGTCACCCTACATTTAGACTAAATGTGGATGGATCTGTACTCCCTGCAGCAGCCGATTGCTTCAGGGCTCACGGTTGTATTTGACCTGATGTTCTTTTCAACCCAAGCATTTAGACAGCTTCCATATGAGTTTTTGTTTTAACTTATTTTTTTTTTTTACTTCAGTGAAAATTCAATGGGTTTATATGTTAGCAAGTAACTATTTTTCTTTAGAGATGCATATTTTTCTTAGAAATTTAAAATAGTAGAATAGGGGATGCTTTTTGAAGTTCTTTTACATTGAAGATGCTCCTAGTTCCTAAAAAGGTCCTCTCATCCTTCTCTCCAGATTCCTCATATAAAGGCAACAACATAAAATTAAATGAAAGTAAAATAAACCTCTAGCCCAAGTTGCTATGTATAAATACTTGTTATGGGGGTGAATTTTTCCTCTTATAAACTCTTAGGACCATCAGGTCACAATTGCTACTATGAAAATCACCTTGGAAGCAATACACTCTCCTGCCCCTAGCTTCCTGCCCTCAGGGCACCCTCATGGCTTCCCATATTCATGTGACTTTGACACACCATGCAAATGAGTCACAAGGGTGTTTTTCTTTCTGTCTGGTGAGATCCTGTGCACGGCAAAGAAGGACTTCAAAAGTATTTGAGAGAGTATATAGGAGTGGGATTTAGGAATGCTGATTATCAGGGTCAGAGATACCTGTCCCCTTCTGGATTATGGCCTCCTTCTTGCCCAGGTGAGAAGCAGAATTGCTTTCTGAAGCTCGGCACATGGAGCCTTGGAAGGACTCTGCACTGGCCATCTGGGGACCTGAGTTCACATTCGGGTTCTGCCTTTTACCAGTCATGAGGATTGAAGCTAAAGCGCTCTTTCTCCAGGCTTCATCTTTTGTCCGAAAAAAAGGAGTTGATTGAATTAATTTCTGTAAATCCAATGAAACAGTGTCCAGTCTCGACCACAAGTCTCTTTTCTAAGTGAGCATCTTCCGATCAGATTCCCCAGGGAGAGAGATGGATCACCGCAACTCTCTCTGATTTCAAAGAAGATGCCCCAGTGATTCCACCTGCCCTAAGAATGCACCAGAAAATAAAATAATTTCTTATATTCATGTAACAGTTAAAAAACTGTTTTCACTTATTCCAATTATGGTAGTTTATTTAGTCCTCCTGATTAGCATAGGTTTGGGGTACACTATTGGAATCCCTCTGTTTGCACTGCCACCGTCCAGAGGAATTCTGTGGGGGTCTTGGTCCTTCCTGCTAGCCCAAGGTGGTGGAGGCCACCTCCAATGACTGGACAATGATGGAAGAATATGGGATACACAAGGCCAGGTTCTCCAGCTGGACCATTCTGGGATGTGACTGGTGCTCTGCAGGGGCCTTCCCTCAGGAATCGGGTTATGTCTGGGCTCTCTCCTCTCCTCTATTCTGCTGTACCTGCCCCTACTGACTTGTCCTAAAAGCACTCCTTACATCACTTGCACCTGAAATCTTGCCCAGAGGAACCTCATCTAATAAAACAGTAGATTTAAACAACAAAGAAAAATTGACTGGACAAAGAGGTGTCCTGTCAAAAGACCCATGTCTGAAGCTCTGCTACTTAGCTCTTTCTTGGCAAAGGGCCCAGAGATAGAACCTCTCTCTCCTCATTGATCAAATACAAATAATAAAGCCAATTCTGCCTACTGTATAGTTGTTGGAAGGATCCGATGAGCTCATGGATTCTGCAAGCGTTTTGAAAGTTGCCAAGCATCGTGTAAATAGACAGAAACTAGTTGTCAACCTAAAACAAAAATTTTGAGCTGGAACCAAAATCACTCATAGGTTTTCAGAAGAACCAACTTAAGAACAATTTTCAGCTTCAGAAAACATACTTTACATCTTGGTTTCCTCCTACCACTGGCTTCCCCACATTCTACAAATATCTCTCCCCTGAATGTGTGCCATTCTTTTAAGCGGTGCATCTGGGTTCCAGATACTGACTGGAGAAAGTGCCTCATTTGCCCCTTCATCCCTGATACTTAGGGTCTCCCACTCTCTGCCTGCCATCACCTGCCAGTGTCTGCCACCCTCTCCTAAATGCTGCTTTTAACTTTATTAGTCCCTTTTTTCTTTCATGGCAAACATATTGGGTCTTAAAACTTCAGAAAGGAAATAGACACCACCTTGAGTTGGCAATAGATCATAGTTTCAGTCCTGTACTTCGGATTTGGAAATGTTGTCATGAATTGATGGAACACAATAAAACAGAGTTAATAGAATCTACGGCCCAGATGGTGGCTTGATTAGAAACATCACAATGTGTCCAAAAGAACATGGCATGCCAGCAAAGTTTTTTTCCAGGAAGGCTCTGCAAGATTCATGATAACATTTTACATTTAATAAGGATCTAATTAGAGAGCTCAGCATGAGAGTTTGAAGACATGAAGTCAAAACAGTTTGGTACAATAAGTATTTTGTCAAGTACTTGGGCGCCAGGATGAAAGGGAGATGGCACATAGTCTCTGGTGGAGGAAACAGATAACAAAAACAGATCATTGCACTAGAGTACGGTAAGTGCCCAGAATGCTCCAAGCAACTATGTCCAGCCTGGCATTCAAAAGATATGTTCCCATCTAAAGCATCACCCTCTAGCTTTTATAAGATATATATATATATATATAGATAGATAGATAGATAGATAGATAGATATAGATATAGATATAGATATAGATATAGATATAGATATATATAGATATATAGATATATATTTTTATGGTACCAGGGATTGAACTCAGGGACACTTGACCACTGAGCCACATCCCCAGCCCTATTTTGTATTTTATTTAGAGACAGGATCTCACTGAGTTGCTTAGTGCCTCACTTTTGCTGCAGCTAGCTTTGAACTCGTGATCCTCCTGCCTCAGCCTCCTAAGCCTCTGGGATAACAGGCATACACCATGGCACACGGCAAGATACTTGAAAATCTTAACCTCCTTTAGGGGCTTCTGTTCACTGTCCTGCCATCATTGTCTCAATGATGCTTACTTATCCTTTGGGTCATCTGATTCATCATGAGAGTCCCCCTTATCTGTGGAAAAGACATTCCAAGTCCCCCATGGGATGCTTGAGATCAAGGGTAGTACTGAACCCCATGCATGCTAATGGGTAGGTGGCATACACAGAGTGGATACACTAGCAAAGGGATGAGTCACTTCCCGGGAAAGATGGAGCACTCCTCAGAATGGCATGCAATTTAAAAGTTTCCTTCCAGAATTTTCCACTGAATATTTTCAGACTGGAAGGAGAAACCACAGATAAGGGGAGAACACTGCAGTGCATTTGTGCACATGTTGCCATGTCCCTGATTCTTCCAGACCTTATTCTAGATTCCACATAGAACAAGACAGCCCCGATCCCAGCTGTCTGGTTGTGGAACTTACACTAAATGGTCAGAAACAGACCACTGACAATAGGATTGCAGACTGCAATAATGACCATGGAGGAAATACACAGAGAAATGGAACCAAGAATAAGCAGGAGAGGCCTCCTTGATGTAAGAGGTCAGGGAAGGCCTCTCAAAAACAAGGCATTTGAGCTGAGACCTGAAAAAAGGATTAAGGGTACTCTGGGTAAAGGGAATATCCAGGCATCTGGGAAGAATTTCATGTGATCAAGTGACCAAAGGGAGTCCAGTGTAGCCAGAGGGAGTGAACAGGGAGCGGAGTGTCACAGAGTGACACTGGAGGAAGGCAGAGGCCATCGTGGGGGTCATGGGAAGAAACATGATTTCACTCTCAGGGCCATGCAGCCTTTGAAACTAAAACCACGTTATAAATCGCACACACTTGAAAGGAAACCTGAAATCAGAGTCCACAGCAAGGAAATGTGCCATCACCTTGTGTGAGCTGTCACCAGCTCTTGCCTGGATACTGAGGTCCCTTGTTAGTACCTCCCTGCCTTCATCTGCACCCTATCAAGGTCCATTCTCAATGCAGATCCTTTAGAAGTTCAGAGAAGTCTTGCTACTTTTCTGCTTCAAACCCTGCTATGGCTCCCCATGTCATTAAGAGTGAAAGCCAGAATCTTGGCACGGCCTCTAAGGTCTCTCATGGTCTAGCCTCGGCAACCTCCCTCTGTCAGCAACCCAGCCTCTGCCCATCCCTGTCGCCACAACCCCCCCCCCCACCGCCGCCAACTTCCTTGATATTCCTCAAACACATGAAGGTGCTCCCACTTGAGCACTTTTCACAGCTGTAGCCTCTGCCTAGAACTCTCTTTCCCAGGACAGTCTCATGACCAATCCGTTTGCACTCCTCAAGACCTCGTTCGGGGTCTCCGACTTCACGAACACCCCATTTCTTCTGTTCTCTTGCTTCCATCTCTACCTGACACTCCCAACTCCCTTAGTCTATTTTTTTTTCCTTTTCAGTAACACATATCCTCTTGGAGCACATTCCATCATTTCCTTACCTGTCATATCTATTACTTATAGTGGGTGTCCCCTCTAGAGTCTACAATAAGCTCTGGAAGGCAGACATCTTTGACCGTGGGGACTGTGGTAACTATTCAGCTGTTCAGTTTCCTCTCCTTCTGGATCTAGGGTGGGAGTATGTTTTCTCTGACTAGAATTTGGATGAGGCCATGTCATTTTATTTGGCCAACAGCCAGTGAGCAGAAGGGACGGGTTCCACCACGGGCAGAGCCTTTCATAGCCAGCACCCACCCTGTCATGTCCCCTCCTCCCTCTGACACAGCATCCTTTCATTTTCTAGGTGGGGGCTGCTCCACTTGGCTCACTCCCTGTGTGGTTAATGTGAACATATCCCCCTGGCAGCCATCAAAGGGCATCTATCATGATCAAGAAAGAAACCTTTCATTTTGAGCCACGGGGGCTTGGTGATCGTTGGTTATCACTACCTAACCTGGCCCACTTTGACTAAGTCTCACTTGTGCAATAATACCTCATGGGTTCTTATCACAGTGCCAGGTGCGAAGCACATGCACAATGAGTGTTTGTTCAGTGAATTTGCACCTTTGTTTTTAAAGTTTCATATGACACGTTTTAAATTTAAATATAGTCAGTTTACCACCCATATCTGGATACAGGCTTTATTTCATTAAGTGTCCTATGATGGCACTGGTCAACTAGCAACATTAACAACCTACTATGTGAGTTAAGTACCAGAGAATAAGCCACTTCCTTAAAGCAGTTTTTAATCTAGTTGCAGAAACAGAACACATATACAAAATCGTAAGCACCACTCTGTGTGTGGGTGACACATCCTAAACGCTGCTGAGAGTTCAGAGATGAAGAAACTGCTTAGGGCAAGGATGTTAGAGAAGGGGACAGGAAGCCACTGAGCTGGCTCGATGGCTTGCACAAGCAGAAATAAGGATAATGAGAGAGGGCTCCTGCCAGGAGGGGCAGCCATCACTCACACACAAGCAGGAATGGACTTTGAAACAGGAGAAGGTCAGACTATAGAACTTCCTCGGTTGAAATGCTGGATGTCCACATGCTGGCTCCATGACTTTGGACAAACCAGAGTCTCTGTGGCCCCATTTTCTCATTTGTAAAATGGAGATCTTCCTCAGAGGGCTGTTGTGAGGATTCAATGAATCAGTACCTAGAGTGTTCAGAGCAGAACCTGACGGGAAGTAAGTGTTCTTTGGAAAGAGGTGTTGAGGACAGGGCCGAGCTCAGAGTTTGCAGGATCTTGAAGCTGAGATGAAATAGTCTGTGGGTTCACTCGATAGACAAAAAGCATTTTCCACGAGCAACTCAAAGGTTGTGATCAGGAAGCTCTGTTGGAGAAGGTTGGTGAGGAGTAAAGGTCAAATAGAGGACACGCTGGAGGCAGACTTGATCCTCACTGTGAGCTGTTTTAGGCACAGACCACAACAATGACCAAGGAAAAGACAAAATGGAGATGTCATAGAGGAGATGCTCCAGATCTACCTACTGGCCATGTGGGAAAGAAACAAAGTGACCAGAAAGTTCCAGGGTCTTGGCAACTAAGTAACATCATGGGAATAACCAACCAAAATGGCAAAGATCAGAGGGCAACAGATTTTAAGGGAAAGATGACAAATTCTATTTTAGACACCAAAGTATCAAGGTCAAGTTATTTAGAAGGAAACTAGATATGATAAACTGAAGCCTAACTAACTCAAGGCTATGCCCAAAGGTCACTCAGAAAACCTTCCCCAAATAGATTATCTAACATACCTCCCTCCCCCACTCTCTCTAGATCATCACCATAATTTTTTTTTCATTCCATTTCATGACACAACATTACATTATTTATTTGTTAATTTGTTGTCGTCCGCTCCCCCACTACCCCCATGTAAGCAGTAAGAACAGGGACCTTATCTTTCTTACTCCTTGTTGAAATCTCAGAGAGCAAGACAGCCCTGGCCCTGTAGGGTTTCAGGAGTTATTTTGTGAGATAAACACTTTGTATTTTAATCTGGGAACACAGCTGCTAAATGTATATAAACAACGAAAGGTCACTTTCAGCCTCTTTAGTAAGGAATTACAGGGAAAAAATGAGGATTAAAGCAGGAGGGCTACATGGTAAAACATGTTAAAATAGAAAATTATATATAAGTTAATATAAAGATAGAGCAGTGAATGGAGCAGAGTTGAGACTAGACTTGACCTTGTGGAGATTGTGTGCAAGTCAAGGATGCAAGCTGTGGGGGAAAGCCATGTTCTACAGTCAGTACTTGGTGCGGAACAGACTAGCCACCTGGACGAAAAACAGATCAGGGTCTTTTCTTCAAGAACTGCACCAGAAAAAATGTCAAGTGTATCAAATATTTAAACATAAGATGTCACCAAAAAAAATCATAAAAATACTGGAAGAAAATTGCCTATTTTTTTGAAACAGCCGTAAATGGGTAAACACCTTTCTAAGAATAGCATGAAACGGAGACATCATCATAGAGCATTTGATAATTTTTTTAAAAAAATTTTTTAGTTGTAGATAGACACACAATGTCTTTATTTATTTGTATGTGGTGATGAGGATCAAACCCAGTGCCTTACACATGTGAGGCAAGCGCTTTTACCACTGAGCTACAGCCCCAGCCCCGTATTTGATAAATTTACCTCACAAATATTAAAGACATCTACAAAAAAAAAAGAAAAAAAACCTTCCATAATCCTACTCAAAAGACAGTGGAATTAAAGCATACTTAGAATTGCACACAAATATCTGACTTCTCTACTGTGCAACAAAACTATTAGACATAAAATATAGATGCATGGAAAATGGTAAATTCACATAAAGGAAATGCAAAAGATTAGTAAACATAAAAGAATATTCCTCACCCACAATTTGTCAAATGCCAATTAAAACCATAACAATGCAACAGTTTCAAAGCTTGGTAATGCTAAAGGCTAGACAACATGAATAAAACAACAAACGCTTATCTATTGTGGGTGGAGTTGAAATTGGTATAGTCCTTTTTGTGGTCATTTGGCAATAATAAGTAAAATTTTAAATATGCATACTGTGTTAGCTAAGTAATTCCAATTATAAGAATTGAGCCTCCATGCTTATGTGAGTCAAAAAAATACAAGAAGAACCATTGGCCAACTGTAATAAGAAATTTCTAAACACATGCAATTGTTACCCGCCTAAAATGTTATGGATTTTCTATTCAGTAGAATATAATGCAATAATTGAAAACAGTGAGGTCAACCTATATGATAAGAGAAATGCTTATGATATACTGCTAAATGAAAGAAAAAAAAAAAAAACAGAAGTAGCCGAGCATTCTATACAGAGTGGTCCTGTGTGTATAAAATGTACAAAGACAAATGTAAAAATACTTCAATGTGCCACAGAGACTTTCAGAACGTTCTACTGTGTTAACTGCTATCAATTGTAGTTACCCATGGGGAACTAGACTGATAGCAAAGAAATCTTTTTCATTTTCTCTTTATACATTCTCAATACTGGAATTTTTTTTTCAATGAATATAATTACTTTTAGAATTCCTTAAAGGAAGAATAAAGTCCTCAATATTTCAGTCACACTCTCCTTTTGACCCACCCCCCCCAAAAAAAATAGTGTATCTGCATTATTGACTTGATTATTCATGAGACTAAAATGTCAAATACGCAGGATCACCCAAGTCATCTGCCACCTGGAACATAAGAAAATTGTGTCCGTTTCGAGAATTTTGGGGCCTCTCTGAAAGAACCTCTGTGAAGCTGTATTAGAGAAGAATAATTAAAATCTTATTTTCAGATCACCCATAATCATAAAGGATATGCTGAAATAATTCATGTACCTCGAAATAGTCAACTTTTCTTCACTTGGTGAGGCAATTCAGCGTCCTTTGCCAAAGGAACTAGGAAGCAGACAGGACAAGAGAGAAGGCATGTCTGGACAGAAGGTTAATTCATTGGAAGACCAAATGATTATGAACAGCTGCATCACTAGTACTCATACCTGTGGGCGTGCTGAGGGAGGGGACTCCTGAACCAGTGTCAGCATGTCATCGAGGACTTTGTTTTAATTTTAATCAATAATCCTTATATGCATTATTTATATTTTTACCTTGTTTCAAAAGCATTTAAGGAAGGGAGATGAAATTTTCAAAAACCCCCAAGAACTATGTTGCTAATCTCGCAACTTAAAATGAATGTACTGATTTCAAGTCTAAGACAATAACACCCATTTTTAAGGCTTCAACATGCTTTTACTGTGCCTGATCTTGTCAAAAGGATTTAGAATTCTTTAGAAAAATGAAAGTATCCTGTCAATTAGTTTTTCCTTGATACAATAGCCATTGTTTAAGTCATAGTTCTCCTAAAGTAACCCACCTTCTAAAACTTACCAGAAAAAAAATGATTATTAAAACTTAACAACATCAAATTTTTCTAACTAGCCCTTCCCACCCTAAATCATCAATTGGGTCTGTCAGTTGAAAAATGCTTGAGACTTCAGAAAGAAATAAAAACTATTAGTCCTGAGAAAACAGCATTATGAATAAACTACATATTTTTCACTAAACCACACAATTTTAAGCACAGGAACTGAGATGGATCATGTTCATATCTGTTCTATTTTAGTTGCAAATCTTATTTCGCTGGGTAGTGGTTGTTGCTTATTTTCCTCAACATCCACTTCAACATCATTTCTTGTCCTATTATGGTGCATTGTCTTTTGGGGTCCCTTATTAGGCCTATTGACTACAAGACTCTCTGAAATATATATATAAATATAGATATATAGATATATAACATGTAGATATATAAATATGTGTGCACATATATCCATATGTGTGTATGCATATATGCATATGCATATACATATACATATATACATATATGAATACACACACATAATCATATATATATGATCTTGTTAGCATTAGCTGTACAGGTGCTTTTTATTGTTGTTTCAGGAGCAAAAAGGAGAGTGAACATGCATTAATTTCTCTCCTTGGCACACACTGTTCATTTAGTCTTCAAGCAATACCATGAAATTTGCTATATTATCATCCACCTATCTCTGATTTGCAGCTGTGGCTTAAGGTTGTTAAATAACTCACCCAAGACTGCACAGCTAAAGAGCAGCAGACACAGACCTTGAACTCAGGTCTATGATGCCAAAGCCCATGCTTTACCACAGTCAGGGTCAAGCTCAGGGGCGGGCCAGATGGCCTGCTGCCTGGGATGCCAGTCTATAAAAAGCCCAGGACATTGCTAGAGTAAACCAAGAGTGTTTTGTTAGGTCACTCAGGTTTCCACACACAAATTTTCACATAGTTATAAAATGACTGCGCTGCTACCCAACCAGGCTCCTCCTGCAAGTGAGAAGTTTCGAGAAAGGCACTGTAAGTTGTCCAGTGCAGCGTCAGGTCATGGTCCCCGATAAGGTGACACTCACCTGAGATTCACAGTTCAGTCACAGTCAGCTAAAATTCTAAACCCAGATAATGCCTGGCCCAGTGCTGGTCACTGGGAGTAAATGACGTCTCGTATTAGATTGCAAGTTGTTTTAATAGCTTCCCGAGAAGTCGTTTGCTTTGGATAACCAAAAATAATGAGCATGAGTATGAGGTCACTGTTCTGAATGCTGGAAAAGACGGGAGCCTCTTATTTTGTCGTCTGAGGTTCTTGCCAGCTCAGCCTTGCCTTACTTCTCATCATGAGGCAAAGAGATGTCCCAGCTCCCCTCCTGATTTCCCCATCTTGATTGCTTCCTGCTGCCCTCTTACACTCCTCTGTGAAATACAAAA
The DNA here is from genome assembly GCF_047511675.1 of Marmota flaviventris. Taxonomy (NCBI): domain Eukaryota; kingdom Metazoa; phylum Chordata; class Mammalia; order Rodentia; family Sciuridae; genus Marmota; species Marmota flaviventris. The sequence continues at coordinate 44,096,496 of NC_092513.1, forward strand.
TGGGCAGTGCCCATTTCCTTTAGCTTTGTTCTGAAAAGAGCAGCTCAAAGCGTAGCACATATAAAATGTGGAGGTGTTTGTGTGGCCCACACAGTGAATGGACAAGTCTGTAAGAGTAGGAGGATGCCCAGCTTGGGAACATGGGCAGGCCCAGGTGCTGGGAGTCAAGATCTTGGTGCACCTGCCCACTGCCTGAGAAGCTTTGCTGTGAAGAACAGTAGAGTTTCCATTATTGTAATCTGGGCCCAGCTTCAATTATCTCTAGTACAAATACATGGAGAAAAATAAAACAACCCATTATAAGTATTGCAGACTAAGCAGGAAAAAGAAATTTGAAGTCCAAAATGATCATATGTGCCCCTGAATGGGGGAAAAAAAAAGTCCCTTCTCCCCTCTCCCTGCCTATACTTGCATAAGTCCATAATTGTCCTTTGCTGAGGGGCCAATCACACAACACTCTCAGCCCATTGTCTGGAACAGGTGCAACAGAGCAAAGCAGAGGCAACTTGTCCTTATCTGGGCGCCAGTCCAGCCGCCAGATGGGTGGTGGAGAAAGAATGTACATTTTATGTAACCGATACCTTGTTAAGGTTGTTAACTGAATCTTACAAGAAAAGAGCTATCTCTGAATACATCCATAAATTACTGCATCAATTTCTCAGTGGCAAAGTTAAATATGAGCAACAGAATCAAGTAAATGGCATGAATTTAGATGAAGTCTCTGATTTTGATAGAGCTTCATAACTTTAGTAAATGTCTAAACTATGTTAACTGCATCAGGGTCTCAGTTCTGCTTCTATTTCTTCGGTTCAATGAAGTTTATGGTTTCCCTCTAAATTTATATAAAATATTCTTTTATTTAAAAAAATCTTAAGAGTCTTTTGCTCTGACTACAAAGATTTAGATTGCACAATTGTTTTCTTGAGAAGGGTGTGGTAAGTAGAAGAGAGAATGCTTATAATGAGAGTATCTTGTTTTATTGAGCACTTACTACTTGCCAGGCATTGTTAAATATGATACATACATATCTCAATGTGTCCTCATGAAAACCTCAGGAATTCTGATCATCAGTATTTTGGAGGAAGAAATCAAGGTTTAGAGATGCTACGAAATTACCTGAAGTCAAATAACTAACAAAGAGAATTAGTCCTGGAACTCAAGTGTGTGTTCTAAATTACGCTGTTACAGGGTATCGTTTAATTTGAAATACATGTTTACATTTGGAAAAATCACATAAAGAGTTTGTTTCTCTTTTTTTAATGCTTTTTAAAAATACAACTTTGAATCTATGCTGCCCAGCACCTAAGAGTTTGTGAAGTTTTTCCATTTGAACAGATGGGGGAGCTTGTAGGCAGCTAATCTTTTCATTCTCTGTATTCTTAAAAAAAGAACTAAAGGCTCAGTAATAAGCGTAATATTAGCTTTTGTGACTGGTCCTGGTGATGACTTACCATGACAGAGTTCTAGATGCTTGGAGGTGCTGGGGTTTAGCTGCAAGTGTGCATCTGGAAGAGAAGATATGGAGAGATGGAGGTAACCTGGATCTGTGGTGTCCCAGGAATTGGCAGAAGAGTGGGGCCTTCTAGCAATGTTTTGGCCAAATGAAATTTTATCCAATACTTAATGGGAACCAGGTGCAGTGGCACACACCTGTAATCCCAGTGACTTGAGAGGCTGAGACAGGAAGATCTCAAGTTCAAGGCTAGCCTCAGCAACCTAGCAAGACCCTGTCTCAAAATTTTAAAAGGGGGCCAGGATGTATCTCAGTGGTAGAGTGCCCCTGGGTTTAATCACCAGTGCCAAAAAAGAAAAAGAAAGAAAGAAATTGATAAAGGCAGCTTGTGACTGTGTCAAGAGTATGTTTAGAGGCAGAGTACCTTGGTTTGAATCTGACCCTATAAAGTAAAAGGGTTTTGTTTGTTTCATTCACTCTTTGTCCCCAGGACAGTGTCTGTTACATAATAATGTCCTCAATATTGGCTGAATGAATGAATGGGCAAATTAATAACTTACTGAAGCCTCAATTTTCTCATTGAAGTAGTAGGTATTTCTCAAAAACATCAGTTTTGGAGTTTCAAACAAATAGTCTTATAACTACAGACCAAACTGTTTTCCTCTGGCTCCATCCCATCTCACAAAGGGTTTACGAAAGTCCTCAGAGTTTCCGCTACCTGACTCATGAACCTGGTACCACCTCCTAGTTTTCTCCACTTTAACTCTGGTGCCTGTGGAGATATTTCCTGCAGTGGCCTTGGACCTCAACACCCAGGTTCAGTGCCAGCCATCCAATGCCATCTTGCTTCCCTGAGCTGCTGCTGCCCCAGGCCAAAGCCATATCTATCAGTCAAAGTCCCAGAGGAAATAGAGACCACACTCAGGGGGAGGTAAATGAAGAGGGATTATTTACTAAGGGATTATTTCTAAAATGTGAGGTAGGAGTGGAAGAAGCCAACCACAGGGGGTAACCTCAGATTAGTAACCGGACACTCGTCCTCGCCCAGGCTGGAGGAGCAACCATACACTTGGTCCTCATCCTCTGTAGTAGCCTTCTCTCCCAAGTTAGGTCCAGAGCTGGAGGTGGGCGTTCTGTAGGCATGTGAAGTTTCTCCTGACATCTGCAGGCCAACCCTGCCTGCTCCCCCACGTTCTTCCTGTTCTCTGCCTCATTCCTCTGGCAACGATCACCAGGGAGTTGTCCATTTGTCTCTGCTGGACTGAGCAGAGGGACAGATTCAGTCCTTTCATTTCTGCATCCTGGGCATCCAGCACAAAACCAGCCCAAAGTACACTTCCAAACAACGCATCTTGAGTGTTTGAACAAATGGAGAAGTGCATGAATGCCTGTCCAAATGTGCAGAGAAGAAGAGTTGTATTCAAGGCCTCAGCCATGCCTTCTTAACCAGCCAGAAAGTGTGTTCTCTTTAAATAGATGCAATACATTTTCCTAATAAAAAGTTTAGGTTAAAAAAAAAAATTAGATGTGTTAAAAAAAAATTAAAAGTGAACATCGCTCCTTTCCTATCAGAGCCTACATGGAGCAAACTGTTAAAGTGTATCTCCTCTGACTTTTTATGGATATTTAATTATATGTACTTTTTTTAATGTTAGATTATGTATACTTTCTGAAAATGCAATGTAGGTATTGTTCTATACCATTACATGGAGATTCAACTTAGTGTTTTGTTTTGTGGTACCAGGGACTGAAACCAAGGACACTTACCACTGAACCACATCCCCAACCCCATTATATATATAATATATATATATATATATATATATATATATTAATTTTGAGACAGGGCCTTGCTAATTTGCTGAGGATGGCTTCTGAATTTGCAATCCTCCTGCCTCAGCCTCCTGAGCTGCTGGGACTACAGGTATGTGCCACCACACCTGGCCTCAACTTAGTTATTTTTAAAAACTTGCTGGGATTATGCCTTACTGAGCATGACATGCAAGGCTGAAACCAGAACAGACACAATAGAGACTCAGAAGTGAGCAGCTGTGTGGTCTTGGGCACGTGAACTGCTGTAAGCCTTGGTCCTCATCCTCTGTAGTAGCCTTCTCTCCCAAGACTGTTGGAGGACTAAGTGAGAGACCCATTCCATGTGCCTGACACAGGACTTACCGTAAGTGCTCGCTAAGTGCTAGCCACTGCTACCATTCTCCTTTAATCATGTGGCCATGATAAATAAGTAAAGGTGATTGAGAAATGAGGAAAAATCGTCATAAAATATATAATAGGCAAAAATTAATATGACTAAGAGAAAGACAAACATGCTATTAGAAAAGACAGCCAAGGAAATTACTAGAAGAAACACCAAAGCCCTGTAAGAGTGTAATATTGTTCAAACTGTATAATAAAAAATTTAAAAAGACAAAATAATAGGATTGCCTAAATGGCAGGTTTCCTTTTAAAATGGCACTTTTTAAAATTTCAGGCTTGAAAGAAATGTTGGGAAATAGGTATTTAGTAATACCTCTATATTAGTCTGAGGCATTTGATACAACTCTTGAATCCATCAATTCTACTGCTAGAAATTTGTGCTAAGGGAGGGTCATGGAGATGGAGATGGTAGCATACACCTGTAATCCCAGTGGCTCAGGAGGCTGAGGCAAGAGGATCACGAGTTCAAAGCCAGCCTCAGCAAAAGTGAGACGCTAAACAACTCAGTGAGACCCTGTCTCTAAAAAAATACAAAATAGAGTGGGGATGTGGCTCAGTTGTCGAGTGCCCCTGAGTTCAATCCCTGGTATCCCAAAAGAAAAGAAAAAAAAAAAAGGATATTCACATGAACAGTCTGTACAGTGTTCTGTATGATAGGGTCCCCTCCCCTCCAAAATAAACTAAATAACTTAAGTGTCTATAGAAGGAGAATAAAGAAGCTCTAGTATATTTTTAAACCATTAAGTAGCCATTCAAAATAACATAGAGTGAGAATATTTAATGCAAGGATTATTTAAGTGAGCAAAAATATTTTAACTGTCTATGTGATAGATGATACCACTTTTTAAATTTTTTTTATTTATATGTGACAGTGGAATGCATTACAATTCTTAATACACATATAGAGCACAATTTTTCATATCTCTGGTTGTAATCAAAGTATATTCATACCAACTCATGTCTTCATACATGTACTTTGGATAGTAATGTCCATCACATTCCACCATCATTTCTAACCCCATGCCCCCTCCTTCCCCCTCTCACCCCTCTGCCCTATCTAGAGTTTATCTATTCCTCCCATGCTCCCTCTCCCTACCCTGCTATGAATCAACCTCCTTATATCCCAGAAAATATCTGGCATTTGATGTTTAGGGATTGGCTAACTTCATTTAGCATTATCTTCTCTAATTTCATGCATTTACCTGCAAATACCATAATTTTATTCTCTTTCATTGCTGAGTAATATCCCATTGTGTATATATGCCACTTTTTTTTTATCCATTTCTCTACTAAAGGGCATGTAGGTTGGTTCCACAATTTAGCTATTGTGAATTGTGCTGCTATAAACATTGATGTGGCTGTGTCCCTGTAGTATGCTGTTTTTAAGTTTCTTCTCAGCAAAAGAAACAATCTGTGAGGTGAACACAGAGCCTACTTTTTGGGAGCAAATCTTTACTCCTCACACATCAGAGAGAGCACTAATCTCTAGGGTGTATAAAGAGCTCATAAAGCTAAACACCAAAAAAACAAATAATTCAATCAATAAATGGGCCAAGGATCTGAACAGACACTTCTCAGAAGAGGATATTCAATAAATCAAACAATAAATATGAAAAAATGTTCAACACTGCTAGCAATTAGAGAAATGCAAATCAAAACTATTCTAAGATATCATTTCACTCCAGTCAGAATGGCAGCTATTATGAAGACAAACAACAATAAGTGTTGACGAGGATGTGGGGGAAAAGGTACACTCATAAACTGCTGTTGGGACTGCAAATTGGTGCAGCCAATATGGAAAGCAGTATGGAGATTTCTTGGAAAATTGGGAACGGAACCACCATTTGATCCAGCTGTCCCTCTCCTCGGTCTATACCCAAAGGACTTAAAACCAGCATGATACCACTTTTGAAAAATAAAAACAAAATATCTTAAAGGATGTGTCACAAATGTTAACAGGCTGTCTTAGTCCATTTTGCATTGCTATAGCAAAATGCATGAGGCTAAGTACTTTTTAAAGATGTTTCTTTGGTTTACAACTCTGACGGGTGGAGATTCCAAAGAGCATAGCACCCACATCCGGGGACCATGGCAGACCAACAGAAAAGGAATCAATTGTATGAAGAAGGGGTCAAGCACATGCAGCAGCCTCCATTATTACAACCTTCTGTCACCAGAAGGGACTCATTCCATGAGACAAGCATTAATTTCCTCCAAGGATGGCACCCTCTGACCTATATACCATCCTTTAGACCCACCTTTTAAAGGTCCCCCCACAACCTCATCCTGCCACCCCATGGAGTACACTTCTAGCACAAAACACTTTGTGGGGAACACACACCATATCCAAACCATAGCTCAGGCCTTGCATATTAATGTTAGGATCCCAAGTAGTTATTGACTTCTTTCATCTGTATTTTCTAAATTCTTTACAACAAACAAACACTGATTTAGTAATAACAACTAAGACAATAAAGGATTTGTTTGTTTAAAGTCGTGCTAAGGGTATATTTATGTGGTAATTTCCATTTATTTGAAATTCAATCTTCTTCATTACATGTGTAACACAACTCATTGTAGAAAATTAGAATGTGCAGAGAAACCAAAAGAAAAAAAATCACCCATAAATCCACCCCTCAGATATTCACAACGTTGTCCGTGAGAGAGATGCTTTTCAATAAAAAACAGACTCATGGCAAACATGCTGTTTTGTCCCTTATTTTTTGCATTGATTGTATCCATCCTGTCATTTTTTTTCACTGGCTAAAGGAGAATCTCGCTGGATGATTCTGACTTCAATAGCCAGTCCTCTACTGGGGACCTCTCAGGTTTGCTCTCAGCCAGCCTGGAGCCCATGTGCAGAGTGGCTTTGTGTGCACTCCCGAGACTTCCTTAAAATAAATCCTAGAAGGGGGATTCTTGCTTTACTTTTGACTCTTTCCAAGACCTCTAAGTAGGGAAAGGGAAAAAAGAAAGAAAGAAAATGAGTAAGGCAATTAAAATTTGAGTAGGCAATTAGAAACAAATGGCGGTAAACCCAAATTGGACCCTTCACTGACAGAATGCCTTCAGACTTCTCCTGATGAAAACTGGAGTCAAGCCATGCTCATGTAACCATGTCGGGTCTGGAGACGTTGGTTAGAGGCACAAGCTCTCTGCCCCACTTAGGCCACCAGCTCCGTGGCACAACTTGGTCCTCACCTGGAACTGCTCCATTTCAAACATCTGAGATCCCAGTGCCTGGCTGTCTCTTGCTGTTCTCTGGACACTTCTCACCCACCCAACTGATCTTTGACCTCTTAGGCATCTCCCTCATTCCTGCATTTTCTCCATCTTTGGCCACCTTCCTTCTCACTCTGGCCTAGGCCTTGACCAACCATCATCAGATTCCCCTTTGGGACCACCAAGCCCCTTGCATTCTGCCTTTTTCACCTGCTAGAAAAATGGAGAAATCACATGCTGATAGGCGTCACTCCACCCAGTATCTAAGCAGTCCTATTCCCATAAACGATGGCTCCGCCCTTCACTGCCCTCTTGAAAGCCTCACTCTTTCCATTTTCAGTCCCGCCTTGCTCTGGATTTTTGGTGGGAATTCCAGCCTGAAGCATGCCCTCTCTCTGCTCACACTCAGTGCACACCCTCTACCCCCTTGACCTCAGGCATCAAAGGAGATGTATCTCTTATTTCACTCAGAGCCAAACTAAGCCTTGGATATATTGACCACCTATCCCCCAGGACCTGTTTCTGGAAGTTTCTAGAACTGTCTCTCCAGAATGTTTTCACTGGTCTTCTCAGCAGGTTCTTTGCCCTCAGCTCAGAACTATTTCTAAGTTCTCTTGTTCCATCAGTATTTCTACATTAACACAATCTCTTGTGTTGTTATTTTTCAAATCTCTCATACTGAAGACTTCCCAAAAAGGACTTTTTCCAAAACAAATCTTACCTCTTCCATCCTTAGCACTTTGATTTTTTCCCCCCTCATCTGTGTTATGAAAATTTTCAAACCTACAGAAAAGCTGAACGAATAGCAAAATGAGCACCTATAGGACCATCCACATGATTCACAAGTTATTAATCTGTTGCCTCCTGTACTGCCTGACACTGTAAGGGTAAAAGAAATTGAAGTTAAAGCGTAAAAGTTAAAGGGTAAAAGACCGGGTATTGTAAAGTTTCTAAGCTGCAAGGTCTGAGTTAAAATGTAAAGGATTAGGTATTGTTAGGTTTCTATGCTACCTGCAAAACCTGAAATTTCTGTAGCTGTTAAGACAATGCTTGGAACTGTCCAGTAAATATTTCCCCTGACTACTTGGTTGTTTAATAACTGAAGGGCTCTGTGTAACTGGTCACGTAGTCATTTAGGCCCTAAACCAATCAGTTTGAATGTAACCCCCTCCTTAGGAATGACCTATCACTCCAGCCTGACCTGTTCCCGCCAATGAATGAACTAATCATGTTTAGGAGTTGTTGTTCAATTTTCCCGTGCCTCGTGATGATTTGTTCTGATGTATACAAAGCCCTCCGCCCTCCCCAAAAAGTGTACTTAAGCAGTGCTCAGCCCCTGCTCGGGGCTCTGGGCTGCTTTCCCTTCTCGAGTGGGCACGGAGCCCCAGCATGCTGGTTCAATAAATCCCCTTCTGCCAATTGCATGAGTGGTCACTTGGTGGTCTCTTTCTCCGACGTTTCGCGGGACCCTTACAACACCACCTAGTACAAGTTCATGGGCACATTTTAAATTAAGTTATAGACATGCTAACACCTCACTTCACAATATGTCTATGCTGACACATATCGCTGGAGAATAGGGGTATTCTCCTAAGTAGCAAAAGTTCCATCTTCACATCTAAGAAGGTGCCATGGTTCTGCAACAACCTCTGATATCAAGTCCATATTCAAATGTCTCCAGTCAACCAAGAATGTCTTTCACAACTGTCTCTTCCCTGAAGCAGAAACTCACCAGTGTTTAAAATTGAGTTTGGAGTTAGGTTCTTTATTTTCTTGTAATAGTCTCTGGGTTTCCTTTGCCCTTCCCCATGACATTGACTTGTTTAGGGGTCCAGGTCAGTTGTCTTTGAGGAAATCCTGCACTCTTCCTTATCATGTAGCTTAAATGAACTGACATCCAGATCTGGAAATTAGGTTGAGCTGATGGGTGTCACTCTACCTTGGGCACTGAAATCTCCCAGGTAGGATTTTACTTCTTAGTGTGTGTTGTCATTAGTTTGGTGCTAATGATGCCGAGTTCAATCTATTTGTTGAATGTGTTCACAACAGACCTCTGTAATTTTAAAAACTGTACTTTCCTTTGCAATGATGAAGAAATTTGTGAAGTAATACTTTGCACGTTGGTAATATCCTACTTTAGAATCCACTGATGGTCTCTACCTGAAACATGTTTCAGGTAGAGACCATCACATTTTCTTAATCCATTCATCTATGTTTATGACATGGGGGATTTTAAACAATTTTTATTTCTGTCATTTTTTCTACATTTCTTACCTAACATCCTTTAGTGAGAACTTGACCTTTTCCCCCTTTCTCATCATTTGTTGGGGCATGGGAGACCCCTATACACTCATTAATTTTTAATTACACAATGTTTTAGAACCATCAATCATAATCATTTTTTCCAGTTTGCCCATTTTCCCAGTGAAGAACCCTTAAAGTCAGTGCCTGCATCATTTTTGCCAGGACCTTTTTTATTTTTGAATTGGTGGCAGAAAGGGATATCCTTTCAGACCCTGGCCCAGGAATAGGTTTCTGTAAGGAGCCTTGGTTTCTCCTTCCATAATAGCATGCAGCTACCAAGACCTGGGTGTGCTCATGGATGCTAGGGTGTTTGTTTTTCTAAATGATGTATTTCTATTTCTATTTAATTGAAATTTAGAATTCCTCTGTTTTGTCACAATTCTGTTACACTAAAATTTTCAGCACCTAAAAATATTAATATTATTTACTTTATTAAGCTTATTTTCTTTGGGGGGGTGGAATTCACTGTGGTATATTTATACATGTACAAAGCATAATTTTGTCAAATACATTTCCCCATAACCCCACTTTTCCTGTTCCTCCTCCCTCCCTCCCTCTCAGTCTCCTTTCTATACTTCACTGATCTTTCCGCTATTTTCATGAGATCCAGTCCTCCTTTCTCCCCCTCACTTTCTCTAGCTTTTGCATATGAGAGACAATATTCAACCTTTTTTTTTTTTTTTGAGTCTGGCCTATTTCACTTAGCATGATATTCTCCAGCTCCATCCATTTACTGGCAAGTGACATAATTTCATTCTTCCTTATAGCTGAGTAAAACTCCTTGTGTATATAGACCACATTTTCTTAATCCATTCATCTATTGGCTGGCACCTGGGTTGGTTCTTATAGCTATTGTGAATTGTGCTGCTATAAACATTGATGTGCATGTATCATTATAGTATGCAGATTTTAGATCTTTTGGATAAATACCAAGGAGTGGGACAGCTGGGTCACATAATGGTTCCATTCCTAGTTTTTTAAGGGATCTCTAATCTTTCCAAAGTGTACTAATTTGCAGTCTCAACAACAACATATGAATGTATTCCCACACACACACACATCCTTGCAAACATTTACAATTATTTGAATTCTTTACAATTGCCATTCCAACTGGAGTGAGATGAAATCTCAATGTAGTTTTGATTTCCATTTTCTGACTGCCAGGAATGTTGAACAACTTTTTTTGGCCATTTAAACATATTTTCTTTACCCTAATTGTACTTAAAATTGTTTTAAAATGTTAGTGCCAATATTACTACCAACAATAAATTTACTGAGTGATACTTGCAACTCTTTTCAATACATTTTGCTCTTAGAACAGAAACTTTGAAGATAAAGTATTGTATTCACAGTGACTTGAATTTTTTTCTCACTTTTTTATTATTTTGATAAAGAGGTATATTTGTTTCAGTTCACATTCAGTTTTAGGATTTACCCTTTTATCTTTTTACTTTGCATACCTAAAGTATTTGCACATTTCAAAACCCACAACTGTATAAAAAGGTATCTTCGGAGAAGCCTCACTCCCAAACACATCCTGCTCATCTGCCCACACATGCCCATTTTTACCAGTCTCTGGTTTATTTTCAGTGGGCTTCTTTCTGCTAATATGACCATATAGATATATACACAGTCTTATCTCAAAGAGATTTATTTTACTCTTTCTATTTTAATAAATAAGTTATCCTCCACAGAGTGGATATATGTGAGTTGTTCTTTGTCTAATATATAAGTATATTTTTTATACTTATATGATATATATACTTATATAGTATATATACAAGTATATATACTATAATATATTAAAGTATATATACTTACAATGCTATAACGGGTAATGTGTATTTGAATATTGTAGCGGTGTATCTTCAGGATGAACTAGGAATCAAAGGGCAAATCCAAAGGTAATTTTATTAGATATTGATAAATCTTTCTCCTAAGAGGTTGCACTTCCACTACCACCATTGTCAAAGTGGCTACTTCTTGACTTCCTTGATAATAGTGCACCACGTCCTTCTTGAATTTCTTATACTTTCTGGCTGATCTTTCTCCTTGTCTTTCTGACCTCCTCTTCCTCTGCTTACACCCGAGTTTTATTTCTTCTCACTTTATTCTCCTTACTAATATCACTCATGGTCCATATCAATTAACCCCAGAACTGTGATAACTGCTACACCTACACATGAAGCCCAGACAACCCCCTGGAGCTTCAGACTCATGTACCTATCTGCCTGCCCAATATTTCCATTTTTAAAAGTCCTGTAGGTACTTAATCCATGCAGAAAAATAGAACTCATTATTGTACCCTCCAAAACTTCTCCTTGAATGACACCACCATCCTAGCAGACATCGTATGTCCAGCCTGCTAGTTGCCATCATTTCTTCCTTTCACTTACCTACCAAGCGACCAGTTTTACCTGTTGTGCTTTCCTGGAATGGGTACCCCCTCTGTATCCTAATACCACTTACCCTGTCTCAGAATCTCCTCACCTCTCCTGAATAGCACTATAGTACTGGGCATGGTGGTGCATACCTATAATCCCAGCATCTCAGGAGGCTGAGGCAGGAGGATCACAAGTTCAAAGCCAGCCTCAGCAACTTAGTGAGACCCTGTCCCAAAATTTAAAAAATAGAAAGCACTGAGGATGTGGCTCAGGGGTTAAGCACCCCTGAGTTTTATCCCTGGTATGGGGGGTGGGAGAGAGCTGTGGTCTTCTAGTTATTCTCTGCCTCCACCTTAGTCCTGCAAATCATTTCGACACAATGACTACAATGAGATTTTTATTGATTTCTAAGTTCCACCTTGCTTAGAGTGAAGAATGTTGAATTTACTTTTTATAATCACTTCTGAATATCTAATCAATAAAACTGATCTAGAGTTTAAACAGGCTCTGATGTGTGTGAAAGAAACCTTAGATAGCAATTTAAAATAAAAAGTAATATTGACACACTGCTTTCTCAAGCAGACCCTTTCTAGGTCTGTGCTGTTACAGAGGAAGCATAATGTATTTTGTTATTTGAACCAAAAACCAGCATCGTGCTATCGTGACTAGCATTTTTTTTTCTTTTTTTGGTATAGCAAATATCTTTTAACTAGGAAAAAAAGAAAACTCTCTATAAGTAGTGAATTTAATCAAAGCCAAGGAGAAAGGACTTTCCAGTTGGAGAAGATTGTGATTGGTGGTGCAAACTACCAAAACATTATTGTCCCTAACTTGGTTAAGAGAGAAAGATGGATAGAGCAAGGCAGTGAGAGAAAATAAGTTGCCATCTTAAATTCTTATTTATACCAATTGGGTGTGTTTAAATGTAAGAATTACAGTGAGATAAACACTCACTGTAGCACTCTTGCAGAATTAGTGCTGTTGGCTTGTACCATAAAACACTAAGGGTTTATATTCTCTGTTCTTTTGAGGGAAAAATAGAAGAATAGGAGATTTTTAAGATGATAAATCATGTAGCAATTCATGCATAAAATGGTTTAGGACTTCATAAGTTTAAGTTACTTGTTCAAGTTATACGTTCATAGCAATAACCAAATATGACCAGAGGTACACATTTTCCAAATAGAAGTAAAGAAAAGGAAAGAAAGAAAAATTATTCAATCATCATTGTGAAAATCAATCCACTCATATACTGCTAAGAAAAAAAGAGAACTTCAAGAAACAAAAACTGTGCTTTACAAAAAGCTAATAAGTTTTTATTCTAATGAACAGTAAATTATTTCCCCTTTAATTTTAATGATGCAAATGAATAAGAATCTTATTAAAGAATTTTCTATGGTACAATCATTGAACACAATCATAGATCACTTTATCATTTCTGCCTTTGGGCACTTAAAAAATAGGTAAAAAGTTCATAGATCGCCACCAAATTATTGGTTTTATGGCAACCCCTCACCCCTCAAAAGCCTTCTACTCTCACCCTCAAAGGGAATTAGAATTAGAAGGATACTTAGGACTTTTGAAACATAGAAGAAGCAAACAAATGGAAAAATCCCCAAAGGCCAAAAAATTATGAAATCAACAAAATCCTGGAACCATCCTCTGCTGTTAGAATTACATAGGAAAATATCCAATAGGTTAATACTAAAAATATGGTGCCACATTGGGGCCATCTAAGAGCTACCATTTACGTTTGGCCTCTGTTACTTGAACCATTACTTGAACCACAGGCTCATGATGTGCTGCAGGTTTACCTACTGCTCAACAGAGCGACCCCCTGGCAGAGGTACAGCCTTGTATTTTTCTTTCTTTGGAATCTTGGTCTACACTATCCCAACAACCTTTCTGGAGGTACATTTATGCCATGTCTTTCGGGTGGGAAAAGCTGAGAGACCAATCAACAATCTCAGCATGAACAATCCTTCTAGCTAGTTCTACCCTTAAGCATTGATTGTTGATGTATGGACAGACAAGAGATAATTTTAAAAAATAGCCATATTTATTGTCTGTCGTCCCTAGTACTCTAAAGCTAACTTAAGAGACAAACCAGCTTTCTTCATCTGGGTGTGTTTTGTTTTAATATTTTTTTCTGGGGGAAAAATTGTTATTTGAATTTGCAGAGAAAAAAAAATGGGGCATCTCATTTCAAAATTCAGTTCGAGTTTTTTAAAAAGCTAGAATTTCTCACCAGTTCTAAAGCTAAAGAGGAAGAAAAAAATTTACTTTTACTAAGAATGTGGATCCTGCTATAAGAGATCATGAGATCCAGTGTCTACCATTGATTGGTTGTGTGATTTACAGTTTCCCTGACTATACTAAGACTTTGAGTGCTCACCAGAGATAATTAGAAGCCAAGAACACCTGGGATGGGAAAACTTAAGGAATTAATAAAGCTCAGTCTCTATTAAGAGTTTCATGAATATAAAGGTAAGAAAATGAATTTAACCCTACAGTGGTAGGTGCCATATCATCATTTACCCTAAGAAGCATATAAAGTGAAACGGAAATAGATACCTGTACCCACCTTTCTTCTCAAGGCATGTTTTGCTTGAGAATCAGAGCTGGTTCCCCAGAGAACCACAGGCCTGGGTGTGGCATGAAGTCCCAGCTGTCCTTCTCTCAGCTGGTTTCCCCCACAGGAGTGAAAGCAGCAGCCTTCTTTCTCCCAAGCCATTTGGCAAACTGGGGAATGGAGACCATGGACCGAATTTGAATTAATGTCTGTGCCTATATACATTAAGGTAAAAGCAGGATTCTGTGCACTTTGTTTTTATTTGGTGATGCTAAAGTTCTTGACTATTTGTTAGTCATTTAAATCTCACTCTTTTTTCATTTTTAATTTTTTTTTTACTTTTTGCATTAAAATTCATATTCTATTTATTTCTTTTCCATACTCCTTGGTCATAGAAGAATAGCATTTTCGCAATCTTGAAATTTGTGCTCCTTCTTCTTCTTCTTCTTCTCCTCCTCCTCCTCCTCCTTCTCCTCCTCCTCCTCCTTCTTCTTCTTCTTCTTTTTTAACCAGGGGTGCTTAACCACTGAGCCACATCCCCAGCCCTTTTTATATTTTATTTTGAGTCAAGGTTTCACTAAGTTGCCTAGGGCCACACTAAATTGTTGAGGCTGGCTTTGAACTAAATTGTTGAAGCTGGTCCTCCTGCCTCAGCCTCCCAAGCCGCAGGGATTACATACATTCTTCTTAACCACATTAGAAAATAGCTTCCATCTGGCTTCTAGATAATCTGGTTTTATTAGCCTGAGCTTGGGTAGCCTGTGACATGAGGGAGAGTACTAGACTGGCTCATTATTGATGCCAGGTGCTATGCTAAGTCCTTTACGTATATGAATTTTTTGAATCATCAAAAACAATTCTGTGCCAGATGCTGTGGCACACAAGCCTGTAATCCCAGCAGTTTGGGAGGCTGAGGCAGGAGGGTCTCCAGTTTAAAGCCAGCCTCAGCAAAGGTGAGGCACTAAGTAACTCAGTGAGACCCTGTCTCTAAATAAAATACAAAATAGGGCTGAGGATGTGGCTCAGTGGTCAGGTACCCCTGAGTTCAATCTCTGGTACCCACTCCCCCTCCAAAAAAAATTCTGTAAGTATATTTATGAATCTTATTTTACAAATGAGGAAGCTCAAAGAAGTTACTTGCCCAGGACCACTTATACACGGGGTAGGAAAACTAGGGTCCAAATCAAACATTCTGATTGCTTGGCCCCCGCTCTTGGTCATTCATGGAATCTTTTGTTCTACTCCCAGCACTGACTTGGTGAATGTCTTTAGATTAAACTCCATCTACTTCAGTTTATAAATAAGGAAATTTGCCTAATTTTCTTCTGCCAAAACTGGCAGTTAGTTGCCTTATAACTCCACAACTAGTGAGAACTTAGACTCTCAAACTAAACTTCAAATATGCTAATTCCTGGTGGTAAATCCTTAGAGTACCTCAGAGAAGGATTCTCTTCCCATTCCCTGTGGAGAGTGTAAAATTTGCAATCCAAATTATTCAAATATCAATAAAATGCAGCTGTTTTCCAATTTTCTATTTGGTTAGGCTTTTTTTTTTTTTTTTTTTTTTTTTTTGTCTCTGTGACAAAATGAGAAAAACCATTTAAGGGAGGAAAAGTTTATTTTGTGTCACAGGTCCTAAGGCTTCAGTCCATTGTCAGCTGACTCCATTATTTCTGGGCCTGAGGTGAGACAGTACTTCCTGGTGGAAGGGTTTGGTGAAGCCAAGCTGCACCCGTCATGTGACTGGAAAGCAGAGAGACAGACAGAGGAAAGGTCCAGGGTCAGGATATAGTCTCTAAGGGCACACCCTAAAGACTCACTCTCTTCTACTCACTCTCTCCTACAGTCTCCACCCCCCATAATCCATTCAGCTATGAATCCATCAATGGATTAACCCACTGATGAGAGCAGAGTCCCATGATCGAATCCCTTACCAGAAGGCCCATCTCCGGACATTGCTGCATTGGAGACCAGGCCTTCAACATGAGTCTCAGGAGGACATTCAGATCCAAACCATAAGAATATTTATTCCTTTCTTTATATTCAACTAGAGAGCCTTCCTTAGTCTCCACCATCTCTCTGCCGAAAATTACGGGGTATTTGCCTCAGCTGTGCCCCAGTGTTCTCCTTCTGCCAAGTCTGTTCTTCTCGAACTGTGTCTCACATTCATCTATGCTCCTGTATCTTGTCCGCATAATCCTCGTCCTCAAACCATGGATTAATCTTGGATTAATCTTTGTAAGACATTATTT
Organism: Marmota flaviventris; assembly: GCF_047511675.1. Taxonomy (NCBI): domain Eukaryota; kingdom Metazoa; phylum Chordata; class Mammalia; order Rodentia; family Sciuridae; genus Marmota; species Marmota flaviventris. The sequence continues at coordinate 44,112,897 of NC_092513.1, forward strand.
GGGTCATTCCCTGGCTCAAAAGTCTTCGAGAACCCCCTCACCAGGTAGATCTAAAATCATTCCCTAAGTAGAAAGATCCTCCATGACAATGATCCCTCGGATACTTTACCGTGTCATTTCTTATTCTCTACCCAGAACTCTTCACCTTCCTTACACAGGCATTTGCAGGCTTTGTGCCTTTGCTCGAGCTTATCCTGAGGAATGAAATGCTGTTGCCCTCATCAACTGCTATTGATACCCTGCCCAGATCAAATGCCCCTCGAGGTCATTCCCCTAAACATGACCTTTGCTTCTTTTATGTTGTTGTTATTTGCCAAGTCTTTGGAAATCATCAGTCCTTCTCATCCTTTTTAGAGTCAAAGACTTTAAGCAGTTATGAGCAGTATTTATTATTTATAACCCCATCATTGTGCACTAAAACAGAAATGTGAAGAAATCTGCCAAATAACATATATGGAGTGATAGTGGCCAAGTCAAGAGGAGGAAAGTCTGAAAGTCTGACCCCATCACTAATGCTACTGTATCAGGATTCAAATACCTTGTATCCCTGATTAAATATGCAATTTAGTATAAATATCTGACAGCCCCATGACTTGCTGTTATCTGTGTGAAAGACCTCATTTGTTTTCTCTACTTTATTTCTGTACCTCAGAGCACCTAGAATATTACCTTGACCCGAATAGATGCTCATTAAAATATCATTGTAGGACCTCATGGATGAGTCTTGCTGAAGATAAAGCATCTACAGTTTTGAGAGACAATCTACAAAGTCTTTGGCTTGAAGACCAAGACAGGCTAGAGTTTATACCTTTCTTTATTTAATCAATATTTTTAAATTGGCTCAAGTAACACATTTAACATCATGAAAGTTTGAAAATTGAACTGAATGCCCCAAATATGTTGACAGTCAAAAAGAACGTTAGCCAGCTCATGCACCTGTTTCCTGGCCTGAATTATTCCCGTGATTCTGGATTTTAAACTCAGACTCTATTTTTAACTGTTATTGAACCATTACTGTAGCCACCTTACGCGCAGCAGAGTAGGAAATAAATAATTAGCAACTTAATTTTCCAGCTTATAACTACAAATCATACTTGGGTACTTTGCTGCCTGTCTTTCACACAGATGTGTAGGTCTACCCTCATATATGCATGCGTGCACAACACAAAACACACACACACACACACACACACACACGCCATCCAATCACACAACTGTGTTGGAAAGACAGCAAGAGGGAATTCTCTGCCCATGGTGAGCCTTACATCATTCATTACCATAACAATAATTGGTTTTCCTTTTGTCATTATTATTGAAAGTCCAGATTCACTGTAAACAGCAAATACAGATTTAAAAGTACTAGAGAGCCAGGTAGCAGCTTGATGTGACACCTAAGAATCTCTAAGGATCTACATAGCCCTCAATAGGAGATAAAAAGCAATTGATGGCTCTCTCTGGGACAAAAGTGGCAAGATGACATGTCTACACTATATCTATTAGTTCTCGGTCTTCTTCCCCATCCGTCACAGGAACAGACTGACTTCAACCAACAGTTTACATCAAACTCATTTTCTAGACAAAGAAACTGAGGCTTGACAGAGAATGAAGTATCAGCTGAGCCAGGCAGCATCCTGATCGACCGTAATTCATTTTGCCCCTGGGTTTCTGCACCCCTCATCCTTTTTCTTCTCAGCGTTTCAGGGCATTGTTCCTTAGGTTTGCACGGAGTTGGCTGGAGGTAGGCACCATAGGTTTGATTGATACAGCAATTTGCATCTCAAGGCATCGCTCGATAAATACAGTGCATTGAAAGGCTACTCTCTCACAAGCCAATTTCCCCCTCTGGGCTGACTTTAGAAGCTCATTGATGTCACTTCCTTCCTCAGTCAGCAAGTGAATTTTCTTTAATTCTCAAGACCAGCTGTCCATGCTGTCAACAGAAAGTTATTAAAATTCCTTTAAAGTGAATAAAAATAGCCTAAAAGCAAATGTACTTGGAAACAGGAAAGAATCAGTATGCAAAGTCCACAAACCTCTGAGCAAAATAATGTTGATCCAACCAGAGATTTCAAACACTGTATATTCAAGATGCAAAAAGAAAAAAAAAATAATTAAAAGATGCTAAGCCACATACCCCTTAATCTTTTACTAGCAGAGGCTTTTCACTGTTAAAATGTATCCCCCTTAATTCCATTTCTCTTTTTCAAATATGATTTGAATAAATTGGGGGATGAGTTAGGTTTTACTGAAGTCGGAATTCCCTTCTTTTTCCTTGCATGGACCAAAGAACATTTATATCTCCACCAGATGTAGATGAGATGATCCATAAGCAAGAAAAATACATGATCATTAGCGCCATTCAAAAACCACTAGGACTACAAAATAATATGATATATTTTAATTTACTATAATTTTAATAGCTCAAAGGAAAAAGATCACTTTCTCTTATTCATGGAAATGAACTGTCTGGCTCCCAAGTCCCTCGGATTCTCGACCAATTGCCTGACCACAGTCACTAAAAGACTGCCCTGTCAACTTCTTTATTTTTTTTAACTTGTTTTTTTTTTAGTCAGTAGAATGTATTTTGACATATCATACCTACATGGAGTATAACTTCCCATTCTTGTGGTTGTACATGATGTGGAGCTACACTGGTCATGTATTCATATATGATCATAGAAAAGTTATGTCCGATTCATTCTCCTGTCTTTCCTATTTGCATCCCCACTCCCTTCCCTTCATTCCCAACTTCTGAATCAGCTCAGAGCTCGTCCCTCAGTCTCCCAGCAACAGTTCTCCCACTTTGTTGCCTGAATTATACATAATCTGATAACCAAGTCCCTCCAAAGCATGGACATGTTCCCTGCCACACATATCACCTGCAGTCACCCACCACTTCCTCATAGAAGCAGACACCTACCCTGAATGCTGGACTCCCTCTGACCTTTTGCCAAGGAAACTTGGACCCAGAGTGTCCCCAGATAGGCCAGGTTTATATTTTGGGTTACCTACCCATTGCTTGAGCTATCAAGTTCAGCTTGCCACCACCCAGGGCTTTCTACTTATAGGTAGTACACAATGCAATTTGAAAGAAACTTTTATATCCACTGTAGCTGTGCCACAAAACTTTACTTTAATAAACTGCAGATTAGTAAAAGAAACAAAAGTGGAAACTTGCCTAAATTAAGCTAAAAAGACAATTTATAACATTGTCGATCCTCAATAGAAGTAAAAATCATAATCTTCTAAGTTATCTAGGCTTAACTCTCAATCTTTAACTTCCTTTGCCAAAATTTGGAATGTTTATTGTGTTTTTAATAGAGAATTAATAATACTAAAGATGTTTATAAAATAGGGGAACTTTTAGATCCCCATTGCTAGGACACGTAAAAATTCTTGGAAAGTAAATTAGGAACTATTTCAAAAGAATGCTGCCATCACAAAACAAAGTATTCAGTATGGTCCAAGATTCAACAGAGGTCAACTTGGGGCCCCATCATGGGCCCTCTAATATTTTTTTAACCCATGAACCTTTCCTTTTATGAGGAAGTAGAAGTCAAGAGTAGCTGCCTTCGACATGTTGAGTCTTGTACAAGCTGCGCCCACTGAACATGCTGCCGATTATTCTGCAAATATGCACTGACTACCTGAGAGAAGCCAGCACTGGGCTGAATCCTGGAGATTCACAATAAATAAAATGAACCCAGATCCTGACACTATAGGAGGCAAGCAAAAAAGCAAACAAACATACAAATAAAATAATGGCAAATTATGGTAAGTGGTATGGGAGAAGCAATTTGGGCTGAGATCGAGAATCACAAGAGATGGTGTGACAGGGAAGAACCCCCAGCTCTGAATATTAAACGGAAAACAAAAAAATACAAAGAGCCAGCCCTGTCAGTTGGAGAGAAAACACTTTATGCAAAGGACCAGAGGCCTTAGAGGACTAGAAACAGACATAAAACCAAAGTGATTGGAGGCCAGCAGAGGAAAAGGAACAGCCTGCAGGGTGAGATGGGAGAGATAGGCAACTTGAGCTATCAAGTTCAGCTTGCCACCACCCAGCAGAGGATGAGATGTAGGAAGAGGTTTGAAGAAAACCAGAATGCAAGCAGGGAGAGCCCAGCAGGCGAAAGTCGAAGTTCAGGGAGAGACATTGATGGGCTCAACAAGGTGGCGGCTGAGGACAGAGTGGCCTGAATTGTAGATACAGGTGGACAGTTCCTATCTGGTCCCTGTGCCTTTCTATAAGTGATGGCTGCAGCTCTGTGCCCCTTTGCAATGTAAAGACAAAGTTCTACTTCCCTGAGTTATTAAATCTGCCCTGTTTCATATTGCCATATCTGTCCTCGACCCCCAAAGGCTCAGATTCCTTTTTAAAATATTATTTGATGGGGAGGAGGGTGGGTGTGAGACGCCAGCATTGCACAGATATAGAATATCAAATTCCTCTACATTCATAAATAACAGGTTTATTTGCTCCCCAGAAAAAAAAGGGGAGTAGATTCATGACCTTAACTCCTTTTCCTTCCCCTATTTCAACACTTGACATGTAGCATTTTCAAAATGGTTTAAGCATCCCTACAGGAAGGGTCATGCTAACTGTGGGTCACAGTACAGAAGTAGACAATGTCCCAGAAGAGGAGGAAATAGAGCTCTTTGGGAATAGGAGCAAGCCATTTGGCAGCAACTGTCTTGTTCACAGTTGAGTCCCCAGAGTTTAGTATCCACATAAGACATATAGTAGCTGCTTGTGTTGGTCAGCTTTTTTTTCATCACTATGACCAAAATACCCGACATGAACAACTTGGAGAAGGTAAGATTTATTTTGGCTCATGGTTTCAAGATTAGGTCTGTGGTAGGCTGCCTCCAAGGCAGAAACATCATGGTGGAAGGAAATAGCAAAAGAAAAGTTGCTCACTTCATGGCAGGCAGACAGCAGAGAGAAAGATGAGAGAGGCTCTTGGAAAAATAGAGTCCTCAAAGCCATAACCCCAGGGGGCTACTTCCTCCAGTCATGCCCCAGCACCCTATAGTTCTCAACATCTCTCAGTAATCCATTCAAAGTATTAATCCATCAAATGGATTAATCCAGTGATGATGTCAGAGCCCTCATGATCTGGTCTTTTCACCTCTGAACATTCCTGCCTAGCCTAGCACATGAGCCTAGTCCAGATCTAAGCCATAACACTACTCAAATGATATTTTTTCTAAATGAATAAATAACACATGGTATCACTCTTTCTGATCCTTATTTCCTATATCCATGTGTTGTCACCTACTTTCAAACTTTTCTTCAACATGCTTTCTTTGACTTTGTCTTTGATCTTCCTTCCTATTTCTAACTCCCTGGTCTAAGCCTCAAGCCACCATCTAGTTTATCCATCCCACCAAGGCCTCCTACTTATTCTGTCATTTCTCTCCCTACCTTGTTCCATCTATCCACCACCAGTTGACCCTTCCTTCATGTCCCACTTCTTCTGAGGAGCCATGCTCCTGCCCAATTGTCTATTGCTTCAAACATAAAGAAACTGGCTGGTTCTCAGGTCAGCCACACTGTTTCCTTCTGACCCTCCCAGCTAGTCCCACCAGTCGTTTTCATGGATCTCTCCAATTCTATCCATTTTATGAAGGTCTCATTATTTTGATTCCTTTACCTACTTGGCAAGTTTTATCTCTGAACTTACATTTAATTTCTTGTCTTTACCATATTTTAAAGCATTTGCTCAAACATGTCTATCCAAAAAGATGCAGATATAAAAGCTATTCTAAACTCTGTTAAGAAAAAGGCTAGCCACAAATCAATTGAAATTGTGGTCCTGTGTTGGCAATGACACATTTCTGCATAAGTTGAAAGGGAATATAACGATGGTTAATGGCAGCATATTGCTAGAAATCTGTGTCCCCAAGACCAATCACATTGGTTAGGCCAACTACAGAGCAGTTACTCAGTACCCCTGAAGAAATGGTCAATACAGAGCATGAGATCCTGTTTGAATTAGTTTACTTTTTCTGCTATAAGAAATTATAGTCATTCCTTGGTATCCACTGGAATTGTCCCAGAAACCCCCTTGGATATCCAAATCTGAAGATGCTGAAGTCCCTCGTGTAAAATGGTATAGTATTTGTTTATAACTTACACACATCCTCCTGTAGACTTCAAATCATTTCTTGGTTATCTGTACTATCTAATACAATGAAGGCTATGTAAACAGTTGCTATACTGTATATTTTGGGCATAATGACAAGGAAAAAAAAGAAGTCTCTACATGTTCAGAACAGATGCAGTTTTTTTTTTTCAAAAAAAAATTAAGAATGATTAGCTTAATCTATGAATTTGGAACTCAGACACAAGAGATCCAATTGCACCACCAACCTGATTCTCTTAAAACAACACAAATCTGTTAATGTTCTAGTCTGAAGGTCAGAAGTTCAGATGGATCTCACTAGGCGAAGGTGTTGGCCAGGCTGCCTTCCCTCTGGAGGCTCTAGGGCACCTTGTTGCCCTTTTTCAGGTTCCAGAGGCTGCCCACAGTCCTGGGCTCATGGTACACTTCCAGCACTAAGCCACTCCAACCCCTGCTACCATCATCATCTCATGGTCTTCCCTCAGCCTTTGACCTCCTTCCCTCTGTGATAGGGAAGGACCCTTGGGTCTACATTGTACACACCTGGATCATCCAAGATCATCTTCCCATCTCCAGATCCTTAATCATATCTACAAAGTCCCTGTGCCATGTAAGGTTCCATACTCACAGGTTCCAATGGTTAGGATGGGGACATTTGGGGGGTCCATTATTGAACCTACCATCATTGTCCCATCAGCTTCCATAACCTACAGGTATCTTCATTTTAATTGAGGACACTAATCTCAATAACTTCTCCTTAAATTCTGTTCCTTCTCATATTGTATCTCAAGTAACATCCTTAAACTAAAAGAACCTCTAGCTAAAAACTTGAGTGTTGTCCCTGCTCCCTGTTGCTGTACTCCTCACCTTCAATCTGTCTCCAGAACCTACTCAGGAACACCACCTGCTCCAGGACCCTCTTCCCCTCTCTCACTGCCTGGGCTCAAGCCCTCATCTCTCCTGCCTGGACAGTGGACAGCCCATTGTTCTCCTCTGCCCCCACTCCTCCACCCATCTTCTGCACTACTGCCCAGTCCGCCTTTTTCCACGACAGCTTTGGTCACCCCATCCCCTTCTGAAAGACCTTTGCTGCCTCTCTACCTACAAGGTCCCCAATTTCACTTCAAGTTACACCACATTCCAGGGTTGGTTCTTTCCCTCTTCCCACACCCTGTATGTCCCACCTGCTACAGCATATGCTTATGCCATCGTCACCCCCTTATTCACCATGCATGTGTTCCAAGATGCTCTGCCAGGACTTAAAACTGTAGATAGTACCAAACGCTATATATAGAGTATGTCATTTCCTATGTTGGTGGACCTATGATAACGTTTAATTTATAAATTAGGCACAGTAAGAGATTAATAGCAACTAGTAATAAAATAGAACAATCGTAACAACATACTGTAATAAAAGTTAACTTAAAATTTATGAATTATTTATTCCTGAAATTTTCCATTTAATATAGACCCCGGTTGACCATGAATAATTGAAACTGTGAAGAGTGACTGGGCAGATGGGGGGGGGGGGAACGACTGTATACCCAGCTCAGAATGCCCCATAATTCACCAAACACACCCTACTCTTGCCTTCCTCTGAGATGTTACTCATTCTGACCCCTGCTATCCGGAATGCCCCTCTCCCATATTTTGCTTTCAAAACTCATACAGGTTTGATTTTAATCCTCTCAAATCTGGGAGGGTGTGGTATTGTGAGCTCTTGTTCTAGATGGGCAGATAAGCCAGAGCATTATATAACTGATCCCAAATCAAACACTTAGTAATTGGTACAGCTGTCCTTACATGCCAGGCTCCAACTCCTTTTCTGGACTTCAGTGGGCAGCCCCATCTCTCAGGTCTGATTATTTCATTACTTGGGTTCTCATTTTTCTCCAGAATTCCTCCAGATTTCCCTATGAAATAAAACTAAGACTTTGTAATGGTGCTCTCACCCCCAGTACCCAGTCCAGCTTCTTCTCCACTTGGCAACGAGAGCTGAGTGGTAATTTTAAAACCACAAGTCGTGACGTTTTAATGTCCCTACTTATATTCTGGCTTAAATCCCCTTAATGGCTGATTTTCTACTTCTCTTGAGATGATCATGAATCTCCCAAAAAATGTTCTCCCTGGACTTACCTGCAGCCTGGGTCCTGCCTGCCTGTCCAGCCTCACCTCACATACCACCCTTCCTTCTCCCCTCTGGGGCCATCTTGCCTTCCTTTCCATTTCTTGGACTCACCCTCTTCCTCCTGCCACGTGGTCTTTGCTCATGGTCTTCCTTCCGCTGGAATGTTCTTCCCCCTTTTCTCAGGGAAGTTAAATGTCTTATCATCTTTCTAATTTCATTTCAAATGTCACTTTTTTAAAACTGGTGATCTGCCTAATTCAGAAGATTTTTCTCTAACCACTTTGCCTCTTCTTTAAACACTCTGCATATAATCTAACCCAAATCAAACCCAAATATTAAAACATATCAAGAGTATTTTATTGAACAGTATCCTTTAAAATGAAGAAAATTGTTGTTTGTTTTTTCTAGAAACTCTTGAGTTTGGCCCCTGGCATTTCCCAATAATGATCCCTTAGCGCACTCTTCATAACGTCATTCCATTTCCTGCCCTCCTCATGCTTCTTCTCTTTCCCCCCCATGTGATTCCTCACCTCGTTCTGAATACTTGGAAAATTTTAGCATATGCTTATGATTGGTTGATTAATTGAATGGGTAGGTTTCATTTATGTTTTCATCTTTTTTTAAAAAAAAAAATAGTTTGTCAGTTTCTTAAACAACCAAATATGCAACTACCATACAACCCAGCAACTATACTTCTGGGCATTTACTATAGAGAAATGAAGACTTATATTCACACAAAAACCTATACACATGTTTAAAGCAGATTTACTCATAATAGTCAAAACTACCCACATGTCTTGAACAGGTGAATGGCTAAACAAAGGTGATGCACCCCTACTACGGAATAGTACTCAGCAAGGAAAAGACACTAACTACTGACACAGGTGGCAACCTAAATGAATACCCAGAGAATGACACCAAGTGACAAAACACCAATTCCCAAATGTGGTATAGTCTATATTACCCCATGTATATTCCATTTCTATAACATTCTTGGTTTTCAAGATGTTATCATGGGGGGAAACTGGGTAAAGGATATGAGGACTCTGTCTGAATTATTTCGTACAACTGCATGTGACTGAAGTCAATTATTAAAGTTTTTATTTTTTAAAAAAAAGGACTTGTTTACTAAAGTAGACAGAACACACTGAGTTGTTCACCAACTCAAGATCACTGTGGAGCCACCAGATTTCTTCTTGCTTTTTTTTTCCTGGTGATTCATTGGTTATTTACTATTCTCTAAGGATTTCACTTCCTTCTACTCAAGATGTACATGACCTTAATCCCTCTGAGGTTATTTTCACAATTATTGAAGTTGGTGGGTTTTAGAGTACTTGTTCTTTATGTCCCTTTGTTGCCTCTCATACAACCACTCTGAATTTTGTCTTTTCTGACCAAGAGACCACTGACAGGTTTTTCCTGTCCCCAGAAGAAAATCACAGAGGATAATCATGTCTCCCTCACTGCACAGGTAAAAGAGGCGTGTTGAAAGGTCGCACTTCTGCCACCTGCCACCTCAAGTCTCCTTGTCTATTCCCAGGGTACCCTGCGCTCAGTGTCGGCATTATACTTCAACAGGTTGTCCTTGTTTGGAAACCTGTGACTGGCTGTTGTTCGAATTTGTCTTCGGTCCTTTTCATCTCTTCATTTCTTTGCCAACATTTAATACATTCTGCTGATGATCACCCTTATTGGATTTCATTTTCTGTTATCTTCACCTAACATGCTTTATTTCGGTTTTCACTGTCTCCCCACACACACGAGCCAATAACTGGAGTGACCTGAAGGGTCCATATGGTGACGCAAACCCTTGGTCAGACAGCCAGTGAGTGCTAAGGCAGTTTTGACTGACAGCAGAGAAGAATCACATTGCATTTTTTTAAAAAATTGATTTTCATGCTAAAAAAAAAATTCTTTTTGTTTTTCTTTTTCAGTGATTACAGAAAAAAACCAGGAACGTAGTACCAACCAGGTATTTCTACACTTCTCATAAACTGTAAGATAGAATTTTGTTTTAAATGTTGATGATCAAGCATGTGTAAATGTTGAAAGTGTTATGCTGGTGGTTAGATATGAGCAATGCATGTTATTGATTTTGAGAACAAATAAACTCGTCCACTGTGGATGATCCTGCAACTTTCTTTGTCTGTCCCCAACCCTATTCCTTCTCTCTACCTCTTCCTACCCCAAAATGGGAAAGAGTAGACAAATAGACTCTGCGAGGTCTAGCATGTAAGTGTCCCTCTGACCATACTGGGACCTCTGCATACCATGATGGCAGAAATATCTTTACCTACTTTTACCTAAACAAAAGTGATTCTCCTTTGGGATTTTTCTCAAGTGCTAATTCACCCAGCTAAAAGTCATTCCCTCCTCAGCAGCTAAGGACTGAGCCCCTGGCAGTGGAAACCCACCCCCAGGTGACCTCCCTCTCTGATCTTTAATGTCCATTCACTGTCCTCCGGCATCTTCCTGTCTGCTTCTCTTTTCTTACCCAATCTTCTTACTAATCTATTCTTTCTATTATCGAATGTATAGAACCTTTCTATATAACCTTTAAAGGGACTTGAGATCTTCAACCACACAAACCAAAAGAGGTCTGCACCAAAACCCCCTAGTGACCCACTCTGCCTTGTCCCTCTGTGAGCCAGTTTAGCTGCAGTGTCTCCACAGGCCTGTGAACTAGACTCAGAGCATGCAGACATTGGCCTGTAGCAAAATGTGCTCAGATTTCACTCACAGATACAAATCTCCTTGTCTTATTTATTTTTCCTTCTCTGGCATGAATTACAACTCACCCTTGCCAAGGAGAAAAGTGGTCAATCTACATTGATGCCAGTCAAGGGTGCACTTTTCAAAGTCACCTAATGTACTGCAAAGTAAGCTCCAATTCTAATTCCCATTGTCAATCTACCCAGAGTTCTAGCTTTAACCTAATCTCACCCAACTTTGAACATAGAGACCTCATTTCACTAATATACTGTTACTGCAGAATCAGTAGGCAAAATTGAACACATTAGGGGGTTTTTTTTTTGTTTTTTTATGTTTGTTTGTTTGTTTGTTTGTTTGTTTGTTTGCTTTTGAACAGAAGTGTCAACGTTGCTGGGAGCCATAGCATAGCACATGCCTGTAATCCCAGGGGCTCTGGAGGCTGAGGCAAGAGGATCCCACGTTCAAAGCCAGCCTCAGCAACCTAGCCAGACCCTAAGCAACTTAGTGAGACTCTTTCTCTTATTAAAATATTAACAAGGGCTGGGGATGTGATTCAGTGGTTAAGCACCCCTGAGTTTAATCCCTAGTACAAAAAAAGAAAAAAAAAAGCATAAATGTTGGTTTTGCAGCCAACTTAATACCTGAGAATGTTGTCATTGTATAATAAAGTCGGTTGGCCTTTTCAAATCGTTTATTTGCCTTTGAACTTAATCTCTTTATCATCGTATTTGCAGTTATTTGTATGTACCCAAACAGTTTCATAAGCCTGAGCGACAGTTAACCAGTAAAATTTATTGCCGCCCTTTTCATTTAAGTCACATAGAGAATACTTTTCTTATAAAGAGATGTTTTCTCATTAATTTATTAAGTTAAAAGCAGTTGGTCAAAACATATATTAAATTCACTTCTTACAGGCAAATTGTCATTTCCTGCATTTTCCTACTTTGTACATTTGGCTAAATGAATAGAATATGCAGACACCAAAACAGAATATTTGGTCATATAATCTTAAACATGGATTTGATGCCAGATACAATCAAGATGGCTGCTAAAGAGACTGACATTCTTCGAACTGTAACTAAGAGAAGGCGATCTTACTACTTTATACAGTCATTCTCAGAACAGATAGTTGTATCGTGCCTTCATTGTCTACCAGCTTATATTTCTAATCCTACCATGGAATTTCTATTCATTTTTCTTCCAATTAGGGATGTGTTCTCCACTCTCAAGAACACACTGGCAGTACAATTCAAAACCCGACTTACACCTCTAATTGATCTCAATCCTGGCAAAGAGTCAAAAACCAGAGTCACCCCCTTTTTCAAACCACTCTGCCACCAAAGGAATTTGGCTCTTGGAAAACATTTTGAAAACTCACTTTGGATAATCAATATAGTATTCTTTATCAGACAAATGCAAAACGGAGCACTGTTGAGCATTAATCTTGCCCCTAAATCCTTCCCACTAGGCACTATAGATTGAGTAATTAAATTGAAATTGAAAATCGAGTCTTTTTTTTTTTCCTTCTTCTTTTTTCTTTGTTTCCACCAGGCAGGCTATGAGTTGTGTACCAATGTGAGAAATCAGGGCTGGAGAGGAGGGAAGCTCCATCCTGCTGGCCAATAGCCAATGTGCATTTTTAGCTCCCAGCTCATTTGCCACACCTGAACTCAGAGAACAAACAACCATTTGAGTCCTCTGGAGGGAGCCTTGGATTCTTTTCTGTGTAATTCACTGGGGAAATTAGTATGCATTTTTAAAGTAACTTGTTAATGTAGCTTGTTTACCAGAAGAGGACAAAAATGAGCAGCGAACTGCTTGGCAGCTTAGGTCCCAGAAAGGGATGAATGCATGACCCATTTTTTTTTTAAGCTGTCTCTTTGGCAATTCAACGCTTCAATCATTTCCTGTCTGGAAAATGTTACTCGTGGAGATGAAATCTCCTATAGGTTTTTACTGCATAATTTTCACCACGGTAGATTAAAGAGAATACCTTAAAAATGCTACCCCCAAATAATTTCAAAAACCAAATTAAAATATGGTCATCATCATGAGAATAGGAAAACTAAAATATAAAAACCTTTCATTTAACTTTTGGAAAAAATGCCTTATTCTATGGTAGACAATGGAAATGTCTAGTAAATTAATACCTTCTGTTTATGTTTCTTTATATAGTAGATAATGGAGCCCATACTGAATTAATACCTCGTGTTTGTGAAGCCAGGTGACGGAGAGGGACACTGGATAGGAGGCTCCTTTTCCTGTGGGGAGATGTGCAGGATGTGGAGAATATTCCAAGTTGAAGATAGCTGGCTCTAATCACCCAGTTCAGAGAGGCCAGTCTGTCAGTGTGTCTTGAAATCTACCTTTGAGTTTCCTAGCATCACCATGGCACAGGACCACAAACTGAGAGGACCAAAACACAGATATGTATGGTCTTAACAGTTATGAAGTCTGAAATCAAGGTACCAGCAGGGGCCTTCTCCCTCTGAAAGGAACTGTTCCTTCCCTCCCACTTCCTAGATTCTCAGGATTGCCAGCTCCAGCAATCCTTGGAGCTCCTCTGCCTGTGGTTGTAGTGCTCCAGTCTCTACCTCTGTCCTCCCTGTGTGACTCCCCTTTTATAAGGATGCAGCCAGAACGAACTCATCAGAACTTGATTATGACTGTAGAGATACCACTTCCAAATATGACCAAACTCCCAGGGACGAGGTGTCAGGACTGCAACATATCTTTTGGGGGAGAAACAGTTGAACCCATAATGAGCTGGAAATCTTAATCACCTCAATTCCACCTCCCCCTCTGGCTGTTGAGCACAGAAAATCCGCCCCTATTGTTAGCACTGATTATTCACCCTGGCTGTGCATCATAATCACTGTGTAAGCTTGTTAGCACTGATCCAGAACCAAAGTCCCCAAGAAATTTTGAGAAGTTGGATCTAGAGTTAAGTTCAAATGTAGCACAACTATAGTAGAGCAGACCAGGGTGCGGGTCCTATATGCTTTACAAAGCCCCAAGCATCGCAAACACAGAAAAAGCAAAAATAAGTTTTATTTCTTTCTCAGCCTCATGTTTTAAGTTTGAAAACCTGTGGAGCACACATGGAATAAGAAAGAAGAGCAATGAAACTGAGTTGGGCTCTCTGGTCAAATGGGCTGTGGTCAGGCTGGGGAATAAAAATCACAGCCTGCCTTGGGAAAACCAAGAGAGAGGCTGCTTTAGTTTTTCAGTATCTGCCCCACATCCCCCGAGGCTGGAGGACAAGAGGCACACTATGCTCCCCCATACTCTCCTCTGCATTTAGGGTGTGAGAATAGTTTGGCATGGTGCTTGGAACCTCCTGGTGCTCTGGAGTCCAGTAAGGCCTGCTGAGCTGGTGACCTAATGACCTTGGCAGAGATAATATTCCCTATCCTTAATGGAGTGTGTGCAATCATGGCCCAGATGTCTCCAACCTGAGCCAAGCTTCCACCCTACCCTCTGCCCAAGTTCCATGGGCCCACTCAGGCCTCTAGTAGCAGAGTGAACTTCATGGAGATTGGGGCTCCTTGAGTCCCCCCAGTCCCAGACTAGGTCTTGGTGGAGTTTCCTTTAAAACTGAAATATTTAGACATACAGAATATAGGCCTCGATTTCCTCTTTTGCTCTAGATCTGCCAAATGTTGGGGACAGTCCTACTCAGATATCTGCAATTTCAAAAATTCATTATGTGATTCTAATGAAAAGACAATCCTGAAGAACTTCTCACCTGTAGGCTATAGGATAGATTTCTAACCTTTGAGAAGAAGTCCAAGGTCCTTGGATCTTGGTACTCCTTTAAACTAGCCCCCCGCCCCCAACTTCCTAGAATATTTCCCATCCTATTCTTTCAGGAAAACTATTGTGCCATTTATTAAGCCATCCCACCAACACACCAGACCCCTTTTCTGCATGCACAGAATGTGTTCATGAGAGATCTAATTCGAATATCACCTCTTCCATGGAATATTCCCTAGTCACGCAGCTAAGCATAATCTCTCCATCTCCTGAGGTGCCTTTTTATTTTGACTCCCCTTTGCTGTAGACTTTTTTTATTTTCTACTCTGTATTCCAATTATTTATACCCCAATATGATTTTGGTAATTAGAGAGTATCACTCTAACAGGAAGAAATCTCATTTGGTTCATCTCTGTATCCACTGCTAGGCCTGGCATGTCATAGGGCCCAACCAGTTGCTGATCAAATGTAAAATCTTCTGCTTACCAAATTAATACCTTAGTAACCAGAGGGACCACTAAATTTGGGCAGTCTGCTCCCTCTACATTGCCGTGTTTAAACCTGCTGTGTTCTTTAAGGCAGGAACGAGGTATCGTTCTTTTCGTTTCCCAAGTGAGTAATCTAAGCCAAAAACAAGAATCAAAGGCTTGGGAGACCCACATCTTCATTTAACTTTTCTGTCCACAATCCATATTGCCTGCAGCATGTTAAGCAGTTTGCTTAGACTTGGGTACCCGATTTCCTTCTTGAATGTGAGCATGCCAGGGGCATTCACTGCTGCCTTTTCAGTGTAGCATGAACTTTAGAACTTCTAAATTTAAAGCAGGATTGCATTACCCTGCACTATTCTTACCAAAATGGCCATGCACTCTAGGAGAGGATTTTGACTTAAAAGATAGTTTCTCTTTGCAAATTCAGCACGAATGGAACAAGTGAAGATCCCATTCTCCTGATTTCCTGTTAAGATTACAATCTAGAATTAGAAGCTGTGCTTTTTAAAATCTATGCAAATTGTGAGTCTTTAAAAAGAGTGTTTGAAGGTGAAATTGAATGGATCAAAAATGTAGTGGCATGAATGGTGGTTAGCAAAGAAGAATTTATAAAAACTGGTCTTTATTAAATGTTGGATGGCTCCAAACATAGAAAATGCATAGGTGTAAATGCCAAAGACTCCCCCCTTTAATCGGAAGCCAAGAAAATTAACATATTGTGTAAGGGCATCTGTGCAATGGTATATAGATTGACAAGACAAAGGGAAGGTGAGTAGCTGCCCCCCAGATGTTTTAAAGCATGAACAACAAGTAGGAAAGAATGGTTGGAATGAACACTGCAAGAACTATTGGCAATCAAATATGCCAATGGTTTTCATTCAAGGGCTCAGAATGAATTTGAATAATTGCAACCAATGGTTGTGCTGGTCTTCAATTATCTATATCCCATTTAGTTGTCACAACAACCCTATGAGGATTAGTAGTTTAATCTCCATTTCCTACAAATAGAAACTCAGGCTTGAAGCCAGGTTTAGTAATTCTCCAGATCCTACCATGCTTAGCACTAAATTAATAGTAATAGAGAGCATTGTTATTAAATTTTTTATGAACTTTCTGTGCGTAGACACTAAATTTTATGCTAAATTTTACATAAAATTCTCTCATTTAAAGCTCAGAGCAGTAGTCCTGTGAGTCAGGTACCAATCAAGGGATTTGAGATTAGTGAGATTTCACAGACTACCCAAGGTCATGCACGTGGTAAATGGTGACACCAGAGTAGAATTGGGCAACCCATTTCTACTGCTTTACATACCTTTACTTATGGGTGCATACATGGTGAGTACAGAGCTCAAATATGAACCCAGATGTATCTCATTCTGAAACCCTTTCTCTTCACCATTCTGCTATACAAATACTTTCTCTACAAATTGTTCTATTAACTAAACCAGCCTACTTAACACCACCCTCATCAGCACCCCAATTTTGACACCCGTACTGAAGCAGTTGGTTATGACTCCTTGGAATATAGATACTTAAGCTGTAGTATGTCTTTTTTCAAAGTGGCTTTTTTTTTTTTAAGCAATCAAGATGAGTATACTCCCTCTGGGGTCCCTGTTGAGCATTAAATTACTTTTTAATTAAATAAGTAAAAAAAAAAAATCAAGTGAATCTGGTCTAAGAGAAAACTATTTGTCACCTGAAAAGAGATTAAAAACTAGGGGGAAAATACACATTGGGATAATCTGTTGCCTACTGGCAATTTTTCTCAGTGAAACCCAAACAAAATATCATGGATGTAAAGTAAGAATTGAAGCAGAAACCTTTATCCTCATCTACGATAAAAGATTCTCTTTTATATATATATATATTCCAGAAAATCATCTTACTTCTGAAAAATCTCCTAGAAGTTCTCTATTGTTAGCATTGTATAGTGTCATTGTATATGTACTCAGATGAGAAAATATGGGGTACTGAAATGCTATACTGAAAATGTAGTGCTTATTTAAAACAATAAAAAATGGTTAATTTTCCATCTAATAAAAATGACTCACAACATTTACGACACTATTATACAGAAGACCAGAGGAATCTAGCCCATGAACAATTTTCTGGTCAATGGTTCTTTTCTTTTTCCTCCTGTTGTTTGCATTATTCTGATCCTTATTAACTTGCTAGTATCAGTCCCTGAAGATAAGCTGGGTAACGAAAATTTTTGCACTTAGTAAATTTATTAGCAAAATAATCAGTGCCATCATTAGGGGTTATTCTATTAATACACAGCAACAAACCTCAGTAGCCGAGTCTTCCTGCCAGGAACACCATGAACAGAGAGGTCCTTCAGCATTTTCTAACTCAACCACCATCTCCAAGTCAAAGCCACTCACTTCTTGAGTCAGAGCTATGTTCGAATGAGCCACAGAGCCAGTGTGTTTTCATGTTTGGGTTTATATTCTAAAATACTGTATTTTTTTTCCTTTGAACTATTTTACCCATGTTTTTCTTTCTTCTTGTGATAAGGAACTGAATGAGGCCTTCTTACTTCCATCAAGTGAAAACCTGATCTCTTTTGGAATTGTGTGGAAGAGATATTTGAGTTGTCATGATTCTGGAAAAAAGTTGCTTGCTTTTCTTTCATTCTTCCTTTCTTTCTTTCTTTTTTTATTTTTAATTTGTTCTAATCAGTTATACACAACAGTAGAATGTTCTTCGATTCATTGTACACAAATAGAGCACAATTTTTCACTTCTCTGGTTGTACAAGAAGTAGGGTCACACCATTCGTGTAATCATACATGGACCTAGGGTAATGATGTCCGTCTCATTCCACCATCTTTCCTATGTAAGGTTGTTTGTTGACATTAAAAAAAAAAAAAAGTTGTTTTAAGAAGTAGTGATCATTAATACCAGTCCAGTTCTGGAAATTTTCCATTATTCATCTGGTCTGGAGCCCTCGGGCCGATCCCTTCCACAAACTGCCCTGATGTTTGTAGGTATTGTCTCTGTATTTTACTGAGGAAATGTTCCTTGGCACGCATGAGAATGTCAAGAGTAAAAAGAAATGCCCAAGAGTTTTCTACCTCTAGCCAGGAAGAGAAAGTGACCACAATTGTCCCTTTTATTATGTGTAAAGTGAGACCAATTCTATTTAACCTTTATTTTGCAAAGTAGTACTTATCAGAAAGCAGATTTCTGGGAAGGACAAGAAACACAGACAAAAAAGTGAAAATTCAGAGTATCAGGAATTACCCAATGAAAGCTACCATGTCTTAATGTGGAAAAAGTCATTATCCACAGAAGTGCTCTGTTACATTCTGTGGTCAATCATCAAACAAAGATGCAATAAACAAGATTCTTCACTGTTTCGTCACTATTATGTCTTGCTCAAAATGTATTAAAAGGAAATATTCTCATCATATGATTACTGAATAATTCAATTAGGAACATGTTCTGTGGATGTGAAATAATGTAATTTACTATGTTGAATGATTGGCCAATCAGATTTCTCCCATTTTCTAAGGCAATGGATTAACTAAAATGTGACCATAAACAAAACAGTTTTTATTAGGCATAATCTACTTTGTAAACAAATGAAATTAATTATTTGCCTGACCTAAAGCTTTGAAAATGAAAGACCCAAACTGAACACATGCTTCCAATTTCGATCCTGTTACTTAGATGACACTTAATATAAAAGTTACAATTTAACTTCCCCTCAAGTATTCCATACTTGAGACTAAATGACTCTTAGAAATATGTTCATCAACAGATGGGAGCCACTTATGGCCTCATAAACTCCAAAGCAAGTGAAATTACCCCAGCAAAATAGAAAGAGATGACAATAAAGCCTCATCTGCTTATCTCAGTCATGATTAATACACTGCATATTGGTTCAATGATGCAATGAATATTGACAGATAATCACCCTTCTTCATACAAGAGAAATACCAAAGAGACAAATGCTAGTGATGTATGCTGTCCATCAATCAATAAGTAATTTCAGCACAAGCCCTGTGTGTCGAGCCATGGATGTGCTATGGAAGGCATAGGGGAAGGTACCAGCATCGCTCTAAAGGAGCTTTCTGTCTTGACAGACAAGTTGAACACACCTGACACACTGCACAGAATAGCAGAGAGTGTGTTATTACCTGCTAGCTTAGTAATTATGCCACAGAGATAATGAGAGATTTTGGAGGATCAATGAAGAGTACAGTGGTCAGTTCATGAGGGCTTTGAAAATCACATATTCAGAGTCAGAAAGAAATGTAACATGGTAGCCTGGAAAAAGGTCTCAGGTAAATGAGTGTGGAGTTTTTCTCAGCACAAGAGCCTGTGTTTTCCCTTTATCTCCATCCCCGTTGGTACCCATCACCAATCCCTCTTCCAGCAACTCTGACTTCCTCCTTCTTCCACTCTTTCCATCGCAAGTCCATTTTCCACTTGACCAGCCAAGTGAGCTTTATAAAATGTAAATTGAATCACATGATCCCCATGTAAAATGTCCATCAGCTTATATCATACCTTGGGTGAAATCCCAAGTCCTTATCATGATCTTCTACATTGGTCCTGCCCTCCTCTTTGAGTCCATCTCATCTCACTGGGTGGTTCTCACGCGTGTGACGACCACACTGAGCTGCCCTCTGCCCTTCCACCTAGCCAGGCCCATTCCCATGAGAGAGCCCACAGGCATGCACTGCCCATGCCCGACATGCTTTGCCGTCCAGTCGTTCATTCTTCCTTGTCATTCATCTCTCAGCTCCCGTGGCTCCTCCACAGACATCTTCCCTGGACATCTATTAAGGGCAGCTTTCCCCACTCTGCCCCTGACACACTCGATCATCACTCTGCTTTACTACTTCATACCATCTACCTTTTCCTTGTTCACTCATTTACCCCTTTATGATCCATCTTCACCCACATAAACATCAGCACAGCAAGAACAGGGGCCATGTCAGCATCATTCACCCTCTAGCCTCGACACCAGAAAAACAGTGCCATGCTAGGTGCTCAATAAAAACTCCTTCAATGACTGACTATGTTGCTTCATTAATTCTTCCAGCTGCAACAATAGTCTGGGCATGGGAAGGAAATATGTCTAAGTAAAATATCCATAGTGGTAATGAATATTTGAGGTGGAAGGAATAGAGTTTGGTGACTGAATAGAGAACAGGACTGAGTAGGCTCAGCCAAGGATCAGCTCAAGGCCCCCAGGGTTACTGTAGAAAGGGGATACTCTTTCAAGGAATAAATAATTTGTGGCAAAAAGCTGTGTTTAATAAGTAGACACTACATGTCAAGCATTAGATGTGTATTTCTTTCTTTCTTTTTCCACAACCTTACTAGGTAGGTATCACTATCTCTATCTTTAAATGACAGGTTGGTTCAACAACTCCAAGTTATTCAACCAGGTATCTGAGCCCAGTGAGATTGATTTGAGAGAAAAAGTACTGACTCAGAATCAATGGATGGCTGCAAGTAAAAATCAACCAAGTCTGATCTTCAGAGCTCTCTCTGTCCCATTTCACAAGCTGTTGGGTTGATATGGGGGTGAATGCATGTCTCACCGCCAGCCTTGGCTCATAGGGCTTCTTTTACAAATTGGTTTGTGCACCTGGGGATTCCAAAAGTTGTTCTCTTCATTTTGGAATAATGCAGGGTACGCAGCTGAAAATACCTTGAAGAAGACACTAAAGAGATAAGTCCCCCGCTGAAGGTAGGAGGACTTGATTAGTGGAGGAGAATGAAACCAGGGACCTTGGCAACAACCACCCAAAGAGTAATAAAGCCCCAGAGAAACTAACCAAAGTGCAGTGTATGGAGATATTTTGCTTCCATCTATCCGGACATCAACCTAAGTTACTACCTAGAATATAGAACCTAGAGTTTATTAGCTATGAGTTTGTTAACTAGGTTTCCAAAGAAGACAGGCCTGCTGATATGAATGGAGAATGAGAAGATGCTGCCACTGAGTACTCAAGTGTCTTCTTCCTTGTGGTGGGAAATAGATGTTTTTCCTCAATGTATAAATAGCCATGGAGATGGCATCATAGTGTTAGTGTCTTGGAGATAAAAAGCCCGGGGAACAGATCCTCTAGTCTCCAGAAGTTTACCGGGGGTTAAAAGGTGACATCAACTTGCCTCCTTTCATCTCCAAGTCCAGGCATACAGCTTTCAAGTGCCCACATGTTATTATATGTTCTCCCAGATTGGCAGCCACTGAAATGTCCCGATGCAGAGTGAATTTTCTTGAAAAGGCCAACATGGATGGAGTGAAGACACCTCACTCCATAACCACCATATCTGGGTATGCATGTTTCTAGAGCTAATTTGGAGGCAAAAAAGAAGATAAAGATGCCACGAAGATAAGAAGCTTTGTTCCAAGGCTGGCACCTCTGTGTGGTTTATGCTATATGAGGAAAGACCCAACAAATAGGCAGGGCTAGCTGACACCAAAATTTTCAGGAGCAAGAACCCAGCAGAGCACCCAGACTCCAATCAAGAACCCAGGAGAGCTTTCATTCTTGGTACCCAAAATCAAATAATTCAACTTGGAGAAGAGAAGCAACTAAAAGTTGGGCAATAGCTACTCTCCACACTAACTAGACTTGACTTGGGCACAGCTGGCCATCTCAGGGTAGTCAGTGTGAAGGATGGCATGCACTTGGATCTAACAGCAAGGAAAGACTCATACACTTATAGATGGGGTAATGCTGAGAGGCCAATGTGTGTCATATAGTGAGAAACTGATGATCTTAGAGCCAGACAAGCCTGGATTTTAATCTCAGCTGTAGCAATTTCCAGTGAGCAAGTTGTGACTCTAACCACTGGTGGAGCTGGAGTGAGGACTCCAATCACTTATGTTAGTGCAGCGTCTGGCACACTTGAATCACACTTGAATCATCAGCCAGAGCTTACTGTCACCACACAACCCCTCCCTACAGCCTTGGCTTAGGAGCTTTTCTTTACCTAAAGGAGAGTGGAGCCCTGGCAGGGTTGGAGACCGACACAAGGACCTTCCCTTATAATTGGTCTAGATTCCTCCCTCTCACACAAGAAGGTGCATGCTCCAGACCTGGGCATCTCAATATAGGGGTCATGATACAGGTGAGGCCAAAGAGTCTTCCCACTGGCCTGGCCAACTGATCCCAAAGCACCAGTCTTTTCTTTGGCTTTTACAGATGAATGGTGCTGAAAATCATATATTTTCATCTTATTACAGTACTGACTATAGGCCAGTTATAGTGGCCTACAGTTATTGGAGGCCCAAGCCTAAGGAAAATTCCTATATGGAGCCTGAGAATCCTTTCCGCCTGCTATGGATGATCCACTTTCCTTGCATGGGAAGTAGATGAAGTTGATAAGTTGCAATGGTCTTTTCTAAGCAGTTGATGTCAAAATGTGTTTGCTCCTTCCAAGGAGCAGATTACAGAATCAAAGAAAGAAGATGATCATACAGTGCCTGCAAACCTTTGGAGAATTTTTGCTCGCTTTATGATACCTGTTTCTCTAGAAATAAATCAGGCACACTCCTAGCTATCAATATCTCAGTATAAAAGAGAATAGTAATTGGAATTCAGCAGCAACCCCTTCCAGGATGCTGCTGCTCCAAGAGTTGGCAAAGCCGTTGGCATTGCTCAAGTAGCTTTGGACTAGTGGGCAGTGGGTGGAGGGAGAAGCAATCCCCCAGGTGTCTGCTGCTTTCTGAGACCGGACTCTGTCTAAAGGAAGTAATGGAAAAGGTTAGAGTGCCTCCAGCTCCCTCCCCTAGGCTAGCCGCAGGGCTGCACTTACCCAGGCTAAGCTGCAGGTGGCAGACACTTCCCTGGGATCCCCCAGGTCCCCAAGGAGCTCATTCTGGATCAGCCCTAGGAAGTGAAATTGTGTGGTCTCTGAAGGCTCTCCGCTCTAGGCCAAGAGATCAGTATCAGTGCCACTCATACCCACTTCTGCAAAGAAAGAAGAAAAGACTATGACCAAGGAAGTGGATGCTTCTGGTGGCCATTTCATTGATACCTTGAATCAAGTACTATTACCTCCACGAGAGGAAATCAATTTGGGAAAATGCTCAAAAGCATCAAAACTTTAGAATTAATGAAATAATTGTCTTAAAATAAAATTGACAAGTTTTATTCAAGTGCATACACAAAGAAGCCCTTCCAAACATCCCTTCGGTGAATTAGACAAAATTGTTCAAACAGAGCTCTAGTCACATCAGCAGGACAAACTGTTCCACTCCTCTCCGCCTGTTTTGCAGTTTGTTTACGTCTTCGATTCCTCCCTTGAATTCTTCCTCAGACTGAAATCCTGAAAAGAAACTTAACATGACCTTCGGGTCCCCATGACCTTCGGGTCCCCATGTCAGGATCCGCTGTCACAAGCAACCTCTCCTCCTGGCTCAGGACCCAGGGGACCAATGATGACACCAAAGTGTGAGCCTCCTGCTCTCTCCTGAAGGTTGGAGAGGCTGCCATGTGTAAAGCTGAGTTGTCAGATATGCAAGTGACATAAGCCAGAGGGGCGTGTGTCACTCAAAGGTGCTGACACAGGAGAATCTGATCTGGGGCTAGGAGAGGCTTAACCCAAATAAGACCAATGGAATGTATCCCTGCAATGTCCTGCCACTCTCACACTTGGCATTGCTGCCCCCAAGGCTCAAGTAGCTTTAGACTGGAAGGCAATTGTGGGGACCCTGGGTATATGCTTCTTCCTGGGATTGCTTTCTCGCTTATGCTAACACCCAGCTCCTCCAATATCTTCAGCATCTTAATTAGAATATTCTCTTGGACCTCTCCCATTTTAATTCTCTGATGGCTCCTAGAAATAAATCAGGCCTCTCTGTCTCTCTGTCTCCCAATAAAGCTTCTCCATATTTTCTAGATGAGATCCCAAAGGGGGTCTAATATGCTAATTCATTTGGCCAATTACTCTCCGCCCACCCAGGCAACTGTCCTGCTGCAAATTTCCTCCTTGGCTGCCAACTGGCCTATGGATAAGCCACCCATAGGTTCAATACCCACCCCAACACTGCTTACGTGCACAGAGGCTGTTGCCACGGACATTTCAGTCTGAAGTTGAAAAGCAGCATGCTGGAGGGTAAACCCAGTGCTGAGGGGAAATTGGAGAATAAAGTCACAGAGAGAGACTGCATAGACAATGGGAGGAACCCATTGTAGTCAGACATAATATGTCAGTCACTGTACTATGGATTTTATAACTGCATATAGCTAATTAATTCCCAGAAAGATAATGTCTTTTCTCACCACCAGAGCATCAGAAAGATGAGATTTTCAGCATCACCCTTGGCAAATGGTCCAGAGAGGCCTCCTGTCCAAAGTCGGTGGTCCATCTTAGGACTGCCTTCTGTCAGCAAGGGATTCTTACAAATCTCTGTAGTCTAGCTCAGCTCAGTAGGACTAGGGTTCCTCCTAGTTGTAAGGTGTTTGTTCTCTCAGCCTTATTTTGTGTCTATAGATTCAAGTGCACACCAAAAATTGCAATAAAGCTCATGCTAACATCCACAGCTCCACCAATATCTCCTAAGGGAGAGCCAGTATGGGAGGACAGAATCGAGGTCTCTTATTATAGTGAGAGTGTTTGGGATCCTGGACCCCAGCCCATGCCATCACTTCCATGACAACGTATTAGAATTCCCCCTTTAAAAATTAGGAGGCAGAGAATGATGGATATTAATTGGCTCTCTGTAACCTCACTGGCTCTGCCTACCCAGACTCCTTCATCTCTTAATGTATCCTTGTGTCTGGCCAGATGTCCAGCTGACTACCCACTCCTACAGCCCTGCCTGAGTGACTGCCCTCTGTCTTCCCGTGGAGGAGCAGGCTGGAGCTGCCAACCTCTCCTCCCAGAAGCCTATTAGGAAGGCTGGTGGGATTCGGTGCAGCAACTCTTGAGCAAGTGTTCTATGTTGGTTCTGAGAGTTCCTCGGTAGAACTGAGCTCCCCATCCCACTGTGCTTACTTGCTGGACAATTCACCCTGTATCCTCTGCCTTTCCTTCCCTACCTCACCCTACACTCCCACCAGTGTTTTCTGGAATCAACTCCAAATTAACTGCTTGCACTCAACTCCTAGAGCTCAGCTTCTAGGGAAACGCAAAGGCTCTGTCCTAAAATCCCCCAACTAGTGGGTGGCGGACCTGGTTGATCCAACCCAAAGTCTCTGTTTTTTCTACTTTGCTGATCACCCTGCCTGTGTTCCAGACCTCACAACAGCTTCCTTCTCTCTTGCATTTTTCAATCCCAACTCCCTCCACAGCCGACTATATCTCTGAAGTTCCCTGGGCCTGGTGTACCCAAGGTAACCCTCAATTCCAGGGTCACTTCATGGACTCATCTACGTGGCTTGTGAAAACCTTTGGATTCCTAATCTGTGCCCATAACTCCCCTTTCACCCAAAAAAAAGAGAACTTTACACTCAGGTATTTTGCAACTCAGAGCAACTGGTTCCTTCCTCCTCATCATGCCCCTCAAAACAAGAACAAGAATTTCACCTGGCAACTGCACTCTCTAGAGCAGGGTGTTGGAACCAGGGTGCCCTCTTTGCAATTCCCCCTGAAGAATCCTGCAAGATACACATGCTGTGGTCAGCTTTCATCTTAAATGCAAAGGAAGGAGAGGTTGACTGACCACCGCCAATTTTAGAAAACTAAACACCTGGAGATATTAAAGAGCCATATCCCAAATCTGTTAGATATCTACAATTGTCAGTGAAATATTAAAATCTTCACATTCAAATATCTACTTATTCTCTTATCATGCCTAGTATCATTGACTAGATTGGGCTATTCCCATCCACATTTGACATGTACAGACATAAACGAGGTGCTAAACTAGTGAGGACCAAAAGTTTTGAATATTTTTCATGTTTCTTAGCTTCAACCTTATGTTCTACTAAATAAAGTCTACTGGGTAGGAACTACAGAGCTCAATTATATTCTACTCTTCTTTGTTGGCTGTGCAGAGTAAACCTGACAAGTTATACAAGCCTATCTTCACTTATCTGTAAATTTAAAAACAAAATAAGAGCCTCATTTTTTTCCCACAAAACTTGGAAGATAGAATGATAAATCTATAAGAGCACATTGAACCCCATGGAAAGAAGCCTTATCTGCTTGCAGACATTAAGATAATGTCTTATTTCACTTTGTATAGTCTTGCCAAGCCAAAGAGCAGCACTAGCCTCAATGGACACTCCCCCTTGCTGATCCCACCAGGCTACATCCGCTGTGCACATATTTTAAACTCCTTTGGCTTCATGGGGAGGGCGGGGCGGAGATAGGGAGGATTTAAATCCAAAATTAACAGAACTGGCAACTAAAGTCATAATTCCAATCCTTGCATCCAAAGGGATTTGAAGGACCTCACTAGAGAAACAATTGTAGCGTGCTTAAGTAGTTTCAAGGTTTTGAAGATTGTAACTTGGAGAGGATTAAGATTCACCAGAGTCTCCCTTGACCCTTGAGCTCCAAGTGTTTATTATACCCGTTCTCTCCCTCTTTTCTTTTCTTCTGTTTTCTTTCTTTGTCTTTGACCTTACTTCAATCTTTTTTTGTTCCCCAAGTTCTCTGTTGTCTTCATTCTTCTCTCCTGCCGCACTACATTACCACTGAACATTTACCCTATAGTCTTAACTTTGCTAAGGGCTGCAAGCAAGAGAGAAGGAAGAGGAAGGAGAGATGGGGGAAAAAAAGCAGAGGGGGAAAAACTAATATTTACCTTGAAAATGCTTGTCACATAGAAGTTGCTCAATAAGTAAATATTCATTGATTGAACCAATAAAAAAAAACTAGCATTTATAAAGAACGTGTTCTGTGTTAAGCAATCTCTACATGCATTTCCTGTAATCCAACTACTGGATTACAGTTGTTTATTATCTCCGTTGTATGGACAAGGAAATTGCAGTTTCAAAAAAACAAAATAGGTTAAGCAAGTTTACGCAGATAGAAAATGACAGAACAGGTGCACAAACCAGTTCCTCCCTAACTCGAAAATCTAGAATAGTCATATGTCTGATGTTTTCCTTACATTGGTTCATTTAATGGACATTAAACAAGGCATACACTGTTTGACATTTGATGAGTTGAACACAAGCCAGGCATGACTATGGCAGAGGTTTGAGGTTCTGCTCCAGCAATAGCTGTGTTATCTTGAGCAGGTTGCTTAAACTCTCTAAACTCCAGGTCCCTCATCTGTAAAATCTGAATCTCATCTTTAGGTGAATGTACTCATTAACTCAGCTCGTGACATGACCCACAATTTTAACTGGGCAAATAAAGTGAAGAACATTCTAGAGGGGGGAAATAAAAGGAGGAAATGAAAATGATTTTGTGGAGAGCCTTAAAAAAAGGTGCTTAAAGGTGAGGTAGAGGCTCTCCTGGTATCACGTTCTTCCTTGGTCATATCCCCTGCCATAAGTATGGTAATCTGGGGTCTTCTTATCTATATCTCCTTCCCTCCTGACCATGAGGTCACCCAGTGAAATCAGGGACCTAGTATTTCTGGCTAGTCAGATCTCCAACACACAGCCCAGGGCCTGGCACACCATTAGGTTCAGGAAACATTTTCTCAATAAATAACTGAAGGTAGGAATGGGTTGGGTGAGGATGCACAGCAAGGTGAGTCAGAGGGCCCTGGATATGGGGACGCCATACTCACCCCTCCCAAGTGTCCCCCAATGTCTGTTAGAAATGAGGCCGCAGACTTCCCCCTCTTTCAATTATACAATCAACTTCTGGAAGCCTCAGAATCAAGATGTGACAGGAGTAGCTGTGCCCAGCGGGACCAAGCATGCCTTGTATCCTCAGAAAGGACTGACTTTCCCGCATCCCACCCACCGCCGTCATTTATTAACCGCTAGAGACAATGATGGCATGGAGAAATGTAACCACACTCATATCTAAATTCAAGAAGAATCACAGAAGATACATTTTTAAAAGCAATATAATAAGATTAAAAAAGCTAAATGCTAAATGATATGAAAGGGTACATCACCCTCGAATCACTAATATTATCATCATCAAATTTGTTCCTTGTTCATCAAGATCCCCTCAATCCCGAAAGACACATTGTACAATGTCTAGGACACTCTCAGAAATGGCATCATTGGCACAAACGTGTAGTCAGCATGAAAGGCACATTGGTGACAACATACATATTTACCACAAGTGCCATGCTTCAATTTATAAAAGCAAGCAACAGAAAGCAAATTAATCATTTCTGAAAGATGGCTGTAATGCCATCACTTATGTGCCAAACATTTTTATAAGGCTTTTGTTTCTATTAATGCAAGTAATCCTCACCACCTGTGATGTAGTTACTACATTTAGCCTCACTTTTCAGATAAAGTAACTGAGTCCCAGGAAGCCTAAGAGTTCTGCTTGCAATCATGTGCCAGGTGCCATGGCCTTCCATTCATAGACAGGCGACCTTCTCAGAAGAAATTAGAAATCCAAATGTGTTCCTGCAACTCAAGGTTGGGTCTAGATCAAGTCATGTGCTGCCAATCTTACAAAAGGACACCTGAGGTCTCAGTATGACCCACGCTTCCTCCTACCCTATGTTCCATAGAGCAGGAGACATGGAGATGCCTGACTTTCCTGTACAAGGAAAAATAAAGTCCTGGCTCCCTTACAGAACTCAAACCATAGGGGAACACATTTATTTATAGAGCAATAGTTTTTATAGTCCCATTCCCTTTCTCCTACACCCTTCTCCTGGTAGAGGGGCCCTCCATGTCCTGCCCTAGGTCTCTGCATGGTAAAATAAGAACAGGAAAAGTCTTTCAGCCAAGAAAAAATTGGGCTCATGAATTGTCACATTTTCTTTAGATGAATGTCTTAAACAAATTATGTAGTGTTTTTGAAACTCCATTTATCATCTGTAAAACAGAAGTGAAAGATGATCATGGCAGTACACGCAGTGTGTGTTTGTGGGTCAGGCACATAGCGGGCACTCAGTAAATGGCAGACAATGTAATTACTACAGTACTCCCTGGGCAATGCCTTCAAAGCCCACAAATTCAGTTAGCACTCCCACCAGCCATTTCTGCTGTTCTGGCTCCTGATAGCAGAGTGCTGGAACCTATGGTCACATATTAATTAAGTAACTATTTGCTGAGTATACATTTCCCTGTGAGAACATTAGCTCCATGTGGACAAGAACCACACTAGTCTTGCCCACCAAGCAAGCCCTGACATCCAGCAGAAACTTGACATTTACCAGGCTCCCAAAGTTTGGCAGGAGAAAATGTGAACCATTCATTTCGATGTTGTAGATCAGAGAAGAATTCACAGAGGAGATATACTTGATGCAGAGACCTTGAAAAAAAATTAACATGAATGAAGTTTTCAAATACATTCCAGAGTTAATGATTATTCCACAAGTTTTTACCCTTTGACATATTTGAATGTTTTCTGAGGTTATATATCTTGCAACTAACTTTGCAACATCCACTCTTTTAGAAGTATTTTTGGAAAACTAAAGCCATAGCTTACAAGTAAAGAAATCAAATAACAACTGTAAGCTGGAATGAAATTAATTTTTTGCATACATGGTACAGACTAATTGCAAAAGTCTTTTAGAAGAGAGTAGAGTCCCTCAGTGGAGGTCTGGGTGGTTTCATGAAGAAGGTGGGATTGACCTAGAAGATTTTGAAAATCCCAAGAAAGAAGTAGGTGATGGATGAGGGGAGGCCAAGGTTGGAATCAAGTGGGGCACAGAGTCTGTGTCAAAAGAGATGCAAGAACACAAAGAAGGGGCCCAGAACACTAACCAGGCTGAAAATGCCAGCAAAGAAATCAGGACTTCAGTTTAGATCTAGTGGATCCAGTCCAAAATGTTAAAGGATGAAAAACGAAGTGTTTGGGGAAGACTGATTTCATAATAATTTTCAGGAAGACTAATTAGAGCTAAAGAATATCCAATTAAGAGGTGATAAATTTTAAAAGATAGAGGCATTATGAAATATAGACTAGCCAATTTACTTTCTGATTATGAAAGCAGCTCTCAGGATTTTGTGAGTGGGTGACCAGAAAGTGATAGGACCATCTCAGAAATAGAAAAGAGCTCAGGAAAGCCTCTGGTGGCTAGATGCATGTTTTCTTCAGGGGTAATCAGAATGAAGTACCCTCAGGAAAATGGAGGTGTCAGATTTTACTCTTTTTCTTACTGTTGTTATTCTCATTAGGGTTGTGATATAAGCCTCAAGGCTAACATGCCATTAGTTTTGATCTTAGTGATCGTCAACCCTTACTGGGCTTGGAAGGAAATGGAAGGGGTGATAAAGGGAGGGACCAACAGATCCTGGTAATGGGTTTTATAAGGTAAGTGATGGTAACATGAGGGATTCTGGAAGAAGGTCTGGTGGTCACCCATGAGGGTTTGTTGGGTGCTGGAGCTACCACTTTAGACAATTAACTCTTTTCCTATATATCAATTCAGTCAGAGTAGAGAAAATTGAACAAAGCTGAATAAACTAAAATGAGAATAAAGTTTGACTTGCAATGAGTGACGGGCTCGTCTCTCAGGTAGTCAAGTCAGCTCCCTGGTTAAACTAGTCCTGAGAAAGCTTCCTGATGATCAAAGGGAAGTGGATAAGCAGAGAAGGTGTTTCATCTGGTCTAGGTGAGAGTGGATATGAAATTTCTACCTTATATTCAATTTCTATCTCTTCTTACTAGTATATTCAAGTCTACCATTTTGTTTTTCTCCCCTGGATAGGAGAGGGACTCTCCAGATCATAGCTTTTATTTTTTTTAAATTCCCTTTGTTTATTTTCTAATTGTGTGGTCCCCAGAAGCCTATGGAACACCTGGATGGCTTTTTAAAATTAAACCCAGGAGCCTCACCCTTAGAGATTCTGATTTAGTGTGACCCCAGTAAGGCCTGGGAATCCAGAACACTAACAAACCTCTAGGGACTCCACAGCAGCATTGAGTGACTTTGAACCAATCTGATTTGGCAGGCAGGTAAGGCTACATGCCTCCACACCTACTTTAACACACGCAGCTATGCATGTGTGTATTTTATTTGTTTTCTTTTCTGCCAAAGATTGTTTGAACACAGATTTTTCAGTTCCTTAACAAGAAGTGGTCAACTATTTATCTAAGTTAACCTTGACTTTTGATAAATGCTGTGTTTTTTTTTTTCAACAAGGTCACAAAACAATCATTTGGAATCCCACCATTAAATAATAACCACATTTGTACTTTCCACAATTATTTATTGATCATCTTCTACGTGCCAAGCACTGTGTGTGCTAAGCACCCTGAGAATGAGAAAGATACGATCTCTGAAGTTATGTTCTAGTGTGATGGGGTGAAAAAAGATATCATAGAAGTACATAAGTAAAGTCATTTCTCATTGCAATTAGGGCTGTAAGGAAAATCAGCAGGGTGCTGCAGGAAAGAACGTTGGGGAACATAGTTTAGCCAGGGTGGGTAGAGACAACTTCTCCATGGAGGTGACTTTCTAACTAGCCAAAGAAAGAAGAACCAGCTGTGCTGGCTTCTAAGAGCTCAGGTAACAGTTGAAGGGGTCAAAGAACGGAAGAATGGGAAATAACAGTGAGCTGATGTTAATGGCGGACTGGGAGATGGTGAGGGTGAGACAGGCCCTGTTGATGGCCAGAGTTATGTGAAGTGAGAACTCTTCTGTTAAAGGCAAGGTGGTCAAGGAACTAAGTTTACTGGCCTGAGAGAGAAGTGGTTTCAGGAAATGAAGTTTCATCCACCTGAGAAACTGTATGGAAGCAGAGTGGGGTGGGGGGCGCGGAGGGGAGGGCAGTTTTCATTTAAAGAAAGTTATGGAAAGCAAACATTCCAAAATTCTCTGGAGATCAAAGGGGAGCTTGATGGACCATAGAGCATAAGGTCACACCGTGGAGGACTGATTTTGTTTTTGTTTTTGTTTGTGAAGCAGAAGAGCAAATTGATTAGTGCGCATGTAATGAAATACAAATTGCAGTGTGGATCATAATGGAAAACTGAGCGAGCAACTTTGAAATCCATTATGTCACTGGGATAAGTGGTATTACTACTACAACTACTACTACAACAACAATAATTATTATTTATGGGTGTAATAGAAGTAGTAATAGAAATATTCATGGCAATTTTATTTTGGTGCTAAATACTATGCTAAGAATGCCCATGCATGTTCCAATAACCCTGAGATCTTTCAAATGTACAGTCAAGTTGTATAGTGTTGGTGACAACTTTATGGACTACAAAGCATTGATTAAAACAAAGAAAGATATAGGGCTTAGAAGACATCTTGGTAGTCTCTAGAAAAGACAGCAGACAAATAATTTCAGAGTTGAAAATCCAAATAGATGAGTCAACAGTATACAAATAGAAGATTGGGGCAGCTCCTTCATGATGCTATACAAGTAGGTTAATGGTGATCAGGAAATATTCTCAATCCTCTTGCACTTGAAAAACAGCAACCCCCTTAAAGCTTGGTAGGTAGAAGGATCAAGAGGCCTGACTCCATCCAGTGCTTCTTTCCTCTGGTCTTTTACTCATTTTCTAAAAAATCCCTGGTCATCCTTGAAGACCTAATTCCATTCATTCATTCCTTCAACAAAATTTGAGAGCAACTACAATCAGCTAGGAACCATTCTAGATACTAGAGAACAAATGGTAAATGTAAGAAACTCTCCCCACTACTTCCTCTACCTCTAGGCTGGTGGCACATGCTATAGCCTAACTGTGTGTTATTTGTTTGTGAAAGTTCCAATACCATGCCAAGGACCCTGCACATTTATCTCTAGAATGGACTTTTCCATAATTCTTTCCAACTCTAAGAGAGGTCAGGCTATTTCTGTGCTTAGAGCCTTCCAAAGGCTCCTTAGTTTACCCAGAGTAAAAGAATAAGGCCTTACAATTTTTGTCTCTATCAGAGATGAGGATCTACCATGATGCCACCTTATAAATCCCAACTTGCAGGTCTTCCTTTACCCAGTTAATGCAAGAGTTATAGGAAGCATACAGTCAGATGAAGAGCACATGATAAATGGGTAGTAGACTCATCCTTCAGGAAAGAGAACTAATATCTCATTCTACTTTTTCTACTATTTTACATAGCAGAATGTCAACTAGACTTTTCTGGATTCCTTCGTTATTCTTCACTTTGGAAAGAGGGAAGTACTCATACATGAATGAAATTGTATGATATTATAACTCTAGGTCCCAAATTATTGTGATGAATAATTTCATAAAAATAAAACATTTTCCAAGAGAAAGAAATACAACATTTTCAAGTGCTTAGAAAACTGAAATGATCATCAAGATTTGATAATTGGCCTGTTATAATTTTTAAGTTGTAACATATGACTTTGAACTACACTGGGCATTAGAGTCACCAAAAACCAAACAAAAAAAAATCAATCAAATGCAACTATGTTTTATACCTACATTCTGATGCACTAAATTAGTACTTGAAGATAATATGCACACTAAAATATCAAGAATCACTGATGTACAGAAAAATTAAGCTACATATGATTGCACCATAGGCAAAATCAGGATTGAAATCCAGGGCCCCCTTCTCTCCATCCTGTAGATACTATTTTTCATTTCAGTCTGTTAATCCTGTCTGTGTCCACTCCGGGTGCCATTTTTCATTTCTCATTGTTGTGTTTCAGTGAAGAAGCTTCCAACAAGATATATGTTTAGCATGCCTTGCTAAATTGTTTCTGGCAGCTTACATGAAGTTATGTGCTCTGCTCAGTCATATTTTAAAACAAACGTGATGTTTCTTATCTAGTATGCCCACACTTGTGAATGTGCTTCCAACATTTCTCCTTTCTATTTTAGCAGAACCCCAAATTTCACATGCCTGAGGATCTGAAGGAAAAAATGGAAAATCTACTCAAGTCCCAGATACCCACTGCGATATTAACCAAGACCAGCCACACACAAGGAGAGAATCAAGCTCTGGATAAGATTTCAGGGTCATCATCAACAAACAAGTTGACTGAAAAACATCAAGGAACCAAGACTGTTTTCAAGAAGTTCAACGAGATGAACTGGCCTTTGGACATTCGGCCTTTAAACAAAAGTTTAGTTAAAGACAACAAATGGAAGAAAACTGAGGTGACACAAGAGAAACGCAGGTCTTTCCTTGGGGAGTTTTGCAAGAAATATGGCGGAGTGGGTCATCCCCAATCCCATCTCTTCCATATGGTATCCAGGATCTATGTAGAAGATAAACACAAAATCTTATATTGTGAAGTGCCAAAGGCTGGCTGTTCCAATTGGAAAAGAATTCTGATGGTACTGAATGGATTGGCTTCCTCTGCATTCAACATCTCCCATGATGCTGTTCACTATGGGAAGCATTTGAAAACGCTAGATAGCTTCGACTTAAAAGGGATATATACTCGTTTAAATACTTACACTAAAGCTATATTTGTTCGTGATCCCATGGAGAGATTAGTGTCAGCATTTAGGGACAAATTTGAACATCCCAATAGTTACTATCATCCAGTATTCGGAAAGGCGATTATAAAGAAATATCGACCAAATGCCTGTGAGGAAGCATTAAATAATGGATCTGGAGTCAAATTCAAAGAATTTGTCCACTATTTGCTGGATTCTCACCGTCCAGTAGGGATGGACATTCACTGGGAAAAGGTCAGCAAACTCTGCTACCCGTGTTTGATCAACTATGATTTTGTAGGGAAGTTTGAAACTTTGGAAGAAGATGCCAATTACTTTTTACAGCTGATTGGTGCTCCAAAAGAACTGAAGTTCCCAAACTTCAAGGATAGGCACTCTTCCGACGAAAGAACCAATACTCAGGTGGTGAGACAGTATTTAAAGGATCTGAGTAGAACTGAGAGACACTTAATCTATGACTTTTATTACTTGGATTATTTGATGTTTAATTACACAACTCCAGTTTTGTAGTTTGCATTTATTTTCTAAAGCTCTGTATTTACTTAATGTCACCCTCAAATCAGCTACTGTAATTTTTCTATGATTCTCTGTGTGAGAGAAATTTAACTGGGTGCAGTTGTTTTGATTTAATGATAATTTTTACCGAATGGCGTGATAGCAATTGGCACAAAGTTATAAGAAAATCACCTACTGAAGA
Organism: Marmota flaviventris; assembly: GCF_047511675.1. Lineage (NCBI taxonomy): Eukaryota > Metazoa > Chordata > Mammalia > Rodentia > Sciuridae > Marmota > Marmota flaviventris. Next base: position 44,148,221 of record NC_092513.1, read on the forward strand.
TATGTAAGCAACCCACATTTTTGGAAAAGAGCTGCTTTAGCATTATGGATCACATTGTTGAAGCAATAATCTAGCCAGCTGCTACATTAACTGAAAAACAGCCTCTTGAGATGGTAAAATAAGGATTCTAAAATAGCATGGATGTGTATCTATATTGTGGAATTCACAGTCTGACGTGCATGAATCTATTTTTAACAATCTGTGGCATAATCAAACCATTGGAGAGTTTTCTTACACCCTGGAAATCTTTCTATCAACTGTAATGATAAATCCATTTTGAAATGATATTTTGGGCTTGGGCATTTTCCTTCAGATATTATGTATTTATAGTATGAGAATATAGCAGAAAAACCAGATGAACCTACGGCTTTTTTATATTTAGCAGCCAATAAAAAATGCGCGACATGCTAAGATCAAAGCAACGAAAGCAACCTTTCTCTTCCAGAAAAACTTAAGAGGATTGATTCTGTTTCCTTTTGAGCCCTCCATGAAAAGACAAAATGAACACAACTGCTAAAAATCTTCATTTCTGAAGCAGACGGCTGAGAGGTTTAAGCCTCATCAGATCTAAATGTGCTCCTAATTTCAGTTTAATTGGGCAGAGGGGAAATCGTTTCAGGATGGAATAATCATCAAAAACAAAAGTTGCCCTTCTGAATATAGACCTCTAACAATAACAAAGTTTTATAAGAATATTATTTGAATCAAAGCATCATGTGCATAACTTTATATGTGGAATACACTCTAAGAATAGCTTTTGTTTGCAGGCTAATTATTCAGCTTGGGAATGACTTTTTAAAAACTAATATACCACTTCAAAGATAGGTTATGTTCTAGAGAATAAACATAACAAGAGCCCCTAGAAATGATTTTTAATAGGCTTATGCATAAGCAAATTAAGGTATTTTCTTTTTAAGTTTAAATATTCTATACTAACAAAGTAAAATACCATTGCATTCAAATGTTAAATCAAAGTCTTTGGAAAATAGGACCATGTGTCAATGTATTTTGGAATTTTTTTCCAAGGGATCCTAAATTAAAAGACACATTTAGATGATGGGAAATGTATTTTAATTGGTCAACTATTACCCTGAATTAAGCCAAGCACATGTCAGCCAAACCTCATTTAAATGCCTTTCTTGAACATTTTCTTCTCCCTAAGCTATGACTGATTATCAGTAAATATTAAGTAGTGTCTCTCAAGGAAAAGTAGCATTAGGGATTAAATATTGATAGACCAAGATTGTTACAGTCGTACTTATTTCATTTTCCCCTTCCATTTCATGCTGTCTATTCGTCAATGGTTCCACTCTTTACATACACCTGCCTGGGCCCATCTGTGCCTCTTAAGCAGTGAGTAAACTATAACAGGCTGAGTCATCAGAAGGATTAAACCTTCTCAACTGATGTTTTACTACTTTTCCATCCCATGCCCTTTTGCCTCTAGACCATACATGAGCTGTGTTTTACTCTAAGGTAATCTAAATTATATAAATGAAAATTTTGCCATTCTCTAGAGAATGGAGTCTTAGTATCTTAGAGACAGTGTAATTATCACTTTATAGAGAAAGACAGAAAATATAAAATAACCCAAGAAATCTGAAATTTTATCCTAAACTACACCAAGCTAGTTTTAGATGGAATCTGTAATAAAGGCAATTTTCTCAAAGATATTCCTAAAACCACATAGCAAAAAAAATAATTTTCTTTTCATAGCTTTGGAAAGAAAAAAAGATGGGAGCAAGGGTACTGTCCTTTTATTGGCATTTCTAATGGATTGAGGAGGGTGGGATACACACACACACACACACACATGATTATTCAGCTTTGATGATAGAGAAGGTGTGTGGCAGGGAAAAAAATGATGTACAATGCTCTCTGTCAATAGCTATTCTGTACCTTTTGCTGTATAGGCTCCTCCCTTATCTGTGGTTTCACTCTCCACAGCTTCCGTTAGCTGTGACCAACCATGGTCTGAAAATATTAAATGGGAAATTCCAGAAATAAGTCATTCATAAGTTTTAAAGTATGCACCACCCTTTGTAACATGATGCAACCTCTCGCCCTCCCATTCTATCTCACCTGAAACATGACTCACCCCTTTGTTCAGCGTGTCCATGCTGTATAAGCTACCTGTTCGTTGGTTACTTAGTAATCATCTATTAGCAGATTGACTATCACGGTATTGCCTTGCTTGTGTTTAAGTAACCTTTATGTAGTAGCCTGATACTACATCACCATGTCTGTATCATTCACCTCACTTCATTTCATCACACAGGCATTGTATGATCACACATCACCACAAGAAGGGTAGTATATTGCAGTGAGATATCTTGAGAGAGAGAGAGAGAGAGAGACCATATTTTTGCAAATTTTATTGCAATATATTGTAATAATTGCCAATTTCTTATTAGTTATTATTATTATTCTCTTACTGTGCATAATTTATGAATTAAACTTTACCACAAGTATATGTATAGGAAAAATATATAGCCTATACAGAATTTGGTACTACTGCCCATGATTTAAAGTACCCACTGGGGGACTTGGAACACACTTCCCATAATGAAAGGGAAGAACTCTATCCCTTTTCTGACCCTTCACTGAGGCTCAATTGAGTCTATATAACTACAGATGGTCCTTTGTTCTCTCATTCCTTAAATTAAACTCTCTGAAGCTGTATGTTCATATGGTTGTGCCTCCCAAAGACCAGGTGTGTTTTTGCCCCAGAAGTACAATCTGTTCAGGCACCTACTCTTCATTTTAGATGCCTTCTTTTCATGTTAGAACCAAAGACACCAGTCATTCTCCTGGAGTCCTTATGATTTTAAATACCTATGTCATTTATGACCCCTGCACTCTTCTGCTTTGCAAGCCAGGTCATGTCAGCCCTCATCATGTCTACCTGCGTATAAATTTGGGTGGGGACATCGCCGTTCCTTTGGACAGTTACAGTTTCATGAATTTAGCTTCTAAAGGCAATGACCACATCCAGACTCATCTTCCAGATGTCCAATGTTCCCATTTTAACACTAACATCCTTTAAGTGTAATTATGTGTCCTCTAATTAAACCCTAAGGATCCTATTTGTTTTTATAGGCAGCAGTAACACGATGGGCAGGCCCTTCACTCTGTTTTCCCCTGTCTGGAATTGCTATTAAGGTAACAAGTTGGCAATTAAATGCAAAGCCACAGTTATTTGACCTGGGAAGCTACCTATGGATATGCATTATGGATGTGATCGCATCCAGAAACCACCACAAACTTCAAAGGACGTGTGGTGAAGAACACCCAATTTTGTATTTCCTCATATGTGTTTGGAAATATCCACTAAGCCAATGGAAACATGAGACCGTGTGCTATATTCTCTAATTTTACAGTCTATAAAACATTCTCTAGCCATTCAAGAGCTACCTGACTAAACTTTATAATTAGAAGGGAGAAATATACTTTTACATTTTATTCAGGAATAATTGCTGTTCAAAAAGGTGTTATCCCTTAAAACACATAGTGATTGCAGAGGGGAATATATGAGCAAATATAGAAGATTTTATTAGCGTTCCCTTTGAGATCTCCTGCTGAGTTGGTAGAATTTGGGAATAGCAGGCAGCCAACACAGTAAACATCTTCATAATGTGAGATCTTACTTGGCCTCTTGGGGCATTTTCAGCCTCTAGGTCTTTGTGGTACATGGAGAAGCAGAAGTTTTTTTGCCCAGAATTAACATCCCAAGGTGTTCCGATATTTGAAGAAAGTTTGACCAAAGTCGTTCAATACTAGCTCACTCACCCAAAACCTTTGGAACAAAGCTAACTTCATTTAATCCTCCCAGGATCCTACCTTCTCAATCTCAATCATAATCATGATAATAATATTCATGATCACAGCTAACATTTATTCCATATTTCTGGGCATTGAGCACTGCTTAAGTATTTTCCATACATTAATCTACCTATTCTCCATCTAAGTAAGAACTTAGATGCTATTATAAGCAGCCCCCTCCCTTCACACATATAAAAAAGGGACTAAAAATGTTGTTAAGTAACTATCCAAAAGAGACAATTAGGAAGTAGGTAGGGAGCCAGGATAAATGCAAGCAGCAAATACCACTGCCAAACTCTTTTCTTAAAATATTATAAACTTAAGTAATTACTTTTGCTTTCTCTTACCTAAATTTAAAACAGCTAAAGGTATATATATTGCAATCTTGAATTTTTTAATACAAATATAAATATGTGTGCATTTAGTTAGTAAATTCCAAACCAGTTTATCCCTTTATTCCTGCTGACTCAAAGATTTTTGAAGAAATTAGTCTTCCCTTGTTCTACATTTTTTTTAAACCACCATTGATCAGGAGATGCTACATTTTTTAAAAATGAACAAAAAGACCCTGAAAAAAATTTAGCCTAATAAAAAGAAAATATCATTTTCACAAGAAATTCCAGATAGGAGCAGTCAAGTTCAAGAGGAATACAGCCACTTTCCTCACATAAGCACTTTCCTACTTCAGTAGCTACTCAAGATGGTCGTGGCTCAGCAGATGAGTCACAGTGACACCTCCACAAATCCTGTGAGAAACTAAGCAATTGTCCATTTGGCTGAGTTCTCATCCCCAGAACCAGTTATAGTAGTCAGATAACTGAACTGACTTAGGAAGATTGTAGAAAAGAACAGAGGAACCCGTTGACTTAAACCAAATGCAAGCACCATGAGAAAAGGTCAAGAGGGATAAGGGCTGAGCTAGAAAGCGAGGGGCTTCTCCTAAGCCAGCTGGACACACTGCCTGAAGAAGGCCAAGTCTGAGGAGTTGGGAGTCCTGCAGAACATTCCTCACACCATTCACTTCTCAAAGGGCCTAGTCACTCGCATCTCAGTTCTTCCCAAGGCCATAGCCTTCCATGCAAATTTAGTCAAATCCATTTAAGCCCTCATTTTTTTCCATCTCTGAGGCTCTTCTCAACTCTCACCAGTATTTGGAATGTTGTCTTGTCTATCTACTTGGACATTTGTCTCATGTTAACTCACCAAAGAATCTCAGATTATTCAATTTTGAAATCTCATCTCTTCATGAGCAATCTGATTGATCAGTGGGAAAAGTCAAAATTATTTTCTCATGTGACACACATCAGACACTTATGAAAAAGTGGAGACATTGCTTCCATGAGTGTTTTTCTTTTCTTCTTTGCTTCATTAATTTGTTTGTTCATTTGCGATCTGTCCCTTCTTCTGTGAACATAAAATCTCTGTTGTCTCTGGAACATGTCTTAGGTCTCCCAAGAGGAAAGGAACTGATTCCATCTGATTGACCTTGAACTCTGTCCAACAGAGGGAGACACAGAGAGTTATTGTAGCAAATGTTTTTGTTGCTGAAGGTTAAAGATCCTATTCTTCGTTTATATTTCTGCCTTATAACTTTCAGACACCCACAGGACCAGAGAAATTTTGAGAGAAGACACCAAGCCAGGGTAACCAAAAGGGATCTTTGCCACCTACCCTTACCATACTGACAGACACACATAGCCTAAAGGGTTGTAGACAAAACAATATTTTATATTTCTAAATGTATGAACTGTTTGATAATTTTTGCAAATAATCATGAAAAATCTCATGATTCCCGTCAATAGAAGAGCCTTTATTGTCATGACTAAGGTAGCAGACACCAGAAAAAAAATATTTTACACTCATTCAATGAAGAATAGTCCTAAATCTTGTCCACAAAATCTAAAAATAAAGTATTATCCCACCCACCATTTTATGAATGAAAAACCTGAGTATCAGAGAGGTTTAATAACCAGTCCCAGAGCCAGAATCAAGCCAAAGTCTTTCTGACTCCAAAATAGAGACCACACACTAGCAGCACCTAGAGCCAGATCCGGACATAGATGTATTTGCTTTGGCCTACAGTGCATTTTATTTGATATTTGTTAGCTGCCAACATTTTAAAACTGGAACTTTTTCCTTAACAAGATGGGATTTGTTACCCTATATCCTACATTCCCACTGGAAAACAGTTGGGCCCAGGTGAGGTGGGCTGGAGATCCCTCCATGTTCTCACTCCACCCTGCCACCTCCCCTGCCTGGCCCCAGGCCCCTGGCTTTCCACCCCTGCTCTGAAGTGTGTGTTCCTTCACCCACCAAGCTCACAAGGGAAAAGCAGGTGCCAAACATTTCCTTGACCATGTCCGCATTGTGCCAGCAGTGATGTTATCATCTTCTGTGTGTCCTTATCCTTGCTCAGGGTGCTGCTTGTCCTTGGGTGCTGTATCTAGTGTATCTCCAGGCAACAGTTCATTGTTTGAAGAAGTCTCTTTGGACCAAAGACAAAGATGTTGGGAGGAATCCAGTACCTTTCTTTGGCATCTTTCTGTCTTAGCCACTGGGTCCCCTTGGCAACCACATTCCTTCCCACTTCTTAGCAAAGATGAGGCATTCTCCCAAGCCCTGGGAACCTCAGGATCTAGGGACAGATACTGGCTCTGATTACTACATCCAGGTTGTTATTTTATAGCCTTCCTTCAAAAACCTCCCCGATTCAGAGGGTGTACCCACCCTTGCTTTACTCTGAAAGTGACTTGTTTTCCTGCTTTCTCATGCACACCTTCTATCTGAATTTCTGCTATTGCTGGGTGGCATCAGCATCCATAGGGACATTCCACTGGCTTTGCTCTTTATCCTCCCACTTCAACACTTAATCGGAGAAAACAGAAACAGCCCAAGTGAAGGGATAACCATGACTCTTGTGCCCAAGTAGCAGAAAACCTATGGCAAATAACATAGCACCTCATTTCATCCCTTCTTTATTCCAGGTCAAAATATTGCCAAATCTTAGAAAATGGTTTTATGGAGATATTATGAATGGAATTGTATTCAAAATGCTAGAGTGTCTTCCAACATAAACTGACAATATTATTGACTGCAATTATCCCTGGGGAAGGAACCGGATTTAATTTATTAATGCTTCAAAAATAGTGCATGGACCACCTGTATTACAGTTAGTCTAATTTTTGTTTAAAACAGAGTCTTAGATTCCACCCAAGATATGCTAAATCAGGACAACAGTGAAACCCACTTGGAAATTTCCTCCTAAACCCCTTCCTGGAATGATTCTTCTATACAGCAAAGTTTGAACATCACTTATGTGCATGTGATTTTTTTTTAAGTCCTGGTCAATTATAGATGATAAAATCAACTCTTTAAATCTTGTGACTTTGTTGAAAAATTAAAGACTCTTGGCTCAGAGGCAGGTTCACAAGTCTTGGTACCAAAGTCTTCTGTGGGATTTTGACCAGAACTGAAGCAGAAAGTTGGCGTCTGACATCTGCCAACTGCAAGAACTAGAGCTGAAATGATGAAGTGAGTTATGGGGACAGCACTGGGCACTGCCCAAACTTTCTGAAAGCTTTCAGACTGAAACAGGGAAATGGAAACTTTCCCCTGTTTGAAACACAAAAGACAAATGGGTACTGAAGGTAATTTTGGCAATTCGACTTCACACTGAACAAAGTGAAGACAATATGAGTTTCTCCAATAAAAAGCAAAAAACAAAAGCAGTTTTCAAATTGACCTAAGATGAATGAAAAATGGAAAATATTTGCTATTTGGTTATTAGTTTGAGAGCAAGTGCCCCAGGAAATATTTTGCAATTTAACTTAAATGGTAATGTAACTTAAATTGTACATTTTCTTGGACTTCATTAAGGAATTTGTCTCCCCTTGCCTTTCTATTAGGTTGAACCATATGACAATCAACATTTGACCAGCTTTGATGTACAAACACAGTCCTTCCATATGGTTCCACTAACAGTTTCAATGCTGCTCACCCAATTCCAGCCACATTAGATCTTACCTGGACTGATGAAAATAAGTTCTAGATGTTTTTTAACTTTAAAAAAGTAATTTTCCCCCTTTTAGCTTTCTTCTTTTTTTTATTTTTAACTATAATAAAATTTACGAGTTCACTGTTGGATAATTACCACGTCTGTGTTAGTCAGTGTTTCATTCCTATAATAAATACCTGAAGTGATGATAGGCCTACAGAGTAAAAAGGTTTATTTGGGCTCACAGTTTTGGAGGTTTCCATCCATGATTGGTTGGCTCCATGGCTTTGGGGGCTGTGGCAAGGCCTACCATATTGGCTGCAGTACATGGAACAATTGTTCATCTCATGTCTAGAATTCAAAAGAGGGAGGAGGAAAAAGGGGCTGGGGTTTCAGTGTCCCCTTCCAGAGCATGCCCCCAATGAGCAGAAGACCTCATACTAGGTTCCACCTCAAAGTTCCCACCACCTCCCCAAAAGCATCAAGCTGGGAACTAACTCTTTAAAACACATGAGCCTTTGGGAGACATTTAAGATCCAAACTACAACAACATCCACAGAGATTTTTCATCTTGAAAAACTGACATTACCCATTAAACCACAACTTCACTTTTTCTCCTTTCCCCAACTCCCAGACACCACTATTCTACTCCCTGTCTCTGTGAATTGGACTACTTGAAGTACATCAAATAAGTGGAACCCTACAGCATTTGTCCTACTGTCTAACTTATGCCACTTAGCATAATGTTCTCAAGGTTCACTCATGTTGTGGCATGTGTCAGAATGTGTCAGAAGGTCCTTCCTTTCCAAGGCTGGTTAATATTTCACCATATACAAAATTCTCCCCTTTAATCCATGCTACATCCTTTGAAAATAAGTATTTTTCAGCATCATTCAGCTCCCCCTCACACAGCCCCTTCACAAAACTTCTTATTGCTTGTCCTCAAGGCTCCCAAAACCATAACCCTTTCCCAGCTTAATCATCTAGGACCTGCATCAAATCCACGGCTCTCCAGCTCAATTGAACTAGTGGATTCTCTGAACATACCTCTCGATTTTCCTCTATTTTCTTCATACTCTTTGCACTGCCTGAAGTATCTATTTCTCCTCTCACTTTAAGGACCTTCTCATTCATCCTGCAATGTGATGCCCCCTACCACACCCCAGTGATCTCACTCCTCTTGCTTCGCCCACTCTACCTGGGACATCTCTTCCATTCTCCTTACCTTCACTCCACTTTAGACTGATGGCTTCCAGATCTCTCTTTCCAGCCACATGTCTGTTGAGAACTTTGACCCAGATTTCTAATTTCCTGCTTCACCTCAATGTCCCCTGGGCCCTTCTAACTCCACGTGACCAAAACTGACCTTGTAATCTAACCCCCAAACCTGCTGTGTCCATGTTTGTCCATGTTTATTTTATCATATAAAAAATGAGGATAGCAATACCTACCTCATAAAGAGACTATAGGAAATGCATGCAAACTGTTTAATAAGTGATCAATAGATTGTTTCTATTTTTATTATCCAAACATAGCCTCTGCATATTTCTATCTTTGCTTTTATAGAATTCTAAGTGTTTTACATGTGTCTTGCGGCTTCAGTGGACTTAATTTCTTGAAATAAAATCTGTGATCGTGCATTATTGTAATGCCAGAGAAGATGCTTGTTAAGATTTTGTTGAAGAATTGGATTCCGAATAAATCCCTATGCTTGTCTCTGTGACATAGTACAGTGTCCTTCCTAGGCTCTTTATAACTTGTATTACAAGAATACAAAAATTCCTCTCATCTTTTTGGTTAGATTCTAAAGTTACTTGCAGTCAGGAACTTTGCCTTAATAAACAAACATCTAACTGAATTTGAGACTTTCAAGTGTTGATCCTTTTAATAAGATAATAATTTAAAATAATATAGCCAAACATAAAAACAAATAAATAAACTAAAAATCCATTACCTCATTTATCTGTGGTCCCTCTCTTTGCATTAGTTCATATCTTGACCCTGCTATATTTTTTTATCTCCTCAAATAAGATATGCTTTTCCCTACCTTGGGGCCTTCCTATGAGCTCTTCCCAGAACCTAAAACTCCATTGGCCAATCTAATATCTCATAGATGTTTGAAAAAAAAACCTTTCTTGATCCCAAACCAGGCTAAGTCATTCACAGATACTTTTCCAAAATTATACATTGCCGCTGGAAAATTGGAAAGATTTCTGTGTCAGAGAGAATCACATTTCTTGCTTTTCTTCTGCACCAAGTGTTCAGTCAATACTCAGCAAGTTATGTTGACTGCTTGAATGAACAGAACTCCAAGTTTATTCCTCTTTCATAAGACATTGGCAAATGCCACACTAAAAAGGATTACATGGGCATTATTCCACCAGAATTTATTTAAGACTAGATTCTTAAAGACGGCACTACAGGTAACAGAGATTTGTTTATAGCAGAAAAGACTGGAGAAAAAATTTTAAATTACCTCTGTGTTCACCAAAAGCACTAACTGGTCTAATTTAACTTAGAAATGGTGTGGTGCTGGATCTTTTCCAAAAATGGAAATAGTCAAGGGAAGGGCCTAAGAACGGCACTCCTAATTCACACTGTTCATCAGTGTTCCACTTAGATCCAAAGCTACATCTTGCTGAACTCCTGGTAGCCATATCCATTCTGGTATAAAGTTCACAGAATAAGCCTCAGTCATGCTTTCTGTAGCCTTCTAGGTATTTCTTGCCTGTAGTTATTTTACCATGTCTCTTTGCCTGTGTAAGGGGCTGAGCCTCAATACACTCCTCCCCACCAAACTTAATAAGGCTCAACGTGACCAGGACTTGGTACCCATTGCATTAGCCAAACCCATAGACCTCTACTAATGGAAGTGATTTTTATGAAATCTATAGCTTCTGTTTATTTATTCAATCAACCACTTGGCAAACATAATTCCATATCATTGTTTAATCTGCATATTTCTGTGTTTTCCCCCTCCCCATCCACTCTCATAGGTGGACCTTCCCTAGGTGCCCTACACAAGGTAGCTTTGGGAGAAAAGACAGAACATTGGTTTAAATGCTCCCTTGGTCATGAACACCTGTTTGATTGTCAGTGACCTCTGTGCACAGTGAACCAGGAAGGCATCACCCACAGCATGAGACTGTCTTGACAGCAGCCAGGACAGATTCTCAGAAGTCACTCCTGCACCCTTCCCAGTGCTGTGTCTGTCCTGGCTGGGTGGCTCTCAGATTCATTTCTCACCCTTCCTTGCCCTGCATCAAAGGACAATTGTAGGCTGGATTTCCCAGGCCAGAGTGGCCTATTTCCAACCCAAGGTACACTGTCAACACCAGAAAGCCTTCCTGCATCTTTCAAGTAACTCTCAAGTTCTGAAACAGCAGGGAAATTGTGCATGAAAATCAGACCCAGGTTCAAACCATAAGTCTGGCAGAGTAGAATGCATAGCCCCAATAGCTCCTCCGTGCCAGGTCAAAATCAAAAGAAAATAGGACAATGATACCCGAGAAAGGGGTTCTTAGGATGAAAGTCTGATAATTTTGAATATGCAGCCTAGCAAAAGCAGCCCTATTCCCCTTACCAGAGAAGAAGAGCAAAGTCACCTTCCATAGAGACCACAAAAAAACATGCCTGAGTCAGGTAACTTATAAGGCAATGTTTGCTTTTCTCAAAATTTTGATACAGGTTGATAACCAATATCAGCACAGCCCAAAGAAGCAAATTCTGAGATACAATAGCTTGCAAGTCAAATGCATTATAGGACATCATCAATATCTATCAGCAGGAAATGGTACACATGGAAAAGAAAATTTTCAAGCTATTGGATAAGAGGGAAGAAGATGAATGTGAAGTAGACTAAGACATGATTTGTTGACATGGTGCTACTTACACGTGCTTGGGACTCACATCTGGCAAGGACGACTAGAGCTAATCCTGCTAGTTAGTTGGGTTATTTCTTTAAATCTTGGATATGTTGGTGACCTATAGAAAATGAAGTAGAGATGCCAAAACATTTTGGCTTAGTACTGAGGAAGGAGTCAGTAGTGTCAGGATATGCAGATATGAAGAGTTACAATATAAAATCCTGGAACCTATCACGCTCTGATAACCATAATAGGCCACAGAACACTGTTCTCTAAGGCAATATGGAATGCACTCTGGAGTGGACACCATCATTTTCTAGCTCAGTGGTGTTTTGTTGTTGTTTTTTTTTTTTTTTCCTGGAAGGAAGAATTCACAACTAGAGAAGCTAGAGCAGGGTTCTACACAGTATTACTAGAGATGATAGGATTCTAAAATAGTAAGGCCAGGTGTGCACTTGGCTTTCTGTGGCAAGGTGGATGACCATGAGAGGAAATGGCTGGAGTTGACCTAGTGAGAGGATTTGACCTGCAGGTATCCGTAGCAATGGCTAAGAGATCATTTGTAACTCAGAGTGAGATAACTGGCCAACTGACCAAAGTGTTGCTCTATTTGTGAAAGAGAGTACATGGTGACATCATTTGCCTCACTGGGAGATCACAGATGTTCATGCAACAATGCCCCTGACTTAAGTGGGTTTACAAGACAAAGCCCCTTTGTTGAAGAGAAGATGGTATCTCCTTGAGCAAGGACCCTGTACAACTACTCCAGGAATATATGGTATGTATTTCCCCAATCTTCTCATAAATAGGCTTGGTAGCATTTGTTAGAGTAACTGTACAATGCAGAAATACCCAGTTCTATCTGTATGATATAGAGTCTGAACTGACACTCATACCTGAGCACCCAAAATGCCCTCTGATCCTCCAGTTGGGGTGAAGACTGGTGGAAACCTGGAGATACTTTAAATTTCACACCTGTTCCTCAGAGAGTTCAGAGGGTCCACAGGCTTACCCTGTGATGCTGTCCTCTATCTTTGAGTTTATAATTGGGATAGAAATTCCGAGAAGGGGCAGAGTCATCACATTGGTCCTGTTAATTGTGGTGTCAGGGTCATTAGGATAGAACAAAATTAGTAGAATCCCCTGAAACTGCTTCTACCTCCAACAAAATGCTAAATTAGAAGCAATACCACCCAGCTCAGAGAAGCTTTAGATTAATCCTCAGTGACCAACTCAATGACTTCACTGGTATAAGGGCTCCTCATCATACCCCTATTCAAGGACCACTACGATCTGCACCAAGTGACAGACATGGTGTCCTTGAACAGCAATTCAGCACAGCCTCTGACATCTGGTTTGTGGGTTTTGATCTGGTGAAAGTATTCCTCTCCTTCTATAGGAAAGATCAAACACAGATCACCTTCTCACAGCAGAAAGAGAATATTTGCTGTCTTGCTCCAGGGCTATGTAAATTCTGCTGCTCTTTGTTACAGCATGGTCCATGGGGACCCTGATTATTTTGACAGTCTGAAAGTCATCACATTGGCTCACTACATTGATAACATCATGTTAATCTGCCCTGGAGAACAGGAAATGGCAAATTCTGCAGATAGCCTAGGAAGACACAGTGTGCAGCAGAATAAGAGGTAAACCCATGAAAATTTAGGAAATCTGTCACGTCAGTGAAGGTTTGGGGGTAGAGTAATTTATAGTTTGGATATAAGATGTTCCCCAAAACTCCTGTTAATTCAGGAATGTTTAAGGATGAAATGAGTAGGTTTTGGAAGCTGTCACCTAGTCAGTCCGTCCTAGTTTGAATGAACTTGGTGGTAACTGTAGGCAGATAGGGCATGGCTGGAAGAAGTGGATCACTGGGGGCATACCCCAGAAGGATGTGACCCATCTCTCTTCCCTTCCATCTCTCTCTGCTTCCTTGATGCCATAAGAGGAGCAGTTTCCCTCTGTGATGCCCTCCCACCCTGATGTTCTGCCTCATCTTGAGTCTAGGGCAATGCAGTTCAACCGACTATGAACTGAGACCTCTGAAACCATGAGCCCCAAATAAACTTTCCCTCCTCTAAGTTGTTCTTATCAGGTATTTTGGTCAGAGTAAAGCAAAAGCTAAGTGATATGGAAGATTTGCAACATTACCATAAATGCTGAGTTGCTATTCCTCACATCTGTTACAACTAAGAATAAGAAAGAGACTTAGTTCTTGGAGAACCTCTTTGAACTTTGTAGACAACAAGTACTGCACTTAGGAGGACTAGTCTAACCTATGTTAACTCAAAAGGCTTCTAGTTCATTTGGAACTCAAAGAGTGTTCTGCTTTAAGTCCAAGTCAAGTCAGCTTTCCATCACTGACAAAATACCTAAGATAATCAACTTTTTAAAATGAAAAGTTCATGTATAACTAAAAAGAACAAATAAAAATTTTTTAAAGGGAAAAGTTTATTTTGGCTCACATTTTTGGAGTTTTCTGTCCACAACTGGTTGACCCATCACTTTTGGACATGCATAGAGGCCATACAAGGTAAGAGTGAATAGTAGAACAAGCTGCTTACCACCTCATTGCCACTTGGAAGCAAAAGAGAGAGGGGAAGAGACCAGTGTCCCAATAACTCCTTCAAGGGCATATCCCCAATGACCTGACTTACTCCCATAGGCTATTCCTCTAAAAAGGTTCCATCACTTCCCAAATCTCCACAGGCTGATGACTGGGCCTTTAACAAGAGCCTTTGGGGCAGGGGACATTTTTGCAAACCACATTGCCCAGCATGTGTGGTGTATGTGAAGATGCTGTGTAGAATTCCTGACAAATCCCAATGGGAGAGCACACAAATCTACTTGAAAAGTATTTATTGGTATATAATAAAAAATTTTGCCTGATCAGAGGATATTTAGTGCCTCTATAACTATAGCTTACCATTAAAAAGTATTACCACCAAATCCTAAGATCAGATGTGCACAACAGTGATCCATTTTATACAATTGAAATATTATGTTTGGAACCAGATGTGGCTTTGCCAGAAAGTGTAGGTCACATGAACAGGTGATTAATAAGTGGCCCATATTCCCATGTCACCTACCTGTATTACATAAGTGCTTCTCCATCAACTAGCACACCTGGTTTGAAGGGGGGTTCCCTATGGACAATTGAAGGACTAAATAAAATAAGCATGTCTCATAGATGAATTAATGTGACATGTTGGTTTTAAGCAAAGACATGAAGCCCCATTTTAATCCTCTCAGAAGTGGCTCCAAAGAAAAGTGATACAGGGAACTTCTAGCAGACCCCAAAGTTTTGCAAGAAAATTCATTTGATCTCCCTCTGCAAGGAGGGAAAAGTGGATATGGGAGGGTCCTTGGGCAGTAACCAATAGCTTGACTTTGTTTAAGAAAAGGCCTATAGGAAAATGAGATTGAAAAAGAAAAGACTTCTTGAGGAAGTATGTGAATGAACCTATAAAAATGCAGATCTTTGTGTCTGGAGAGCACCCATTCCCAAGGGAAGCTCTCAACAACCACATGAACATTGTGAGTCCAGTTTGCTCCTCAGCTCTGCCTCCCCGGTCCTGGTACAATGGACCCATGAACAGAGTGACCATAACAGCAGGGGTGAAGGCAATGCACAGGTCAAACAGGGTGACTTTCCCTTACCCACCATTATGTTTGGGGGTGGTGCTGTTGGGAGGTTGGGGAATCTGAGAGAAGAGTCCTGGAGAAAGGTTCTTAGTTCATTGAGGTGTGGCCTGGAAGTGCCTCTTAGTCTTTCTTCTGCTTCCTGGTTCATGAAGTAAGCAGTTTGCTCTATCATGCTCTCCTGCTGTGATGTGTTGTCCTCACCAGAGGCCCAAAGGAATGGGGCCACTCAATATTGGACTGGAACCTCCAGAACCATGAGCCAACATGAACCTTTTATTTTTATAAATTAATTACTTCAGGTGTTTTGTTATAGTGACAAAAACTGACTAATACACAGATCTAGCTACTTCCACTACTGAATGCTCTGCTTGCTTGCAGTAGAGACCAGACATTTATTTGGTATCACTTGACTGCATTGCATCTCTATCACCTTAGAGGGAGCAGCAATTTTTCCTACTGAAAATTTATATTAATTCCAAACACAATTTCTCTCTGATGCTATCATCAGCACCACCATTTAAAACACTCGAAAAGGCTGATCTACCAACATACATCCCACACCCAACATGGCCTCCATAAACGAACTCATTTCATGTCAAATGAGGTATGACAATGTGAGCACAATCATGGAATTCACTGGGTTGACCTTGAAGGCAATCGAAAGTTCACAAAGAATACAATGCCCTGTTAGAGACTCAGCTCATATATCAACCTAAAAACAACATCTTCATGGGTTGGGGCACTATCCTTCAGAATATAGGATATAAACTGAATGGCTGTGCTGCATCTCCATTGTCTACAACACGGGGGATTTGGGTAGAAGAAAGATTCTTCCCTCTCTTCATTCACATTGAGCCATATAGAAATTGTGTCCCCCTTTCCTGGTAACTGAAGTTTTGAGGGGATATATTTTATGGTCCCTGGAGGAGAAATTTTTATCCAGAAGATTCTTGAATGTCCCAGTAATTTAGTGGATACTTTGAACTTCTCATACCAGTGGAGGAAAAAAAGGAAAAGAAAGGAATTACTGTATTGATGTGTTGGTTAATTTTACATGTGAACTTGACTGGAATATGGGGTGCTCAGATAGCTAGCTAAACATTATTTCTGGGTGTGTCTATGTGGGTCTTTCAGAAGACATTAGACTTTAAATCAGCAGCCTGAGTGCAGCAAATTTCGCTCCCCTGTGTTGGGGGCGCATCACCCTAGACACTGAGGAACTGAATAGGAAAAAGAAGTGGAGGAAGAGAGAGAATTATTTCTCTGAATCACTGCTTCAACTAGGACTTCAGTCTTCTGTCCTCAGACTGAGCTCATACCTTTAGCTCTCTGGTTCTCAGGCCTTCAGACTTGGACTAAAACTTAAACTATTTGTTCTCCTGGTTCTCAGACCTTTGGTCTCAGTCTAGAACTACACTACCAGATTTCCATGATATCCAGGTTGCAGACAGCACCTTAGAGGACTTCTCCACCACCATGACTGAATGAACTAACTCCTCTGAAGAACCCTAATACAACTGACAAGGAGATCTGACCATGATAACCATGAGGAACTAAAGATACTACTATCAGATAGGGCCAAGGAAGAGGAAGTCTAAAACCTAATGGATCCTTGGATATCTCTTGGTGCTTTTATGCCTTGTAAAAACAGTATAAAATCAATTGCTGCAACACCAGTCTCAAAAGCATAAACTAAATGACCTTTCTCAAGTCCCTGAAAGATGATAATCCAGGCCATAACACCAGACAAGTAATCCAAATCAGCAAAAGTGTTGGCTGAAGTTGACATCTATAACAGATGATGGAGGAGGCAGACAGTGAACATCTGTTATAATCTTACCAACTTCTTGTCTTATACTTTTAGAAATTTTAATTTTTAATGGAGATGCTGTGATTGATTGGACTTACAACTTCCCTCTTGGGGAGGAAGTGAGACTTTTTCCATAGAAATGGAGACTCCTATTGTAGTATAGGAGGATGTGAGAGATCAGACATGACAGCTCCAACATGACACCATTCTGATAACCCCGCAGGTACAAAGGGTAGATAGTATCAGACACCTCACAAGTACCACCTTAGATCTCAGCCCCACTTGCCTCCTATTTTAGTTGCTAAAGCCCACAGCGTTTTATGGGCTCCAGCTACATACCAGCTCAAGTGACAACACCTTACCTTATGCGTGTATCTGTTATCTCTTGTGTCTTTCTTCAAGACTTTACTATTAACACCTTTTGGGGTCATTAACAACCCCCACTGGGTGAACTTTTAGTCAAAGAAAACACAAGCTGGCAGATAAATTTTCTGAGATGCTGAGATATTTTTAGCTGCTCCCAGTCACACATTCTTAATGGCAGTCAGCTAGATAATGAATCATTAAATATGTTCTCTCTCCTGAATTAACTCTTCTTTTCCTTCCCTCTTGCTCCCTAGGATGTATCCCATACCCTGAACTGTATCGATCAGTTAAAACTTGATAAAAAGAAAGAACCAATAAGAATGAAATAGGATGAGGACTTTCTAAAAAGAGATTCGACTTCATGCAGTTCTATGAAACTCTTAAAGAGATGATGAAGGACCGTTGCTTATCAGTCTGATGTCAAAGGGAACAGGCAGCTGGGGAGGAAAGCTATGCATAAAGTGAGTGAAAGAAATGACAAACCAGAACCTACTTGGTTGAGCCATAGCCCCAGGACAACCTGGCCCCTGTGTCAATCTCCCCCCCTCCCCCTAAGCCTCCAAATTGAGTCAGAAATCACATAAAGTAAAGGAGAAAGTCTTACAAGGGCTGGAGATGCTGCTGGCCTGGCGGCAGTCTCAAAAGGCTTAAGAACAAAGTAGTCATAGTGGCAGAAATGGAGGTTGTATGTAGTCTCAGAAACCAGGACTTCTGCTCACCAAGACAGATTTAGGTAGGGTCTTGGCTGCGTGCCAAGCCTGCCAACAGTTGAAGGCACTGTCTCAACCCACCCCAACCTGACCCTGGCTCCAACATGACACCATTCTGATAACCCGGCGGCTTCTGCTGGCCACTTGATGGCAGACTGATTCCATAGAATCACTCCTCTGTGGACGGGGTGGTGACCTCACTATTACTCCTAGTTCTCCTCTGGTGAACATAGTCAGCCTGATCTAACTTTATGTTCCTTCCACCCTGATCTTGTACCCTGGCATCCAGTGCTACACATGTGCCTGAGGTCTAAAGACATAAATAGGAAAAAAAAAAAATCTCCTCCAATGGGATAAGGAGCTGCATCTACAAGCAGGAGTCTCCACAGAATGTAAGTATTTAAGATCTTGAGCTTCATGTGAATATGCCCATATTTCTGCATTTCTATTTCTTGGTCCCTATCCAATGCCCTATTTCACATAAGAGATCCCATGAATTTGGGGAATTTATTTAATTTTGTAACTTACCTACAGGATTATACTTTGGGTTTGATTTTTTTTTTTTTTTCAATTTTGGCCCTATAGCTACTGTATACGAACTTTTGTTTGGTGGTTTGCTTTGGTTGGGCTTGGTCTGGTCTGATTTGGTTGCAGTGGGTAGAAGGGTGATTGACATTCTTGGAGACTTTCAGTCCCTTATGTAGATCTTGAACATGGAATTGAAAATTATTTAAATACTTATTTTCTTTCTTCAAGCTCTTCAGCAAACTTAAAAGTAACCAACCAAAACTATTATGCTCCTTATTTCCACTAAACTCACAGCAAACACTTAATTACATAAATTCACACCTTCTATGGGCATTTAAATACAGAAGAAAAATAACACTACTTAATGCGATGAACTATCAGTGTCCCCCTTATCAATGTAGACAGTGTCATTAATGCTTTTAAAATTAATCAGCTAAAAAAAAATCCAGAGACAACCTGAATCAATTCAGAGAACCAATCCTTAAGGTTTTGTTTCTGTTCCTCCAGTATCAAGTCTGGTGACCAAATTTTGATCATGGACTAGAACATTAAGACTGATATGCAAGATGGGATTTGTTGTATGACCTCATACAATTGTGAGAGCTGGCTACACAGTCTGTATATGGCTAGTGCTTTTCTGTCAAATATGATCCTGAGGTAAGAAGGGTAGGCAGTGAACAGGGAGGGATAGATGTAATGGTTTGGCTCTTATTGGCCCTGAAACGCTCCTATGTTAAAGGCTTGGTCACCAGCCTGTGGTGATACTGAAGGTGGTGGGACTTTGGGGAGGAGGGGCTTAATGGGAGAAAGTTAGGCATGCTCTCAAAGGAGATATTGGCACCCTGGTCTCCTTCTTTCTTCTTTGCTTCCTGGACACCATGCGGTTAGCAGCTTTGCTTCACCACATGCTTCCCACCATGATGTGCTGCCTCACCAAACACCCAAAACCAACAGGGCTATGCAAAACTGGACTGCAACCATGAGCCAGCAATAAACCTCTTTTCCTTTTAAGTTGATTGTCTCAGACATTTTATCCTAGCAATGGAAAGCTAACAAAATACACATGAAATGGAGACAAGCAAGGACAAAAACTGTACCCATCTCTCAATGCCTCCAACTTTGCTTGTAAAATGACCTCATGAGACACTGGTACCCTTGGTCATAGAGCTGAATGTATACTTGGCCCAGGAAGTCAGAGAAGCTGACAGAGGTGATCTAAGACATCCAGTCTATCCATATACCTATAAGTCAGACAACACCAATATCACCCTCTAAGAGGTAACTTTCTTTTAAACTTCATGAGAATATTTGAAAATTTTTACATATTCCTTAAAATTGTTAGCTAAAACTAATTTTAAGATGATCTTTCCAAAAGTGAATGACTTAGAGTTTGGGGTTTTTTCCTGAATAATTTTGTGGCACAAACTCAGAAAATAAAGATACTAAACCCTCAAGTGTAATATACATTATTCTAGCTTTGTTTGTGTGGACTTTTAATATTTTTTCATTACTTAATTTAATTTTAAAAGATTTATTTGGCTCCTCCTTGTTACATGCAAACTGTGTACGAGATAAGCATATGAGAAAAAGATCCCAGACCAAAGATCATACAATTTAGAAAGTCAAATAGAAATCAACAACCCAGACTGTGATAAATTACATACAAAAACATGAAAGAACGTTTTAAATTAATTTTAAATCAATTTAAGTGAATGAGAACTACATTCATGCATGGAGAAATTGAAGAATAACATATCAAAGAAATGGTATTCAAGCTACATTTTAAAGCTAGAATCTAGTTTGCTACTAAGATAGAAGAAGAGCAAGAGGAGATCTTCAACAGAGAAAAAGCAATACAAGCAATGGTGTATTTTAAAGAGAGTGTACAGAGGCTTTTCTAGCAAGCATTTCAGACTGGCTGGAATGTGAGTAGGATTTAGGGGAGAGAAAGGGTAGGTGAAGGAGTGGATGAGAGGATTACTGCTGGGCTTAGGAGATGATGTTTTATTTAGTGGTCTATTGGGATGCACTGGGAACTTTACAATAGGAAAGAGACGTGTTCAAAGCAGTGCCCCGGGGATGATTTCTTTGGCAGTTGTTGGTAGAAAATTGAAGAAAAGGAAACTAGGAAGGACTGCAGTGAATTAGAGAAAGCTCTAGATTGGGAGTTGGAAGACCTGGTCACATATAATGTGTTCAATTTGGACAAGTCCGTTCTCCCACTAGACTTCAATTTCTGCTACAAAAATATCATGATAAGGAAGTTAGTTATCCCTCAATTCCCTTTCAGATCTAAAAATACAGTTTTTTTTGAAAACCATAATGGTAACAATTATATGAATAAATGAGTGACTTACATGAATAAATGAATGCAGGGAATATATTTTCACTTAAATAAACCAGAAACTAAATTGTAATTTAGGAATTAAATCAGTTAACATTTAAGAATGAATGACAGCTGCAGTTTGGATATGGCTTGACTTATGTTCCTCAGGTTTCCATCGGTTGAAATTGAATCCCCACTGTGAGGTATTAAGAAGGTGGAAACATCATCTAACTATGGTGTGTGGAGGTGGGGTCTTCGGGAAATGATGAGAATTAGACAAGGTTATTAGGGTGCAGCCCCATGATTGAATCCTGGTGGCTTTCTAATAAAGGAGAAGAGATTAAAAGAGACACACCTATGTGCACAGACTCTGCCTCTTGCTGTGCAATACCCTCCAACACCTGAAGATTCTGCCAAAGAGAACATTATCTCCAAATGTGGCCCCATGACATTGGACCCCCAAAACCACAGCCTAAGTAAACCCCTTCATATTAAACCGTACCCAGTCTGTGGTGTTGTGTTATTAGTAAGAGAAGATGGACTAATCCAGAATGAATGAACTAGTGAGACAAGTTCAGAAGTTGAATACTTGAGTAATTTATTTTTTATAGTAAACTGAAAATTGCAACCAATGATCCTTATGTCAACTACATATATAATATTGATACCCCCTCAAGTTAAAAAAAAAAAAAACACGTTCTTAAATATCTTAATTAAGGTCATATTTTCTGACAAATAAAGATTTCAAATTAAAGTCAGTTTTAGATTTCTGAAATGTTATCATTAAGGACAATTTTGAAAAAAAAAATTATGAATAATTGAAATGCCTGTCCTCAGCTATTCCTGAAGTTGCTAATGACCACAGCAGGCATAGATTTTTATAAAACTTTATTGAAAAGATGAAGGTTGACCAAGAACAGTGGTATACGCCTATAATTGCAGCTATTTGGGAGCCTAAAGCCGGAGGATCACAGGTTCGAGGCCTCAACAATTTAGGGAATTGTTTGTGTTGATTTTTAATATTTTTTCATTACTTGGTTTAATTTTAAAAGATTTATTTAGCTCCTCCTTGTTACATGCAAACTCTATACAAGATAAGTATATGAAAAAAAGATCCTGGACCAAAGATTATAAAACTTAGGAAGTCAAATACAAATAAACAACCCAGACTGTGATAAATTACATACAAAAACACGAAAGAAAGTTTTAAATTAATTTTAAGTCAATTTAAGTGTATGAGAACTACATTATCAGAATAAAAAATAAAAAGGGCTGAAGATATAGCTCAGTGGTAAAGCGTCCCTGGGTTTAACCCTCAGTACCAAAACTATTTTAAATTTAACTTAATTTAAAAAAATAAAAACTTTGGATTATAAATTTTTGTCACAAGATTCCTGAAATAACTATAAACATCTTTACATTGAAAATGGCAAGAGAAAAATCCAGTCTTTCATAATATATTTTTATTTTTTTGGATGAAAACGATAAGATTTAAAAATTCAGGATCAAACCAATTTGACAATTTGGTTACCCATTCCAATTATTAATATTTTTGCTATATTATTATTATTATTATTATTATTATTATTATAGTGATGCTTGTGATTATAATTGTCTTCAAATCCTTTGTGGAAAGAATCCATGTATAAATGCAAATGTAGGTCTTCACCTATAAGCTTTACATATACTTTAAACAGTTACTAACAGTTACACTATATTAAAATTAAAAATGCCCTGCTTCCCACTGAACACTGCTACCCAGATTTTCAAAAAAAAAAACCCTCAATCTCTAGACTAGCATAACTTGTGATAGGTCCGAAACCTCTCATCCCTCCCATTCAGTTGCCCATCTGGACCTACTGCTGTCTCCCGCCCCTACACAATCCCAAAGTCAACCACTGTATCTCAGGCCAGTGCTGCATTTCACTGGGTCTCCTCAATAGATTTCCAGCATCTGCCTTTGGGTCTGTCTGTGTTATCATTAGAGTTACTTTCTTGAAACACAAATATCATTCCCTTGCCAAAACCTTGCTGATGGCAGGAGACAATAAATGAATTGGCCTGTATCTTACAGTAATCTACTATGCAAATTCCACAAATCACACTTTCAGGGAATATTTCATGACATAAGAAAGCGCCCAGCGTGAGGAGGACAAATCAGATCATAAATGAGAACGTACAGTAAGATTTCAATCCCTAAATATTGTAAATACGTTTTAAATGATGCATGTATGCTGCAGTAGTTTTTAGGGATTCTTGGATTTCTGTACACTTGACCTGTCTGTAGGCAGCCTGAGGCACCAATTTACCTGATTGGGGAGGGGAGCAGACACCTGGGATTAGCCTGTCCTAAAGGAAAGAAGAAATACAGAGAGAAAGAAAAATACAAAGATAATATTCAGCCTTTGGGTACAGACATGGAATTTTTGAAGTGGTTTTGAAAGACCTTCTTTACCAAGACAGGAATTATAAATAAATAAGTAAACAAATAACTTAACACCCATCTAGGACCTTGGCATATAAGAAATCAGATTGGTAACCAAATAGCAGAGTTGCTTCAACAAGTAACAAAAACTCAGAATATAAGAAAGCAGCGGTTCTATTACTTTGTGATCTCTGAACTCCTTTACAGCTCTTACAAATTACTGAGGACCCCGTCATTTCTAGTAGTTTCAATATCACTAGATATTCATATTCATTTATTTGTGTAGAGTATATCTATTGACACTTACCACTATAATTTGAACATGGTTTGTCCTCTCAGAAACGCATGTTGAAATTTGACTCCCCATGTAATGGTGTTAAGAGGTGGTAGGGCACTTAAGAGGTGATTAGGTCTTCACAGGGATTAGTGAAGTTCTCTTGGTACTGAATGGGTTCCTGCAAGGGCAGGTTCTCATAGAATGAGTCCACCCTACACATGACTGTTTGCCCTTCCATTTTTCTCACCATGTTAGCACACAGCACAAGACCCTACCTACACGAGATTCCTCCTCACCCCAGTCAGAATGAGATGGATAGATTCAAATTCCTATGGCTAGGAAATGCCAATGCAGTGAATGGATTCACAGCTTGAAAATCCATCCATGTGTATTTATTCGTTATAGATATATATCCTTACTTAAAATTTTTCAGCTTCTCCTCCCTACTATAAATAAATTATCTGTTCAACTGGGGGAAAAAAGAATATAAGAAACAATAAAAATGCTGGCAAGGATGTAGAGAAAGAGGAATCCTGGCAGACGACGAAGGTAAGGATGCAAATTAGTACAACCATATGGAAGTCAGCATAAAGGTTTCTCAAAAATTAAAATAGAACTCCCATATGATCTAGCCACATCATTCCTTGGTATATACCCAAAGGAATTAAAATCAACATAGTAGAGAGATGCCTCCATATCCACATTTACCATGGCACAATTCACAATGGCCAAGTTATGAAAACAGCCTGGATACCCATCAACTGATAAATGAACAAAGAAAATGTGGTGTATATGTACACAGCGGAGTATTATTCAGCCATTAAGAAGAACAAAATCATGTTATTTGTAGGAAAATGGGTGGGCCTGGAGGTAATCCCGTTCGATGAAACACACCAGACTCAGAAGACAAGTACGACAAGCCTTCTCTCACATGCAGAATTTATGGGGGCTTGGGGAAGGAAGAGGACATAGAAATAGAAGGGAGACTATAGAGGGAAAAAAAGGGATTGGTGGAAGCAGGAAGGAAAGATAATGGGAGGGCAGAAATGATCAAAATATATGTGTGTGCACATTCCCAAATGAGCTGCATTATTCTGTATAATTAACATGAATGAATTGAAGAAGAATAAGGAAGAGGAGGAGGAGGAAGAGAAAGAGGAAAAGAAGAAAAGAAAAAAAATGGGAAAGATAAAGTTTTTTTTAAATGTCTCATGAAAAAAAACTACCAGTTCAGCTCACAACCCAAATAAGTGCATAAGTGCTTTTCTTAAGATGATCATCATGTTTCAACATGATCAGAAGCATTCTATTACTACACAGTTGACCACATAGAACATAAAAATATGTTTGCAATCAAAAGTTAAGATTTAATATGATTAATAATTTTGGGAAGTGTGTGGATACTGGGGATTGAACCCAGAGGTATTTTAACCCTGAGTCTCATTCCCACCTTTTTTTTTTTTTAGTTATAGATGGACACCATAGATGGACACAATACCTTTGTTTATTCTTTTTTATTTTTTTTTTAATTTTTTTATGTGGTGCTATGTGGGGACCAAACCCAGTGCCTCACAAATGCTAGGCAAGTGCTCTACCACTGAGCCACAACCCCGCCCCCCCAGCTCTTTATATATATAAATAAAATTATATATATATATATAATTTTGAGACAGGGTCTCACTAAATTGCCTCACCAAGTTGCTAAATCTGGCTTTGAACTTGGGATTCTCCTGTCTTAACCTCCCAGAAAAGAAAAAAAAAAAAAAAAAAAAAAAAAAACGACAGCATTATTAAGGACGCTCTTACATGAAACTAGTAGTTTTGTTTTGACTTGAGTTTTTGTTTTTGTTGTTGTTGGTTTTTAAGGCGTGGTGTGTGTGTGTGTGTGTGTGTGTGTGTATTAGTCAGCTTTTTGTTGCTATGACCAAAATACCTAACACAAACAACTCAAAGGAGGAAAGATTTATTCTGGCTCACAATTTCAGAGGTTTCAATGCAAGGTCAGCTGGCTCCATTGCTTTGTGCCTGAGATGAGGCAGAACTTCATGGCAGAAGGGAATGGTAGAGGAAAGCTTCTCAGTTCACGGCAGCCAGGAAGCAGAGAGAGGGGGTGGGGAGAGGGAGAGGTGTGTGTGTGTGTGTGTGTGTGTGTGTGTGTGTGTGTTGAAGGAGACAGGAACAAGCTCCAACCATGCCTATCTGCCTACAGTTTCCACCTTCTCCCAGTAACCTAGATTATTAATACATCAAACGTATTAACCACTGATCCTCTCTGTCCTGGAGGTCAGGCTTGCTGCACATAACTTTCTGCATAGACTCAGCTGCCATCTTGGGAAGGAACACAAATCCGAACAACTGAGCATTGAACTAAAGTCTTGCTCATCCAAAAGAATTGATTTAGACCTATCTCAACAGAGGTTTCAACTTTGAAAAAAATGTCAATCAAAATGGAAAACAAGTATCTTCAAGACCAAGATACTGTTTATTATTGAGAAAAGTCTTCCTGCTAGCCAGAAGGCTAGGACATCCTCATGAGCTCTAAGATTATCTATAGAAAAGAGTCATTATTTGAATAAATTTATAAGACTAAAAATAAATATGTTCATTGTTACCTGTGGTTATATATGAGTGGTAGAATTATGGATTTTTTTCTATTATCTTTTGAAGTTTATCTAATAAGAATGTTAGTAATTTGTAAAACAAGAATCATTATTTTAATAATCAGGCAATATGCGATAAAGTCATATCACTTGAAAAGTAATGTTTGCATTTCTGAGACTAGTTAAAAAGTCTCCTCCTTCTGATCCTGCTTTATCTCCTTATCTTCCTCTCTTACCCCTTAAACACTACCACTGAGTGACTCACTGTGCCCCACAGGCCAAGCTGGCTCAGGGTTTTGAAGAATTCTAGCAAGATGCACACACTTACTCTTACATAGGGAAAAGACAGAGCAAAAGGACAGGTCCAAAGCTCATACGAAAATTTGTATTTCCCTTAAAATACCTTTGCATTAGAAAGGGGGTCATTAGTCACTTTTGAATGTTCACTTGTTCACCTAATATTTGAAATCATAGAATTATAGCATAACAAATGCTTAGAGCTACATCATTCAACACATTACCACTTAGCTAATGTGTCTCTTATGTACCTGAAATGGGCCTAGTGAAATAGTTATCTTAGCTAATTTTTAAAAATATTTATTTAGTGGTAGATGAACACACAGTATCTTTATTTATTTTTATGTGGTTCGCTGAGGATGGAACCCAGTGCCTCATACATGCAAGGCAAGAGCTTTACCACTGAGCTACAGCCCCAGCCTCTATTTTAGTTAACTTTAATTAGTAATATTTAAAACTGCTACTCAATTCAGTTATTGGAAATTTTTAAAGTATGTTTGTGAATCTACTTTTCCAACTGTGAATTTCATGATCTCTAAATACAAATCAAGTATTTCCAATGAAAATTTAGCATCCAAATGGAGAGACATCATAAGACACTTTACAAATTTCAAACAATAAGAAAAAAGGTAGTGTTTCACTACTAATTTTTAATGTTGATTAAATATTGAAATTGTAGTATTGCAGCTACATTGGGCTAAATAAAACACGGCATTAAAATTGATTTTACCTGTTTTTCCTTTTTTAATGTAGCAAGTAGAAAATTCTAATTACCTAAGCAGATCATATTGTTTCTTTTAAACAGTGCTGCCTTCAAACTCATTGTGGTAGAATTAAATCTAAAATTTAGTTCCAGCCAGGCACTGAGGTGCACGCCTGTAATCCCAGAGACCTGAGAGGCTGTGGCAGGAGGATCACAAGTTGGAGGCCAACCTCAGAAACTTAGCAAGACTCTCAGCAATTTAGCAAGTCCTTCTTTCAAAAAAAAAAATAAAAAAGGATCAGGAATATAGCTCAACAGTGAAGTGCCCTGAGTTCAATCCCCTGTACCAAAATTAATTAATTAATTAATTAATTAAACCTGAAACTTTGCTTACTATACTGAGTATTTTCTACTTTTGAGTATTAGCATATAGATCTATCTCAAATGCTCCCAGATGTCAACTGGAAATAGCATTACCCTTTTTCTCTGAGATTGTCCCTCATGAATACTGTAATCTCCATGCTATTTAACAAGGTATTTGCAATGCGTGAAAAGATTAAATACTCATACTGAGTTCATCCGTATGAGGGGAATCATTATGCTACTGCAATACTGTTGCAACTCCATCTGTCTAAACCTAGAAAGTCTTTCTTTCAAAACCAGGCAAGTGGAAGTGGCTCCAGACATTGGGCACCTTTGTATTAAAAGTATTAAAGCTGACAGTACTTTTATTTTCTATTTGCCATTATGACCTGGTCCCCCTTTGTCCTGGCTTTGTGACCAAGGATTGGACACTTAACAATTCCCAAAGGGTCCCTTTCCTTAACTCTTAACAAAGTGTTAGCAAGTACTCTGTCTCTTATTCACAGCAGAGAAAGTAAAACCTTTCAGTGAGAAAGTAAAACCCAGAATAGCTTCCAGGGCATTCGGAACATTTCCCATTGAAATGCAAACACTCCTCCGGCGCCTCTGAAAATTCTGAGAAATTGTTGGGTTTTGGTGATGTTTCCAGGAAACCTGGCTCTCTTCTGTTCATGGCTAGTTCAAGTTCTTTCCTTGTCCAAGGACATTCAAGTCAAGTCAGCAGATGACTGTCTCTTGCAGGGCAAACTCCCAACTTGAACACTAAACAAAGAGGAACTTTCTCACTCCAGATTTGGAATTATGACCAGAAAACCTCAGAACCTGAACTTTGTTACGTCTTTTCTCCAAATGTGGTTTATCTTCCTGACACACACCAGTCCTGTTCACAGTTCACACAGTGACCAAGCTCACATCTGAAGGAAGACTATTTGGATTTCATGGCAGATGTTTTGGACTCTCCAATGTAGCCATCCTGAATGATCCAAAATTTGCCTGTCTGCATTTTTCCATTGTTTTTACAGCCTATATTCTTTATTCCAAAGCATCAGTATAAAATGTGTAAGATGAAGTCACCTGTCTTTTCCACCCTTTATTTCCTCAATAAGATAAGTAACTGAAATGGGCACATGACAAAAGATTATTTCCAAATGCTTGATTAGCATATCACCAGATTCCAATCTTAGCTAGAAGGAACTTCACAACCTTACTGCCTGCACTATGTGAACTTGTTCCTGTGATGCCATCATATGATAGAGGCAATCCTTGCAGTTTTACATGCACCCACCTCGTGGGCAGGATGGTGTCTGGTTTTTCTTTTGTTGCTCATAGACTGAGCTCCATGAACACACTAAATGATTGTGGCTGAAGGGAAAATTTATCTAACAACTGCTAGCCTGATGAAGGAAGAACAGGGCAGATTCATGCTGAAGCAGAGGAGGAGATCTCATCTGGGTTGGAGCTAGAAGTCACTAATGCCTGTGGAAGAAGAGCTCGTGAAGACTAAGAAAGAATTAATTGGAATTATGACCAGGTCCTGTGCAGCACTTGAACCCAATAAACCATCTGCAATCTCCATGCTCATCAAATAGGAAATCTTAAATATAATGAAATCCAAAGGAAAACTTAGATGAAAAATTCTGACATATAATGCAAGTTAAGAACACTATTCAGTCATAGCAAAAGAATTAAATCCTGCCATTTGCAACTGCATGCATGGAACTGAAGATCATTATGGAATGTGAAATAAGCCAGGGGAGGAAAGCAAGAACCTCATGATTGCATTCACATGTGAAATCTAAAATACTTGAACTCATAGAAGCCGAGGGTAGGAGATCACCAAAGGCTGAGACAGTGGAGTGGGGCAAGGTACAGGGACAGGTTGACCAAGGAGTACTAAATTATAGTTAGATAGGATATGATGTTCCTGTGTGCTATTGCATAGTAGGGTGGCTAGAGATAACAATAATGTGCTGTATATTTTCAAAATCTAGGAGAAAGGATTTTGAAAGTTTTCACTACAGAGAAGTAATAAATGTCTGCGGCAATCAGTATGTTTAACCTGATTTAAACATCGTGTTATGTGTACACATATCAAAACATCACATAAATACATGTAAGTTTTTATTTTTTATCTATTAATTAAAAAATAAATTTTAAAGAAAAGGCATAACTCTATACTTAATAATGAACTTCTCTGGGGAGCTGTTTCATCTGAAAAGTAAGGAATCTGACTAAATGGTATCCAAGTTTCAGTGAGTCTATAAAGCTGAGTCATGGGTCTTTACAACCTGTGCCTTCCAAATAAAGTTTTGCAAGTCTGTGGCTCAAAATAAGATCACAATATCAGTAATCCTTCATAAAATCCCACATAGAGAGATTTTCTTGAAAAGGCAAACGTTTTTTTAAAAAACAAGTGGCAGAAAAGATTAAAATGAAAATCAACTGATAGGCATTAGTTTATAAGTGCGGTTCACATCTAGACACTTTGAGGGCGCAGGCAGCCTGCTGGCTACACAGTATATGTGTGAGACATTTTTCTCAAGAATTTTGTAAATATATGCCAGGTGCGGTGGCACACACCTGTAATCCCAGCTGCTCGGGAGGTTGAAGCAGGAGGATCACGAGTTCAAAGCCAGCCTCAGCAAAAGACAGGCATTAAGCAACTCAGTGAGACCCTGTCTCTAAATAAAAAATATAATAAAGGGCTGAGACGTGGCTCAGTTGTTGAGTGCCCCTGAGTTCAATCCCTGGTACCCCCATCTCTCCCCCCACCCACAAAAAAAGAATAGCTTCTAGAGCATTTGGAACATTTTGTAAATGTATTTTGGAGTACTTCCTGAGAACCAAGGTAGCAGTTCTGGGAAAGTGTGAGAACAAAGAGAAAAGTGGCATGACTTTCATGAGCCACATTGACCTTGCCCTTGTGGGCCATGGAAGGCCGTCTCCTGGACCCTTCTGCAGCCATGCATTCCCACAGACTCTCTCCTCCATGTCTGATCAAAATGGACTTTTCTGGGTTCAAATTTGAGGCTGTAGCTAAAGTTTTAGTATTAACAACCAGGTTTCTAAATATGGATTTTAACTGTTAATCAATTTATGAATTAAAATATACTTTAGAACTAACATTGGCAATGCAAAGCTTGTTTGGAAACTAGCCATGTAACATAATGAATTTCCCTTTTATTACACACATGCACACATGTACATACGAACTTTCCATATTAAGCTGATAATACAGACATAAGGATTGAGGAGATGGTGTGGAAATTATCCATGTTCATGTCTGAGAAATGCAGTAAATTTAGCATTTATCACTAGAAGAAAAACATGCATTTTTCTTACAGTTGATAGATTATGGAGAGATTATTAACATTAGTAAGAAAATATTTGAAACTGAAAAATAAGATTTTGAACAGGTAATTTACATATGTAAGACATTTTTTAAAAGGATTTTTCTCGATTCTTAGAATCTTCCAAACAAACAAACTGACAAAGAGATTGGTACGAACACTTCCATATGAACACTGGGAAAAAGAATATCCTCAGATTTAACTTCTAGAGCATTCGGAACATTAAAAGCCAAGCTTTTTAAAAACTTATTTAAAAGAAAAGTAGTCCTTTTTCTTACCACGGCCACACATCTCCTATTTAGAATGTCTTTTGGGGATTCTAACATAAGGTACAAACCCATGCAAAGGTTCTGGACCCAAGGTAGAAAGGTCAGGGTCGGGGAGGGGAGCCACTTGCCTGAGCAGGGCACTGCTTCAAATCAGGTCTTCTGTTACACAGTGAACATGGAAACGTGTCAGTTTGCAAAGAAAGAAAATGAAAAATTGCTTTCAAAGGCCTCAAATGGTCCCTGCTTTAAGGCATTGGGAAAAATTGATTTCAGTAATTGAAAGAGAGCTTCGCTGTGCATGAATAAGCAGCTTCGCTGGAGATGCTGCCTGCACGGCCCGCTGACTTCCGCGATATCTGAATTAAGATTGTTCTGTGTCCACGAACAAGACAGGTGGGTTAAAATGTGTGTTTCTTTTTCCAGGTGCTTTTAAACATAAGTCTGAAAGTTAGTTATTATAAATGCCGATTGTGTTGAACGCTCATTAAAGGAGGTGGGATGTAGGTCGGTGGTAAGTACAGAGCCCTGGGTTCCATCTCCAGAACCAAAAACAAATGAATTAAACAAAATAATAAATGTCAATTAAGGTTTTCTGGAAATAATATCAAATTGCTTCCCTGCTATGAGGGCCATGTGACCAACTCTAAGTTGATTGAAAGATTAGCCCTATCTGAATGGAATTCCTTTTTTGTTTGTTTGTTTGGTTGGTTGGTTGGTTTTGCTTTGTACTGATAAAGGAAACATTGTCACAGATGTGATTGTCAACCATGACCACAGCACAGGTAAGCCAAAGATTTTTATGTTTGAAAAATCTAGTTTTTTTATTCTAAATAATGCAATTAATTTCCCTCTCTCTTTGCTCATATACTCATTCATTGACTGCCCCTGCATCTCTTTCTCTCTCTCCCCACCTAACTCAAAAAAAAAAAAGGCAAAATACTAAGCTTTAATTCACATCCCTAAAGATAGGAAGTAATTTTGGGGTGCTTTTCTTACTTAAAACCCTGCTTCTAAACAAGACCACCTCCAAAATATTCCAAAAACAGCCAAAATAATCCAATTTTTCAATGATCTTGAGAGAAGATCACCATACTCTATTGTGTTAGACAGTTTTCCATTATTGTGACAAAACACCTGAGATAATAAGCTTATAAGGATGGAAGGTATGTGTTGGCTCACAGTTTCAGAGGGTTCAGTATCTGGTTGGCCTATTGCTCTTTGGCCTGTGGCAAGGCACTATATCATGGGAGACTATGGGGGGAAGTTGTACCTCATGGTGGCTATGCAGTAAAAAGAAAGAGAAGAAGGGCCAGAGTCCTGTGACCCGCTTGGAAAGCAGGCCCTGAAGGACCTGACTTCTCCACTAGGCCCCACTTCTGTTACCTTCACCTCCCAATAATGCCAGGGGCTGCAGACCAAGCTTTTAACATAGAGACCTTTGGTGGTTGTTCAAAATTCAAACCATAATATCCATTGGAGTTGTTCATTCTAGAATTATAGGATCTTTTTGTTTAATTTATTTTAATCTTTTTGTCTATGATTGACAAGTAAAAGTATGGATTTCTGTATGTACAACTTGTATGTATTTCTGGTGCACAACTTGATGTTCTGAGATACCATACGTATTCATTGTGGAATTGCTACCTCAAGGTAAATGTAACACATGCGTTACCTCACATCTTTTGAGTGTGTGTGGTATAGAAGATTTAACCCAGGGCATTTACCACTGAGATAAATCTTCAGCTCTTTCTTTGAGACAGGGCTTTGCTAAATTACTGAGGCCTCTCTCAAACTTGCTATCTTCCTGCCGCCACCTCCCAAGTCACTGGGATTACAGGTGTGTACCACTAGGCCGTGTGTGTGTGTGTGCGCGCGCGCGCGTGCACACACATATATGTGGTAAAAACACTTCAAAATCTATTCTCAGCAATTTTCATATGTACACTATATTCCTGTATTGTTAACTAGTATCAAAATGATGTACAGTGAAGCTCTTGACCTTATTCCCCCCCAACTGAAATTTTACATCCTTTGCCCAAAATCTCCACAATTCCACCACCCCTAGCCTCTGATAATCCACCTTACTCTCCACTTCTATGAAGTCAACTTTTTTAGATTCCACCTATAAATGAGATTGTGTAATATTTGTCTTTCTGTACCTAACTCATTTTACTTAGCATAATATTATCCATGTTGTCACAACCGACAGAATTTTTTTCTTTTTTAAAGACTGAATTGCATTCCACTGTGTATTTACCACTCTTTATCAATTTTTTTTTTTTTTGAGGGGTGAGGTGCTGAGGATTAAACCCA
This sequence comes from Marmota flaviventris, assembly GCF_047511675.1. Lineage (NCBI taxonomy): Eukaryota > Metazoa > Chordata > Mammalia > Rodentia > Sciuridae > Marmota > Marmota flaviventris. The sequence continues at coordinate 44,181,885 of NC_092513.1, forward strand.
GGCCTTGTGCATGTAAGGCAAGCACTCTACCAACTGAGCTATATTATCTCCAGCCTACTTTATCAGTTTATCTGCTGACAGACATGTAAATTGATTCCTTATCTTGGCTGTTGTGAATGATGCTGAAACATGGGAGCACGGCTATCTTTTGAGCATCCTGATTTCTTGGCCTTTGGCTTTATACCCAGTCGTAGGATTGCTGGATCAAATAGTTGTTCTATTTTTAACTTTTTAGAAACCTCCCTACTGTTTTCCACAAAGCTTCTGCTAATTTACATTCCCACCAACTGTGCACAAGAGTTTCTCTTTCTCCACATCCTTGCAAGCACTTATCTTGTGTCTATTCTATAATAACCATTTTCACAGGTGAAAGTTAATATTCTCACTGGGGTTTTAATTTTACATTTCCCTGATGGTTAATAAGGTTGAGAATTTTTCACATACTTGTTAGCCATTTGTTTGTCTTCTTTTGAGAAATTTCTACATAGATCCTCGGTTCCCTAATTGGGCTATTTGTTTTCTTGCTATTGAGTTGAATTCCCTTACATTTTGGATATTAACCAGTTTTTTTTTTTTTTTTTTTTTTTTTTTTTGAGATGTATGGGTTGAAAATGTTTTCTCCCATTATGTAGATCATCTCTTCACTCTGTTGATTGTTTCCTTAACTGTGCCCAAACTTTTAAATTTGATATAATCCCACTTGTCTATTTTTGTTTTTATTTCCTGTGCTGTGGGAAGTCTTATCCACAAAACATTGTCCAAATCAATGTCATTGGGCTTTTCCTATTTTCTTTGGGTGGTTTCAGAGTTTTGACTCTCATATTTAAATCTCTTATCTATTTTTTGTGATTATTTTTTTAGATGATAAGAGATTTCCATTTCACTCTTTTGCATGTGAATAACCAGTTTTTCCAACACCATTTATAGAGACTGTCTCTTCCCTATTGGAATTTCTGGCATCTTTTTCAAGAATTAATTGACTGTAAGTGTGTGGATTTACTTCTGGGCCCTCTATGCTGTTCCATTGGCCTATATCTATGGTTATGCCAAGGCATGCTGTTTTGATTATGGTAGCTTCGTCATATAATTTGAAGTCAGATACTGTGATATTTCCAGCTTCATTCCTGTGCTCAAGAACATCTTGGCTAATTTTTTTTTCCTATAGAGAAGTGATACACATGTACAGATAATGGAATATATATATATAATGGTATATTCCCCTTAATATCTCTCTCTCTCTCTCTCTCTCTCTCTCTCTCTCTCTCTCTCTCTCATTTCCTAAGAATTGCTTCTATTTTGTTTAGTTCTCTGATTCTGGGGTAATTAAATCCACTCCTAATATTTGCATGATTAGGTCCCTCCTTCCTCTTCCCACTCAAGATTTCACTCTGCACCATGAGAAGTCTCACAGGCATGAGTGTGTACACACGTCAGTCCAAGGTCCAGATGTGTGTGTGTGTGTGTGTGCGCACACACACACACAATTGCTAGGAGCTGGCCACTGGCCATCACTAGAACCTAAGTCTGCAGATGTTAGCAATTTTATTCCCATGGGGAAAGGTTTGTAAAAGTAAAGGCTGCCCAAGCCCTGAGAGCAGACAGTGCCGGAGTCCCAGTTATGAGCAGTGTGGTCTACAGGACCTGTTCAGGGGGGAGGGTGGTGCACCCAGAAGAGGGACAGAGCCATCTTGAACAGGAGCCCTGAAAAAGGTCCCCATTGCCAGGCCTGATGGACACAGGGCTGCTGCTCTCAACCTCCACTAATCTGCACAATAGGCACCAGTGGGCAGCAGAGCCCAGCTTCCCTTAAAAAAGCAAAACCTTAATCCAAAGTCATTAACTCTGTGGCGACTTCCATCATGTCCTATCAAACATCCTATGGTCTGCATGGCCTCAGGATCCATTTTAACCATCTTCAGGTGAGATTCACACAAATCTTCATCTTCATCCTCATATAATGCATTTCCTCCGGAATCCTCTTGTCCTTTTCTCCTTTCTCAAGAAGAGTGTCATTCTTCAATGTGGGGGCAGCACAGAGATCACTGATGACATGCAAAATGGCTCTAGTTGGTACATTGAATGGACTTTTCTGAAAGTTAAATAGAGAATTTTAAATACTTTATAAAAATGTAAGTAGCAGAGTAAGTCTATGATGTTGTTACATAGAGTGATGCTCAGTGAAAATCTGAGTTGTGTAAGAGTGTGTGTGTGTGTGTGTGTGTATGTGTGTGATCACATGTTAATGACAGAGATACATTTTGAGAGCCACATCATTCAGTGACCTCATCTTTCAGCAAACACCATGGGGTATACTTACCCAAGCCTAGATAGTATAGAACAATCTCTAGACATGGGCATTTTTTGTTGTTGTTGTTGTTCTAGGGATTGAATCCAAGGATGCTTAACAACTGAGCCACATCTCCAGCCCCTTTTTTTAAATATTTTATTTAGAGACAGGGTCTCTCTGAGTTACTTAGGGCCTCGCTAAATTGCTGAGGCTGGCTTTGAGCTCACAATCCTTCTGCCTCAGCCTCCCAAGCCACTGGAATTATAGGTGAGCATCACTGTGCCTGGCTAGACATGGACCCTTGATGGAGTCAAGAGACAGAGTGAACACAAGAAGTCTGAAGCTTCTACAGACAGAAGTTGGCAAATGGCTTGACAATGAACCTTTTTTAATAAATAGAAGTAGTATACTTTAATATAATGAGAAAATAAGTACCAGATAGTAAATACATAAACCAGTAACATAGTCATTTAAAATCATTACCAAATATTTTGCACCATACGTAACCATATATACCATATGGCTGGCAGCACAGGAGGTTATTTACACCACAATACCACCAACATGTGAATAATGTATTGCAGCACAGTGTTATGACAACTATGAGGTTATGGGGAAATGAGAATTTCTCGGCTCCTTTATAATTTTATGAGACCATCGTCATACCCATGGCCTACTGTTGAGCAAAACATCACTGCAGCGGCTCAGGTTGCTGAGGCAGGAAGATCACCAGTACAAAGCCAGCCACAGCAAAAGCAAGGCACTAAGCAACTCAGTGAGACCCTGTCTCTAAATAAAACACAAAATAGGGCTGGGGATGTGGCTCAGTGGTCAAGTGCCCCTGAGTTCAATCCTGGTACCAACCCTCAAAATGAAACCTCATTGCATAGAGCATAATTATGTTCTATGACCTATGATAAATGAGCATGATATATACATACATACATACACACACACACACACACACACACAGACATATACATACATATATATATATATATATATATATATATATATATATATATATGATGTGTATGACTGTAAGGAGTTGACAACTTAGAAATAGCAAAAAATTATGAAGATGGCAGAGAAATGATGTTAGGGGAAGGCTATTCATCAAATTGAGGTGAAACTACCCACTCCTCTTCTTGGCTCTTCTACTTCTCATCTGTACAAGCCTGGCCCCTAGGAAATCAATCTTCTTCAGCTCCCTATCTCACAGAGGCAGTAGGAAGACTGAATGGAAAATGTATGTGACCACTACAGTGTGGTTCTTTGCAAACGCACCTCCCTTCTGTAATCCCAGGCCTTGCATTTTCTAAAATCTGGCTCCCTCAACTAGGCCTTTCTGTTCAGTAACTTCAGTAACTTATTTCCCTATTCAGCGTTATTGGCTCATTTTCTGCCTCTTACTTGGTTGCAATCCAGAGCCCTAGAAATGAGTCTTCCATTTTTATTTTAGTCAGCTCAGGCTACCATAACAAGCTATCACAGACTAGATAATGTAAACAAGGGACATGCATTTCTCACAGCTCTGGAGACTGGAAATCCAAGGTCAAGGTACCGGCAGGGTTGGTCTCTGGTGAAGCCTCTCCCTCTGGCTTGCAGACAGCACCTTCTCAGTGTCCTCATATGAACTTTCCTCTGTGCTAGTGCAGGGGAGCATGAGGGACTCCAGTGTCTCTTCTTCTTGTGAGAAGACCAGCCCTTTTGGATTAGGGACTCCCCCTTATAATGTCATTTAACCCTAATTATCCTTCTAAAGGCCCTGATTCCAAATGCAGTCACCTTGGTGATAAGGCTTTCTACATGTAAACTTTGCGGGTACACTTTTGCATCCATAATGCTTAGTGTGCTCTTATCTTCTCATTACTGTACCAGCCAAACTAATGAAGGAATGGATATCTGCTAATGATTTTCAAACAGAGGTTGAATCACTTGTAACACTTTTGTAAATTACAGAATCCAGGACCCATTCCAGATCTACTGAACTACAGAACTTGGGGGATGGTGCCCCAGAAGCTATGACTGGGACACCTGTGCAGCTGTTTCTGATGCCCCAGCCTGGCTTCCTGCCTTCACCTCCCACCCCCACTCCTGCCTACCCACCTTCTCCCCACTCTCTGATTTTCCTCCTTACTAATCAACTGCAGCAGTTCTTTCAAAAACCACCCTATGATTTCATGATTGCAAAATTGCGTGGTATTTCTTCGATCTCTGTTCCCTTTAATGTGCCTGCAACGGTTGTACCCCAGGGTACCCAGATTTCATGAAATTCTCTTTTTGTTCTCCATGGCATTGTGCCCACATGAATTACATCTCTAACTCAAGTCTTTACCCCATTCCCGAAAGGCACTGTCCTAAGCCATTTTTTTCCTTCCTTCTCCCAAAGCATCTAATTCATTCCAATAACCTCAAACACTGCTTTTTATGAAAATAATCCTGAAATCTTTAGATCACTCTATGAGCACCTTTTTTCATTGATCTTCTCCAGATACATGTCTTCTCAGGAGTGTCTCATTTATTCCTCAAACTCAACATATTCATTTTTTTCATCAAATATTAAGGAACAACCATGTGCCAGGACCTGTTTCTGGGAATAGGGGCAAGAGCCAGACATAGTGTCATCCTTCCAGAGTCTGCAGTTTCATAAAGAAATGTCATCCAGCAACTGTAATGCGTCACATAAAAACTTTAAAAAAAAAAATATCTCCAATGCCATGAGGTGGGAAGCTCAGGGTACTAAGAGGCAGAGCCAAGAGAGACCTGGCAAGCAGGTGAGGCTTCTGGAGAGACTATTATCTATGTTCAGTCCTAAAACATGAGTAAGAGTAAATGATGAAAAGAGGAAAGACAAGAATATATCATAGTAATCATTTATCAATTCTGGGTGAATCAACACCAGCTTTCCTTTCTATCATCACCCCAACTGGCCTTACAAAGCTCCTTGGGTACAGGCTGAGGGGATACTTCCAGAAGCCTGGGGCACAAGCCTCCCATTCTCCAGAATAGCAGAACCAGGAGAATGTGTGGGCACATGATTCAGGTACGAACAGTGAAATGATCTCTCCCAAGAGTTTGGAATTTTGAGCTTTTGAGCAGAATAAAGGACAAGTATTTTCTTTTCACAGGCCAAAAAAAAAAAAAAATATATAGGCACCCAAAGAGGTAGATTCTAAAGAGAACCACAGTGGAAAACAGGAGCAAGTGTGTCAAGGTGGGGCATGTTATAGTTAAGATCTTTGGGTCTGAGGTGATACAAACTTGACTTTGAGTCTCTGCACTTCTCGTGAACTTCATGACCTTGGGCAATTTCCTTGGTTTCCCAAATTATGAGATAGAATAACAATCACAGTTTCATCATTGGGTTCCCTCAAGGGTTACACGAGCTGTCTCATGTAGAAGGCTCAGCACAGTACCTGGCATAGATAAATGATGCTGGACCAAGCAGTTGGCAGGATGAGTTCTGCAAAAGGTCGAGGAAGGCAAGGAGGGAGTGTGTCACCCAGAGTCACACAATAGAGAAGGCTCTGGAGCCTGAAGAGAGCAGTTTACAGGAAGAAAGAAGGATGGAAACAAAATGCAATGGGTGGGAAAGGATGGCACAAGGAAAAACAGAGATGAGTGAAGCTGAGTATTTAAGCCTGTTATAGGGAAGTAGATTTAATGATTGATCTCTGTGTGTAACACAAAGGTACCAATGAAGTTCCCGTCTCCAAGATGGGAAATACATAGCATGCTTAAAAGCTAATGGAAAGAGGGCTGAGGATATAGCTTAGTTGGTAGAGTACTTGACTTGCATGCACAAGGCCCTGGCAGGGTTCAATCCTCAGCACCACAAAAAAAAAAAAAGAGAGACAACATTAAGTGAAAAATTAAGACATAGAAAATGGGGCACTGTAGTAATCCCAGCGACTCAGAATCCTGAGGCAGGAGGATTGTAAGTTCAAAGCCAGCCTCAGCAAAAGTGGGGTGCTAAGCAACTCAGTGAGACCCTATCTTTAAATAAAAAGTAGGGCAAGGGATGAGGCTCAATGGTGGAGTGCCCTGAGTTCAATTCCCAGTACCCACCTACCCCCCAAAAGAAAAGAAAATGGTATAATCAATTGTATCCATGGATCTGAAAGTGTAATCTGCACATTTCAAGAGGTCTCTGAGATCAAAACTATTCTCACAGTCATAAAAAGATATTATTTGTCTTTTTTTACTGTATGACATTTTGTTGTCATTGCAGAAACAATGGTGTGTAAAACGGCTGGTGCTTTGGCACGAATCAAGGCAGAGGCAGGAAATCTACCCCCGTCAACACTTGCCACAGTATCAATGCCAGTTCCACTTAAGAATGGCCTTCATGAAGCACAAAAAGTATGAATTTTATTAAATCTCAACCCATGAACCCACATCTTTAATACCCTATGTGGAAAAATCACATAAAATACTTCTTTTTCAAACCCAAAGTGATGGTTTTGTTCACACCACATTGTGAGCTGAGCCAATCCCCTCTTTTGTGGAATTCAATTTTTACTTTAAAAATTAGATGAAGAACTATGGCTATTCAAACTGAATATTTAAGAAGAATTTTCTAGGAAATGAACAAACCAAGCTTGTCATTACCAAAAAAAAAAAAAAAAAAACTGACAGAATTTATTTCCAATAGTAATATTCAAGCTGGGAACCATGACGCATACCTGTGATCCCACAATTTAGGAGGCTAAGGCAGGAGGATTACAAGTTGGAAAGAACTTAGTAAGACTTAGTGAGATCCTGTCTCAAAATAAAAAATACAGTTGGTTGGGGAATGTAGCTAAGTGGTAAAGAGGCCCTAGGTTCAATCCCTAGTACCAATAATAATAGTACTAATGATAACAATAAAAATAGTAATAATAAAACTTTCAAGCAAAAAGTATGATTTTGGAAACTTTGTATCAACTCTCTCAATGTTTTTAAAGACCTTTTTGATGTGATTAGTGGTGATATTAATGAATGTGATATTTTTAATACTGTAAAATAAAATGTACCAAAAATTCAGAAGATATGTGCAACTCAGTGACTCAACGTTTTCAAATGACCATGCATAATGTTAAAAATCACATCTTATTAAAGCATCAAAATGCAAAACAAATGAATGGTTTTAAAGTAACAACGTATGAAACAGGCATCAATGCATCTTCTGATCCAACATTATAGCTAGCATTTAAGAAACTATTGTTGAGTTTTGGTGTGATATCAAAGAAAATATCCACGATTATCTGAATAGATTATTAAAATAGTCCTCCCTAAAAATATCAGTGAGGCAGGATTCTCTTTCCATACTTCAACCAAATAACCATTTCCCAGTAGATTCTATGCAGATGTAGATATGAAAAATCTAGCTGTTATCTTTTAAACCATACTTGAAGAGATTCACAAAATTATAAAACAATGCTTTCTTCTCACTTGTTGTTTTTATTAGAAAATGTATTTATTTTCATTTTAATTTAATTACTACATGTTGGATTTATTATTGCCATTTTAATATTGTTATTGAATTTCTCTAATTCTATGTTCCAGCTGTTAAGATGCTAAGTGTCAACACATACAGTTTACATTAACAAAAAGCTCATTGGGGTGCCTGGTCATTTTCAGCTCTGTAGGATTCCTCCATCAGAAAATTTGAGGATAACTGGATTAGAGAATGGCATTTGAGGCGCAGGCAAGTGTAGACCCTGAACAGAATGGAAGGGATCCCCCTACAGGAAATAGAAGGAGAAGGCGACTTGGCAAATGCCAAGATATTTTTAGGTTGATGGCAAGAATTTGAAGAATTTCCATTGGAAAGCTTGTTTTACTGCAATGTAGAAGTGAGCAAAGTGGAAATGAAGAGGATGTCTGGAGTTTGAGTAGCCCATGGAGCAGCTCTGGAGGCCAAGAGAACCACCTGGCCAGAGCCTGCCAGAGCACCTAGGGACGCAGGATGGGTGAGTACAGTGGTCCCCCCTCACCCAGCAGGCTAACACATGTAATGTTTTGCTGTAGGTAAAACAGGGATGAAACATTGAATGATTAAGCTAGTTGATTTCTAGATGCTATAAAACGTCCTAAAATATTGTATTAGTTGCTTGGTTCACTCTATATTCTAATTTTATGAGTACATACTTTTTAAATTCAGCTTCTGATACTAATTTTGAAATCTCACTCTAGAAATCTGGGCAACTGTCAACCTTGCCATCTTATTTCAGCTTCACAAGGCAAAACAACAACTTTCCCAAGGGAAATAGTTAAATGGGTTTCTCACATTTTCTTTTTGAAAGGTAAGCTGTGGCTTGTTTACCCAATGGATTACACAGTAAGGAGCTTATGCAACCAAACAATTGAAGTTCAGCTTCCTTGTCTGAAGTGAAAAAATTCAGTTACTAAGGCTAAATCTTCAGAACCCCAATTCTAGGATTGGCTCTTGTCTGCTACTATATCATTCTGACAGAAAACTAAAGGTTAGAACTCTGGCTTAGCGACCATGAGAGCACTTGTTCCCCTTCACCAAAATGAAAGTCTCGGAGGGTTGCACAACACTGAAGTGTCTGAGGAGCTGTGTCGCCATGCTGGACTGCTTTGGAATTAATGGTCTCAGCTGAGGCCGAGATCTGTCTGCCCCTCTGACATCTCATGGGCCACCAGCCACTGGGAGTAGCAGTTTTTCAACTCAAAATGTTGGACAAGATGAGAAGGCCAATATGAAGTGTGCAAGTGTGGGAAATCATCAATGTAATATGCTATGTGTGATGTTGGTGCTATGAAAACACGGTAGAGATCTTTCGTTTATCTTGTACAGCAATCCCTCATTAAAAGTAGAATTATTCGTAATAAAAATAAATAAGAATCACACTGCTCTTAAGTGATTCTTTTATCTGTCTCTTTGGGTGAGGATAAAGATTTGTGCACAGAAAACAATTTCAACAAAAATATAAAGTATAATGAGTAAATATATAAACATTTTAGATATTGTTACAATGTTCTAATATACTAACCACTCTCAGATATCACCATGATCCTGATGTTGTCAATTGTTGGTGATAAAATCCTTTGATTCTTATAACTCTTTACTGAGGAGGAATATAAAGGGAACTTAATATTTACATGCTCAGAAATTGGGGAGGTAAGAAGCTATTTAGAAGAGTGTTATGGGAGGAAAGAGAAATGGCACCTAAATAAAATATTTAAAAAAAAGATTTTATGGAGAAATGAAACACTGAATTTTAAAGGACAGGGAGGAGAGTTCGGGAACCCCAGGACTCCTGTTGGAAAAAATCTCCGTATTATGTCCCCATCCAACCCACCCCCAAAATTCATATGTTAAGAAGAGAACATTAGGATATATACCAAGAGATATGGGAAATGAGGGCACAGAGAGAAAAGGTTGTGTAAGAAGATACCACCTACAAGCCAAGGAGAGAGTTCTCAGGAAAACCAAACTCTCATCTTCATCTTGAACTTAAAACCTCCAGAGCTATGAAAAAAATTAGTTTTTATTGTTTAAGTCACTTGGTCTGTGGCATTTTGTTATGGAAGCCAGAGAAGACTAATACAGTTCCATGTGAATAAGAGAAAAGTTGGGGTCAGGGATGGTGGGGGAGAGGAGCTTGGAGAGACCCCTGCAGCCAATCATGAGGGCTCAGTTAGTGTCCACAGTTTGAGCTCCACCTGGAAAACAAGGAGAGCCCTGGAAAGATGTAAAAGGGGACAATCAGAGAATAGGTTTCAGGTTTGTAAGGGGGAAGCTCACTGGAGGGGGCACAGCTGTGAGTGGCAGACTCTCCAGGAAGCTAATAATGCAGATGTCAATCACTGAGGTTCTGAACTGAGAAGGTGGGGTGGATGCCAGAGAGGATTATGAGGTTACAGTGATAGAACTGAATGATTGGGAGTGTGAGTTGTCAGAAGTCAGGGAGGATCCCAATTTCTAACTTGGGGAGCTGGGTGAGTGGAAATGGCATTTGGTATGGAGGGGAAAATATGAAATTCTGTGGTGGATATATGCATTTTACACGCTCTGGGTGGAAGGGGAAGCAGTAGTGAGCTAATGAGCATGCTCAAAGGAAGGCCTCTTTTTTTCAGAATGGAGGAAGAAGCATGGGCGGGGGTGTGGCTCTGTAGTGCAGTGCTTGCTTGGCATGTGCAAGGCCCTGGGTTCCATCCCCAGCACAGGAAAAGAAGAAAATAAGGGAGGTGCATGTGCAAACCCCAAGCTGGGGTCTGAGGCCAGAGGTGGAAGGATGGGATATTGGAAGATACAAATGGATATTTGCTGTTTTTCAGTTGCCTGCATCAAACCTTCTTCCGAGTTGCTCCCAGGGTCCTTTTGGAGAGGCAGCTTGCAAAAGTGATGGAAAGCAGGGACTCTGGACGGAGTCTGACCCTCATTATTTTGAATCCAGCTTTTTACCAGACTTAGAAGTGTGACCTCCAACAGAGTAAGTCAGCTATCTATGCCTCTGCCTCCTTGTATATAAAAAGAGACAATAGTATCTTCTTTAGAGTCTGTGGGAAGGACTAATTGTGTTAGGTGTCACTCTTGGCCCTGCCACTCCCCATGGAGTGTGGCCTCAGGAGTAATTCCTTGTGGCTCTCCCCTTCTATGGAAGCCACCTCACTCCCTGAAGGCTCACTCCTGGGATTCTCCACCTTGAAGCAGAGAAGCCAGAAGAGGAGCCATCCGTCTCAGCACTGAGGTGCAGGTCCTGCCCCAGGCTTCTGGAGGTGTTTGGTGACACCATCTGCAAGTTTGTTTCCCAGCCTGCCCTCAATTCTTTGAGTCTCAATATTCTTTTGATAAATTCTCCAGAATCATTTTCTGTTCCAGCTAGGAGTCTCTCTGATGGAGAAAGAGGGACACAGATGATTCTGAACCTATCTAGGATTACTAAGTCACAGTGAAGAGCAAGTCTACTTTAGAAATGTCACCTCTGTAAAGTTACCAGTCCTCCATGGTGTTATTTTTTCCCAAAAGTACTCAGTGGCTTCAGTGGAAATGTAAGAATCATGCAAATGTCATTTATTATCATCTCCAAAGCAATCAGGAACCAGTGAAGAGATGACATAGTGATCAGGGTCTGGTTTTTATTTGTGTGTGTGTGTAAAAAATTGCAACACATTTTTCACTAATCCATTAAAAAAAGGCTTTTGGTTTTATTTCTTTAATATTGCTTCTGCCTTAAAAGTCTAAAATGCCACCTTGGAATTATCTGTAACCACTTGAAGTTTATAAAATGCTATCATTAATGTTAATAGTTCGCATTTACCTAACTCTTTTGTTCAAAGCACTATATCATTAAGTGTTTACCTAAGCTAGGAAAGATTTATCTTGTCATTATATAAGGGAGTAAAATGAGAATTTTTCCAAAATTTGGCATGGATATATTTCATTGATGATCAAATGCCTTTTTTTATCATGAGCGTCAGCATCATCATTACTTAGATTTATTAATTATGTTTGTAAAGTACTCCTGCTAATACTACCTTATTTGAGCCAAAATCACTTTTTTTCCCAACTGCACATACTTTCTAGTCTTTGCAATGCGTCTTGGATCTGTGGTAGGTGCTAAGGATATACCTATTAATTACTAAGACTAATTAACTACTACAATTACTAAGGGGGCATCCCCTATTCTCAATACCCTTACAAGCTAGCAATGGAGTTAGACAAGTAAACTAATGAGTGCAGCATCCTGGGAATAATTCTATGCTGGAATTTGGGAACCAGAGAAGCATACAGGTGGTCCAAAACCAGAATGGGGTAAGGAGGGAATCACAAATTTCCCATAGATTTTTTTAAAACACAGTACAGAGATAATTACCTGTTCTATTTCATAGAACGAAAACAGGGCTCAGAGTGTTCCAGGGCCCCCCAGTCAATAATAGCTAAGGAATGGATCAAGATGACCATGTCCTACCCCTCTCCTTCCACTATACAATGATGTGTCACAAAGATCATTACTGTCATTTTACCAATGGTGACATCACGACTGTATGAAATTTAATAGGGAATAACCATTATGTACAACTGTAATACACCAATCAAAAATACGGAAAAGAGATTTAATAGAATAGGTACATCCTATGACTTCACTTCAGACTTGACCCCTGAACTCAGATGGGCTTTTCTGATTGTGTGAATGTGGGGAAATGAAAAAAGAACAACAACAACAAAGGTTAAAGAGAAGGATGGGTAATCATTTAGGAAAGAAGCAAGAGAAAGTTCTATGTATTATTAGAAGAGTCATCAGAGGATCTTCCTACATAACTCACCTGTTGCAGATTGGTTATATTTTGGGGGCTCACAGATAATGACTACTTCCACTCTTCATAAAATGTTCCGTTTCTAACATTGTTCCAAAAGCATTTTTTAAACCATCTAGTTTTTTGGTCTAACTTCTTATGCTTTCTCCTTGAAACTGGGAATATCTTTGAACTGGGTTCTCAACCTTTTCTGTAACGATCACCTTGGGTGGTAATGAACACCAAGATGATGGTGTAGCTCTTACTATGTTCAAATATAACCTAAATTTGGTACTACATTTCAATGATTGCTCATTTCAAACATTTTGATCTAGCCCCCAAGTTTCCAAATTTCTTTGCTTCCTAGAGAACTGATTTTTTCCACTGTGGATGTCTAAGCAGCCTTTAAAACACTCCACAAAACTCCAAATGGTTATATTAGCTGGGTAAGAGATAAGGGTTAAGGAAAGTATCCAGGCATCCAACCACATTACTGCCATTTTGTACAAGCTTCAGATGAAATACAGTCCCTCAATAAAGTCCTTCTGTTTCTCTTTCCCTCCCTCTCTTTTCCTCTCCCTATTTGCTGGAGAGGGGAACCCTAAACCCTGTGGAGCCTCGCCAGCAACACCAAAAGAATCTCTTGACTATTTTCCCAGGGAATTCCTGCCTTAAATGTCAGCCGAGTACAACTCCCCAGCCAAAGCAGAGTCTGCCTGAATCTGAATCAAGGCAAATGTGCCTGTTATGCCCAATAAGAAAACCTGGCTCCATCCATAGGCCATGGGGGTGCAGAGAGAAACTGATTTCTTTGAAAGTTTCAACATCCATTGGAGAGGCAGGTTTTCTCAGAGTCACCTCATTGAGGAAGAGGAGGCTACATCAAGCATTCTCATCCCTTGCTGGTGTTCAATTGCTTTTTTTTAATTTCATTCCTTTGGTGGTGAATATATCTGGAAACCACCCTGAATTATAAACATAAGGTAATGCATCTTTGAAAAGGAAACAAAGCTTCATTAAGCCCTTTGTTGTGGAGGCTTGGGCTGCTACTGCTGTTGTTGTTCTGTTTATTTGTTTGTTTTTAATGAACATACTGATCTATCAGTGCTCTGGGGGAAATTCATGATGCTGAGATTCATGAAAAGCAAAATAAGATTTATGAGTTGGGATTGGATGTGCCCACCAGCCTGGAGACACTTCCCGTCTGGTACCGAGGCATTGTTGGCATTTTTAGTGCCTTTGTTTCAGTCTTCAATCTCTGAACACATGAAGAAATATTAAAAGTTCTCAGGGCAAGGGTAGGGAAAAGCAGTCCACAAATCTCAAAGATATACATCAGCTCCAAAGCAAAACAGTATGGCGTAGAAGATTAAAAATTCAGAAACAGAGCACATTGAACAGCTAGTTCTGGCTAGGTACCCTTGGCATTTTTCAGTTACTTCATGAGGCTCTTGGACTAAAAATCCATACGGTCATTGGGTGTGGAAGACCAACTTCAGATCAATGTACCCCATAACTATCATTCACCCCACCCCAGAGAATCACAGCATTATACAGTAAGAAAGTCAGGTTTTAATTATAAATCATTATTTCATTTTTAAATGAACTAAGCCTTTTTAAAGTTGTCCAAGGGGGAAAAAAATTGATTCTGACTCTCATTTGGGTGGAGGCCCAGTTGCAGGCAGTTCAACTTGGAAGCTATTACTTACATTCACCAGGGTGCAACCTCACACTGCCCCACCAGCAACTTGAGCACCTTATAACTGCTTTCTTCCATCCTCCATACGTCATCACAGACTGTTCTGTTGGAAATTACTGTCCCTCGTCAGAAGGAAAGCCAGGCAAGTAGCTGGTTATTGCACAGAGCTGAGAGGAAGAGTGGGGACTCCATCTCAAATACAAAAAGGTGAATCAGCAATGCAATATTGACACAAAGCACATCCAGGAGGTGAAGAGTTAACCTCTGAAAGACTGTATGCCCCACTCTGCTGAGAGTACCAATAAGTGTATGAGTTGGTGCCAATTAGGGTGGCCCTTTCCTTGATGGGAACAGTCATCCCTTAGGAACTGGACTGTCAACATATTGGCCAGCCAGAAAAAAAAAAAAATGAAAGAGTCTGAGAAACTGTGGTAACCAAGTTTTGCTGGCACTTTTTAAAGGGGTGACTGGAGCTGCCATGGCCCTGTGGAGAATACCAATGAGCCTAGGGCATCCTGCAAAAAGAGGGTCTGAAGAATGTCCCTCCACTCACCAGCTAAGGAGGAGCGCTCCTCATGGATTCCTGTAGGTCTGACCACAGGATTCATTCAAAAGAAGCACTTAAACCCTGCTGTGCGGTTCCTTGGGTTCAAAGACCTCACAAACACTCCTGACTTCTTCTTCTTAGGGTTAAGACAATTACATTTAGCACAACTACCTGCAAAGTCAATGTTTTAAATTTAAAAAATAAATAAATAAAATTTTAAAAATTGGGCACCATTTTAAAATCTTGTTCTTAAATCTAAATGGTAAATAATTTTAAGGTTCAATAGGAAACATTTCAAGTGTTCTTGGATTCAAATAAATCCTTCCTACCCCTCTCATCAGAATTTATTCCAATTTTCAGGGAGCATATTTTTTAAAGGCTGCAAGCACTGATGCACAATAATCAGTGTGCGACCATATTCTTAAAAATATAAACTCAGCCAGGTGTGGTGGTGTAAGCCTATAATCCCAGTGACAAGGGAGGCTGAAGCAAGAGTATCGAAAGTTCGAGGACAGCCTCAACAATTTAGTGAGATCCTCTCTCAAAGTAAATAAAAAGGACTGGGTGTATGGCTCAATGGTCAAGCACTGCTGGATTCAAGATTCAATTCCCAGTACCAAAAAAAGAAAAGAGAAAACAAAGAGAGAGTGTAAACTAAATCTTTGTTATCTGAGAATACTTGAAACAGGAATAAAGTGCTCCTCTGAAATTCATACTCAACATTCTAATTCCCTATTCTAATGAGAACTTTGTACTCATTGTCCTTGTCTTAAGTACACAAATGAGACAACAAAAGGTTTTAAAGCATAATCCGTCTTCCCTCTGTATTTCTTCCTCATCATACTTCATTCTGGAAAAAAAAAATCCAATTTGAAATGAGGCGGTAGGTGGAGAGACAAAGGAACCTATAGATATACTATTATCTACTATCTTAACCAAAAATGTGTTATTATCACATTTTTGGTTAAGATAGCCAAACACGCATCCATGATGACAGCATGAACTGAGCATTATGATTAATCCAGTCCTATCCACCTGAGGTCAATTTAAAAAAAAAAGTGCTGCTAATTGTTGGACCCTCTGAAAATTCAAGCTCCTTAGGCAGGGTCACTTTCAGGAGCATGTGACCTGTGCACTGGACTCACTATTAAAAGGGCCCCACACTTTGGTTAATGTCCTGGTATTGCAATTTTGAAATCCTTCATATTTTTTGAGCAAAGAATCTTGCAATTCATTTTGTACCAGGACCGTCAAATTATATAGTCAGTCCTTATACTTGGTTTCCAAATATTGAATTTACCTACAATTCCTCCATCATTTTTTCCCCATCCAGTCTCTATATTTTTTAAATGTGCTACTTCTTACCCCAAAATTATTAATATAGCATCCAGATGAGAACTCTGGAGCCGTCTCATTATTTCCTATTTTGCCTTATTTTTTATTATCCAAATCAGTATTGCCTATGTTACAAATGGAGTTACAGTTATATATTGTGCTTCTATTCACATTAAAAACTTCCAATAGAATTCATTGGCTATTTGACACTCAATAAAAAAAATGCATAGAAACCTAGATTGCAATTCATCTCAACTCCTGGATAATACAAATCCATTTTCTGATAGGTATCCAAATTCAACTACAACATAACTACAAGCAAGACAAATTTTCAGCATTTCTTTATGGCAGGAAGATTTCAAATAAAGGTTTGGGGAAACTTTTTGTTTGCAACCATAACTGGCTAAAGAAACATGATGTAAGTAAATGTTTTGCATTCCTGAAACGTTCCTGTGTCTATAGTGATCAGGTACTGAGAAGTTGATTTCAAGTTCAAATATAACTTAGCGATTGCCACATGGTGCAGAATCTTTCCACCCCTACACTCCAAAAACCCAATCAGACAAGTGGCCGTAATCTGACTCCTAGCACACTGAGAGCTGTGGGGCAGGCAATGAGAGCTGCACTCTGGCCAGGGAAGGCATGAGTGACAGACCCGCAGCAAGGCGGTGGGGGTAAGTCCTTCTTTGCCTTAAGGCAACAATGTGCAGGGCCAAAAGATGAAACTCTTTTGTTGCAGATATCTGTGCCTTCTTCGCAGAATCTAGAAGGCAGCTCGAAGGTAGATGGGTGGTTCTTTTAAGTCTGAGCACTGAGCAAAATCAGAAGAGGAGGAGAGAGAAGGTAGAAGAAAAGGGATGCCTTTTAGCCAAGTTCTGCACATAAAGATTTGTGAGAGCATGGAGAAATTACTCTCTGGAGGTAAATCTGTCTGTATTTTTTTCATCAGAAAAATTACTTACCCGGGGATTCAGCTGTCCAGGAGCGGATGAGGCTGGGCATTCAACAAGAGAGTAATGTGTCCGGTTCACTACCACCGGGTCACATCAACAAGTCCTCTTTGTTCTGGGGCAAAAGAAGCAAAGCAAATTGTGTTGATCCATTTCCAGTGAGCGTGAACCTGTAAGAGAACATTAATGATCGTAAAGGGGGTTTGAGTGACACTGGAGAGCCCTCGCAAGGCCACAGGTGCATACATGCCAGTGAACCTTAGGGTTCCCAGCCAAGGGAGGCTGCTTACTCTGCCTAGAAGGAGATCAGATTTGTGGTGGTGGTGGTGGTGGGGGGGGGGTGTTGTTTTTGTTTTTGTTTTTCTGTTTTTAAAAAAAGGCTAAAAGCACCCTTAAGGAGTATATGTTTTGTTCTTAGAGTGTTGTGTTTTTTAATTTCTCTGGCTGATGAAAATTGGAAGCTGGAAAAGCATCTGAGTTTTTAAAATTAAGTCCCTGGAGAGGTAGACAGGTGTGTGCATGAGCAGGGACAGAACTCCTGGAGGGGCTGAAGCAAGGGGTGAAGGGGTGTCGCTGGAGGCTGGAGGCTGGCCTTCTCCAGGACCGCCTCTCCTGGGTGCTGGCCTGCACTGTTGAAAAGGGACTGTTTCCTGTTCACCCAGTTCCCTTTGCTTCCTGCTCTGTCCCCCTCTTTTCTCCCATTCAGTCCGGCCACACACGACAGCACCTGGGGTAGCACCTTTGCCCCTTGGTCATCCAGCTACTGGTGAGTTCCAACGTGACTCTCATGACTGCCTTTTCAGTTTGTGAGTTCTCTGAGCTTTTCCCCCTGTGGGACAGCTTTCATGCCTCTCCTAGAATGCCCTCGCTGGCCCGTCCCAAGTGCTGTTTTCATCTCCTGACATTCTCTTCCTCTAGGGAGGGTAATGTCAGTGTCATCCCAGCTGGGGTTTTTCATAATTACATGATTCACTTAGAGGAGCTCACTTAGGCATGGGACGCTTGGGGTATGGCTGGCTCTTCCCTTTCAGAAGCCAGTTCTTCCTTTATCCTGCCACCCAGAATTGAGCAGATAATGGGTTTCTTTTTCCAAGTTGGAAGCAAAGCCTCG
Organism: Marmota flaviventris; assembly: GCF_047511675.1. Lineage (NCBI taxonomy): Eukaryota > Metazoa > Chordata > Mammalia > Rodentia > Sciuridae > Marmota > Marmota flaviventris. The sequence continues at coordinate 44,200,065 of NC_092513.1, forward strand.
TATCAAACCAGAGGCTGAGGGGAGGTGCTGAAGGTGAAAGGAAAGTCCCCCCAAGCCCATCTGCTGCCGTATTTCTTTACTGCCCTTGCAGAACACAGGCTCCTGGGGACACTAAGTGATGGGGGGGGGGGATATTAGGGACCCACAATGTATCAGGGGAGAAGCTGTAAAAGTTCTAATCTCTTTTAAGTACTGGGCATCTTTGCCTAACCCTTTGCTGTCCTCTGTGGTTAGATTCTTTGCTAAATGCTTCCTATACTTTTTTGCTCTCATGATTATCACAGGTGAGGGTTAAGAGCAAATGTGTCAGCTAACAGGGTAACTGGGGTTGCTGTCCTCCCAAAGGGGTATCTTCTGACATTTTTTGCCAGAGAGGGATGGATGTCAAGAAGACCCCAGAAAAAAATTCTTTCTTCAGAGCCTTCTGCTCTGAAGACCAGTGTCCCCTGCCACACCCCTTTTCCTAGTCCTGAGCTCTAAGCTCTGAGCTCTGCCCCCTGCAGGCAGCAAGGTAACCAGAGCGCAGCTTTCTGTGTTCCCAGCCGCCAGGAGCCCCTCTGGGTTACCTGAGGGGGACATGGAACACTAGGAGGGGCTGCCATTCCTCTCCTAACCTTTCAAAAGCATCATCACCCCCTACTTTCCCTCGCCTCTGCACCGGTCCCCCGCAGACCCAAGGCTGTGCAGGTTCACTTGGCCGCGACCCCGCCCTGCGAGAGGCGATCCAGGCTCCCCTGGGGCCTTGGTTGTCACGTTCTCATGCACAGTGTCCCTAGGTAGGCTCTGCTCCAGGCTCCCCGGCTCCTCCTGCCAGCAGCCAGCTCCCTCCTGGCGCAGGAAAGAGGAGGGAGGGAGTGTCCCTGTCCCAGCCAGGCCCGGTCTGTTCGCACCACGATGCCAGTCACCTCACTGAGACCTTCTCCTTCCACTAATTTACCTCTCAAAACACGGTCTTAGGCAGTCCTGGCTCCCATGCTGGCCTCCCCTAAATCCACCTGCTAGGAGGAGGCGGGACCGCTCTACAAACCCGTCTCAAAAGGTCATCTTGAAGCTACAAAGTACAAAGCTAAAATAGACTTGCCTGTTTTTCTGCTTTATGTTCAGAATATAAATAGCATACAAGTAGCACAAATTTTAATTTTTGTCTAAGGGAATTAATTACTTTATTCTTAATATTTTAAGCAATGTGGGAGGCTGAGATAGGAGGATAGCAAATCCAAGGCCAGCCTGAAACCCTGTCTCAAAATAAAAAATCAATTAAAGGCTGAGGATGTAGCTCCGTGGTATAACGCCCCCGAGTTCACTTCCCAGTACCAAAAAAAAACCTTTCAAAGAACTTTGAATTTAGACAGTTTTCTTTCTAGGAATAATGCAAATGAATAGTATTTGAACATTAAATCAAAGGAGACTAGAATAAGGAGATCTTGACCATCACAGAGATTTTCTAGAAGCTTCTTTCTTGGTTTGCCCCTCTCCAAATCCTCTGCAAGACTACAGGCCCTGCCCCTCACCTCTAAATTTATAAACTCTTCCAACTGAAAGGCTGGTCTGGTGACTTCTGACTCCCGTTTGTTTTTCCTTTCAGTAAGTGTGGACCTCTGTGTAGAAGAGAGAGCATCATGGTGGCTTTCAAGGGGGTGTGGACTCAGGCTTTCTGGAAAGCAGTCACAGCGGAATTTCTGGCCATGCTTATTTTTGTCCTGCTCAGCCTGGGCTCCACCATCAACTGGGGTGGAGCCGAGAAGCCCTTACCTGTGGACATGGTTCTCATCTCCCTTTGCTTTGGACTCAGCATTGCCACCATGGTGCAGTGCTTTGGCCACATCAGCGGTGGCCACATCAACCCTGCTGTGACCGTGGCCATGGTGTGCACCAGGAAGATCAGTATCGCCAAGTCCGTCTTCTACATCGCAGCCCAGTGCCTGGGGGCCATCATTGGAGCGGGGATTCTCTACCTGGTCACACCTCCCAGTGTGGTGGGAGGCCTGGGAGTCACCACGGTAGTCTCTTAAACTCTTCTTTGCAGACTAGGACTCCACGGTGCTTTCAGACTCTGATGAATGACACCCTAGTGGCCAAGAGACATTCATAAAATTGATAGCTCTTGAATGACTTGAAAATAGCCAAGTCTAGGTAGCACAGCCACGATTTGGGTTTTTTCCTCTCTCTCCATCCCGATATCTGTACTGATTATATATTTATCTTAAGGCACTTACAATTATTTGTTTATTCGGTTGCAGAAGAAATTATTTTATTTCCTCTCATGTTCATGAGATTTAAAATGATCTCCATGAAGGGTCACACTTAAAAAAAACAAATTGAGCCAGGTACAGTGGCGCATACCTGTAATCCTAGCACCTTGCGAGGCTGTGGCAGGAGGATCGAGAGTTCAAAGCCAGCCTCAGCAAAAGCGAGGCGCTAAACAACTCAATGAGACGCTGTTCTAAATAAAATACAAAAAAGGGCTGGGGATGTGGCTCAGTGGTTGAGCGCCCCTGAGTTCAATCCCTGGTACCAAAAACAAAAAGAAAAGCAAATTGACATTTGATCCTTGTTTTGTTCTTCACTGATTAGGAATAGCATTTGTTATCTCAGAACCAAGGTTGATTTTATATACACACACACTCCTTAAGTTTTAATTGAGATATATATTAATTCATCTAAACTTAATAAATGGATTTAATCATTGCTAATAAAATTGTCTTTCATGAAAGTCTTCAATAAGTGCAGCAGTGGCACATTTAGCTTCCTTTGTAGAAAAGAAAATTCAGCACAAACTCCTACTTAGTCTTTATAAAAGTAATTATCTTCAACAGCCCAAAATGAGTGTAAATTTATTCCTTCTTTTTGGAAGAGGGAAAGGTCAGAGGTCTCAACTGGAGATGGGGTGGAAGATTCAAATTAACGATTATTTTCTATACAGAAAAAAAACATGCCTTTCATAATGATTTGTAGTCAGAGAAATGTACTCTTGCTTCACTTCCAATGAAATGTTTTTCTCTCTTCAGGTTCATGGAAATCTTACTGCTGGTCACGGTCTCCTGGTGGAGTTGATAATCACATTTCAGTTGGTGTTTACTATTTTTGCCAGCTGTGATTCCAAACGGACTGATGTCACTGGTTCAATAGCTTTAGCAATTGGATTTTCTGTTGCAATTGGACATCTATTTGCAGTAAGTTTCCAAGTCCATTTAAATAATTGATCCATCTCATTTATCCTCACACTAGAGCTGGCCCAAAGAGGTTGTGTTTTATAGCTATAGCTCTTTAGAATCCTGCCTTGTCCATTTTAGGTGGTCTTTTTTGCCAACTATGTGATGAGAATGATGATATAGTAGCTAACATCTTGAGGTTCTTCTGACTTGACAAATAATACAGCAAATTGCACGGGACCTGCTTGCAGCCTTCTTTCAGCTATGACTGACCCCGCTTTCTTTTTTTCTTATAGATCAATTACACTGGTGCCAGTATGAATCCAGCCCGATCCTTTGGACCTGCAGTTATCATGGGAAATTGGGAAAACCACTGGGTAACCATCATGTGTACAATTCCTGTCTTCTTAGAGTTGAGGATAATTATCCACAAGGCTTTCTTTTTTCATTATCTTACTCACTTGTTTCTGTTGCATTTCCCCCAACTTTGACTCTGGCTTTATTGCATCTTTCATAAAGACTAAGGAAAGTTTAGCACAGATCTGCTGCAAAACATCTCATCTTATATCTCTTCTGGGCCTGCAGTAATAATCTTTCTTTTGAATGCTAGTCTGAGCACTGTATCTGACAGGCTGCAGCAGAATACACCGCACAGGGAGGTCGCCTATGTGGAACAAATTAGAATGAGAATGGTGTGATAAATATGGTGTTTAAATAATTGAAAGAAAAGCTTTCCCAGAAATAACAGAAAATAAATTTATTTGAAAAATTAAAAAGAAAGAAATATTTAAAAGCACCATCCTTATCAAAAATATTTACCTTTTTTTGTTTACAAAAGCATAACCCAATTAATAGTATGCGAGTTGGAAGCATTTGAACTACAGATGGTGCAGAATAAATGGTACAAATGTTTATGCTATTATCACCATAATCATAGCTGGAAAAATAAATGACTCTCAGAAAAGGCATGCTTTTCAATCTCAAGTCTAACCTACTTATTAATGAGGTGGCAATGGTTCCAAAGAATTGTGAGCTCCATATGTAGATACCATGATCAAATTTGTTTCCATTGGAATTTACAGCAAAGGAATTTAAATCCGGTGAGTGAGTCATGAGGCCTTCATGAAGGCCATTCCTATATTGACTTAGAATAACCAATATAAATAGAGACATTTGTAAGCCAACCTAAATTGGGACTTTTATTGTCATTCATATGTTGCCAATATTATTTTACATTTTTTTTAAAAATTCATGAATATAGCAGAATATGTTATTTGGGTTTTGATCTTATACATGTGGTGGTTACTGACCTAGTCACACCCACTCCACTGTGGTGTAACATTGCAAAGAAGAAAATATTGCACAGTTACTACATGTATTTGCTCTATAAAAAGTGTACAGAGTTTTAAAAAGTAATTTGTAATATTAAATAACAGTATGAGAGCTAGTGTTCAAAAGCAGAATTTTGGACATGACCATGCAAAGACTTGGCCAACAATGCCATTTTTAAGATTGGTCAGGCTGGGAATGTGGCTCAAGTGGTAGTGCGCTCGCCTGGCATGCACGGTGTGCTGGGTTGGCTCCTCAGCACCACATGAAAAAAAAAATAAAATAAAATGATGTTGTTCCACCCAAAACTAAAAAATAAATATTAAAAAACTCTCTCTCTCTCTCTCTCTCTCTCTCTCTCTTTCCCTCCCTCCCTCCCCCCACCTTTAAAAAAAAAAAAAGATTGGCCATTTTGCCACTGATATTTCCATTTACATCTCAAAAGATTTGCTATTTTATGACATCAATCTTACTAAAAATGAATGTCCACTTATAGAAGTGGTTATGTGAAATTTAAAATCAATTTAAGGTACCTTTGTAGACTAGAAATACCATCAAATTACAAACTGTGATTTTTGTATGTTATAACAACATAATTTTAGTTTTCTTTATACTTCTACATATTTTCTATATTTTTTGCACAAAAAAAAAACCCTGCAAAATTTAAAAAGTCACTTTAAAGTACATATTTCTTCATTTTGGAATAGTGACTTAGCACTGAGATTTGTTTACTTTTGAGAACATGCAGCTAGCTGTGCCCTTCATAGGTGTTTTGGGAAACAGTAGCAATTATTTAGCATTGCCTGTTCTCCTATGGGATTTGGAGCCTTGAACTGGTACTAATCTAATGAGATCTTGCCAAAGGAACAAAGAGCAAAGACATTTAGAGGAGGTCTCTCATTTCTCCTTTAGAGGGCATGTAGAAGATAAAGTCACCTACAGGCTTTTCACATTCAGGATAAGGAGCTTGGTTCTTCTAGTCAATCTATGCAACTCCCTGTTAAGAACATGTGTTCAGTCTCAGCTTAAAGCTTGTATTTTCTTTAGATTTTACAAGGAGGCTGCTAAGAATGATTAATTTCCAGAGGCTGTTTTAAGCAAGAAACATTTATCACATTTTTGTTCAAGTGAAAGAAGTATTGTATAGTAGAAAACTGTATAATGGTTCAAAAGAGAGGTTTGAAGTTAGACCTGAAATTATAGCTCAACCACTTGCTAAGCATGAAATCTTAAGCAAGTTTCTTACCCTCTCAGACTGTCTTTTGTCTTCTCTATAAAATGCAGATATTAATAATAAAATCTATCTCAAAGGTTACTGTTAGAATTAAATGAGGTGATACCAAAAAAGTGCCAATTACAGCAGCTCAGAAAGAGGGTTTAACCAACAGGATTTGTTTTCTAAGTGAACCTGTTGAAAGTGCATCTAATACCCTACAGCATATCTGTACTCTAAAACAATTGTTGTGGTTCATTCAGACTCAAAACTTAGTTTATTCAAGGCATATAAGTGATATGATAAAAGCTTCATTTATTGCATTTCTGCAAAATTGCTCGACTGTGACTAGCTATCATCCATAAATACAGTCTCTATTCACCAAGCCACCCTCAAAAGGAGAACTCTCTACAATAAGAGAAATGAATAAACCATGGGGTTTTCTATTAAATCAAATCACCAGATTTTAAAGAGAAAAAGCAAGGAATGTGAGGAAAATAATAACATGGCCAGTATAGTCGCCTACATCTTTAAATTGTCTAAGAAGCATAGGATGGTGCTGGTTACTATAAGCTGGGACCTATTAAATACTTTATCAGGATTATTTCATTTAATCTTCACATTATGTCTGCATTATTATAATCCCCGCTTTGCAGATGAGGAAATTAAGGCATAAGAAATTAAGCCACAGATGTAAGCACTCACAAAATCACTAAGTGATAGAACTGGGATTCCATTTGCCACGCTCTACTGAATAACTAAAGCCCCAAATGATTAAACTGTACTATGATCTTGATTATGCAGAAAACCAAAGTAGGAGGGCAATATTGAGTAAATAAGAGAAGTATTCTCCAGAAATTCCTTTTTTTTTTAATTTAGTTGAACAAATCCTAGTGTTTTTATTTAAACAATTATCAGAAGATGGGAAAATACAATTAATGAAAGGAAGACAAGAGAGGAAATAAATTTTGTCTTCTGTTCAAATGTTATTTAATAATTTATGAATTTCTGATGTGGATTGGGCATATGTTCTTAGTTCCTTGTAAATTCCCCTCATTTTTATGTATGACACATTTGCTCTCTTTAATTTAACCCAGCTGAATTCTATACTCATGAGTTGTTCAACAGAAAAGCTTTCTTTACTCACACTCTATCCTCTTCCATCTTTCCCCCAGATTTACTGGGTTGGACCAATAATAGGAGCTGTCCTCGCTGGTGGTCTTTATGAATATGTCTTCTGTCCAGATGTTGAACTCAAACGTCGTTTTAAGGAAGCCTTCAGCAAAGCTGCCCAGCAAACAAAAGGGAGCTATATGGAAGTGGAGGACAACAGGAGTCAGGTGGAGACCGAGGACTTGATTCTGAAACCTGGAGTGGTACATGTGATTGACATTGACCGGGGAGAGGAGAAGAAAGGGAAAGACCCATCTGGAGAGGTATTGTCTTCAGTATGACTAGAAGATAGCACTGAAAGCAGAAGAGACCCCTTAGAACGGTCCTCAGATTTCCTTCCACCCATTAAGGAGACAGATTTGTTATAAATTAGACATGTGCAGATTTGTTATTTCATGTCATATTACTCAGTCTAAACAATAAATATTTCATTATTTACCAAGGAGGAAGGGAAGAAATCTATTGTGAATTTCAAAAAAAGAAGACGTTTTGGAACTATATATCTAGCTTACCTAGGTATAGAGTTTTTTAAACTTTCATTAATAACCTATTTAAAATGTATATCAAGATTGGGCTAAGTCTTGCCTTACAAAATATATAGACACATCTATCAAATTATTTCTCCTTTACCAGAACTTGATATTGACAATTCTCAATTGAATTTATTCCATTAAATTGAGTTGAATAATGACAAAATGCAGAATGTCACAGGGTCATGCACACTTGAGATAAAATACATCAAGATTTTTTTTATGGGCAATCTCTTATTTATAAACTACCTCGGCAAAAGGATATTAACAAGGATCATTGTTAATTGTTTCCATTCATATTGCAAATACTGACTTTCAAACCCAACTCCAATTTATTATAATCCTTCCTCTTCCTCAGTATCCAAGGTAATATGGAACTAAAGTCCAGAAATTGGAAAAAAAAATTCTGAAATCCTGCATATTTATTAGTTTCACCTAATAAAACATCCCAATCATAAGAGACACCTATTTGGATTCAGAACAAGCATATTTATGAAATCTTAATGGGCGTGGGGAAAAGTTACCATCATGCAAAAATCACAAGGCAAAAGGAAATCTGTATTCTGGTATCAAATGGTTGATCTGTTTTCAGTGCACATCCTCAAATGCACCACACAAGGTTAACAATCTAAACTTTTAACCACTAAACCACTTTGCTTTTTTTTTTTAGTTTATTGGTAAAACTGGGGGTTTTGTTTGTAACTTTGATTATCTATATGTAAACATTAGCAGAGACAAAGTTTTGAGAACAAGAACTTAACTAGTTGGTATTTTATTGGTTATGAGTCCTGAGTCCTGCTCACTCTAGAAAGTGTGGATTTGTTCCAGGCCCAACTCTGCTGCTCCCTCACTTCTTGTGACATTTCTTCATAATCTTTACTGCAAGTGCAATGACATTTGAGTGAATTAAAATGTATGACAGACAAGGTAGGACATGGTGGCAGCATAGGAAAGTGACAACATCTAAACAGTTAGTTTTCAAAGCTATTTGACAAACCTTTCATTTGTAGAGATATTGTACCTAAGATGTCTTTAATATATTTTTGTTACTGACCAGTTTACTTGTTAAAAATAATTTGTTTTTCCTGCACTGCTTTGCTTTTTGTTCATAGAATGTTCTCTGAAAACCCCAGTTCCTATCCTCTTAACCATCTAGTCTAGACTTCATCTTAGACAAAGAGCGGCAAATGTCAATTTCACTGAACAAAAGCTGGTAGTAGAAAAGCAAAGACCCATCACTGCGAGGAATGGCTTGTAAATAGCTCCTAACCAAGGGCTTTCTTCTCCCAAGATAGTTCCAACCGAGTGTCTCCTTTTAGTGTTAATGGCAGTTGTGTGTCTGTGGCTGCGAGATAATGGACCACTATTAAACCTGATTCTCTTTGGTGCTAAGAAAGAGTGATGCTCAAGATTCCCCCCAGTGTCCCCAAGCCAGTGTGATGCCCGCAAGTGCCCCTGGCATATTTCACAGCAGGTGCCTACAGCACAGGTCCTTTCCTCAGAGGCACAGGGCAGGGCCACACTACACACTATGCCAGGGACAGGGTGGCACCCATAGAAACCAGGGTGCAAATCTCCCAAAGGTGGCTTATGCCCATTATTTCAAATGTTTGCACAATTTACCACTAAGGATTTAAGATCAAGGTGGTTCAAAAGGCAATACCAACCATCAGCAAACACGTCAGTTCAAAAATAAATTTAGTTAACAAGGAATAAACAGATTTCTGAATACGCTTACAAAATACTGGTTTATTATCATTTTTATTCTGCCATATGGTTTACTACATGTGCACTTACTTTTACACTCACTTCCAATTGTAGCATTCAATAAGTTAGGGATTTAAATAGAAGAGTGAATGATGTTTTTGTAATTTGTTTCCTAGCAGTTAGCAGAGCACCACACACATAGTAGGTACTCAAAACATGTGAGTGAATTAATAAAAAGGTATAAGTCTCATATGGGGTTTAAGAATGCAAATAATTTCCATTTCATCTTCCTTTTGCTCAATGCTTAATAAAAGCATGATTCCCTATATTACTGAAATAAGGCAATATAAACATGGAAATCATAAAATGTTTTTGCATTCTACTACATTTAGGGTAGGAAGTGAATGAAAGCTTTAGTGCTCCTTTTCCCTGCATGTGAGACAACATATTTTGTATTTCACTCAAGGCTCTGCCAGTAAAAAGTAATGAAATTGTACCTTTCTAATGACATCTATGCAGCAGGGGTCTGCTGCCTTGTAGATGGCACCAAATTATCCAAGTGTATTAGCAGACTACGGGCTTTTTCCTTTAATCCCTTCTTATTAATGAAGTGCATAGTGCTGTTCCCAAGAGACTACAGCTGACAGATACAGAGAGAAGAGATCAGAGAGGCAAAAAAACGGGAAGACATAAATGAATTATACCCAGCCATGGAACAATGCCAACTGCCTCTTCCCTCGGGAAGAGCACACAAACATCCCCAAATTAGAAGGTGCTCCCTACACTGAAAATGCAGAGCTGATCAAACTGGGGAAAAAAAACACAGTCTTCCTTTTTTAAGTTTTTGAGGGTTTTCTTAAAAACTTAAGAGCCCCAATTGTGAATGTATATTTCCCCTGTTGAAGCTGACATTTTCTTTCCAAAGTCCTAAGCTTTTTACACTTGGAAGAAACTATTTTCTGGCCTCTAAATAGTTGTTCCTGTCATTTGACACTTTCCATAAGTTCTCATGAGCATTTTTCTGCTGTAGCTCAGAGGCACTACTTGGAGCTGCTGCCCAGTGTTAAGATTTTACAAGATTAGAAATATTTGGAAAATACATATGATGGAAATGAGCTGTCTGTTTTATTGGAGTTCTGATTCCAAACAGCATAGAATATTCTTCTAGACCATGAATCCAGGCAACATGTGCATTGGTTGAAACTCCCTAACAATAGGGAAACTCCAAAATGAAATAACAAATGCAAATGCTAAAATTAATCCTGGCAAGGTCCTTTGTGTCAGCATGTTGATACCATTCCCACACATGAACAGGAGACAGATAAATTGCCTCTGTAACAACTGAAGATGGCAGTCTGGGCTGAGCAGACAACCTCATCCAAAAAAATACAAAAGCCAATATAAATTCTTTGCCTATGCACCATATAATATGTGAATTCAGAATATTTTATACCTGATGGTAACTGTATCTTCCCTAATATGTTAATGACATGAAAGTTATCTGGAAAATGTGGTTATACTCTGGAAAGTGTAATGTAACAAGAAACACTTTCTTTACCTCAAGTTTTGTGAGCTTGCATTTGTGTTTTAATACTTTTCCAATCACTGAAACTGCGCTGACTTTTGAACCCTGTGATTCCGAATTGAATTAAATGGAAGACATTTAATTCAAGAATCAAAAACCGTGGCCACTCACTTTTCCAAATGACTACTGATAACCTGTGAAAATACATATCAGGTAAATATTATACAGTATGTGCAGTGAACACTAAATTGAAAAGCAGTTACAGTGTTACCTGTTTATGTTGAAAATCAAAGCGCTAAAAACTACACCTAATTTATACAACCATTAGGATGTATCTCAAGATTCTCTTCAAGATTAATTAAATCAACATGCAATTTATGAATATGTATACATAATTATTTATCACTTTTATGACCCCAATCACAATAAAATTGTAATTCATGATGAAGTAAGGAGAATAGACTGAACATATGGTTATATTCACAGTTATTTATTAACTGAAATGTTATTCCAACATTAGAGCTAATGTTAAAAAGATTTCAACTGTAATGTCTAATATTTGGAATAATCTATTAAAATGTTAGCATGGTGGTTGACTTCCACAAATCATGTTGCATCTCGTACTACTCAGCTTGTGCAAATAAACTTTCAAATGTTTTAAAGGTAAACTGTGTCTAATGGTGTTCGAAAATCCATTCATAGTTTTTGCAAGTTAGAGTTGATGAGATTCCTTTAAATTAAATAGGAGGTTTAGGTATTTGAGTGTAATTAGCACCAAATGAAATGGTGGCAGAATCCACAAGATCAAATGTAGTTTTTTGAAAGCCTGCAGAGTGCACACTGTGGTAGGCCCTGATATAGTCAGCGAAAATTATGCTTTCACAGGCTTAATTCAGGATGTCTGCATCTATGCAAAATGGACCATGGGATATCAACTATCATTTCAATGAGTCTAAGAGTGAAAACTCAACTGCTGCTAGTATCGCTAAATAAATGATCCATCTGCAGGGCACTTGGCAGATTCTGCCTACCCAGATGGATAATGTAGGCTCCATGAGTACTGGTTTACCCTCTTGGGTTCTTGGTTTGAGGGCCTTCTCAATTTTGAGAGGTTATAGATGCTCAGTAAAGGACCGAGGATAATCATTAATGTAAGGTGCAACCTATCCGATGCAGTATCAATGATGCCTAGGAGCCAGTACCTCTCAGCGATTGTGATATTGGAGTGAAGTTATTCGTGTAGGTATCTGTCTCTTTTGCCAGAGTCTAAACTCCTTAAGGGCTAACACTGTGTTTTATTGTCTTTCCCATTCTCATGCCCAGCCTTAGTCACTGAGGCTTGACATTTCACTCAGTAAGCTCTTGTTTCTGGGCATGGTGGTACACTCCTATAATCCCAATAACTTGGGTGTCTGAGACAGGAGGATCACAAGTTCAAGGCCAGTCTCTGCAACTTAGTGATAATTTCAGAAACTTCACAAGACCCTGTCTTAAAATACAAAATTTAAAAAAAAAAGGCTGGGGTTATGGTTCAGTGGTAAAATGCCAATTACCCAAAAGACAAAAATAAAAATAAATAAGTTCTTGTTGTATGGATAAAGAAATTAATGACTGTCTTACAATCATTAGGAAATGCCGCAAAACACTATTCTTCAATCTAGGTGTTTTTTTTTTTTTGTTTTGTTTTGTTTTTTTTGCTACATGATTGTATGGTAAATATTTGAATTCTTATAGTTGCAGGTAAGATCCCAAAATTAGCTGAAACACCAAAGAAAAAGAGAAATGCACACAAAGAATAAAACACTAATTGGATTTCTGAAATTCAAACCCAATGTGTAAGCAACAAGACATATTTTCATTGCTCTATTTAGACAATGCCCAGATGTTAGATGGAATTTAGCTCATTGAGTATTTCAGCAAGAAAACTATTTTAACAAGCATGGAAAGCTGGAGATACAATATCAGACTGCTTTTAGATAATTACCCTGCTTGGAAACTGTCCAAAAGAATACATCACCTGAATTAATTCTTAATATTTTTCAGTTTTTCCACTTCTTGTTTGGGTTTAAGGAGACATTGAGTACCCTGAAAAGCTGAGCTGAGTTCTTCTACCTCCACATATTCAGAAGTCTCTGAGAAAGCAGGACCCTGATGTTTATAACCTTTTTGCATATCACAAGGATAGCACATGGCTAGTGTACAGTCAATGGAAGGTACATGGATGCATGGATGGGTGGATAGAAGAAACACTCTGATCTAGAGGTATTACTTTAATCTGTGAGCAAAAGGAAATCATAACCTGTATTCCTTTTTCCCCCTTCAAGATCCACTTTACACAGAAAAGCTATGGATTATGAAAATATTAACCAAGGGTAAGAAAGGAAGAAAAAATGAATTAATTATAATGATTATCAGTTATTAGCACATATATACGGGGCCTTAGTATTGTTCAGTATCATTCTCGATCATTATAAAGCATGTATTACTATCATTCCCATTTCCAAAGATAAAGAAACCAAGGGTCAAGGGCAATAAGTAAATTACCCCAAATCATATCTAATAGCATAGCAGAAACTGGAATCCCAATTAATCCCAATCCCCCACATAATTCCCCTAAATCACACAAAGTTCTCCCAATTGTCTATCAACCTTATTTACCATTGGCCACGTTTCCCTTCAATAAAAAATTCTTATTATAGAGACTCCTCATTGTACCACACCACCATGAGAAAATAAATTAATAAATAAAATACTGCAGCCCTAGAGGAGGTGTTACAGACTTTAGAAAAAGTATCAGATAAGAGATGGGGGATGGGGCTAATGTTACTATGGATCTACTTGGAACTTCAGATAATTTAGGAAATGGAGGGTTTATTTTTTCTTAGGAAAATATCATCCAAGACCACTATTTAAGATTTTTTCACTGGATCCAGGAAAGACTCAAAGACAAAGTTGAGGATTCATTGCATATTTGCATATTTGCTCAATCTTCTGCATTTTAATAATAACAATGTAGCTTTCCATTGTCCAGCACCTGTTCTGCACTCATAGGAACCTTATGAGGTAAGCACTGCTCATAATACTGTAGGTATGTTCCCTGTTTTACAAATGAGGAACAAGTCTAAAGGTAGATAACTTCTTCAAAGTCACAGGGCACTTGTGTGATAGAAATGGCATGGGAGGCCAGGCAGCCTGTCTGCCACTCTCTGCTCTCAGCCACCGCCCTGCAGGGTCTCTGTGCTGGGCTGTTTGTGGGTGCCAATAGTGCCAACTTTCATTATCTGCTTCTTCCAAGCCTTTGATTTTTCATATCCAATGGAGATTGCAATACACTGGAACCTTTCAGTTGTTGCCGACCTAATCTGTGATTATCATTTCGACCACCTCTGAAGGAAGATTTAAACGCTCAAGTGCAAATGCCACAAAAATAAATCAGCAAAACTCACAGTGTAAGTTTATTTTTGAAAAGGACTTGAATGCTGAAGAAAACTCTTCGCTCACTAATTGTGAGCAAAGGTGGGACAGAAAACTCTTACACAATATACTGTCCACGATTTGCTCAAAAGTAGTTCTTTAATTTACCTAATTGGACAATTTCTCTTTGCCCTTCATTGAGGCTTAATCCCTCATCCCAATTTGCATTGTCAATAAGTATATTAATCCTTATCAACCTATTAATCACCCAATCCACATGGACTCGAGTGCCCATTTTGTTCACGGATCTGTAGAGGATTCTAATAAATTAAATATATTTATCACACATCTATTTGTTTTAGTGAAATATTAATAAGGACATCAGTAAATGTGTTTGGCAATAATCTGAGCTACTGTATGACTACTTACCTCAACCAGCCTGTAGAGTTAAAAGACTGCTTATATTTTATTTAAAAAAAAATAAAGCAAAGGTATTTTTTGAGTGGGTGAAATTGTAACCTTGTCACACTGGCAACAAGTTTGGGAAATAATTGGATGGAATGACTGTTACCAGTACTTTCTCCTTCAATAAGAAAAAGATTTGTCTGTCTAAAATAAGACTGAATATACCTATTACCTCCTTGTTTCTAGACTGCAGGACTGTAGCCTCAGTCCCAAAATATGTCAACTCCAGACTGGCAAAAGACACAATACATAAATAAATCTTTAAAAATGTATTACCAATGACAACGGAAAATTATTTGCTTAAATTTTAGGCTCCCAGAGGGGGAAAAAGAGAAAAAAGGAAGAGGGAGAGAGAAGGACACTAATTGTTCAGTAACAGTGAAATAGGCAGAGAGGGTCTCCTAGCTCTCCTGCCCCCATCCCCAGAGCAGGAATTACTAAAACAGCAATTGCCCCTGTACAGAGAAAAGTCCCTGTGCTAAATCAGCATGCTCTTGTCATCCTCTATTGTAGTTAGTGCCCCAAAGAGAATTGGGCTATGCATCGTCTTTGACAAACATAAACCCTTATCTCAATTTTAATTGTTAAAATGTCAGGGCAAGAGAAATAGCCCTTCCTGTAGGATGAAAGGACTCACTACATCTTGATTTTCAGCCATGAACGCAAAAGCAAAGCAAAGCCTCCCCCTTTTCTTTCAAGAAATCTAGTCCCTAAAATTTATTTCTTTAAAAAAAAAAAAAAAGTTTATGAGGCTAAATCTCATGGCTCCTGGAAATACTTCACCATATTAAGCTACTCCAAGGTTTCAATGTCAAAACTTATCACAAAGGACGTAAGTTTTATCTCGTTGTTCCAAAAGCTGATATTATGGAAACAGTAGAACTGAAGAATGAGAGCAGCTGAGATTTCTCTAGTGACCTGCAATAAGGAAGAGTTGAGAAATACCAATATAGATTATTCAGCCCTGTGGTGTTGGTACATTGTGGTTAAATCATTCATATTCTTTGAACTCAAATAAAAAATCCTCATCAAACAATGATGACATTTTCATCTCATCAAAGTTTAATCATAAGAGTATTGTAATTCTGATTTTCTTCACCTCAGTTCAAATTGAAAGTAATTGTCAGACGTCATTTTAATTCTAACCATTACATCCATTCTTCCATGTTCTCCCTCATATTATTATGGTCCATTTTCTTTTCTAAAAGGCATGTCATTTTTTTCTATTATTCAAGCAGTTTTAAAAGAATTTTGTCACCTACTTATAAATAGTACACTTAAGGCTCATTTTAAAACACATTTGAGATAACAAATTAACATGAATGGAGAAATTTTCCTTGAAACACTGAGAGACATGAGTGGTAATAAGTTCTCACTGTTGAATTGTTTGATGTTGGGAAACCACTTAATTGCCTGAACTCTTGATTATTTTAAAAAAAAAAAAGTTGAAGCAAACCCCATTACAGGCTTGAAATGCACAAAAGCACAGAGGGAAATACACACTTGTTAATTTTCTTCCGTTTGGGGCTTAGGGGGAAAAAAACTGTTTTATTTCCAAATATCCTGGAACCTGAGCTGAGAAAGAAAGCAAGTTTACCCTATTGAGAGAGAGTGGGTAGATTCCTTCCTTTGGACTGCAAAGGAGTCCTAATCACCACTTTCAGGGATATATGGAAAGCCAGTGTGTTTGTCAGCTTTTCATTGCTATGACAAAGTAACCTGAGAAAAACAACTTAAAGGAGGAAAGATTTATTTGGACTCATAGTCTCAGAAGTTTCAGTCCAAAATGGGATGGCTCTATTGCTTTGGTCCTAAAATGATGCAGAAAAATCATGGCGGCAGGAGCATGAGGTAGAGCAAAACTGCCTTGTGGTAGCAAGAAAACAGAGAGAAAGAGAGAATGTAGAAGGGACCAGGATCAAGATATACCCTTCCTGGGCATGCCCCCACTGACCTCCCTCTTCCAACTAGACCCCTCTTCCTACAGCTTCCACCACTCCCCAATAGTCCATTCAACCCCTCAATGGATTAATTGATTGATTACATCAGAACTCTCATGAATCAATCACTTTCCAAAAGCCCCACTTCTGAACATTGCTGCACTGGGGACCAAGCCTTCAGCACATGAGCCTTTGGTGGACATTCCAGCTCCAAACCGTAATAGTCCACAACAAAATCTAAAAGGGCTACAGGGATTTGGGATATGTATGTGGCTTTTTCTATATTTTCCACAAGAGACATGTATTGCTTCCAGGATCAGAGGGGACAAAAATGAATGATATATTTAAAGAGACCTAAGAGGTCTCATTTAAATATATGGGCCAGAGAAGGACAAAGAGTACATAATGTGGGGTCGGCCATCAGAGTGCAGTGTCCCTGCAGACACCAAAATCTGCAGGTGCTCAGTCTCTTTATAAAATGACATAGTGTTGGGGCTGGGGTGCTGACTCAGTGGTAGAATGTTTGCCTAGCATGTGTGAGGCACTGGGTTCAATTCTCAGCGGTGCATATAAATAAATAAAATAAAGGTCCATTGACAACTTAAGAAATTAAAAAATAAAAGAAGGCTATAAAAAATGACATAGTGTTTGTATGTGACCCACACACATCCTCCCATGTGCTTTAAATTGTCTGTAGATTACTTATAATGCCTAATACAATGTAAATGCTCTGTAAATAGCTGTTTTTCTGTATTTTTAGGTAATAATGATAGGGACAAAGTGTGTACATGCTCAGTACAGATGTAATATTTTTAAAGTATTTTCAATCCTCCATTGGTTGAGTCCCTGGATATAGACTGTATGATTTGGAAAGCCTACTGTAATTCCATTGCCCTCTTCAGTGGCTGGTCAAAGAAATGGCCTGAGAATAATTCATTGACTGTCATTTGAAAAAAATATTCCCTATTCTTAAAAGGGGGGTATGATAGATTTATTGTGAAGGTGACCATCATAGTTAAAACCTCTTGTTTGTGTGTACCTTTTTTTTTTTTTTTTGGTACCTGGGATTGAACTCACAGGCACTCGATGATGGAGCCACATCCACAGCCCTATTTTGTACTTTATTTAGAGACAGGGTCTCACTAAGTTATGTAGCACCTCGATTTTGCTAAGGCTGACTTTGAACTCAAGGTCCTCCTCCCTCAGCCTCCCGAGCCACTAGGATTACAGGTGTGCACCACCATGCCTGGCCTGTGTATACCTTTTAAATATAACATTGCTGTTCTTTCCCATCGCGGGATGAAATCTACTCCCAATCCCTTGAATTTGGACTG
Organism: Marmota flaviventris; assembly: GCF_047511675.1. Classification (NCBI taxonomy): domain Eukaryota; kingdom Metazoa; phylum Chordata; class Mammalia; order Rodentia; family Sciuridae; genus Marmota; species Marmota flaviventris. The sequence continues at coordinate 44,217,847 of NC_092513.1, forward strand.
GCCACCTTGCTTTGATGAACAGGTGGTGCCCTGTGGGTCTCTAGGCCTCAAGAGTTCTTGAAGTTTCAGGTCTCATCTCCTTGGGAAACGGCTTTGAAATTGCCACTTGGGGAAGCCCAATGTAGTCACCTGGGGAATGAGAACTCATGGATCAGAGAAGCCAGCTGCCCAACCATCCAGCTGAGGCCTCAGGGAATAGGGCTATCTTAGACCATCCAGCCCCAGGTGGCCACCAACCAACTGCAAGTGAATGAGTCCACGATAGAGCCACAGCAGAATTTTCCAGCTCAGACAAACCCAAAATGCCAACTTACAGAATCATGAGCAGGTAAAACAGTGGTGGTTTTAGAATGTGAAGTTTAGATGTGGTAGGTTTTGATGCAATAATGAATAACGGATAGACACAAGGATGTGTCCAGCCTTTGAAGGTGGGTGTGTGGAAACAGTACCTGGCTGTTGCTGCTATTCTGACTCAGACCTGTCACCTGAGAAGAGCAGAGCAGAAAGAAGAAATGAACTTGACCTTTCACATTGTCACTGAACTGCTGAATTAAACACCCTACCTCTAGACACCGTGTTGTGTAGCGAAACAGTAAAATTCCCCATGGTTTAAGTTCTTTTGAGTTTTTTTCTTGCTTGAAGAGAAAAATATCCTTCATTGGATTTTCATCGATCTTAGGATAAAATTGAAGCCTGTTCATGATCTGGTCCCTGCTCATCCCTCATTTCTCTTCCTTCATATTTCAATATCGACCCCTTTCTGTTCCTCCTACTTCCCTGCTGGTCATACTTGAACTTGGTTCAGTTCCTCAAATGAGCCATGCTCCCTCCCCACCCCCCTCTCTGTCTTTACATGTCCTATTTTTTCTTCTTCTTTCTGGAACTCTCTATTAAGCCACTCACAATGCCTTCACCTTGATTTTCACTGTTATAAAAAAATGTATGTGGTTTACATAACACTTATTTAAATAGTTCTACAACATTTGCCCAACTATGTCCACCCATTTTTCCCTCCTCCCATAACGTCAACCACATTCACCTATTGTAACTAAATATTTTGGTAATTACCTCTATGTTTCTAAATAATAGATTTGTGCTGCCACTTGCTGATTTTGTTAGCTCTTGGTTTTAGACATTTATCTATTGACCTGACACTATTAAAGAAGATTTATTATCTTTCCTTGCTTGTTTCCAACACACGAATATATACATACATGCCAAATCTCGAATTTAACCTTGATTTCTTGTTTTCCTTGCATGAGTTTGTTTTCCCTGAAGCTATAAATAATCTTGCATGAGTTTGTTTTTCCTGAAGCTATAAATAATAAGGTCTTTTCCTTAATTTTTATGTATTTACAGTTCAATTCCCAAATTCTTCATCAATTATCTAAAGTTCCTTTTAATATGTTCAGATATAGCAAGAACTCTATCAGTTTTACTTACCTAAAGAAGCTTCTTCAGCCGCCACAGTGGTTGCACACCTGTAACCCCAGCTACTCAGGAAGCTGAGGCAGGAGAGTGACCTGTTCAAGGCCAGCCTAGGCAACTTAATGAGACTCTGTCTCAAAATCAAAATCAAATCAAATCAAAATGGCTGGGGGTATAACTCAGTGGTGGAGTGCTTGCATAGCATGCATGAGGCCCTGGGTTTGATCCCAGTACAGAAAGAAAGAAAGAAAGAAAGAAAGAAAGAAAGAAAGAAAGAAAGAAAGTCTCCAAGAGGCTTCCTGTGCCAGCCTAGATGGGTGGAGCTAGTCACGTGGTAGATCTCTGTCACTCTGTCATCCTAGGCTCTCTCTTTCCATCATATTGGGGATTCCTTTCCCATATTCTTTCTCTATCCTTTTTTTTTAATTTTTGTTCATATTGATGGTTGATTGTTAGTTTGTGGAGTATGCAAATTTTAAAGGCTTCTGACTCATAGTTAAGAGAAGACCTGATGCCTCATTTCTAGAAGAACCACATGCCACCCACTTCTGAGCTGTAGATTCTGAGAAGCTGAGTCAGATTTCACCTTTCCCAACTTTAGCTTAGCCTTCAGTTCTCTTTCATCCTTCCCATCCATCTTTCTGGGTTAAAAAACTTGATAGCTATTGCCTCCTTTTCTGTTTTTCTTATCCTTTGTAGTTTAATATTTTTTAAAAAATCACTTCATAGTAGTTTGATAGGATCTCAGAAGGAAGTGGAAATATTTAATCTGGCAATTCATCACAGAAATCCTCTCATCTCTTCTGCTCTTCAAATAGTGTTACTTCTTCTGTGAATCCTCTATAACTGAGAGCAGACACCTCTGTTATGTGCCCTCTGTTAACACTCTTGTGTTCCTCCCACCAGATATGTGGTAGTGGGTATGAGTGGGACCAAAACACAAATTTATTTTTGCCTATTTCTGCCCCTTTCAACTTTCTTAGGAAAAGCCATCTTCCTCTGAACCTGTAAGGAAGGATAGCAGACCCCCACGAGTTCCTGCCTTCTCTCTTGACAAAAAGACATTCATTCACAATACCAGATTCACTAACTAGAAAGTGTTCTGCCTGAAATATGTAGTAGCTCCTCAATCTTTCTTCAAAATTAGGAATTATTCCCTTCCTCCTTGATATGACCTTTAGTTGGAGCTGCCTGACTTCAGGGAAGAGGCTGTGACCAGCTTCTGCCCTCTCTCTACTCTCCTCCTGTCACTCTTGACAGTGGCCCGCAATAATACTGAATTTGCTTTTAGTTATTTTAGTCTCTAGTCTCCTATTTAAAATGGTTCAGGTGTTTCCCTGCACAGGAAGTCTAATGAAATATTCAACTGGGGAGATCTCCCAACATCATAACTGTAGGCAAGGGGGAGAGGAATCAAATCCAGTTGCCAGATTCAACAGATAAAACAATGATGATCAGGTGACTGATTATTTGGGTCTGCCCAATAATTAAAGTTGACCCTTCCCCTCATAGGGGTGTGTGTGTGTGTGTGTGTGTGTGTGTGTGTGTGTGTGTGTGTGTTTAATCTGGGATTCCCATTCTCAGGGATTCTCCTTACCTGCAATTCCCAAGATAACCTGAAGGGGGTGCACTGATCTGTCATGCCTACCATGTGCCCTCACAGCAAGCTTTAAGATGGTTTCAGCTTGAACCTTCCTCCCCTTGAGTAACATTCCCACATCCTCTGTACTGAGAAACTGTAGGCATGCAACTGGTCCGTATACAACATGGAAACAGTCCATCAGGCTTTCTGCTGCCCTCTAGTAACAGTTAGATGCATGGTGATCTGCAGTCCTCAAAAACAGCAAGCTCTGGGCTGGAGTTGTGGCTCAGTGGTAGAGTGCTCACCTAGCATGTGTGGGGCACTGGATTCGATCCTCAGCACCACATAAAAATAAGTAAATAAAAATAAAAGTATTGTGTCCACTACAACTGAAAAATATGTTTTAAAAAAAAAAGCAAACTCTCCAAATAACCATATTAAAGGTTTGAGGTGACTTTTAATGTGGTATCTCTTCACACTTTACTCCTTGGGATAAAAGTTGGGAACTTATCACATCATTTCCTGCTAAAGAAATTCTTCTTTCTCTTCTACAGACTTGTACAGTCTTACACAGGTGAAGAGGATAAAAGGTAAGGAACTGTCCTGGTATATAAATCCTACATCAGGCAGAATTTGCATCACATTGACTTCAACTCCCCATGTCTATTATATCACCGTCTTAATCAAAAGAAAGGCAAAAAGAGTTTCAGTTTCTCAATTCTTGTTCACTTTGTCACTTATCAGTATCTATCCACTACTTCGTAAAGCTTGTTGAGGGTAAGGAGTCATTGGGGTAGCTTCAGAATGTGGCACAAGTATATTACATGGATAGCCATCTATACATTATTGATTGATTGATGGCTGAAAGAATAAATTAATCACGAGTGGATTTCTGCCTTGGACTGTGATACAATAAATGGTCAGTTATTTCTCCTCTCCTTAATCAACAGAAGTATGAGTTTCACTTCAATTTGCAGGTGTAAATTAAATAGAAGTGCTAAGTCTTGAGACAAATTACCAGTGAAAGTCTTTAAAATCTCTTTTAAAAAAAAATTAATGTGAGGTCCCTATTCTCCTATTTCAAATGGTTCAGGTGTTGCCCTGCGCAGGAAATCTAATGAAATATTCAACTGGGGAGATCTCTCAGCATCATAACTCTGTGAAAATACAATAGCTTTGTCTCATTTCTAAGAAGAAATTGAAGCTAGATTAACATGAAATTAAGTTGGTTAAGGCCTCTTTTTATTGTTCAAGCCAAGTGCAACATGAAAAGTAAACAAATTATATTTCTATTCTAAAATTCTATGATTCTATGATATAAATAATGGAAAATAATTTGGACTTCTCAAATACTTCCAGCAATAATTTTGCAACTTCTAGTTATAAGCATTTGGAACATATTATATTAGAATTTCATTACTGAATCTTTCCCACAATAATACTGAATTTGCTTTTAGTTATTCAAAAGAGAATGAAGCAATCCACAAAGGGTTTTTTAAAAGATTTGGGACAACAAAATTTACCTGAAGTAAATATCATCTCAAATATGTTTTCTTTCTAACTTATTAGTTAATGAATTTATCATATGTACCTCAACCTGCTTCTCAAAAGGATTTGAGGTGGATTTCAGTTTATAAAAGGGTATTCAGGTACATAGGACAAAGACAGAAATAGCAAAGGATATGGACAGAAAGATGGTTGCATATATAGAGTCAAAAATAGGTATTTACTGCACTTAAAATTTGGCTCTGAAATTTCTGAGCTTGAAACAAAGGATAAAATGTAATAGGAGTCTGTGTTGAAATTGCTATAAAGCTTTTAAAAAATGGATTTTCAATAATTACTATTTTAGTTTTTGTATGAAATTCCAGGAATAATTTATCCTAAGTCTTTATAAATAAAAATTTGATGTATATTGAATGTCTATCGTGTGCCAGGTACTTTTCTAAGCTCTTTATCAATAATTTAATCCTTAAAAAAAACATGGCTAGTCAGGCACAATGACACACAGTCCCAGCGGCTCAGGAGGCTGAGGCAGGAGGATTGCAAAGTCAAAGCCAGCCTCAGCAACGGCAAGGTGCTAAGCAATTCAATGAGACCCTGTCTCTAGAAAAGACAAAATAGGGCTGGGGATGTGGTTCAATCCCCACTAAGTACCCCCAAATAAAAGAAAGCATGGCTAGGTGGATTATTATCCCTGCTTCACAGTTAGAAAATAAAGGCAAAAGGAGATAAATTGTCCAAGATCACAGCCCAAAAGAAGCAGTTGTCACCTAACCCAGGGAGTCCACGTCCAAAGCCCCTGCCTCTGAGAGCCACACTGATGTAAAATCTTCTCCAGTGGCTCCACAGGTCACCAAGAAAGTGTCCATGTCTCACATCAGCACTCAGGAGATGGTGCTAGCTTTTGATTTACCCTCAAATCTTGATGCTGCTGTGTTAGAATCATTGAGCTTAATGGTCCTCAAACCCCACAACCCACTGAAGTTTCTCCAGACCCCCTAGACTCATGTATATCCCCTCTCTAGTTCCTGGAGGCATTGTGACTCTATTCTTGTGTCTGGGAGGCAGTGAGGCAGAGCTTTGGGCAGTGAGTGGAAGCAAGATCTTGTGCCACCAAATGAAGAAGGGGACTGGGAAGGAGGAGGAGGAGAAGACAACAACAATAACATTGGGTTTTGTCTTTGTCCTCTTTGAGAAAGGGTTTGTCTGCTAGAGATACAACTAAGCATAGACTAAAACCAAGTAGAGAAGGTGAATTCCTTCCAGGGATTGCTGACCTAAATGAGACAAGAAAAGAATGTTTAAATATGCAAGGAGAAGTGATGAGAAGAGAGGAAGAAAGGGAGTGAGCATGTGGAACTAGCAGACAATTGGTGGAAAGCTGTTCCCTAGGATGTGACTCTCCCTGGGACCCCGCCCCCCCAGTCTCCTGCCAAGTGAGAGGAAGGTGGAGGTGAAGGAGGGAGGGAAGAAGGCAAACACACAGAGCAGGAGGGAGGGAGGGAATGTGAACGCACAGGCTAACTCCACATGAGTTTCTTCTGTAAACTGGACAAGAGACCCAATTCTGTATTTAGCGTTTGACTAAACCCAGTAGGATCGGCCAGCTTCAATGAAGGAACCCAAAGACCAAAAAAAAAAAAAGACAGCTGTGAGAACTTGCAGAGATATTAAACTGAGATTTCTGAACCCTCTGGACCTGGGAGGTGGTTTCCTGCCAAGTTTAAGCTGATACTAGGGTCACTCTAGTTTCCATGGTCCCCAAAGGAAACCTACTCTCCCCCCAGGCTCCAAGAGACTCCCTGGGTTGGCAGCAGGTATGATAAACACAGTAAACCAAATTCTGTTAAAACTTGACCTCTAAACAACTAGTTTCCAACATTTCATGAAAAGTTTCCTTAGTAATATTACAAAGCCTTGTAAGTATAATTCCCCCTGGCCCTCACCATCACACATGCACACGCACACACACACACACACACTCATACAAAACCAAAACAACAACAGTATCAACACCTACAAATACCTTTATATCATACAAAATGATCCATGTGTATTCTGGAAGGATTACAATGACTTTGCAGGATTTTTTTTTTTTTTAAAGAAAGAGGGAAAACATAAACCCAATGTAGGATCATTGCACCATTGGCAATCTCTTGGTGATTATGATCTAATCTTTTCTTTTTAACTTTTCAATTGTTTTGAGAAGATGCTCCTCAGAGGCCAGGTGCTTAGGATCAGGATATGACTAACTGACACTCCAAATGATGTAGATGACAATAAGCAACAATAGTCATCAGAAGAAATAACTGTGATGATAGTAATAATCCTGGAGGTGCCATCAGAGCCCCACGTTGCCATGACGACTGCAAAACTGAAAGGGGGTGAAAGACGTAGGAAATCTTTTACACTGGAATGCTGCCTTCCTGGAACTCCTGAGAGTGAGCTTATGCATTGTATCCTAAAGATGATTCAAATAAATAGCAATCTTTCTGTGTTGCGATTATACACAACACAGTTAAAGACAAAATGGCCTGCCAAGGTCGGAAATGATATTCTGGGGCGATGGCGGGGGCATGTGCTTGCCTTTAGGTTCTGCCTCAGAGAAACAGCTGCACAACGTCTTTTCAGAGAGAATTCAGGCCAGCTGCACTGTGAGAAATATACACAACAAAATGAAAATGTTCCAGTGTTTCCATCTTCGCAGCTGTCCAGGGTAGTTCAAGTTTAATAGTGGCACACTTCGTTCTTTTAGGCACAATATAGAAATTTCTGAGTCCTGGGATTGAAATGTGAATGGATATAAAAAAAATCTCTCCAGTGATTTTGCAAGAACATAAAGGAAATGCTGGTGCCGGAAGAGGTCAGAAAATCCATCTGGATTGCTTTTAAGCTCAGCAGTTCTATCTTTGGGGTATTTTTTTGTTTAAAAACATTGATCACAATGTTATACAATTATATGTGAAATCGTTCTTTGTGTCAGTCCACACACTGGCAAACACTTGGGAAGAATTTTTGTCCCATTGCTTGGGATAACCAGCTGGTCAGAAAGCAGGCTGGGAGAGTGCCATGAGAAGAAAGCTCTGGAAAGGTGGAGCCATGAAAGGTGGTCCAGTACCAGCCAGCCATGGTGTCCTCCCCAACATGGTAGTTTCATCAAGCCTGGCTCGCCGTTAGCACCCAGAGCATCTGGGATGACCAGTGAGCTAGGAGGAAGGCTGATGCTTCATGTCAATAGGAGAATGATGCTCCATTCTCCTTCCAACATGTGGGGCAATAGCTACTAATGTTTTCTTCTCTTTCCTGAATAAGAGTATATAAGCTGATCCATTAATGATACAATCATTTAATTTAGAGAAGATTAATTTAATTAAAGGATCCACTTTGTCATATTTCTTTTCTTCGGAGAAGTTAAGAAGTCTGAAGTAGTATCTTGTGCTTACAGTTCTCTAACTGAAAGTGAGTGATAACCGAATAATTCTTCACACCGTCCTCCGACAACACCATCAATGTTCCCGAGTGAAACCCAGTTCGGGGAGTCAGATAAAACTGTATTTAAATCACATCTTCACTACTTACCAGCCGTGGGAACTTTATCTTTCTAAATCCCGTTTTTCTCCTTCATAGGACAAGCATAATGAAGTTACCAAAGCCACTGGAGGATTAAAGAAAAGGCATATTACGTGTCAGGTCCTGACCACCAAGCACTTCATTTTAGGTGACAAGGGGAAATCTGGTAACATATGCCACTGTCAGTCATTATAAGACATTTATTCACCTTAAAGGAAAGAAGAGCATGAGAAAACCATGCTATAGCTTTGTACTGAAAATTCCTTTCCAAACCAAGAGGAGTCGTTTCCACTGGAGCAAGAACACTTGGTCTGGAAGGTTTGCAGGTGATGGGAACAGGCTGTATCCCCATGTGTAGGAGAAGGGTCTTCTACCTTCCTACTATGAACCCTAGAAATCTCCAAAAAGACCCTACCACTTTAAGGCTTGTCCCAAAAGAAGTTTTAAAACCCTGAAAGGACATGACTCTGATTTGTTACTGCCTGGTTATCTGATCTCAACTACAAGGAATAACCATCACCCCCATTTGGAAGCATTCTTGTATCACAGACCTGGTTCCAGGTTGCTTCTGAAGTCTCAAACAGTGGCCACTTCCAAAGAGCCCCTTCCTGGTGCTGATTTAGAATTCTAGAAGCAGTTGAGAAAAAAGGCTTGGCCCTCACCATCTCCAGTGATTCGTATTTCCTCTCTTCCAGCCAAGTTGCAAGAAGAATCTCTAAAGTGGTATAAAACACATATTCAGTTATCAAAGTTTTCAGTCCTTGAGTCTCTTTGATTTCATTAAAAGCAATCATTCAAAAGGACTTCTTGTAAACCAGTACCCCAAACAGACTAACATGAAGCAGGAGCAAGTGATTTGAATTCTAAGAGGTTTTCCTCTTGAAATGGGCTTTGTAGTAAAGGTTGTGATGCTGAGAAAAGATAAAAGGGAGCAGAGTCACAGATGGAGTTCAGAATGACTTGAAAATCAAATATAATCACGAAGTGTTAGGAGTTTAGCCAGATGAGCACACAGTGAAATCTCAGTCCTCCGTTCTTTCATTAAGATTTCTATTTCATATACTCTGAAGGCTGATGTCAAGGGGTGGACAAGCACAGAGGGCCCCCTGGGGAAGGTTCAGAGGGCTCCTGGTCAAGGTTGGCCCTATCATTAGGCAGAACAGGCAGTAGCCCAGAGCTGCAAAATATTAGAAGCAATGAAAACACACAGTGACTGGAGATTCTGTGACTGACTGTAGGCTCGCAGGCACCAACATTTTTCAATCCACCTGGAGCAATAAAAGTCTTCATCTCCACCTTGCAATTCAATCAGGGGCATACAGTATTGATTCCCGACATTAAATTACACTGAGGGCTTTTTTACTATTGTTGTTGAATACAGATATTTCCCATTGTTTATAATGCCTATCACTTTGAAGAAAAAAAAAACTTGAAGGAGCTACATCATTTGAGACACTGTGCATTTGAGTGTTTTAATAAGCAGATCTCATTGATTTACACATTTCAATTGCCTGCACTGAATCCCTAAGACCAGACCAGATTTTAAAGGACTCTAAATGGTGCTTATTTAAAGACAAGAAGAATTTTTAAAGGGCTGCCTTTCTGAATGCTGATAGTGTGTGTGTGTGTGTGTGTGTGTGTGTTTGTGTGTGTGTGCGTGCGTGTGTGTGTTTTGACCTATAAGGACCTACATACTTTATGATAAATGATTCCAAAGCTCTCTCTTAACCAGCCTCAACACAGCTAGGAGGGATTAACCAGGGCTTTCATTTCCCTCCATAAAATATACTGCTTGGTGCTATAGAATGCTGAATTCACACAACTAAGAGGCCACTCACTAGAACAGCCACACAATAACGCCACATAGTACAGCCCCTGTACTGTGTGCCTAGAAACGAGCAGGCAGACCTCTTTCTAGATCCAGGCTTTCTAGATGCCAGTTTTATTCATTACCGTCATTAAGTCATTTAGCTAAATATTATTAAAAGCAATTAATATGAATAGAAAGAGCAAAAATAATCTGATGTCTCTATAAAAGCCACATTAAATGCATTGCAAAGAGGCTTCAATAAAAAATCGCTTTTTAAAAATGCTGTCATATTAAGAGAGCAAGATAAATGTACAAGCACAGAGGAGGAAAATGATCAGAAAAAAAAATCTAGAAGGATGCTGATCTCAGATTGCTTCCTACGTTTCTAGACTTCTCCCCTCACTTAAGAAACTGAAGCTAAACATTGTAAAGGATGCTGTGTGGATGCCACTTGGGGGTGAAAGCCAGTGAAAAACTTTAATCACAGGTTCCAACTCAAGGACAGGTCTTGATCTCCTTCACGAGGCTGATGAACTAGTGTATAATTATGAATTTCACATTTAAATAAAATCTATAATATTTGTATAAACTCTATTATTATTCCCTACCTTAACTGACCTTTTTTTCCCATTGGGAAGAGGTAGGGATGGGAGGGGGGGCATTAAGGGTTTTATTTTGATCCAAGAAGAAGAATTTCATTTTATTATATAAGAAGATAGCACATGGGGATTTTATCAAGGTGATTTCTTCTTTCTTTTGTTGTCAGGCCGATCCTCACTTTGAAAGACACAGAACGATTTTGATAATTCTTCCTTGTGATCTTCCCATCAGTTGACATTAGCATTCATTTCTAGGTCAGATGGCACACAGTTCTCTTCCCTGCTAAAAGTCACTCCCTCAAAAGACACAATAAAAATAAGATGGAATATGGTCTTTTAATCTTGGCGTCATAAAAGAAATGCTGAGAGATAGGATTCAAACTACTCCCAGATGACACATCACAACTTGAGGAGGGATGGGGTATATGGTCCATGTGAGGGAAGCTCCCTCTTGGAGAACCATCAAGGCATGTCACAGACAGGACCAGGAACACGGATTATCCCTCTGGTGCGACCTATTCCATTACATTCTGGAAGATAAAACATGGCAACATGTTTCACACTCTATCTTCATTAAGAGAAGCTGTTTCCATGTAGGAGTTCAGGGATTATTAGCGTGATGATTCCGAGGCTGTCTAGGCTGTTAAAATGAAAAATGCCCCCCACCACAAATGGGTCTCCATGTAGCTGGTCCTAATAGGTCACCTTTCATGATTAAGCAACAAAGCTAAATCTGGTTATTGTAGCCTAGGTGACTGGAGCAAGTTAACCATACACCATCTGATCAATTAACCTATAAAGGGAGAGGTCGATTTTTTTTTTGCTCTAACACATACATGCAATGATCTGGATATGGTTTGAGTGTGTCTTTCAAGGGTTCAGGTGTTAACAGCTTGGTCCTCAGTGTGGCAGTGTTGGAAAGTGGGAGATCTTTAAGAGCTGGAGTTTACTAGAAGGTCACTGGGATGCTGCCCTTGAAAAAAATGAATGCAGTTCTCATGGGATCCTGGTTACGTTTCATCAGAGAGTTGCTCTAAAACAGTGAGCTGAACTCTGACTCTCTCTCTCTGGTTAATTGCAGTTATATAGGAGGAATAAGTTCAAAGGGCCCATTGTATAACATGATAATTATAGTACTAACAATATATTTATTTTAATCATTTTTAAAATATTAATGTTTAAAGATGCATTATAATTATACACAATGCAGGATTCATGTGTCATAGTTGAAATTAAGAGCAAATTATAATTGTTCTCACCACAAAAAAATGATATGTGAGGTAACATAGATTAATAAACTTGATTTAGCCATTCCACAATGTATACATATTTCAACTCATGTTTTACATAATAAATATATTCATATATAATTTGTTGATTAAAAATAAATAAATGCTTATCTGGATGGGATGATGTATACAGTAATCCCAGCAACTCAGGAGGCTAAGGCAGGAGGATCACAAGTTCAAGGTCAGCTTCAGTAACTGAGCAATAACCTGTCTCAAAGTAAGAAATAAAAAGGACTGGAGATGCGGCTCAGTGGTAGAGCATCCCTGGGTTCAATTCCCAGTATGGAAGCAAATAAATAAATACCTAAAGAAAGAAAAACAGTATGTGTAGCAATATGTAATAGAGAAAAAAACTCTTCAATCTTTAATGAAAGTCCATTTGAAAACAGAGTTCGAGAACATATTCTTAGTAAGAACTTCTTGTTGTTTTACAATTTTCTGCAAATAAGGTAAAATCTATAGTATTCCTGAAACAGCATAAATAGAATAAGTAGGATTATGTTTCATATTTACCAATAGCCCTTTTTCTATAAACTAACCTCCATGGAGTTCCTACAATATAATCACCATTTCAGAATTACTTAATTTTTTCTACATGCAGCACAAATAAAATGCTTCATCAAAAAAAATTTTTTGAGGGCTTATCTAGCTACCTACTCTATTCCAGAATTCTGACATATGAAAATTTTTTGCAAAGTAGAAAGTGCTCTTCAAATATGAATAGCTGTTTCTCAGTCTGAGCAGCCATTCCCCAGTCTGCTGCTTCCTTACAGTGGTTATTGGCTACTCTTGAGAAAGAAAGAGAATCTAATAAGTTTCAGAGGTTATACAGAATCCTCAGCCACTTCTACCCTTTGTAAGAGAATCATATAATATTCTCATTGTACCCACACTAAAGGCAGCAGATCCTTCTCAGTGGCCTAACAGGACAGAATGCTGGTTAGGCAGCACCACCTAATGGCTGCTGGACAGAACCTGTGTCCTCTACCTTGAGAATATGGGCTGCTATATCACTCTCTCATAGGTGGATTTTAGATACAAGCAGAATAAGCATTCATACTACTATGTCTACCAAGGTCAAAAGAGACACATTACCCAGACCACCTCCTTAGATGCTGGTAGAAATGTGACTGGACAGGTCAGCCTCATTAGAATTAATGACAACAAATTAGCCTACCCAAAGCTAATAGATCTAGGGCACCACAACTGTACAATGACATCCTGTGCTCTGTGGAAGACAACTCTTTTAATTCTTGCTACAGTCAAGGAAAAAGAAAATAAAAACTTACCATAAACCTTGCTATAACTTAGCATCTGTCTGAAAAAAAACTTAAGGGGTAATTCAGGCTAAGGTTCACTTTCTAAAGACTAACTTCAAAAATGTAATAATAAATGATTGAGATGAAGGTGGGGTCCCTTTTCATTTTTAGATATAGGTCTAGAAAAAACAGGTTTTCAACGTTGTCACCCTAACCATGAGTCATCACTTAGAAACAGTAACATCCCTGTGCACAAAAAAGACGAAACAAAGGGTGTTTTATATTAGGTTAGTCCATAAACATTTGTGATGTCATTATTTCCATGTTATTTTTCTGGGGAAAAAAAAAAAGAATGACTAAATCAGATAAACACCTAATCTTCCTCCTCTCTCAGGCTCTCTCACTGCTGCTGAATCTGGCCTTTGTCTTCAAGGCTTTCAATTCCTTGACCTTTATTTCCTCGCTGAATCCCTTAATACTTTTGCCCATTTTCTCAGTCACACTTTCATCAGGATCCTAATTTTTTGGAATCTATTACCCACCTTCACACTCTCCTTTCCAATTTTTAATCTCACGTTATTCCAGTCCGCCATTTTGCTTTTGATCACCATCTTGAACACCAAGCCTTACCAGGTGACTGAGTGGGAGTGTGTTGTGGGGGCAGAGGGCAGCAAATTGAATACACTGGATCTGCAACCTGTCCATGCTATCTCATTTCACCTTAACTCTGTCCACTGGGCAATCCTGGTCATTGTCTCTACTGGCTTCTATCAAGCTTCCCTTTTGGGCTCTTCCGGTTCTTTCTCCCTTCTCAAGTCCTCACCACCACAGCCAAATGACTTCAATCTGAACTCTCTCATTATCCTCCCTTAAATTCCAACTTCCCCTGCTTCTCATTCTTTTCCCCTTTAAGCCACTTTCAATCAGAAATGTCCTTCACAGATAGCCCTGTCCCTCTTCAGGTACTTAATCTAAGGATCATTTCCTCTCCTCGAATCTTTCATATCTATCTCTCTCTCTCTCTCTCTCTCTCTCTCTCTCTCTCTCTCTCTCTGGCATCTTACTTCTTTGGTTAAAAATACAGCTCTTCCTTTGAACCTCTATTTTCATCAAGACAAAGTTTCATCTGCTGTTTTTTCTTTGCCAAACTTCCAGAAAGAATAGCTGGAACTCACTGCCACCATGTCCTTTGATCTCTTTAACCCTCTAGTCACTGACTATTGGGTTTTTCCATCACTAATCAATCCTCCCAGTTACCAAATCCAGAGGCTTATCTTTGGGTCTCTCGTTCTTCTATCTCTTCTCAGTATCCAGTCCTGGCACCATCTTCTTCATGAAACCCCTTCCTGTGCTGGCTTTCAGGAACACATGTTCACCTTACTTTTGTCCCTGAGCCCAAATCGTTCCTCCCAGTCCCCACCCCTCTGCCTTGGTCATACCTCCAAGGTAACTGGACTCTTATGTGCCCAACATGGGGAAAACATAAGAGAACAAGGCAAACAAAAATCCTTACTGGGCAGAGACAGAATATAACATAGTAATCAGGAAAATTATTTTGTGCATTATAAGGTAAAGCAGATATGATCATTGTTTCTCTTAAAGATGAGGAAATGGAGCCTAGCATGAATAAGGAATTTGCACATGTTGGGATTCCTCCAATCCAGCCTTCTGACTGGAGTCCACACTCCTACCCACTGTGCTGCACAATATCACCAACATCACCAATGCCCAAACAAACACCTCTTCCCTCAGGTAGAACAGGTGTCTGTCCAGTAGACCTGACTCTTCCCCTGAGTTTTGCCTTTCCTTAGTGCTTACTGGCTCTTCAGGACCCTGACACCACCATGTTTAGCCCCAGTAGCAGGTTCTCTTCATTAAAATCCCAGCCCAAGAAAGAAAAGAACTCATCTAGAGTTGATTTTTGTTTTCCTTCACTCACCTAACAAAGACAGAAAGGGAATTTCAAAAATGTCAACATCTAAGGAAGATTTTAACTTCAAAGTACAAATAAAGCATATAAATTATACAAAAAAATAGGTATATGTGCAGCCAACCATATGGAGTACAGGTTTCTGATATAGGCATAAATACCTAAGTGACTTGCCCATTCCATCCTCCCCTGCTTTTGGAAAACGTCTATAGATAAGATCACCAAGGGTGTACAGTGTCATCTTCCAGGCTGAGGGGCACAGTAGAAGGCTAGGTGGATGCCCATTGTACCCCCATGACCTAATCCTTACAGATACAAGTTATTAGCTCCTCCTTTCAATAGGGCACCTATCACATCTCCATCCCTTCCCCCCATTCCCATTAAACTATGGTCTTATGAAAGTCTACAATTAAAAGTTCTCGACACAATGACAACTAAACTAGATGGGAATCCCTAAAAGTTAGTTTAGTTCAGTTAAACAATTATTGAGTCCCTACTGTATGCTGGACCCTGTACCTGGCACTGAGTGGACAATCAATATTGGCTGATGGAGTAAACAAGTAACTAAGTAAATCCTCTGCTGTGTTCTGTGGCCATGCATCCCAGTCCTCAAGGGTCAAGTTCAGCTCCCTCGCTGAACCAGTGTACACACAAAATGTAATGTATTTACAAATGAGCTCTTGGCCAGCCCACTAGTGCTGGTTCAGGAAGCCAAGACAAGAGGATCACGGTGTAAGGTCAGTCTGGGCAGCTTAGCCAGACCCTGCCTCAAAATAAAAATAAAAAGACTAGGGATGCAGCTCAGTGGTAGAGCACCCCTGGGTTCAATCCACAGCACTCACTTCCTTACCTCCTTGGATTCCTACTCTCATTTTACCTGAGTCATTTGCAGCTCCCTTCCCAGGGGCTCCCTCACCTACCAAGTCCATGGCCTCCTCTCCCTTCCCACCACTATTGTCCTAGGTCAGGATGGTGTCACCTCCCATCAGAACAGGTACAGAAACTTCCTTGGCCAGACATTCCAGCTCCAGGCTATTCTGCCCCCTACCTTTACCCATGCCGCTGACTCTCCACCTTGCACCCCAAATTATCTTTTTTATTTCTGAGATCATTATCACATCGACTCCCTTTTTCAAAAATGTTGATAAGCATCCCACCTTCCTCAACTCTGAGGCCATAGCCATCCACGATGAAGTCCCAGCTTCCATCTGGAATCTTACCCAAACCACACTCCTTTATCCTACCTGGCCTCCGTACCCACTCACCCCAGGCTCAGCAGGTTATTCTCTGCTCTGGAGCAGGACCTCCACTCTGCAGCCGCTGCATAAGCTGAGGTCATTCTGTCCTCCTCAAATGCCCTTCTTTTGATCTCTGCCTGGTACTGGTCTACACCTCCTCCAGGGCCTCATTCAAGTCCCTTCTTCCCCTAGGTATCCCTCCTACTTGGAAATATCCTTTACTTCCTTTGTTTCTCTTAATGCAATCCATTCGCACTTTTACTATAGAATATTTCACAGTGTTTCTGATGTCAGAATCATTCCAATCTGTCTCCCCTGTGGGATTTCGAGCCCCAGGAAATCTTTGACTCAATCGAACTCATCCATGTAATCCCCATGGTACTCAGCCCAGTCATAGCTGAATTGGTTTGGTAATTAAATATTTTGTCTATAACTAAAATGAACATAGAATGCTGCTAATGAGGAATGACTGAGGTTTAGAGATGATTTTAAAAGACTTTAAAAGATCTTGAAAGTAAAGAGAAAGGAACAATTTGTTTTGCATGAACAGAAGTGAGTACCCTAATCACAGACTGTCTCATACACAGTCTTCCAAGAAAACCCCTACACTTTTTCTACAAAGTTGTATTCACAGGGGACACTGGTGAGAGTTTCACTAACTCAAGTTTAATTCATCATCACAACAATAAATACAGTTCCAGGTATATGCCCTGTAGACAGTAGGTCAATAACATCAACACTCACATGAAGGATGACTCCAGCATAAGACAAACTAGGCTGGAAAAAAATATATGAAAAAAAAACAACTTTTTTTTAATTGGTTGTTCAAAACATTACAAAGCTCTTGACATATAATATTTCATACATTAGATTCAAGTGGGTTATGAACTCCCATTTTTACCCCAAATACAGATTGCAGAATCACATCGGTTACACATCCACATTTTTACATAATGCCCTATTAGTGACTGTTGTATTCTGCTACCTTTCCTATCCTCTACTATCCCCCCTCCCCTCCCCTCCCATCTTCTCTCTCTACCCCATCTACTGTAATTCATTTCTCTCCTTGTTTATTTTCCCATTCCCCTCACAACCTCTTATATGTAATTTTGTATAACAATGAGGGTCTCCCTCCATTTCCATGCAATTTCCCTCTTCTCTCCCTTTCCCTCCCACCTCATGTAAAAAAAAAAAAAAAACTTGTAATTTGCCCAATGCCAGTTTCTGAACCATCCCAGAATATGGTCTCCTAAAGATCGGTAAACATTGGAAGAAAAAGAATTGGAGTTTCAAGGGTATTGCCCATCTGATGATCACCAATCATTGCATTCCATGTTCCGCAACCTGATATTTCCTTCCTGGACACTGATGAGCAGCTCCCTGAATGTCCTCTTGACTTCATAAAGCAATTCTCCCATCATTGGTCACACACTCGTGATTGGCCTGCCCCTTTGTTGGATAACTCCGTAAGGTGTGGTATCCTCCTCTGATCTGAGTCTAACTCTATTAATCTTGTCTCTAATGGGAATAGAGGAACTAATGGCCCAAATACCTAAATCTCCTACAACTTAGCATTCAGTGATGAGAAGCGACGCAAAAGATGAACCTGAAGAGAAGGTTGCCAAGAACAGCGTGTACCCTCCTGGCATCTTCTCTCTATGTTAACCCTTACCTAGCACACCAAGGGTAGTCACAGCCACACGACATGGGAATTTCCGAAAAGGCTGAGCCATCTCTCTACAAAAGAAACATGAAAAAATGAACCATAATTCCTACTTGCTGTTACCAAGCATGAAATCCACCTTGTTCCTTGAGCTTGGAGTCAGTCACCAGTTAGCTTGAACAAACTTAACCTCAATATAGCATCCTCATGAAAACTCCTAATACCAACATCTGGTCCCCTTTATCCCATTTTCTCCTAATGTCCATCTCTAGTCTTGCCCCACACTATTGTCTAAATGTTTGTATGTCTCCAAAATTCGTGTTGACATCTAATTCCCATCATGTTGTTATTAAGAGGTGGGGCCTGTAGGTGACTAGATCATGAGGGTGAAGCCCTCATGAACTGGATTAGTGCCCTGATAAAGGAGGTTCTTGGGAGTCTCTGTGTCCCCTCCATCATGTGAAGATGTAGCAAGACATGGCCATTTTTTTAAGGAAAGAGCTAGCCCTCATCAAACATTGAATCTGCAAGCACTTTGATCTTGGGCTTCCCAGCCTCCAGAACTAATAAGAAACAAATTCTTATTGTTTATAAACTACCTAGTCTAAGGTAATTTTGTCATAGTAGCTCAAGCAGACTGAGTCACCCCATATAAATAATTTTACTGTGTAAATACTGGTGCTAATGTTAAAATAGTCTATGGAAGAGAATAGCAAACTTTTCTTTAATCTGAATCTGGCTATGCAAAATTTTGATTAACTTCTTGCATGTGTACACACACAAAAAAAAAGTGGGTAGGGGAGAAAGAAAAGTTAAAGGACAATGAAAAATAATAGATGTTAGAGTTTTTAGAAAATAAATTTCTAGGAGATGTCCTATGATCAATTTCCCATAACTTCTCCGTGTAAAATATTGTACAATGAGAATTTATAGTCTGACTGATAACCCTCGGGCACTGTAAAATTCTTCATCATCAAAAATGCAATTATGCTCACTATACTGTAATTACTAAGGAAAGAAAAGTGCACTCATACATTTTACAAAGATTTTCTAAAGAGAGGAAATGATAGGGGGGATTTCTAATTAACTTTCAATTAATCAGAAATTCAAGTATAACCAGAAAACTCCATTTCTTAAACATTCCATGAGCACTTGCTATGTGCCAAGCAATGAATTACTTTGGTGAAGAGCAAGAAAGCTCATTTCCTAATTGATAGATGGAACACCTTTCTGGAAATCCAATTTAACAAATTACTCCGCTCTGGATTTGCATATCAAAGGAAGTCATATGTAAGTACACAAAGCTCTGAAAGATTTAGATATTTTAGACATCCAAATCCAAAAGGGACAGTAATATTAGTTTTCAAATTTTTATCTTTATGAAACCATGAAGTGTTTCTCCCTTCCACAGGAATGTTCTAACAGTAATGCCGAGTTTCAGAAGTAGGGACATATCCTTTATGTTAGTAGTTAACAAAAAAAAAAAAATCAACTCAGACTGAATTATTAAATACTTGTTAGTTGTAACTAAAAAGACTGGAGGAAGCAGTGGAAACATAGGATCCAGCATCCGGAAAGATACTGCCAGCAGTAGAGTTTTCTGTCTGTCTCTGGTGCTGAATTTGTCCTAGAATTATTACATTCTAGAACTCACATCCTTGTGCCTCCTCACCCAGAGGAAGGGGGTGGGGGTCTCTTCCCTCAGCATTGAGAAGTACTGAATTTTAATTCCCCAGAAACCTTAGCACATATCTCCTCAGTCTCTTTGATCCTGATTGGTTTAGAGATCCACCACGGAACCAGTTCCAGGGCCAGGGGAGATGGATGGGGAGTTCGATGGCATAGGCCACTTTGGAACCAGCAGTAGGTCTACCCCATCCCACACTGGCTGAAAATAAGGGAAAGTGGTTTTCCCAAAGGAAATCCAGGGTTCTTACAAGAAGAAGAACGGGATACTGGGGCGAAAACATAAATAAGTAAGTGTCTATCTAAACCCATAAATGCAACGCAAATTCTGAGGGGTTTGCCCTTATTTCTAGTCTTGGCGCCAGATTAATAGTAATTTTTCTATCAGGAGTTTTCTAGCATGTTTATTTCAACAAATTTTCGTGAATGAGCTGTGGGAGGGTAGAGATAGCAACATAAGGCTGCCCACATTCCTCTAAAATTCTGGTGTACTGGGACAAAATGTCAGAGGTCTGGGTAGGAAATCTCCAGTGGCCCTTTGCGGGGGGGGGGGGGGGGGGCAGTCAGAATTAGTCCTCTGTCCCTGGGATTCTAGAAATTGCCAGGAGGAGAGCAGGCAATTCAGGGACTTGGGCTCTAAGATTTTGCTGGGTGGAGAACGTGGAGCCAGAGACGATTATCTCTACCTTTAACATTGTTAACTATACTTTGCAATTTGTCCCTCTAGCCAGTATGACCTGGACAAGTCAAGGTTCCACATTACAGGACATGATTAAAGGAAACGTATTACGTTAGCAGATGAGGAGAAGCCTAGTAATTACCATGATTTCATCTTTTAACTAATCTTTTCTACTTTTTTTTGCCCAAACGTTGGAAAGCAGGGATGGAATTCTAGAACAGGATTTGTCACAAAACCCTCTATCCCATTAGAGGAATTCTCTTGACCCACTGAGAATGTAGCCAATACAAAAAAATAGAGACCTCAAGCCAAATGGAGTGCAGCTTTTGATGGTAACACTGTAGCTGCTGAAGAAAATCCTGCTGCTGAAAGGAAATGCTAAAACAGCAGGAAGCAGCCAGCTCAGAACCCCTCAGGGAGAGCAAACCGGATCTGAATGAGCTCTGGGTGCAGCTAAAGACCAAATGTTAAAAGACAAAGAGTGTCAGAGGCTCCTAGGCAGGCCAGCTGCTGATTTCTGCACCCACTGTCTGCTGCAATCCTAAATGTTTAAAAGAAGGGTCAAGGAAAGGGACCCGGAATTTCTGCCTCTGTAGAGCAGTTTATTTCCATCCAACCTACATGTTAGCTGGCTGCAGCATGCCACCTAATGGTGACACCAGTTGTTCTGGTTTAAGAAGATGGCACTTTAAAAAAAAAAAAAAGAAAGAAAAAAAATCTAAGTTTCTCTGATCTAAGTGAAACGATAAGAGTCTAAATTGCTTTAACAGTTACAAACAGTAGCCTTGCTTAAATTTTTTATGGCTCTAATGAGGATCTTGAGTATGCTTTTAAATATTAACATTCAGATTAACTACCAACTAGATGTAGGGACAACTAAAAAAAAAAATTGGATAAGCTTAATAAATGTAAAAACCAAAAAAAGACTCAAATTAATTAACTACTTTAAGTCCAAGAATTTCAGGCTAGAATTCCTGACAACTTTATTTCTCCCATCAATGTTTTATTTTAACTGTTAAGTGACAGTCCCGCACAGCATTTTAAAACCAAACCTGTTAAAGTTAACAACCCGACCCTAAGAAGCACATTTTCTGCATCATTGTTTTCTCTGGCCACTTATTCCTTCTCTCCATGTTATACACACGACTTACCAAGATGTGTTCTCTGGGGGGCTGTGCCCTTGAGCACACCCCATTGCAGAGGAATTTACATCACATTTATAATCAGGGTAAAATTACCTGAAGAAACAAAAGGCTAAGAATCCCATACTGAGGAAGGGAAAGGCATAGAAGAGAGGTCTGCCGGAATCACAGGCAAATGCTGTGTTGATGAGTCAGAAAACCGGTGTGATACACCAGTGCTCTGTACTTCTGCATCTCCACCCTTTGTCAGGTGTTGGAAGCAGATAATCCATCCATCCTCCCTTCTTCCCTCCCTCCCTCCTTCCTTCCTTCTTCTTTCCTTTCCCCTTTCATTTTATTTGCTCTTTTTGATACTGAGAATTGAACACAGGGCTTCACAAGTGCTAAGCACCCACTCTGCCACCAGGCTACATCCCCATTGAAAGTAAATAATGTCTGCACGAGCTGCCCTGGTTTGATTTTTGTTGTTTGTTTTGTTTTTGTATTTGTTTTACATTAGGGATGGATGTGTGTGTGTGTGTGTGTGTGTATGTGTGTTAAATATTTAGATTTGGGTGGATGTGTCATTTTGTTTAACTGTAGTAATCATGTCTGTGTATACCAAAACATCATATTGTACGTCCTTGTTGTATACAATAAAAAATAATTTTTAAAAAAAAATTTTACCTAATTTTGGGAGATGAGGAATGAACAAGAGGGTATAGGAATCAGTTTTAAAGCAAGGAGATCATCATTGCAAAACTGAAAAAGAAAAAGACATAATGGGTTTTTCCCCCCTCTCATTATATGATGTTCTGTACAATTGCTCTAAAAGCAACTGTAAGTGGCATTAAGTTTGGTGCCTCAGTGTGGTGAACTGATGAGCTCAACTAAGAATCAAGCAATTTAACCATAAGTTGCCTTTTTATCCTTGCTGTTTCAGCTTTGTCTTGTCACAGTGGTGAAGGCTAAAGGCTCAGATCATATTTTAAATTCCAAATGTACTGTAAACTAAGCAAATCACCCAACATATATAAGATCACACACCAGCACCATTGAAAAGTCTTTATGCAGCATCCTTAGAGGCAAAAGAAATGATATTGGTCGAAAATAAAGATTGGTGTTTTCAATAAATCAGGCAAGTAGGGAGAGGGCAAAGGATGCTGGGGAATGGCTTGTGTCTACAACTGTGAGCAGACGCAGGCAATTTTGTTACCCACCTTCCAGACTTTCAGGGTCTACACTGAACTGTAGAGGCTGAGGCAAGGATGTTTCTAAGAACAGCCAGCATGGGTGTGAGGGAGATTTGGCCATGACATCTGTCACCACCCCATTGATGGCCAGGGTTGATTGGGCTGATCTGGCTGGCTAGGCAGGTGTCCTCTTCAACCCTCACTGCTCCACGTCACTGCTGCATGCTCCTGGAAGAGGATGACCTTCCTCATAGAGGAGGATGGTTCATAGAGTACAGGAGTAGCTATGTTCCGCTGCTAGAACCTCTAAAGTTCTCAAGAATGGCCAGCACCTCGCAGTGTGCGCTTCTCCAAGTCAGACCTTATTTTCTCGCCCATCTACAGAGGAAAAGTAGGCTTTTGGAGCTCAATGTGTTTTCCATAAACTCAAGAAAACTTTGGCTATGGCTCTGGGAACTGCTTCAGAGTTTGTTCTTGGAGTCTAACTTGGAATTATTTCCCTCTTCATCCCTTAGTATCTATCAGCTTAGACTTCAGAACTTTTTGGTCCTTGGCAAACTCATTTCTATATTACAATTTTAGTTGATTTTTTTTTTTTAAAAAAAAAAAAGGCTGCTTGTGATGGAGAACAGTTCATGGTGACTCCCAGGAGATGTCTAATGGAATATGTAAAACCGATATCTAAGGAGGTTGAAATGTTGGGGATCCACATAACTGCCTCAGTGACCCCCCAGGATATTCAAGGGGGAGAACCCACATCTTCCTAACGC
This sequence comes from Marmota flaviventris, assembly GCF_047511675.1. NCBI lineage: Eukaryota > Metazoa > Chordata > Mammalia > Rodentia > Sciuridae > Marmota > Marmota flaviventris. The sequence continues at coordinate 44,241,167 of NC_092513.1, forward strand.
TGTTAGGAAGACTATGATGTGCTACTGATGCTTGACCTGCTCTTACCCCAAGAGATTCTGATTCCACTTGTCAAACATGGGACCCAGATATCATTTTAAAAATGTCCCCAAATACATGTTATGTGCAGTTAGGGTTGGGCTCCTAATTTTAAATGATTTAGTCTAATTTACATACTCTGTTGGCATTCATTAAGCTTATTGTGGAGCTTCAATAAGGTTATTAGTGGTGGACTCCAAAGGGACCTGAGAAACTTTCTCAAGAGACCCTGAGTGGTCACAGTTCTCCCAAGGCTTACACTAGCGACCTGATTGCACTAACCCACCTCCCCAATGGTTTTGTGAAATTTGTTCTATTTTCTATTAAGACAAAGCACTAAGAAGGGCAGTATTTTGGAATTGTGTGAGACATCGCTGTTTTTCCCTCTCATCTTGGAAGCAAAGGAAAAGCTAGCAGGTGACAACCCTCCCACAAAGTGTCTTTAGGATGAAAACAATATCTTCTACTGATATAAGAAATACCTTATTGTATTAAAAATCATAATAATGCCAAGTCTCTGAACCTCTTAATCATAAAAAATTGGTCACATACCTAAAAAGACCAGCCTTTTCATGCTACTCAATTTCTATTTAATTATTTATTTATTTTAGGAATGTCTTGAGAAGCAGAAGCCAGTTCACAATGGTCTTGAGGCATCTTGTTTATGTTCTTGAGACAAACCAGTCAGATAAGTTTTGGATCCTTAGGCTGAACTTCAACAACATTGCTCTGAGTCTTTTCTTCTTCTATAAGATGAGAAAAGTAAGATTGGCTACTGAGCAAACTGATTTCATGGGTGTAAGAGGGTGTGTCAACTATGAAGTTCCTTACAGATAAAATGGTTAGTCTGGGACAGTAACAAAAGACACCACCAATACCAGCAGATGCCACTGACTTATCAGAGGTTATGTTATTCAGTTTTCTAGTACTGTGACAAAATACCTGAGATAATCAACTTTAAGGAGGAAAGGTTGACTTTGGCTCAGAGATTTCAGACCATTGTCGCTTGGATCTGTTGCCATGGAGCCTGTGTAGGGGACCCACATAACTGCCTCAGTGACTCCCATGGATATTCCAGGGGGAGAACCCACATCTTCCTAACATTATAAAAGACTGTGATGTGCTACTAATGCTTGACTTGCTTGATTGACAGCACAGTCTATCATGGAGAAGAGCACATGGCAAAGAAGGTCTGTTCTCAAAATAGCTGAGAGAGAGACAGAGAAAGAGAAGGAAGGACCTGGATCTCAATATCCTCCTCAAGGACACACCCCAATGACCTAACTTCCTTCCACTAGGCCTCACCTTTTAAAGGTTTCTAACACTATAGGCTGCCAAGCAAGTCTTTAACACAGGGACATAGGGGGACATTGCATATCCAAACTGCACCAGAGGCTAACAAAGTACTCTTCCAGCTCTCTCACAAAAGTTTTCCAAACTACTATTCCCCACCACATAAAGTAGTCTATACAATAAGTACTAGACACAAAGTTCACTCCAAATACTCAGAAAAACATTTAATAAATCTTCCAAATAATTTTTTAAAATTGAATACATAGACACAAAGGGTGGTTACCAGGAGCAGGGGAGATGGGGGAAGGTATAAAGGGTACAATATTGTGACTATGTAGGATGAATAAATCCAGAGCTCTATCTAAGGTACAGCATGAGAACTAGACTTAATAATATTGTATGATACACTTTCAAATTGCCAAGAAAGTAGATCTTAGGTACTCTTACTAGAAAAGAAAGGGAGAAAGAGAGAAGGAAGGAAGAAACTATGTGAGATGACAGGTATGTTAATTTGTTTGCTTATAATGATCACTTCAGTCGGCGTGTGTGTGTGTATGTGTGTGTGCATGCACATTGTACACTTTAGATTTGTACAACAAAAAAATAAATAAACTGTTAAAAAAGAACTAATCTATGTGTGGCAAAATACAAATGCACCAAGTTGAGGGACAAATGAAAATAAATATATAAAATTTTCAGGTAATACAGAATAACTCCCTGTATAGAAACCTAGCAGCAATGATCAGAGAGTGTAAAAATCTTTTTATATTTAGTTTATTGATCAGAAACTTATTGAACCACTATTATGGGACAAATAGTCTTCATACCACAGTGTTGGTTATAAAATTATGATACCAAAAATATGAAAATGATCAAGATGTCAAACATTATATAAATAATTCAGTAAATTTATGACATATCTTAATTATAGAAATTTAGGCAGTAACTACAAATGATGCTTTGAAGAATATCAATAATATTTATAAATGCTGATAAGATGACATAAGTTAAAAAACCAACACACTAAATGAAATATACATAAACAATCTCAGTTTTGTTTACATACATATGGGTGAAATACAGATGCTCTTGACTTACTATGGGATCACCTCCTGATAATTGAAAAGCCAAGTAGAAAATTCATTTCATACGCCTAACCTCCAAACCCCAAACCTTTGCAATACAATCCAATGTACAGTATCAGTCGTTTCCCTTCCTGGTCTCAGGGCTGACTTGGAGCTGTGGCCTGCTACCCACTGCCCATTATCACAAGAAAGGACCATACCGCATATCAATAGCCCAAGACAAAATTCAAGAACTGAGGTACAGCTTCTACTGAACGCATTTCATTTTGCTCCATTGTAAAGTTGAAAAATCTGAAGTTAAACTATCATAAATCAGAGGCCAGGTCTCTCTCTCTGTGAGTATATACTAAAATATTTTTAACTTCTTTACTCTTGGTAGAAGGATTATTTTTAATTCCTTCTCATATTTTCTGCATGTTCCAATTTTCCTATTTTAATCCCCAAGCAAACAATTGCTTATTTTTTTCCAAAATAAAAAAAAGCATAATGTTTAACAATAAACAGAAATTACTGCCTTTGTTAAGCATATGGTAAAGGTTCCCTAATGCTCTCATTTGGCATATTCCCACATTATACCATTTCCAAAATGTATCCACTTAGAATAAGTTTGTAAAGATTCTCTTGTATTTAAGTGGCATCTTTATAAAATTACCTGCTTCTTTCTGTGTATTTAAGCTCTTAGAACCACCTTTTAAATTGTAGTACAATCATTCCAACTGAGGCCTTCTGGTTGCTATGACAATTTATTTCTTATCTCTGCTACCCTGTGATCCCATCATTTTAGCATTTGGCAGCATCTTACTTGAGTTGTTTGTGTAGTGATGCGGGGAATCTTTGAACAGTATTGCTTTTATATAATATTCTTTAGTAAAGAACTAGTCCTTTGCAATGTGCCATTTGAAGAAAGTTCAGAGCAGGGAGGATAAATAATTCATAAGAAATAACAAGAGAACCATCATGCCCAGGTAGTTCTGAGTCTAGATTTGTATGCCGAAGCTGAGTTATAAATAGAATTTGTGCAGCAGGGTTGTTGTGTATTCTAGTTAAGAAAGCAAGCCTAGGTTTGTCTTTTGAATTATATAGAAAAACAATGCTAGCCTCCCATCATTCATGTACACATTCATTCATAAAATATTTAAGGGGACCCATTTGGCACAAGACCTGTGATATTTGTGGAACAGAGGATACAGAGAAGGGCCAGATAGTCCCCTCCCAGAAGAAGCCGACTTTTGCTGCAAGGTGGGAGTAGCAAAGTGTTGCCAGAGACTACATTTTCTAGCCACCTTGTGAATCCAGAGGCATTCATAATGGAATGAGAATAGATGGGATGTGAGTCACTTTCAGGGAAGCATTTTGGAGAAGATGGTTCACCTTCACACTTTTGATCCACAATAAACCAGAAGCTGAAGGATCCAGACCAGAGGAGATGGAAGAACCTCACACAATGAAAGGATCCATGGAAGGTCCCATGATGTGGTAGTCCTAAAGTAGGCCCACAAATCATTTTATATTCTTCACCTTGAAGGTGGAGCATAATGCACATGCCCCTGAGTGTGAGCTGAACACAGTTACCACTTTTCACATGTAGACTACAGAGAGAATGGCTGAGCATGACTCCTGGGGGTAGATTGTGAAGAACAAGTGCCATCCAGCTCTCCAGATCTCCCCTCTAAGGAGATGTCAGCTGCTAGGCCGTGACAATGCTCAGTGGAGAAGCCCGCATGGTGGGAGACTGTGAGTGTCCCCTTGGGGGTAGATCCACTGCCCCAGTCAAGCTTGCAGGTAACACATCCCCAGTTGACCGCTTGATTCCAGCCTCATGAAAAACCCCAGAGTCAGACCAGCAGCAAAATGTCTCCCAAATCCCTGGGAGGATTGTGAAATACTAAATGTTAGTTTGTTTAAGCCAGTTAGTTTGGGAATTACACAGTCATAGATAACTCATAAAATAGGGAGAAAAAATTCAAACAAATAAACTAATGAACTTTTTAGATTAACCTCTGGAGAAAAAACTCCCACTAAGCAGCAACGCCATTCTGAATTAGTATGTGGAATTACTACAAGCTAGGAGTTTGTTAGAAAAGCTAGCATAACCTTGACTAATATGAGGAGGTTACATATGTTCAAGTTCAACCTCCCATGTACCACACAGTTCAGCACTTTTAGGTGCTCAATAAATATTTATTAAAAGATCCTAACTGTACCAAGACACTCAAAGGATAGAGACTTTGTCTTCATTGGTGAGAACAGAAGTTCTCATGGATCAGGTAGCATCTGAACAGTACCAGGAACTGGAAGAACTCTGAGAGACATAATTAGCAAGAGGGTATTCTAGCCAGATATTACATCAGAAGAAAAACTAAGAGATTTAAGGGAATTTTTTTCCTCTCTTTCTGAAAGAAAAAAAATATTAGTGCTAATGGCTTATTCAATTGATTGCAATATAAAGTGATAGGGGGTTGAGGGAATTGAAATCAGAAGTAAAATCAGGGACCAAACAGAATTTGGAATTGGATATTAATGTTAGGGTCAGTAATAAAAGTGGCATTGAGTAGAGCTACCCCTGGCCTTCATGGGTAAGTTTATTAGAATGGAAAGAGACTAAAAATATGAAGACCATTGGTAGACTGTTGAAGTAAGTTGCGACAGGCCACAGGGCCTCTTCTCCTGACATAGAAAGAAGGGACAGGTGTAGGAAACACAGGAACATCTTAGCCCCTGTCTTGTGGTCCCCCAGTGGTAATGGATGGTGCTGTCTTGGGCAGGTCACGCTCTTTCTGTTTGTGAGTAAATTCTGTGATTATGGAATAAAGTTAAATCAGAGGATAATGAGGCCAAGGTAACGGCCTCATTAGCATCATGTTCTGATCAACTGACTGCCTAGTCTTTTAGAAAGACCACACCTGTATCTTGGGCTAGTCTGATAAAAGGAAGACAGATATGAATTGCCCAGTCTTACTCATTGCTGAACCCCAGAAGCATCAGCTGTTCTTCTGAAGCAGAGCAATGGACCTCAGGGAGTGGGAACCCAATTGGCAGAATATATCATATTGTCCCTTGAAATTCAACCTTATATCTGGCCCAGCTAACAGAGGTGGTCTATACTCAAGTAAGTGCCATAAGAAAATGGAAGAGCAACAGGCGAGATGGAGAGAGTCATCTCAGGGTTAAAGGAATCCTAACATCTCTTCCAAGACCCTTCCTTTAACATCTCGTCCACCTCTGCCTTTCTTTCTAGGGCCTTCTCTCACCTGTGTTGACCTCTGCGTACTCCTTTACCGACACTTGCGGTCATTTCCTATTCTGAAACTCTTCCCGCAGCTTTGGTCTTCTTAGAAGTCGGATTCATTTCATCGGTTTCCTTTCCTCTCTGTTTCTGCTGTAAAGAATTACTAACCGTGCCTCTTTGATCTCTTTTGGGGGCAGAAGCCACCCCAACCCACACTTACAGATCATCTGCGGCACTCAGAAGAAGATGAGAAAGTTGCTGGTACATTTCAGCTTGCTTCATTAAAAACAACTCTAGGCACTACAAAGTGTGTGTTATTAATATGCATATGTGATATCTTTGAGGCAGAGCTGCCTTTAAGGTGTATTTGCAGCAGGACAACATTTTCCCACGTGAGGCGGGGAACAACAGTGAATCATATGTGTGGGAGGGGAAAGCCTGTGGGCTATGTACAATACTTATTCCCTTTGTGTCTCGCTTCCCTCTCCCCCTCACCCCCTCCCACCCACTTTATTAATGGTTTCTGCAATTACTGGTAACAGTGCATTGCCAGCAAAGAAATATCAGGGACTGTCTGACAGATTGTCAGCAGGAGGGGCAAGAGAGGTTACGTGTGCAGAGAAACGAGGGCATTGCTGCTACAAAATGGAGTTTCTGAAGTCAGGGTAGTCTGGGATAGGTGGAGGTCAGAAATCCAATTGGATATAGGATTCTGTGTGTTATAGCACCTGACATTTTATAAATATAAAGGGAGGTCTCAGGACAGGAAAGGTCACCCTGAGAGCACATCCCACGTCAGCTAAGATGATGCTTTTCAAAGGATTTCATGAAGGACTGACACAGGAGGCCCTGAGAAACTCCAGAGAGCATATTTTATGTGAGATTCAGTGGTTAAAATATCCAAGAGATAGATTTGACTTTCTTTTCATTTATTACTCTCTATACAAAAGAAATATTTGAAATTAGGGCCAGAAATTGAATGCCTCCATAAAGATTGTTCCATTAAATAAATAAACATATAAATATATAGTCTCTAAGAAGAGTAACTGAGAAATGCTCTCAACGCTTAGCTTTTGGTTCATGGGGTTGACAAGGGGAATGTTAATCTAGCTAAATAAAAAACTAGGTTCTTTTTCACAGGATACAGCAGAATACTAAAATGGCCTAAGAATTGGAATAGTTGTAAATGGCTTTGCACATCTGAATAACTATATTGTCCTGAAACCTAAAGCTAATATTGAGACTTAGAAGGAGGAGACTATTTCTGCACATTTGTGTTTTATTAGTTTACAAACTTCACATATGCAGTGGATATTATGTTTTAATATGTTTAAAAATAGTTTGAAAGAGAACTATTGGGCATACAGATACCTGGATTTGAAATAGAAAAATCTCTATTGTATTTGGTACAAGCAGCATTTATACCTTCTTCTTTATTGTATCTAAGCAAAATAACTAAAAAGGATCATCTTGTCATTTGATATTTTTTAAAACTACTATGCTTAGAGTTTTAGGATATATATATACTAAAATATACATACAATCTAAAATTGGGGGGCTAAATTTGCTTCCATTATAAAGTTTTGCAAAGTTAAAGAAAACATGGCTAAGCCCCCAACAGGACTTTAATGGTAATACAAACCCTAATTTTATTTCTTGGTGAACCTTAAAAGAGGAATTGAATAAAATTTTATATCCATAAAATTTTAGTATATATCAATATCTATATATATATATATTAAAAACTCTAACCACAGCCTGCCCACTCCTCTCCTGCGTGGGACTGTGTTAATATCAGCATGTCAATTGTTTGTTCTCCATAACACACAATCACACACACGATTGTTATAGTTCTGTGTTAGTCAGCTTTTCATCACTGTGACCAAAAGATCCAACAAGAACAACTGAAAAAAGGAAGAGTTTATTGGGGTGCATACTTTCACAAGTCAGTCCATAGTCAACCAACTTCCTAGCTCTGGGCCTGAAGTGAGGCAGAACATTATGGCAGAAGAGCAGAATGAAGGAAAGCTACTCAGTGTATAACAGCCAGGAAGCACAGAGGGCTTGAGCACAAGGCTCCAAGGACAACATAATCCCCAAGGGCACAGCCCCAGTGACCTACTTACTCCAGCCACATTCTACCTACCTATAGTTACCATCCACTAATCCTTTCAAATTATGAATCCATTAAATGTATTAATTCATTGATTAGATTATAGCTCTCATGGTCTAAGTGGTTCACCTCTGAACATTCCTGCATTGTCTCACACATGAGCTTTTGGAGACGGCTCATATCCAAACCATAACAATGCACATATCCAAACACAGAGAGAAGGACAGAGACAGAGCAAGGAAGAGAAAGAGAAAGCGAGAGAGAGAGGACGATGAGGTACAAGCCTTCTATTCCCTGGACTCTGGCTTTCTATAAACCCCAGCCAGATCTAAGATTGTGTGATCCAAGTTCTGTGGAGGCTCTGGTAAAGTCGGATCAACAAGTCTTCCCATGCCAGGCACTCAGCAGAGCCCAAGGCGGACTGAGATAAAGTTGTCTGCTGAAAGACTACTGATCCGCATGGTTGACAGGTTTAAGAAGTCTACAATGTCACCTTCCAAATCTGGGGAATTCACCTGGAGCAGGGTGTCACCCACAGTCCTTAAGTATATAAGAACACTCAGATTTTGATCTTCTTTCCTGGTATCCAGAGCAGGCCTCACCCCCCAGGCCTCTTTTCTCTCTTCCCTGGCACCTGGAGCTTAAATGTCTTCTAACAACCCAACAGAATAGTCTCCTTCCTCAGAGCCTCGCTACTGCCCACAAGCAATGAGGGCATGTGGAGATATCCACTTCAAAATGTCCTGGTAAAGGTTCATAGCCAACCCCTCCCCGAGAAAGGCAGCTTGCCCCATCATAGTGGGCAGTCCCTCCTCAGGGTCAACTCTCAGTGTCGCTCTGGGCTTTCAAAGACTGCCTGTCTTCTCCCTTAACCTTTCAAGTCCCTGTCCTTCCTACACAACTCAAGCCTTTGGGGAGACTCAGGGAGACACAAAGAGGATGCGTGTTCAACCCCAGGGAGTGCGCTGTTCAAGAAGGGATAGGAAGAGTCACAAGCAGCAACAAACATGGCAAAATGAGGCACTACCTGCTCTTGGAGATTCAAGGAAGTGTGTGGGGGGCTGAAGATGGGGGGAACATCTTTAGAGGATTTGAAGAATGCTTTGTAAAAAAAAAAATGATATTGGATATAGGCTTTGAAACAAGGCCTTGTACCCTCCCAAATCCATTTAAATCCACATGGGAAATCCCAGGACATTTAGATTCTGTAACATGTCACAAGAGGCAACCAGTTGCCACCACAAAATTTAACCCAAAAAAAAAAAAGAAGTTTTGTTAATTTACCCCAAATCCTCAAATCTCTGCTTTCCAAACCCACCGACCTTTCCCATCTTGTACATAGGTACATCTTCTGTTTAAGCTCCCTTCCATCTTCTCTCCTTTGGCTCACCCCTCCAAATACCCTGGCACCTAGATACCTATCATCTACTGAGTTACTAGTAGGAAAATGTACCTCAATGAAACGGCACTTTCTCATTGGCTTTGTTTCCAAGAACTGGCCTTGCGGTAAAATTAACAGCCCTCCAATTACAAAGGAAGCATTAGAGTATCCACTAAATGCCAGCCCACCATTTGAAAAACGTATCAGATTTTATTTGTACATAAACCTTCTATCATTATTGTGCATAAATGCCTCACTAAAGAGGCTCAAAAGGAGCAATCATGAAGTAGAGATTGACAGTCTGGCTGCAGAGAAGGGACAGGAAGGGCATTGCAGATGCATCTGGTCCATTGGGACCAAGTGCAACCCGTGGAAGTCACACCAGCGATATCTGCACATGTGAAGGTAATGGAGCTGCAAACGATAAGGGCATTTGTCAAAAGGGAGAGAACAGTGTCTGTGATTTAATCTCACCTCGAATCACACTATCTTGAAACTTATGTAAGAGGAATAGGGAAAAAAATACCCTGAAAAATTATGTTTGGAAAAAAAATCACTTATGACTTATTTGCATATCTCTTAGTCATTGTGAACAAAAATAACAACGTCAGTTCCCTGAGGAACAAATGTGACAATTGAAAACACTCATCCAGATATCCTGAGGACTCCGAAGAACCCAGATAAATAAGGTGAGCATTTTGGATATCTGAAACATTGAGCTGTAGAGATTTTTTTTTTTTTTTTTGCTACCCCATGGAGCTGGCCAGCTTAGAGCCCTAATCCAATCTGTGTGCTGATTATGCTTTCTGTTTTCCCCTCTTGTGTATTAGCAATCACAAAATACAAAGTGTCTCAAATAATGTCTAACAGAATTCCTGACCCATCCTTGTGAAGAAGTGCTATGGAATTCAAACATTTCATGGAGGGAGGTAGAGATTATCAAAGGATGTCTTTCTTGTTTTGTGGCAAGATAACTCTACCTGTACTCTAACAGGAACAATAGTTCAGAGAAAAGAGAGAAATTCAGTGAAGTTGATCCCACGCAAATTGACTCAGCAGGAATTTGCTTAAGACTCACTTTTGGCTTTCATGGTACTTTGTTATTTTGAAAATATTTAGCATAGTTCTTTCCCTAAGATGATGATAATTTTTTAAATTTTCTTTTAGTTGTAAATAGACATAGTACCTTTATTTTCCTTTATTTTTATGTGATGCCAGGGATAGAAACCAGTGCCACAAACATGGTAGCAAGCATCCTAACACTGAGCCACAACCCCAGCCCGGATTTTTTTGAAAGAGTTCTAAGATTTAGATATAAGTGGACCTGTGTAAGTGATAACTATTCAATTTTCTGATGGTCTAGATGTCTCCTTCCAATTCATCACTGAAGGGTGTGACGACCTTCACATTCACACCATGGATGGGCTCCTCTCAGTAGATCCAACATAGAGGAATGGAAGTCTCTGCCCCTAAAGACACTGGCACAGAAGAGATCATTCAGTTCAAGAAACTATGAAGAATAGCCTAGACTCTATTAGGATGAACGAACAAATGAACTTGACCATGTTATGTTGGTTTCAAGGACTTGATAAAAGGACAGACAGTCCCCCCAATGGACCTGAGTATCCTATAAAAGAATCTTCGTTTCAGTACCTATGCTGTGATTTTTTTTTCATTTTTTTTTCTTTTTTCTTATCATAAATCAAATGAACATGAAGACTCCAGGAGTGGAATACAAATTCAATACTCAATACGGAAAAGGCTCGAGGGGAGTGATGGAATCTAATGGAAGTAAGACCTAAGACCGGGTGCAAGATGAATGCTATGACCTGAACACATGAAGAACTTCATAAACATTATAAAATCACTAAATGATTAAAAACAGAATGAGCTACCTTAGTAGATGGTGACTTTCTCATCACTGGAAACATGCAAAACAAGGCACTCTTTGTCTGAGATGCTGTGAGGTCATTCCTCCATCGGGGCAGGAAGTTGGACCAGATGACCTCTAAGGGGCAGAAGAGAGGAGGCCACAGAGTACACTGTGTCCTGGCCCTCAGAAAGTCGCTGCACATGCCAACATAGCACAGCAATGACAACCCAGGAAGTGTTCAGCCATTATTCCAGAGAGCTCGTGGATTCTGAATAGCACAGGGACCCTGGAGAATAGTGAATAATAAATAAAGTATTTCTTCTTTTGTTGGTCGGCGTCTGTCCCTGTTCATTAACTCTCTATTCCTGGGCAGCCCAGGGGGATTCTGGGAGGCATGATGCCTTTAGGTGTTCCCACAGCTGAGAGGAGCCATTGAACAGCTGGAAGCTCTCTGCCTGCTCCCTAAAGGGAAAAATCTCCAATCTTCTCCTTTTTCCATCTGCAACACCTCAGTTGTCCTCCCTCTCCATATCGGTGCATCAAATAAGATACACAGAATCTAGGCACACATTCACACCCTGCTGTTCAGAGGTATTCATTTGTAAAGGACTTCAACACTGGCAAGACAATTAATTATGGTCCTATTTCTAAACTATTCATTTTATACTTTCAAGGTCATATTGTAGATTTTTTTCATTAGTCTTATGCAAAATTTTAAAACTAAAAGCTTTTTTCTCTCTTCTTCAAAAAGCAAAATAATCTCTCCCAGGTTCTTTTGTTTGTTTGTTTGTTTAACACATTCATGTTTTTATAGATGAAAAACAAGAGCAAGAACTGGAGAAGAACCAGCCAGCATATAAGGAGAGTTCATCATAACTTCTTTCTATTTACTCAAAACCCAGTGGAGTCTTCCTCCCACCCCCAGGGCTCAATCAGCACCTGATGACATCACAGGTCACAGACAAGCCACACCCCCAAGAGTCTCTACTCAGCCCTTTCCTCCCAGCCTCTGAGCAGATGTGCATGTTGACCCTCCTCCCCGAAACTCTCTTTCTTGGTTTCTGTACTTCTGAATTATTAGATTCTCCTCTTGTTTCTTTATTGCTAATTCTATGCCTCTTTTGTTGGCTTTAAGCTCTCTTTTCTTCTAAATATCACTTTCCTCTTCTCTTTCCATACTCCTCTCTCGCCCTCAAGTCTTATCGCCTGGTTGAAAATTATTTTCAGAATTTCCCCTCCATTCTTGACCTTTCTCCTCAGAATTGTCAACTGCCTGCTGGACATCCCCACACCGTCCCTGAACACCCCGCTGAACTTGGAACCACATGACCTATTAACTAGTCCCAGCACTTTCCCAGGTCACTACCCTCCAGGGCTTCCTAGCTGGAAGACAAAGGAGCTCCACCAAATGATCTCCTAGGTTCCTCCTAACTTGTCACATATTGCACTCCAACTCTGGCCCCATAAAGAAGCTCTTTCTCCTGTCCTCCCTTAGGTTTGACTTCTCCTAATCTTAACTGGGCAAAGATTTCAAGGCACATTTGGAAAAAAAAAAAACTGAAAAACCAAACTCCAGTCAAGCCCCACCTCCTCCTCAAGCCCCACCTCCTCCTCAAGCCCCACCTCCACCTCAAGCCCCACCTCCTCCTTAGGTCCTTTGCATCTCACCAGCCATATCATTCCTCAGTCTGCCTCTTGGCTTCCTCTTCTCCAGACATGTGATTAGCTACGCTGGCATCAGCCTGGCCCCCTGGCTACTCATCACATCCTAAACACCCATCTGTCCTGCTTCATACCTCTGTGGCTTTTCTCTGACTTTTCTGTTCTTCAATATCTCCTTTCACTCCCAAGTTCCTCTGCCTGTTAGCATCTCACATGCACTTTTCTTTCCTAAATGCTACAGGCTTTCAGATTCCAACCTGCCACAACCATCCCAGGGACATCTCTTGGATGCTCTTTGCCCTGCCCGTGGTCCTTACCCTTAAAAGGTTTCCAGTCACCTGGAAAGGCTTTCTAAAAACCCCAAACCTCAGGCTGTACCCCAGACTAATTAAATCAGCACCCCCCAGGAGGAACCCAGTGTTGGTGTCCTCACAGGTGACTCCAATCTGCAGTCCAGGTCGATAGCCACTGCTTAATGCCATTTATCACTTTCTTCCTTGTAGTTGTAATTACACTGTATTTGTCTTATTCCCACCACTAAATTCGAAACTCCTTGAGGGCACAGACCATCTTACCACATCTGCTTGTCCCCTGCAGTTCTGAGTGAATCGGAGATGCGATAAATATTGTTGAATTGAATTTGGAAACTTGAACTTAACCATAAACTTCAATTTTTAGAGCTTGCATGGAATTTTAGAAAAGGCATTTTTAAAAAAAGGTGGGGGGAGTCTCTGCCATTACCAAAAATATTCTGGTATGATTTTTAACAGCCCTCATTAAAGACGATGACCTGAAAGTGGGGGGTGGGGCGGGGGCTAATGTTATCCTTTGCTTTTACCCTTTCAGTTTTGAACTCTTCACAAGTAAAATAAATATTCTCTTTTCACTGAATAACCAACCACAAAATGTGACTGTGTCTATGTGCTCACTCCAACTGAAATAAACAAAAGCATCCAGTGACGTGCACATGATCTGCCTTCCCCAGCTCCAATGCAGAGGGTCCGACAAGCAAAGATCCAATGTGAACTTGACACAGTGCATCTGACCTCCTTTCAGGAACTGCAGAAAATGAAATGAAAAATGAGACGGAGACGACTTGCCAGCCCCTTCATAGGGCTACAGTTGCTAAGGAAACCGCTTGCTTAGCCCCAACCTGTCCGGCACAGCCCGATTCATGCATTCTTCTGGGTTTTTGAAAATAAAGATATCCGTGAGAGAAAAGGATAGAGAATAAAATTCAGAGTTGTATTGGTCCAAACAAAGCCTAGTGCTGCTTCTCCCTCCCATGCTGCTTCTTTCTCAGTCACCTAGAATATTTGCCACCTGGCAAAACCCTCCTGGAACTAAAATCATAGAATTAGCCAATAGGGTAAACAAAACAATAGGAAGCCCTATTTGACATGCAGCAGTAGCTAAAAAACTGCTTCCTCACCCCAACTAGGCTCTTTCTTTCCTGCTGGGAAAGTAGGAGGCAACTTTTAACCCAGCAGGAGATGCGCCTCAGCCCTCTCCTGCCCCACATCTCAGGAGAAAGTGCTCCAAGTTTCTCAGCACCATGAACACACCTGGGGCCTCCAAGTTAGCTCCAGTGAACCTGAACTGTATGTGTGGGAAGGACAGGCAGGGGGCTCCAGTCTCCAGGGCAAGTTAGGGGAGTAGGCTGGTCATAGGAAACAGAGACATTACAGTCAAGGAGTCCCAACTTCCCCAATCCTCTTAGAGGATGCAGAAACAAGAAAAGGCACAGAACCATGTAACAGATAAGGAAGATGCTCCTCTATCAATCGTCTGTTAAATGAGCAAATATTTCTCCAACATCTACTGAGGAAGCATTATGCTCAGCCCGAGATTGATAGAGCTTGATTTTGGAAAGGATTTTGGTGATAAATATTGCTGCACTTCAAAGATTTCCTACTTCTCCAGTTTTCCTTCAAAACTTTATTTATTCATTTTGCTTTCAATAAGAATAATTTATTTACTTCTCCAAATCTGCTTAAATGCAGCACAAATAAGAGTGGTCTAAAAAAAAATCTGGTAGCACATGTGAACTGAGGAAAGGAAACTTGGGTAGCCAGGAGATAGGTAGGAAGTTTTTCACATTGATTTTTTTTTTTTTTTGGATGTGATGCTGGACATTGAATCCAGGGCCTTGAATGCTAGGCAAGCACTCAACCACTGAGCTACACCCCCAGTCCCAACAATTGGCTTTTTTTTTCAATTTTGAACTTAGTAAACATTTTTAAATAAATAATACTTAAAAATAAAATTAAATGCTGCTTTCCTAGGCTAAACTATCCAAATTGAACTATGGATTAATTTACATATCTCTAGGGAAATGTATACTGATTTTTTTTCTGATTCATAAGACTTTCATACAATCTAGATAACATAAAATGGGTCGTTGTCTACCAATTTTATGAAAGGCAATTATAAATATTTAATACATATTACATAATATATAGCATAAATACCTCATTCATTTTTAGTTTGAGGTGTTTGGACAGGTTGTTTGTTTTGAGGTGCTGGGGATTCATCCTAGGGCTTTGCACATGTTAGCCAAACCCTCTACCACTAATCTATTCTCCTAGACCCCCCCATACACATTTTTCAATAGAGTACAGCAATATTTTAATGATATGTATTAAGATTAAGAGCATACAGGTGATAATGACTATTTTTATTAGAACATAAATAAATGTGTGCAATTAATAGAAAAATTGTACAGACATGAATTATTTCTTGGAAATACACTTTTAAAATGTGGAATCCTATTATGCAACATGGATTAAATTCTTTTAATTCAGACTCCTGGGATATTACAGATGAGCCAGTAATCATGTCCTAAGATCTAAAGATGGTTTTGGTTTTCTCGGTTCTTAAGGCAAAAAAGCAATTCTCCTTGTGGCCAGACGGAAAGCTCTCCTGTACGAGGTAATTGAGATGGGCTCAAGGCAGTAAGAAACCAACTAACTGGTATAATCACAACTAGGTAATTCTGAACAAGTTGCCCAAGTTCTTCCACTTCCAAAACACAGGAAGCGCAAAATAATTATGTTCATGTGAAAAGACTAATTAATGACCAGTGGGATTCTCTCAGAGTGTGAAACCCATCCAAACATGGATTATGAGGTTTTTCTTAATTTTACAGGTGGATGAAAAGATGCCAGTCTGTTCTCTCTGATGCCGGTCTTCTGATGGGAGGTCATGGCTGGAGGCTAGTATATTCTGCTAAGCCCTCAGATTACCATGTCAGTGGCAGAGGACCACGAGAGCATTTCTAACACTTCTGGAAACCTGCTTTGCAAAATCAATAGGTCAAAAGGATTTCCTGTATTTGAAAAGCACGACAGTGAAATACACAAGAAATCCACTTGAAATACAATATTGAGAGCATATCATAATCTGGCTTAAACGGCCAGTTGTGCTGCTCTTGCTCTCACCCGGGGAATGGCAGGGATGACATACACCAGGCAGGTGAAGAAGGTGCATAGCCACGTGGGAAGTGGGCAGAAATCACCTGAGCCCAGGACCCTTTCAAGAACAATTAAATCAGAATCTCTTACTACGAGGCTCTGGGGCTTCCCAAGCTAAGAATCATTTATTTATAGGAAGAACTGTTTCAAAATGTGATCAGTCAAAGGTGAAGAGATTTCAATATGCAAAGGCTGTTTAAGAAGATATTAAGATATTGGTTGTTGAACTGTGATTCCAACGTAGGTAGGTTTGTGTGTGTGTGTGTGTGTGTCTGTCTGTCTGTCTGTCTATAGGATAGCACATTTCCTTGGTATTCTTATTGTTCTCTATTTACTTCTTTGTCTTTGTTTTTGTTTCTTTGTACTTTTTTTGTGGTGCTAGAGATTCAAGCCAAGGCTTCATGCATGTCAGACAAATGCTCTATGTCCTGCCCCTGTTTGATTTAATTAAAAAAAAAAACTGGAGCAATACAGCATACATCAAAGAAGTAATAATGTCACTTCTCACTAAATAATTATTTTTTTGGAGGTGGTGGGAATTGGACCTAGTACCTGAACACATACTAAGCAGGTGTTCCACCACAGTGCTACAAACCCAGCCCTCAAAGGAATGGGGGTTTTGCACCGGCAGCAATGCCTTGGCCTGCCTGAAGAATGCAGTCGTGTAAAACCTTGGCCAACCCTTCCACAGCTGGCTGGAAGATTCTCCTCCTTGGGCTGTGAAGCACTCTGTTCCCTTCAGCATCCACTGGCAAGGACTTTTCTTACACACGGCACTTGTTCTCTGTCAGGCCAGGAGTTTTGGGGGCACTCCCAGTAAAACTTCTCCTTGAAGGCTCCCTCCTTCCAAAATGCATGCCTGTATGCCCTACTCATACTTGCATTTTGGCAGGGACAGAGTTCCTTTAGGATTTCTTTAGAGGGTGCATTTAAAATGCTGACTGCAGGCAGGGTCTGAATGACCTATGCGTCTGCAGGCAGCCTGTGAGTTCCTTCCACCTAGCCCGACAGTCATACAGCATCTTTGGGTCTGAGGAGGAGAAGGTGGGAGGAGAGCTGAGGAATGTCTTCATTTCCGCTCCTGTCATTAAGCCCTGCCATAGCCTGGGCACTCTCCGCTCCAGGCGACTCCCATCTCCAATGCAAGGCCAGGCTGCTTTGATTTCGCTTCGTTTGGGATCTAGCTCAACCTTGTTATATGCCAAATACCCTCCAGGGTGTCCTACTTTTTTGGATCTTCTCCTGTGTCTTGCTGTCTTTTAGGAGAACACCCCTCCCCGCCCCTCCCTTCCCAGGGAAAAAACTCTGAGGCCCACTGACCTGCTGTTTCAAAATACTGCACAAAAGGGTTTTGCGAGCTTGAGCAAAAATTATGAAAATATGAATTACTATGACAAAAGTTATACCAGCCAGGTTTGAAAATAAATGGGGCATGCTCTGAAGCTAATTGAAAGAAAAAAAATATTCAATAACCATTTGCAAATTAGTCTAGGGAATAAATTCTCCTTTCTCAGCCCCCATCCAGATCTTTCTTAGTTCTTTCCTTCCCTCTTGATCCAAAGCCAATTCACATCCATTCCTAAGAATTTCTCAAGTCTGAGAAATGAGTGCAAGTGGAAGAACTTTGTTTTGAGACACCATGGATATTTCAAACCATGTAGACTCTGAAAGGAATTACATACAGTACACTGGAATTTCCCCAGCCCTATTTTGTGTTTTATTTAGAGACAGGGTCTCACTGAGTTGCTTAGCTCCTTGTTTTTGCTGAGGCTGGCTTTGAACTTGTGATCCTTCTGCCTAGGCTCCCAAGGCGCTGGGATTATAGGTGCATGTCACCACACCCAGTTTGGGTTTGACTTTTGAGCTGCCAAATAAAAGAAGAATTCTCTTTATCTCTTTGGGCCTCAGTTTTCTCCTTAGTAAAAGAAGAACAATATCTCAGAGGCGTATGATGAGTAATAAATGAAATGCCATGACATTTTAATGTTCACTAAATGTTGTCTCTAGAAAGTGCAAATTGGAGGGCCCAGGATGTAGCTCCTAATAGAACACTTGCTTAGTATTCATGAAACCCTGGGTTCAATCCCCAGCTCCCCAAAAAATAAAAATAAAAAAGCCAGTTGGTTAATAGTAAGGACTTGAGACTTCAAATTCCATCTTTTGAACTTACTGGTTATGTAACCTCGAGCAAGGTTTTAACCTCTCTAAACTCCAATCTTTTTCAAATATTAGGAATTAAAAATTTAGCTTTCAGTATATGGAATATTCTTTTTATTTTTTTCCAACTGGGAATTGAATCCAGAGGTGCTTAACCACTGAACCTTTTTTATATATATTTTATTTTGACACAGGATTTTGCTAAGTTGCTGAGATTGGCTTTGAACATGTGATTCTCCTGCTTTAGCCTCCCGAGCCTCTGGGATTACAGGCATGCACCACAGTGCCCAACGTATATGGCATATTCTAACTGCTCAAAGAATAATAATTTTATAAAAATGTGGGGGGGGTCTTTTTTTTCTTTCTTTCTTTCTTTTTTTTTTTTTGGTTGTTGTTTTTTGGTGAGGGGGTTGTTTGTTTGCAATGCTGAGGATCAAACCCAGGTCCTTGTACATACTAGGCAAGCACTTTACCTCTGAGCTATATACCTAGCTGAAAAAGTGTTCTTTCAAATACTCTCAGATCTATAGATAATTATAATAATTTTTTATTAGCATATGTATAGGTATGTCTCCAAATACATGTTTCACTGTTGTGTGGGAAATTTGCTAACGAACGTGGTTATTGCTTTTCATATACTAAACTTGTTTATGTCTAGTTATCTAGTTCCTTTTTATTTGGATATTTTGAGTATTTGAATCAAAGATGACATGATAATAAAAATGTTTCTGTCCCAAGTACAACTATACCACGTCACCTTACACAGGATAAGGAGCAGCTCCATTCTGCATTAGGAACTTAGAATCTTAGAAATAAAATGTCAATGAGAAAGAAGTCCCCATTGTAATGAAGAATTCTGGAGGTGGGCCAGTGGGAAGCCTGCCTTGTTCTCATAGACAGGAGTGTGAGTAACAGAGTGTGAAGTGAAGGGAACAGCAGGCACTTAGGATGACTTCCTCCCACCTAGAGACTGAGGCCAAACCACTACAGTGTGCAGCCTGCCTGATCAGATGACACCCAAGACCCAGTCTGACCCTATGACTTTCTGTTAGCAGAAATACAAGAACAAGATGTGGCCCAATTTCTCCTAAATATCAGCTATATCTAACCCAAGAAGGAGCTTGCTCAGGGGATAAGAGAACTTGGTCCTAGGAACAGTAAGTAGGAGATGGGAACAGCTGGTGTTAATTGCTCTTTCTTTCTTTCTTTCTTTCTTTCTTTCTTTCTTTCTTTCTTTCTTTCTTTCTTTCTTTCTTTCTCTTCTTTATTTGTCTGGTGTTAAGAGGTTACAATTTGCTCAATACACATGGGAAGTGACATAAAAGCATGTGACATTATGCAACATCTGGGTGTAAGAAAGAATTTCATGGGACTTTAAATAAGCTTTGAATTCTGCAAAGAGGAATTGTATGTTGTTATTATTTTCAGGAATGAACCAAGAATGCAAGCACTGAGCCTCTCCAGAGTTCTTGGGTGAGTACCCATGAACACATCCAACCTTCTCCCTCTCATCCACATGACCTTGATCATCCATGAAGTGTACACGTGTGCAAGCACACACTCCCACACACATACGTGCTTTTCAGCAACACGTCTCAAATCACATCAACTCAGAAATTATTTACCTCTCCGACCAGGCTAATAACCTCAGATGGCCACTATATCTGCTCTTCTCCTCTAACCCACTGGAAGCATCAGCAGCATCTACCCTCTGTGACAAGCTTATTAAAGGGAGAACCACACACACTATTGTTCCTTGGGCTTGCACTAAACCTGACACACAGTAGACATTCATTAAAGCAAGAGAGGGAGGAAGAAAGGAAGAGTCTCTTCCCGCCGCCCCCCCCCCATCTATCTCTTTCTCTTTCTCTCTCTCCCTCTCACTCTAATTTTTGCTTTAATTCCAGGATCCCAAGGGGAACCAAAGATTCAAAATGAAGAGCAAATACTTTACTCACAAAATAAATGCATTTCTAAAAGGAAGTCTAAAGGTATAAAAATAGATGCTGCATTACCCATATGCATATGGACTATAAAAGTCTCTATGAAACCACCACAAGGAAATGGCTAAGTAAATATGATACAGCTACACACCTGAAAACAGCACCCTGTTTTTAAAAAAAAATCTGTTTAGATTATTTCTTTATATGGAGAAATTCTCACAAAGTATCTTTTAGGTGAACAAAAAAAAGCAGATTGTACAAAAAATGTATATATAGTAGATCCCATAATGTGGTGGAAGAATATATATATGAAAGAAGAGAAGGATATATCGCAAAATGTTAAAAGTGGTAATGAAATTAAAAATGAGTTAGTTTATCTTTATAAATGCATTTTATCTTTCCCCAAAAAGGCTTATTTTATCTTTATGAATATATTTTATTTACCCCCAAATTCCTGCAGAATTGCCACATACTCAATTTATAATCAAAAAAGGGAAATTATTACAAGAAAATAAAAGCCATGTGAATAGTAAATGTGACAGAAAAGATTTGAGAAGATCTCTGCCTGCAAGTCAAGATTCCCAAATTGTGATGGGTGGTGCCAAATGTCACAAAACTGCCAGGAAGGGCTGTTTTAATTACATTCCCCAGTTCAGATTTCCCAGAAACTTCCATGGCTATGTGGGTGCTCGCTGATTACTTTGTGCAACAAACCAAGCTCTTCGTTTTCCTGCTCATTTTCCAAACAAGGCTGACCACAATTTCTAGAGTAATGCATGTGACTGTACGTTGGCTCTCCTGAAAACTCAAATGCCACCACAGCTAATTTTGTTGGCTTATTTGTTTTTGCTTTTGTTTTTGCTTTTTTCCTGAGGATTGAACCCACACTGACCCACACACAGACAGGAAAATAAAGTAGCAACCTCACTGTTTGGAATCTTAGGAAGCCAAGTCTCCAAGTGTGCCATGATGACATCTGCTTCTAATTGAAATGATTTATCAAAGTGGCCATCAGCGGGAACGGGTCGGTGAGTGCATAAATCTAGCACAAACACTTTCAGGTCTGAGCCTGGAAACAAAAGTCTGGTTTTGTTTTGGGCATTAACAAGTCATCGGCTGGCGGGAGGAGCCCATGGAAATCAATCACTCTCTCAAACACTCTGTCTCCCCATCTGCACAATGGAATTAATATCAGATATCAATTGCCAATGGATATCTCTGGTCACAGGGAAGCTTCTCCTTCACTCATTTATTCTTCCAATAAACATACTCAGAAAACTTTTGAAGTACCAAGCATTAATCCCTCCAGGTCCCCCAGACCCAGTGTTAATTTTTGTTCTCATAGATAAGCTGTCTGAGGATTACTGATTCCCCACAACCCTTCACCAAAGTACCCAGTGCTCCAACTGTCTATCCCTTAGACTACTGCTATAGTTTGGGCTGGGATGTCCCCCCAAATATCCATGCTTTAAAAGGCTAGGTCCTTATCTTGGTGTTACTGGGAGGTGGTGGAACCTTTGAGGTGGAGCCTAGTGGGAGGAAGTTAGGTCATTGGGGGCCAGCCCTTGAAGGAAATATTGGAATCTCAGCCTCTCTCTCTCTCTCTCCTGTCTCTCTCTCTCTCTCTCTCTCTCTCTCTCTCTCTCTCTCTCTCTCTCTCTCTCTCTCTCCTACCATGGCAGCTTCTTCTGCCTCCTCTGCCTGGTGCTCCCACCACGATGTTCTCCCTCACCACAGGCCCAAAAGCAACTGAGTCAACTGACCATGGACTGAAACCTCTGAAACTGAACCAAAATAAATTTTTCCTCCTTATAAGTTGATTACCTCAGGTATTTTGTCACAGGGACAGAAAGCCACCAAAGTGAAAATGGAGGAGAAAGAAGGAACATAGAAGAAAAGTACCACAAGTGTCTGACATTTGCTAGGCATGCTATAATGTGACAGATGACAGTATAAGTTATGTAGATCATAAGGGTTTTCTCAAAATCACCTTATAGGCTGAAAGCCTTATTGCTATGTGGGGTGTTTGTACCCAGAGCTGATTAAAGACTTTAATTTGTTCTATTGTGCATCTATGGTTTTTATTTCCTCATCCTTTTGTTTTGGCTATGCCATGAGGACCTACTGAAGGTCAAAAGCAAATTCAGAGTCAATGAAAAGATGACCACAGATGCTGCAGCAGAGTCCAAAGAGGGATGACTTTGCTTCATTTTTGCAATGTCACAAACACTTTTCTGGTGTCAGGAGCAGGAAGAGAGGAGGCTCACTCTGTGGGAAGTTGAGCTGCAATGTCTCCCTGGAGCAGTCAGGCATCTGAGAACACTAGTGCCCAGTACTTAACACCTCAAAGGATCCCTGATCTTCAGATTGAGAAAAATAAATGAAGTCAATTCTGGAATCTCCGAATTCTCCATAGCAGCTCTGAGGCTGCCCTATACACTCTGAGCCATGGAGGCATCACCACTGGGGCCCTTGCCTTGTAAACAACAAGGAAGCTGACACTGGTTCAAACGGCAGTGAGCAGCCTGGCGCAGAGTGGCAGAAGCTGCATTTCCAGGATGCGTCTGAAACAAGTAGTAATTGGGCTTGTCTGAAGTCGGTCTCGTTGTTCACATCTTTCTTTTTTGGATGACTCTAACCCAAGCAGGTAATTCCCAGCTTTTAATTTTAAGCAGTTAAGACTCTTCTCAAATATCTTCCTAAATAAAAGGGACTAGAACAGAAGCTAACCTGAGATGCCTACACATATCATGTGCCATGTGTGATGGATACATGACAGGAAATAATCCACATAGTGGTGTCTGCAGGAAAACAGGAAATAAAATATATCACTACAGGATGGTCCCAGCATCGGCCTTCATATAATGAAGGAAACTAATGACAGTTACATGAGCATGAGCAGGCACATAATAACAGTCTACACTACACTGTCATCACATATACAGTGTGTATATATGTAATTTATATATATGTATGAATATAGTATATAAATGTCACATACTATATATCATATACTATATTCATATATACTATATACTATATGTACAGTATATGATATATACTATATACATGAATATAGTACATATACTACATAACTATTTGTATACTATGCTATATGAAATATATATACTATATTCATATGAATATCCATGCTCTGCAGCAGCATTATTCACAACAGCCAAAAGGTGGAAGCAACCCAAGTTTCCATCCATGGATGAGTGGATCCACAAGATATGGTATATACATACAACCAAATATTATTCAGTCTTTACAAGGAAGAAAATACTGACATATGCTATGACATGGTGGAACCTTAGGAATGTTATGCTAAGTAAAATCAACCAGACACAAAAGGATCATACCATATGATTCCACTCACTGGGGAACCTAGAGTAGCCAAATTCATAGAGCCAGAAAGTGGAATGGTAGTTGTCAGAAGCCAGGAGAAGGGGTTGGGTCATTAATGTTTAATGAGTACCAAGGTGGGGAAGATGAATAAGTTTTAGAGATAGATGATGCTGATGGTAGCACAGCAATGCAATTGTACTTTATTGGTTGTTTTTCTGGTACTGAAGATTAAACCCAGGGGCGCTCTACCATTGAGTCACATCCCCAACCCCTTTTAGTTCTTATTTTGAGACCGGCTCTCACTGTGTTGCCCAGGCTAACCTTGAACTTGAGATCCTACTGACTCAGACTCCCAGGTCACTGGGATTACAGGCATGCACCACTGTACCCAGTGTGAATCTACTTTAAAGCCACTTAATTGTAGACTTAAAATGGTTTACGAGCTGGAAGTGTAATTCAGTGGGGGAGTGCTGGCAAAGTATGATGGAAGCCCTGGGTTCCATCCTCAGCATCTACCCCCTACCACCACCACCACCACCACCACCACACACACACACACACACACACACACACACACACACACACCAAGGTTTATGTGATACATTTTATATATTTTATCACAATTTTTAAAAAAATATTAGTGTCATAGAATACATTTTATCCAAATCAAGCCAGGCCCAGTGGCACACGCCTGCAGTCATGGCTGAGATGGGAAGATCACAAGTTCAAAGCCAGCCTCATCAAAAGAAGACACTAAACAACTCAGAGAGAGACCCTGTCTCTAAATAAAATATAAAATAGGGCTGGGGGTGTGGCTCTATGGTCAAGTGCCCCTGAATTCAATCCCCAGTACATACACACACACACAAAAAGAGTCTTCTAAACCCTTCATCAAGAATTGTGTTGCCCCTAGTGATGATGTAAGTCCACCCATTTTATCTTCTCATTTCACCAGATGAGAGCAAGGGGCTGTAAGATGAGGGTCCAGGATGAAGGGTGGCATTTCTAGCTATAAAGAAAAATGAAATTCTTTTCTCCTACAAATTTGAAGTCTTCTTATGCCCATGAAAGCTGAACCTCTGATAGTCACCCATTACACACTACTCGTCACTCACCATTGTCAATGAGTAGCACTGAGCACCCACAGAAGGCAAATTACTACTGAGTCTAGGTGGAAATCACAGAGAGCTATGAGACCCAGCTCTTATCTTCTGAGACAAAACTGAGGTCTTGAGACCATGAGACACACATGCAAAGTGCCGCAGTCTGGCTGAGCACAAAATAACCGAGCCGCCACGAGGCACTTGTAGGTTCAAACAGGAACTACTTTATTGCCCGAACTCTCACCCGCACTCCATGTGCGCTTCCTGGGAACTCCCTCACCCTCCTCTGGGCTCCACGAACTCCACAGGAACCCCGCGAGAACTCAAAAGTAGCTGGCGACCGAGGCAGCAGGAGCCGCCATATTGCAGGGGTCCATATACAACTGAATACACAGCCTGCCCCAATCCAGCATCATCCAGTCACAGCAATTATACACAGCTTAACTTAATTATCATCATCTTAATGGCTTGCTGGTATCACCTCTCAACCACTCCTTCTGGAAATGCCAGGCACCATCCCAACTCGGCTGTGGCTCTCAACAGCAAAGAAAATCCCAATGAAAGCTGGTATTTCATAAGTACTAAAATCAACTTAGCCACAGTAATAAATAAGAATTTATAAAACTATAACAGAGCTGGGCATGGTGGTGCACACTTGTGATCCCAGCAACTTGGGAGGCTAAGGCAAGAGGACTGCAAGTTCAAGACAAGCCTTGGCAATTTAGCAAGGCCCTAAGCATCTTAGCAAGTACCTGTCTCAAAAATAAAAAATAAAAAAGGTCTGGGGATGTGGCTCAGTGGTTAAGCACCCTGGTCAAGCCCCAGTGCCCAAAACGAAATGAAACAAACAAACAAAAGAATAGAAATAAAAAGCTAAATAACTTTTCCAATTTATAGCAAGAGTACAGGCATAACACCAATTTTTGCATCAACAATATTCATTGAGTCCCCTGTGTGCCAAATACTGTGATAAATCTTTCATTTGAATTATCCCATTAATTCCATGTAAGCAGCTGATGAGGTAATTACCATTAACCCAATATTACAGAAATGGGTTTATTAAGATTAAATAACAGTATAAGATGATCCATCATTAAATGGAAAGCTGAGTTCTCCTCCAAGAGAGTCCACTCCACTGCCCATGCCTGTGACTCTCATTCTCTATTGACTGGGTAGCATCACACTCTGCAGATGATTTCCTTTTTGCACCCTGTAAGTGTGACTTTGCACAACCATTTGGCTGTACAAAAATATAAGATATTTGGCACTACCAGTTGCCTATAGACTATGGGTATAGAAACTATGTCAAGTCTCTAAAGCAAGTGATATTTAGATTTGGATACTCAGAGGCACATATGGGCAAAATACAAAAAAAGAAAAAAAATCCCAGGTTGTGATTTTGAACCACAGAATGACAATTAGCATTCCAGGACTCACCCATGCACTAATTAATCATGGTTGTCACTGATTGCTTCAGGACACATGGATAAGAAACTGCTTTTAATATCCAATTTCATATTAAGGAGAGTCCTTTTCATGATTCTAGGAGAAAAGATGGGTCTTATAATATCTTTGTGACGATAACAATTTATAACAGCACACGTAACATAGTGTAAGATTCGAAAGTTGGAATGCTGACATTAAAAGGTGCCTTTTGCTTTCAAAAGACCCAGTGGAAGATCTTTGGCTTCTGACCTCTCAACCACCAATAAAAGTTAACATGCTCTCACTGAAGTTCACTTTTAATATGATACCGTCCACAAAGGATCACTAGAATATGCGATTTGGGCCATTTTTGAAACAGCGAGCATCCACTTGTGCTGATTCATCCACAGATTTTCCGGCCAGATGCCCCATTGGCAAAGCCCCGGAGCCTTCCTTTCATTAGTTCTCCGCTCCAGCCATCCGAGGTAATTCCTTCCTCTCGTCTCTCCTGATCTGCCGGTTGCAAACAGAATCTATCCAAGGAATAAACAAACCTTCCGGAATGGCTAAGCGCAGCTAGGCGCTCTGAGGAACACGTGGGAAGGGTCTGCAGGGTTTAGAGCTTGAACTTGGGAGGGAGCTGCCTTTCTTTCCCCCTTGCCTCCCCTTGGGCAGGGTTGAGGGCAAAGTAGAAGATCA
This sequence comes from Marmota flaviventris, assembly GCF_047511675.1. Classification (NCBI taxonomy): domain Eukaryota; kingdom Metazoa; phylum Chordata; class Mammalia; order Rodentia; family Sciuridae; genus Marmota; species Marmota flaviventris. The sequence goes on from NC_092513.1 coordinate 44,267,988, forward strand.
AGGACACCAGTGAGAGGAAGGAAAATAAGGGAAAAGTCTGCTGTAAGAAAACCATCTGTAACTGTCTCCAAATCTTCTATTTGTATTCAAATTTGTTCTAAGTGCTTTGTTCTGGTTGGTTTTTTTTTTTATTGTAACAGAATGCAGAGACAAGTTCCTAAGTGAGCTAGACATGTTTTTATCTCACTGTTAAGTGAGCAGAGAGAAAGGATGAATGTGGGTGTGAGTGCAGATGGATAATTTTTTTTTTCTTTTTAATCAGGAATATTGTGTTTTAGCCCCCAAGGGTTTTCAAATTAGTTCATGATTGGGGTAGAGCTGAAGAGAGGCCTGGTGAAGGGAGCCACCAGGCACTCCATTGTTCTCTTGATGACTTCACCTCAAGGCAAGAAAGAGAAATTGGTCAGAGTTTGGAGAAGAGAAAGGAAATTTCGCTTTTATTGAGGACATACTGTATGCACCGGCAATTCACTTAAGGTGGTTTATTAAATCCTTCAAAACAACTTTCACGTTAGTCTTATTTTCATTTTATGGTTGTGGAAATTGAATCCCAGGAAGGTAGACCACCCAATCAAAGACCCAAGGAAAATAAGGGCTAGAGAGGGAATTCAAGCACAGGTGTTCCTGTCTTCCCCAGCAGGGGGAGTCAGCCAGAGGGTGAGAGACAAGAAGGCTGGAGCTCCCCAGAAAACTAAGCATGCTTTTTCTTCATGTTTGTGACAGTCGTTGATAGTTAAATAAAATAGATCAAAGGGCTCTGGACATGAAAATGGACAGATTATGATATCCTAAGATATGTAACCCCCCCTAGATTCAGAACCTAATGACAGAATGGGCTTAATTAAAAACCTATTGACTTTGAAGTTTTAAGAATCCATATTTAACAAAGGGATGTAAATTCAATATTTGCTCTTTTACCTACTTGCTTAATAAAGATAGTGTGTTATTATATATATATAATCAAGGGATAAATATAATCATCTGTTTTCTTACCTTTTTTAGTGGAGGTGGGGGAGACCAAACCTAGGGCCCCACACATATAGGCACATGCTATACTGCTGAGCTATATTCCCCAATCCTGTACTTACAACTTGGATGGCCTCTCTCTCTCTCTCTCTCTCTCTCTCTCTCTCTCTCTCTCTCTCTCTCTCTCTCTCTCTCTCAATGGATCTTTATTTATATGTGGTGCTAACATTCAAACCTGTGCCTCTCACATGCTAGGCAAGTACTCTACCACTGAGCTATGACCTCAGTCCCTGACATCTGTTAATTAATCACCCTTACCTCATGAGCTGGTCAGACCATAAGATCCAACTAAACCAAGCACCTAAAAACCAGTGTCACCACATTCTAATTGTAGTAAAAATCTGCAGGCAAAACTGAATGTTCTGTAGTAGACCTAAAGATATAAACTTACAAAGATGTTACTTAAAAAATCAAAGATGGCCATGGTGTTTCTTATTTATTTGTACATTCTTCTCATGAAGAGTTGGGTTTATAAGCACTCTAGGTATGTTCTGTGACTTCTTGACCAATAGAATATAGCAGTCCATTTCCAGGCTCAGGTCTTATAACTTAGCCACCATGATATAAGGAACTTAGCCACCATGATATAAGGAAGCTCAAGCAGTCCCATGGAGAGGCTCAAGTAGGGGGGGAATGAGGCTCCCAGCTCTAGCCCCAGCAGAGTTTCCAAATGAAAGCCAGTAACAAATATGTGAGCCACCACCATGGAAATGGATGCTCAATCACCGCAGCTGGCACTGTGTGAAGCAGCTATAAGCTATTCCCACTAAGACCTGTCAAAATTTCATATTCACATGCAAAATAAATGACTCTGGTTGATTTTATATGGCAAAAATATCAGTGGGGATCATAATGCAGTGATAACAAAAACACATTTCATTGCTTCCTTAGAGTTTAATAAAATTTAAAATTGCATAGATATTTGTTTTTATCTTGCTTGTTGTCTAGCTCTCCCTCTAGAGAATAACTGCATGGAGGATGGGGGACAGGGGAGGGACCTGTACCTGTTTCCTTCATCTCTTTATTCCCAGCACCAAGAACAGAGTCTTGCCCAGAGGAAATGCTCAATGAAATGTTTGTGAGTTGAAAGAACCAATGAGAACAACATCCTGATAACTATATGCTACATTTCTTCTTCCCTCCCTAATTTAAGGGTCTGAATCTTAAATTGGAATGGTTTTAAACATTCTTCCATTACCCTTGAGATTTTCATGAAATAGAAGAATTGCAACAACAACAACAAAAGATCAATAACTCAGCAAATATTAGCTACCACCCAGTGTGGAAAAAGGACTCATGGGATCTCTAGTCAGGTATTAGAGGTCACTGTGGCCAGCAAGTGGCAAGGAGAGGCAGGAACTAGCATAGCCCATGAAATATTTAAACACAGTCATGGTGATGCATCTCTGCACGTGGTGGAGATACATCACCTCTAAGATCTATCTTCTCCAGGTTAAATATTCTCTGTTCCTTCAGTTATTGCCCAAGTGAAAAATGATACTCCGAATAAAAATAGCACAGGATTTTGTTCTCGGACAAATCATTTCATCTTCTCTGTGCTTGATGTTCAAGGTCTGTAAAATCATTGTTTAAAAAAAAAAACGACTTAACATGATCTTTGTGTGTCTTGAATGTAATAACGGTGATGAAAGCATTTTCCACTGCAAAACACAACTTGATTTTTAGTTAGCACCATCGTTTTCCTGCTGACGGATGAGTTAATACCTGTGAGAAAATTAGAACAAGGCTCCGCACATAGGAAGTGCTGTTAGATGATTGTTTAATAAATAAATGGGATCATTCTGCAGCTCCTCACTGACCATTAGACTTACCTGCCTTTCCCACCTTACCTCACCATACCAGTCTTCCCTGGCTCTCTGCTTCCCAGATTTTCCAGCCCTCTTCTGTTCTCTAAGCTTTTCCCCACTGCAGGGCCTTTCCATTAGCTGTTTCATCCCTCAGATCTCAGCTCCTCAATGAAGCATTCTCTGGCCACCCTAAATAAGTAAATTATCCCACCCACACTCACCACTAAGTCACTTTCTAGCACATCACCCAACTGTATTGTCCATGTGGCTTATTCCCTTACATGATGATCTAATGTATTCATGAACTGCAGTGTTTCTCCCTAACTCCTTTGACTAGAACAGAAACTTACTAGGAAAAAGAACCTTGGCTATCTTATTCATAGCTAAGTTCCCATTGTCTAGAAAAGCATTTGGCAGTTAGTAGGTGTTCAGAAAATATCTGGTAAATAAAGGAATGAATGAAGCCTCTCTTCCAGATATCAATAATATCAGGTGTGGTGCCCATATCGGACTCAAGACACTGAGTGATGTTAGACCAAGACTCATGGTGAATGCCATTGACACCTGTCAGTCCAGCCTGAGATCAAATGCACTCTTTCAGGAATCTCATTTTCTTATTAACTCAGGTCACACTTTCAACTCAAATCCCCAAGCCATTTTTCCACTGCTTCTAGACTTTGGCTTCCCCTTTCTGCTCCTGGACACCTGGCTGGTTGGTGCCTGTAACAGTTCCCTCCCCACCTATGCCTAAGGTCCACACAAAAGATTAAAAAAAAAAAGTACAACAGACAGGAATTGCCCCAGGCTCTGCCTACAATCTGCCTCCCCCACCCTCTCCAAGACAGATCTCTATCTGGTTCCCAGTCCCCCAGCCTCTTGGACTATTACTCTGTTGAACAGCCTAGCCAGTATTTTTGTTCAGCATCTCCCCCAAAACAATACCTCCCTGCCTCTACACACACCCTCAGGCACCACACCTGAATACAGCATCCAAGTGCAGGCTTCCAACCCAATCTCCCTTATCTGAGAGACAAGAACATATGAACAGTGGTGAAGGTGTGTGTGCTGGACTCACTTAGGTCTTTATACTTATCTTTGCTGAAGTCTATCTTGATAGACTTTCACCCACAGGCCCAATATTTCTGGATTTGTATTCAGTTATTTAGTGTCTTTGCTAATAGGCTCGTCCTCTTCACAAAATCAACAAAGATGATTAGTGTGTCAAGAACAATCTCATTCAAGTCACTGTTGACAAAGTCTGAATAATACAAACACTCTTCAACTCTTCCAAGCTGAAAATGACCCATGAATCAACATTCTCCAAGAACTATTGTCATTGATAACACTGCCTAAACACATCCAATCTGCAAGTTCCCTCAAATAAAAAGAATTTACTAACTGGCTTTCTCATGGATCCATAGTGAGCCATGAGTCCTTGTACCCTGCTGACAGGCAGCATAGTTAAGAACTAGAAATACTGTGGGGGCAGGGGTGACCATAAGCTTTACCCTGTTCTACCCACCAGGAAAGACTGTGGCCAGGGACCAACGGTGAAGTTGGCGATTTCTGAACCATATAGACTAAAGAGAGGTCTCTGGTCATCCCAATGCAAAAATGCTCCCACAGTGGAGTGGGGATAAAGAAACCATTCAGGGAAGTCAGTGGTACTTTTTGAGAACTTCTTGTTCAATGAAGGATGGAATGACAAAAATTACTTCCTCTAGAGGGTAGTGGGAAGGTGGCTACAAATGGCCTCCCATGTAGTTGTTATCTCTATGTCTGGAAGAGACATGTGAACCTGCAGGAAGTAGGAACACTCATTCTCCAAAATCCTAGGAAAAAAATTAACAGTGACGTTTTGTGGAAACAATCCATTTTTCTTCATTAACTGAGAATAAATAAGCATGACTCTTTCAACTACACAAACACAGCAGAGTCAGAGATGCCAAATATCAGAAAGCATGAATCCAAGTCACTTTTTGAAAACACCAAGACAAAAATATCTTTGTTCATTCATTCAGTAAGAATAGAATGGTCATTTATTATATGCTAAATAATTGATTCTACCACTAAAGAACTTGAGAGAGATGCCAAAGCACACAAGAAAACCTCTCTCCCCACCATAATTTTACACTTCTGCTAAGACATACCCAAATGTCAATAACAATGGAAGAATTGTGTACGACAATATAAAAACGTCAAGTTTGTATTTGTGTTAACTTTTTGCTGTTTTGAAACAAATTACTACAAACTTAATCACTTCAATAATACACACTTATACCTCATGGCTTCTCTGGGTCAGGAATCTGGATAGAATATAGCTAGTTTCTCTGATTGCAAAACTACAATCAAGGAGTTAGCTAGGGTTGGTGCCTCATCTGAAAGATCAATTGGCAAGAATCTAATTGGAAGCTTGCTTTTGTGGTGGTTAGAAGAATTTATTTTGAAGGGAATATTGGACTGGTAGGATCAATGTCTAGCCAGGAATTGGCTGGAAGCTGTCCTTAGATCCTTGCCACATGGGCTTCCTAAATGTGGCAACATGTTTCATCAAACCTCCAGGAAGAGTCTACCAGCAAAAAAGGACATCAGGACGACCTCTTGTAATATGATCATGAAACTGACAACTCCTCAAGACCGACATGTGCTATTTATTACAAGCAAATTACTCAAGAGGTAGTGATTACACAAAGGAATGAGTATCAGAAGAGGGAAATCATTTAAGATCATCTTAGAAACTACTACTGCAATGTTTAAGTAGGAAAAATAGGAAATGTGAGTATTAAAAATAAGACATCCATTCAAGTTTGGTGGACAGTTTCTTTTTCCAGTAATGGGGATTGAACCCAGGGTTTCACACTACATTTTTTCCTTATTATACAGATGTTTAAAAACAGGAGAAACAGTGTTAGTCAGTTTTCCATTACTGTAACAAACACCTTAAATAATCAATTTATAAAGAGAGAAGATTTATTTTAGCTCATGATTTCAGGCCACAGTCAATTGACTCCATTACTTTTGGGACCATGTCAGGGAGTACAGAATAGAGCAAAACTATTTCTTCATGGAGGCTAGGAAGTAAAAGAGTGGAAGAAGAAGAGGCTGGGGTCCCCATATCTACTTTAGGGCATGATTTCATTGACCTAAAACCTCCCATTAGGCTCCACCTCTTAAAGGTTTCCATCACCTCCAATAACATCAAGTTGGGACTAAGACTTTACCACGTGGGTCTTCAGAGGACATTACAGATGTAAACTATGGCACAAAGGAAAACCTTAGTCATCTTTGCTGCCCCCTGGGATTAGAAAGACAGGGGTCACAATTATCCCAGAAATGTCCTCACATGGGAAAGAAAATTGAAAGAAAAACATGGAGGTTGTGGAGGAAGGAGCCAGACTGCTGGTTGCTGCTCAGGTCAATGACTATAGAAGGCACCAAGGCACTATTATCCATCCCCTTGGCTCAGAGGAGGTGCCCCAGTGACGTCACTCCATGGAGCGTTGAGGGGAACTTCATTGCATTGTTAGAAAAGTGAACTTTGGGCTTGAAAGTGACAAACTTCAAGACACCTTCCCAAGACATTAGGGGAAAGACACTCCCTTCTTAAACCTAGAGCAGAAAGCACCACTTAAGAAGGCATGGGTTACATCAACCTTCCACGATGTAAAAGGCCACATGTGTGATCACCATTTCCTGAATGTCATTATCAGATGAGCCTCATGAAAACAGAAAACTCAGAGGAGTACTTACATTTGCGTTTTTTCTTGCTCTACCTTTTATTTAAATGAATCATGGGCCAGGCATGATGGTATACACCTTGAATCCCAGCAACTCGAGAGGCTGAAGCAGCAAGATCACAAGTTTGAGCCCAGTCTCAACAACTTAGTGAGGCCCTGTCTCAAAATTAAAAATAGAAAGAGTTGGAGATGTGGCTGAGTGGTAAAGCAACTCTGGTTTCAATCCCCAGTACCAAAAAAAAAAAAAAAAAATCATATACTGGACTTCTTTGGAATTGGGGTTTTAAAACTAGCTTCTCCATTGCTGCTTTCAAGTGTTCTAGCAAGTAAGCAGTGATTCGGGGTGGGGTTGGATGGATGTGACAAGTTGTAGCTACGTGTGGCAAGCTGAAACTAGCTATTCCTCCTGCTTCCATAAGAGGAAAGTGTAAAGAGAGAATTTGGTTTTTCTCCTCCCCCTGTCTAAGGCAGGCTATTAAGAATTCTGAGGGACACACTAATGGGAAATAAATCACCATTTCTATGACTTTAACCCTGGACTGCTATGTCAGGTTGCCACTTGGGCAGGTATGAGAGGAGAAAGTTTGTTTGTTGGATCTCACTGCACTACCAGATTCCCCCAGGATAAAACACTTTAAACCACACAGAGTTAAGGCTGGCTATCCCTTTGCTTTACAACCATTATTATGAAATGCAAGGATCAATCACTAAGAAGCATGAAGTGAAAGCAATTTCCCATGGCTAACTTTAGTGTCACTAAATGGATCCTAATTCTGTTACTGGTACTGTTCCCACTGAGTATCAGATGCACTTTTACCCCCTACTCCCAATTTCTTTCTTTTTTTTTCTCCTAATATTGGCTCTTCTTCTCTCCTTGCAACCTTTTGTTTTGGGGGTGGGGAGGGAGGAATTGAACTTAGCAGTGCTTAACTTCTGAGCCACATCCCCAACCCTCTTTATTTTTCCTAAGTTGCTTAGTGCTTTTTTTTTTTTTTTTTTTTTTCTGAGGCTGGCTTTGAACTCATGATCCTCCTTCCTCAGCCTCCTGAGCCACTGGGATTACAGGCATGAGCCACTGCACCTGGCTCCTAGCAACCTTTAAGACAAAAAAAAAAAAAAAATTATTTCCCCAAAGAGCAGTAATGGTGTGTAGAGACTACCATACAGGGAGAGGCAGATAGAGAAGTTCATGTCTTCTTCAAGCTCTAGGGTCAAGGCCCAGGCATCAGTATTTTTGCTTCATAGATAATGACTCTACCTACCATGTGACAAGAACTGGAAAGTTTCTCTGATACTTGGTCCAACTCTCTCCAGTACTTGGTCCAACTCTCTAACTGTCCCTACAACTTCAAGAACAAGAAAGTCTTTGATTGAAGAATAGAAAGAGGAAGAACTTACAAACCACATGACACCAGGAAATACAACAAGTACACCTATTTATCCTTAAGGGGGGGGGGTGTCCGATGAAATCCAAACTTAGCTTTAGCATCCCACGGAGGAACTGTTTCAATCCTGATGTCCTGCCATTCCTGACTAATCAGGTCAGAACCCAGGCAGGGGGCCCAGGATGTTCTCCCAGAAGACTCCTCAACAGACTTGCTCCTCTCCACTGGGACAGCTTCCTTGGCCATATCTCCTGAGCTCCAAGTAACTGCAAACTTCAGCAAGTTGAACCACCAAGTTAGGTGACTCATTTTGCAGTGTAACCAAGTGCTGCATTTTGAATCAAGGTTATTGACTCAAACACATGTGCTGCCTAGACTTCAGTTCTGTGCACTTCAACAAACTTCTACCAGGCTCTTCTAGTGTGTTAAGAGGGTACAAAAATAAACCAGATGGGCTCTGTATATTTTGAGAAAGGAGACAAAGAAATGCTCCTGATCCAACATGATAAGTCCTTTAATATACAACAGACAGGGACTTGAGAAGGTATAGAAGAGGGGTATTTAGTTCAAGGGGGTAAGGATATAGGGGAGACAAGGAAAATGGGAATAACCAACAGCTTCCTAAGGACAGCTAAATGGAACTTATAAATTGGCCTTGAGTGGAGGGTGTTCCAGGGAGAGGAAATAGCAAGAAGATAAGAGGTATGAAAATCCATGACAAATAAAACCCCATCAGGTGGTATAAGGTGGGAGAGAGTGGAGATGGAGTTGGCGTGAAATGCAAAGCCCTGGTTAGGAAGTAAAGGGAATAGCAGGCCACATCCAAGGGCTGGACTTGACCCATCAGAAGGGAGAATACTGTCCCTACAGGGTAGTGCTCAGAGCAATTATGCATTTAAAGAGGTGACTCTAGCAACATCTGGACTGAATTTGAGAGTCAGGAAGATTAACTAAAAGGAGTCTAAGAGAGAAATTACAAGGACCAAACTAAGTCCAGGCATCAAAAAAATGAGAGTTAATTGGAGATTTGGGGGCCTTAGTATTTGGTGACCGACTGGATTGAGTCTCAAGGTGATGAGCTTTGGTGCATTAACTGAAGAAAGACACATTTGAGGGGGATCTACTCTCATAAAAAGATGAAGTCTGTCTGTACACCTTTGTGGAAGAAATTTCTAATTGTAGTGATGATAATGTGACTGATTTTCAGAGACGCTCCAGGGTCAGGACCTGCTGTAATGGAGACCTTAGCTAGGGGCCTCTTCAAGCCTAAGACTCTTGACCTGAGAGACATTTGGGTGGTTACTGAGTTCTTGATCATGTTTGAGGATTGTTATGGTTTAGATGTAGTGTCCCCTAAAAGCTCACAATACAAGAAGGTTCAGAGAAGAAATGATTGGGCTGGGCTGGAGTTGTAGCTCAGTGGTAGAGTGCTCACCTAGCATGTGTGGGGCACTGGGTTCAAGCCTCAGCACCACATAAAAATGAAATAATGATATTGTGCTCACCTACGACTAAAATAAATATTTTTTTTTAAAAAAGAGATAATTGGGTTGTAAAGTCTCAAGCCAGTGAAATAATCCCCTGATAGGGATTAACTGAGTGGTAACTAAAGTGGTAGGGTGTGGCTGGAGGAGGTGGGAATTGGGGCGTGGCTTGGCCAGTGGAGTTTCTCTCTTTGCTATCTGATGATCATGTGAGCTGCTTCCCTCTGCCACACTCTTCTGCCATGTTGGTCTGCCTCACCTTGAGCCCCAAGGAATAGAGTCTCTGAAACTAAGACCTCCAAAACTGTGAGCCCTCAAATAAACTTTTCCTCCTTTAAAATTGTTCTGATCAGATCCTTTAGTGACAGCAAGGAAAAAAAAAAAAATAGGCTGATTAAAACCAGGAGGATCAGGTTCTTTTCAGCTAGAATTCAGATGAGCCCATGGAAAATTCATCCTTCCATGCCTACTGGAATATTGCTTTATACCCATTCCCAGCCCAGATTTCAGAACACAGGGCTTTGGTGGTTCTAATCCAGAGAGAGGTGTTGGAATGATTGTGATCCCCAACCCAGGGGACAAGTAGGAGGTCTCTTAAGCTCTGGGTCCCAAATGGGTCCATACTATTTAAACAGCGGAAGCTGATGATTCTGCCAGAGAAGCAGAATAGGGAGGTTGAAGTCCCTATACCTAAACCTTTCAGTGGATCCTCAGACCCACTCTCCAAACACTGGTCTCCAATGACTGGCCTTAAACTGACGAGCTAGATCAGACCATCAACAAGCATCTGTAACACTACATCACCTAGAGGGAACCACACCACCTTCTCCTCTAGGAACACAAGGGGGATTTAAAATACTAGAAAGTGAATTTAACTGCTTTCAAAATTCCATGCTACCTTAACACTCTGTGGTCATTTTCTTCTTTAATTCTGAAAAAAAAAAAAAAAAAAAGACTTAAAATTTCCACCAAACAGAACTGCAACCTTCCTGTGTTACACTGACATTATTCACACTTGCTAATGATTAACTCCCTTTGACACTGTAGCATTGTAGAAGGCAGAGTTAAACAAACAGCTTCAGGGGGCCCAGAAATGAGTTACAGGAGACTGGGCCAACTGACTTGGAAGAACTCCAGTGCTATTTCCCTAGTTTAGACTTGTCCTAAGGGGCATTTCCATTTGGGGACCTGAAGTTCTGGAATTCCTTCCTCTTCCTGGTTCAACAAAACTCTAATTTATTGACCTGCAGGGCACAGTCTAAGACATCTGTTAAGTTTGGCATTTCCTTGACCTGTACAGAGGATTCTTTGAGTAAAAATGGCTGGCCTTTTGTTCATTTCGGGTTTTGCATCTACAATACACATGCAATTAGACTCTGATCTAAAGGAAGGGCCGAAGGATAAACCCAAGAAACAAAAGCATTTTGCTTTTTGTGTGTGAAAGCTGTTCCCCCTGGGGTGTGGCCTCCATGGAGTCCTCCCTTTTTCAGTATGACCAAACTTTAAATAAATATCCAAGAATCTTTTCTTTACTGTATAAGGAAAAAAGGTGAAAATGTATTAAATGGCATATTTTTGTGCTTTGCAGGGAGAAAATCAGTCCTGCAAGAATGTGAGAAAATTCCCTTACATAAGCCAAACAATTGTTTTCTAAGCAGTGCCTAATAGCTCATGTTCACCTTGGATGAAAAAGATAATGAAACATAAACAAGCTTTGGAACCAAGGGAAAGGAACAGACGCGCTTACAAACCTCCCACCTGCACACGCTCTGCCAACAACCGACAGCACAGGTTATACTTGGCAGGTCTTGGGGATGGAGGTAAGAGAGGCACTCTCCACTCCAACTGAGAGGTCCTCTGGGTGACACTTAATATTGCTTCATTTCAGATTTCCTATCGATTGTCTTGGCCATAATGGGAGATGTCCGTGGGAATTAAGCTGAAAAGAGGCCTGAGGAGACCTTTTGAGGTCCTTCTGCCAACTAAGGAGAAAGAGGCAGGAAACTTACATAAGGGATGGTGGACTCTCCTTTCCTGTTTTATCAGAAGCAAGCTCCCATAACAAGAAAGAGAGAAAGAAAGAAAGAGAAAGAGAGAAGAAAGAAAGAAAGAAAGAAAGAAAGAAAGAAAGAAAGCTTTATCCCCAAAAGAGAGATTTCTTTTTTAGTCTATCCAGATCAAAAGGGGAAATAATTTCGATTTGTTTATAGGAAATGTGGACATGCCCAGGGGTTATGATAAATTGAGATCTAGACTTCATATGGGATTTGAGCCTGCACAGCTTATAAGAATGCTAGACTGCAGTGTCTTTAATACAGACAATGTCCTCAGACCTTTCAAAGCCAGTATAATTGAAAATCGTAGGCAGGAGAAGATTAAGCTGTTTGATCAAGGATAGGAAGAGATACTTTCTCATTGAAGTTTAAGAGGAGCCAGGAAGTTGAAAAAAAAATGGCAGAAAAGAGACTCATGCCTATATAGAGAATTTTCAGGAGTAATGTGTAAACTTGATTATCTAATCATCTAAAATAGGGATTATGTCTTAATGTGTGATGATAAAAGGAAGTTTTTTTTCTGAATTAAGTAATGAAAGAAAACAAAATTATACATTCATAAAACATAGGATCATACATTTTTTGAGAGTTTTCTAAAGTACAAGATAGAGTTCATTGAGAAAGAAGAAAGGGAATCTGCCATAATTCATATTAAATTACTACTAATAAAAAGGATTAAACTAGGTAGGAAATCAAAGATATTGTCCCAGCGGGCCATTCTCTTTTAGATTTCCAGCGGTGGCAGGGAAATTACATTGACCCTTCCATAGTTTTTTTTTGTTTGTTTTGTTTTTGTTTTCTGCAATCAACTACAAAAATTGGGACAAAATCTACAGATAGCACAGCTTTTGACTCCTGCTCAGATCTGGACCACAGACTGGAGTTCACTGTCACTTTAACTACACCAGAACCGTCTAACAAGACAGAGCAGGACAATCCCTCTGGTTTGTCTGGTTTTGCTAATTGAACGCAGAATAATGCCAAATCCTTCTTAAATTTATCCTAAACCCCGTAACCATTTGCAGCAGAAGGGAAGGGTCTGAAGTCAAGATTCATCTGACTTTAAGTAGTCTTTCAACTATTTATGTTCTGCTCCAAGTAACAAGTTTCACAAGAGCACTGACTGGAAGAACCCAGGTGGTATCAAGTCTGGCTGCAAAAAAAAAAAAAAAAAAAAAAATGAAGAATCTGATTATGATGGAAACCAATTTATAGACAAAATCCACAGTTGAATTTCTCTGTCTATGGCTGCCATAATGAAGTGTCACAGACCAGGTAGCTTGAACAACAAAAATGAATTCTCTCATATCTCTGGAGGCTAGAAGTCCAAGACCAAGATGCCAATGAGATGGTTTGTTCTGAGGCCTCTGCCCTTGACTTGTGGATGCCATCTTCTGTGCCTTCCCTCCACGCATGTGTCTGCATTCTATAATCTGCTATTCTTATAAGGCCACAAGTCTTACAGAATCAGCACCCACCCTAATAATCTTTTTTTTTTTTCATTTAATTACATCTTTAATGACCTTATCTGCAAATACAGTGCAGTCACATTCTGAGGCATTCTGGGTTAGGAGTTTGGCATATGCATTTGAGGGAACGCAATTCAGTCTGCGACTCAACTATGCTAGCATCCCCACGAGGGACTCTTACAAAGAAGAAAGGGAATTAAGTTGGCCTGGTGGTGCACATAGCTAGAGTCCAAGAGTTCGAGGTCAGCCTGTGCAACATATAGCACTCAAGATGGGAAAATTCAAAACTCCTGCCTCCCACAACACGCCAAAAACCAAAACAAAACCAAAGCCCTTAAATTAATCTCTGAAATTATATATGAGAGTTTCAGAACTAAACAGGATGACAAAGAATCCTTCCCATCTTTTCTCCAGGAAAAGGAGGTAAGAGTTTGTTGATCTATCCAGACACCTGCCTGTGGCCAGTGAGAAATGTGGACAGCACCTAGCATCATGCCTGGCAAAGGTCAAGTGCACCATAATTATCAAATATGAAACAGGTCTAGGCTTTGTAATTGTATATACTGCAAACAAATTTTTTAAGAACGCAGAAAATCTGTGCCTTCTCAAGGTCAGATAATTAAAATACATTTTAATTTTCCTTTCTGCTTCCCTTTTCATTCATTCATTCATTCATTAAATAAACAGGCACCCAGCATCTACTTAATTCTAGGAGCCATGGTGAACACCTTCGAGGTGATCAGAGCCTAGGAGACAAGTCAGACAGAAAAACACATAACCAGGTAATGGACAACAGCCATAAAGTGTGTGTGATGGATACTTTCATGCTGCAGTCTTTTTATGTTGGTTGGACTATAGTCTCAAAAAAATATAAGTCAAATAATATTCTGGGTGTTTCTATGAAGGTATTTGGAGATGAGATTAACACTGAAATCAGTGGACTTCAAGTAAAGCAAATTGCCCTGCATAATGTGGGTGGGCCTTATCCTATCAGATGGGACCTTAGAAGAATAAAGACTGTCCCCCAACCCTGTAAGGCAAGAAGGAATTCTGTCAATAGAATGTCTTTGGACTAGGATTTTGGCTCTTCTCTGAGTCTCTAACTTGCTCATCTGCCCTACCAGATTTAGCAGATTTTAGACTCACCAAGACTCCATAGTTGTGTGAGCAAATCCTTAAAATCTCTCTACACTACGTGTTGGGGGATGTGTCCACAAAAACATACATTATATATTGCATATTGTACATATCCTATTACTTCTATTTCTCTGGAGAACCCTAAGTAACACAGTAGATATAATTTTTTTACCTTCTTCCCTCCAAATTACATAAGAATGGGCATCTGATTTGGATCTGGAGAAGAGTGGATTTCCTAAAATTAGTCAGTTATAAAACTAGGGACTAAGTTTAGGGCAGTATTTCTAAAACCAGTGTTCATCAACCAGATAGCTATTCTAGAATCCAGAGATCTCTTCAAGAATTGTTTTTAATTTTGTATTTCCAGTTTGATGATCATTGCAAATATTAATACAAGGATATTGGGTGTCACATGGATAATTCTATAGCAGCATAGAGCTTTCATGTGACTTCAGTATCTCCAATGGCATTTATGGCTCTGATCAAGTTTGCAAGAAATCGCATCAAAACAGGATCTACAAATGGCATGATGAGTGAATTTATATATCACATGACACACCCTGTGCTGGAATGTCCAGTAGTTATGCTGGAAATGAGAGTTACATGTATATGACACACACACATGCATGTGTATGTCCATGTACACACATATTCATGAACAATTGTTTCAAATGGGTCTTTAAAAAAAGAACTTTGATATTTTAATAATTCTAGAAAATGGTAGATTAAAACAACATTTAAAAAATCTTCATCTACAGATACCTAGAAATGCTACCTGAAAGTTGAGTAGTTGAGCTTGAAAGAAGAAAAGGAGATGGGCTGGGGATGTGTCTCAAGCGGTAGCGCGCTCGCCTGGCATGCATACAGCCCAGGTTCGATCCTCAGCACCACATACAAAGAAAGATGTTGTGTCCGCCGAAAAACAAAAAAATAAATAAATATATATATATATATATATATATATAAAGAAAAGGAGAGATAAAGAGTCTAAGGACACTAGAAATAAAAAAGAAACAGAAGCCTGAATTCTGACCTGATTTGTGCTGATGAGTGAGCGTGGCAGGCCTGGGGAAGGGGCCTAACTGAAGGCAGTGAAACCTAAAAGCCTGAGTGTTTGTTTGTTTGTTTTGAAATATATTTTTAGTTGTAAATTAACTTTATTTATTTATATACGGTGCTGAGAATCAAACCCAGTTGTGAGGCAAGCACTCTACCACTGAGTCACAACCCACCCCCCCCCCCAAAGGCCTGGGTTTTACAATGAGTCACAAGATGTTGACAACTGAAAGTGTAACTCACATGTAAAGCTAGATCTTCAAGAGCTGCTACCCTGGAGAAGCAGAAGTAGGAAAATCTCTGCCTGTTACTCAGGGGCCTGACAGAGAAAAGCCCTGCGGTGGCTCAGTGTAGGGAACATTTGTTAAGAGAAAGCACCTGACTTGGACTGAGCCTCTGGTGGTCTCAAGGGTTAAATGCTGCTATCCACAAGGCCTGGGAAATTCTGAGCGAATACATTCGCAGATACTTGCTTATCACTTTTGGGTACCTTACAGAAGAAATGCAGATTCATTTTGGAAGGATGTTACCACAATTTTGTCACAGAGAATTCTCACTTAAAATGAATCAATCATGTGCTTAGCATGTGCAGGATCCTGGGTTCAATCCTCAGCACCAAAAAAAAAAAAAAAAAATTGTAAGTCCTACATACAAATGAATTCATAATAAAAGACTACAGGAAAAAGCAGATATAGCAAGATCCAATGCCTAGAACTATAGGTAGTAACATAGCAACCTGAAAATGAATATAGAAAAGTATATGTAAGCAGATTAAAGAGATTCAAAAGGATAAACAAAAAAGAAATATGACAAATTCAGATAGAATTGAAAATAACTAAACAGAAGGTCTAAAGAAAAAAATGAACATTGAAATTATAAAGTCAATGAATGGATTAAAGAACCAATTAGATGCTATCTGAAAGACACATTAATGAATGATATGAATAAGTCAAACAAAACAAGTGTAGAAAGAAATAGTTTAAAACTTTAAAATAGGGAAAGATTTTAAAAGATAAATAAGAAAAACTAAGACACATTTAGAAGAGAATAAAAATGCTTAATAATCATTTATTAGGAATTCAGAAGAATGAAGAATGAACAGAATAGCTGAGTATTTCTCAAAATTGATTAAAGGCATGAATCTTCAGATGAAGTAAAACATTTGACTCTTACGCACAATAAGTAAAGTAAAAATACCCCACAATATGCCACTGTAAAACCTGAACTAGAAAATCTTAGAACCAGAGTAAAAGAACAGATACAACCAAAAGGAAATTAGACTGGCAAATAAATTCTCAGTAACTAAAGTAACTAAAGAAGACAATGGAATAATTTCTTTGGTGTGCCAAGGGGAATAAAAAAAGATATCCAGAATTCTATACCCACCTAAACTGTCACTCAGTAGTGAGGGTACTGAAAGAAAAAACATTTTTAGACAAATGTTGAAAAATTTTCTCATTTTTAACATCCAATGAAATAATTACCAAAGTGCATACTTTAAGGACTCCAAACTCCAAAATTAGCAACTAAATTTAAAAGAAATTATGAGTAAAGTAATTGATTAGATGTATATAAATTTAAATAAGCTTTGACTATATAAAATATTGGGGAACAATAACATGTAATACAAAATGGTGCATTTTAATAAAAATGTTAAAGATATGATTACTATGTTAATTTTATCTAATCAAATGATCATCTAAAAATTTTTAAAGATAGTCACTGAAAGAAGAGAAATTAAATGTTTAACAGAGGAGAAAAGAAGAAAAAATTAAGTTAGAAATATACAAAGAAATACTTTTAAAAGCAGGCAGTTAACACCAAAAGAAATGGCAGAAATACATTTTATAAGTCAGGAAAATCAATGTAAATGGATCAAATTTACCAGTTATGACAGAAATTCTCAGATTGGATAATTACCATTTGAAGGAAATATAGGGAATTATAGAACAAAATAAATGATAATTCAAAGGTAAAAACTCACTTTAAAAATGCAAGATAAGGGGGATTTTACAAGAAACTAACTTATTTCTGGAATAAATCAAGAGCATCAAAAAAGAAAACTAGAAAAGTAGAACTGCTGTATATTCAGAGGCGTAACAAATCAAGTGCATGGACCTTGTTTAGATCCTGATTCAAATTACCAGCTGTAAGAAAGCACAAGAAAATTGGAGGAATTACATATTGGGTATTATATGATGCCAATGGATTAATATTTCCTTGGATATAATAATAACATTTTGTTATAAAACATTTATGTTATTTGAACATACATGAGGTAAAATGACATAATGTTTGAGAATTGCTTCAAAGTACTTCTGCAAGAAAGATCAAAGAGAAAAGGAATCTTTTTAAAGGAAAAGGGAAAACTAATGTGATCAAATCTTGATACGATCTGACTAATGAATATACAGAGGCTCACTGCACTATATTCTCTACTTTTGAACAAGTTTTTTAAAAGTTTTTAGTCTAACTACAAGACGTTCTAAAAAAAAAAACCCTCTAAAACACAATAAGACACAAAATTTTAAGTAAAATAATAGAAAATAATGCAACATATCAATACCAAGCCAGAGAAAGTTGGGGGAAAAAACTACGTTCTTATCAGCCAAGTAGATCTTAAAGCAAAATGTATATATTTTGCTGTATGTATTTACTTATGAAGTATATCAAGGAGAATTTAGGAGGTCATCTCGTAATGATAAAAGGAACAATAAATCAGAGAAAAAAATCCTGAGCCCATAGTTACCTAATAACACTACCACAAATACATGGCGGAGGTATGAGGAGAGAGATGTCAGAATGGTGAGAAATTTTAATATACTATAGAGGACTTTATGATTGCCCCCAAATGTATGTCCACACCCTGATGCCTCAAATCTTGTTCCTTTTTTCCCACTATTTTGGAAAAGAGCCTTTAGAAATCTAATTAAAGATCCTCAGATGACATTATCCTGCACTGTCTCAGTGGCCCCAGATGCAGTGACAAGTGTTCTTCTAAGAGACAGAGGAGGACATATGAAGGTGGAGGCAACAATTGGAGTTCATGAGCCAGGGAATACCTGCAGCCACTGGAAACAGGAAGCAAGTAAGAAAGGAGCTTCTCCTAGAGCCTGCAGAGGGAGTGTGGCCCTGTCACCACCTGGATGCCCACGTCTGCCCTCCACAACTGAGACAACAAATCTCTGCGGATTAAGTCTCCAGATGTGTGGGAGTATGTTGACGGAGCCCTAGTAAACTAATACATACACCCCTCTCTGCAGCAGGTAGATCCAACAGAAAAATAACTTTAACAAACACAAAGATTTCAACAACATAATCAACAATGTTTACCTAATGGGCATAGAAGCAGCCCAGCACTCCATTGTTTCTTAAAATGCATATTCTTTTTCATCACACATGAATTGTCTCTATATAAAGTTGAGTAACATCATAACAAAAATAATTTAAGACAATATTGCAGAGCTGAAATCATTTTTATCCTCTAAATGAGCAGGTGCATTGCCCAAGTGTGAGAAAAATTGGCTTAGAACTTTCTGACCCTTTGTATACTAGAGACAGCTTGTCATTTTTCTGCTTAAGAAAGAATATAGTTCACTAATTAGCCACAAATAAACAACAACACCCAGGCTCTTAGTTTTATCTATTTTGGGTGACTCTTACAGGAACTATAATTTTCAAGGACACGCAGATTCTATTGTCATTTCTAAGTAAGAGCTCATGTTACAGTCATTGTCATTGTCACTTGCAGAATAATTACTCTTAAAGTAACAGTCCCCTGAAGCAAGAAGGGTTTTATTGTTGTGGGTATTTTTTTTATTTTCTTTACTTCTTCTTTTTTTTTTTTTTTTTTTTTTGGCTTTTTTTTTCCTTGATGCTGCTGATCAGCCCTGAGGCTTCATAAGTAAATACATACAGCATTAACAAGCTTAAATAAATTTTGCAAGAATCATATATATGTAGATATAGATATATAGATATATAGATATAGATATATAGATATTTAGATATATAGATATATATACACACACACACACCAGATATATATGCCCTTCACAGAAAAAAAGATGCAAGTTAACACCTCGCATATGTAGGAAAAAAGTAAAGGTAACTTTCAAAAAAGAACCACACTTATCCTTCTTAACTAGTATACCAACAGAAAACAACTATCAAAACACAGCAAGGTGATGAGAACACACTCACAATGTGAGCTGCCTTTGGCTTTCTCCTTGAATCTCATCTTGCATACTGTTACCTCCCCAGGGCAGGGATCAGGTTATTATTATTTTTTTTGGTACCACTCTATTTAATCATGCAATGAATGTCCACTTTCACCTTGCAGGAATAGTAGATAATAATTTTATTGAAAGAAAAACCTCTTTCACACTTGTGCAACCTATTGTATCTCCTGGCCCCTTGCAAAGGAAAGAAATCTTTAGAACTGAATCCAGTCTGGAAGGAGGAATGTTTGCCCAGTGAAGCATAAAGTATGTCCTCGGATATCTGGGAGAAAGGTCACTGTCCCAGGGTTTCTATTTCATCAACTGTACCCTGTCACGGCATTTCCTGGAGGGATTATGTAATGGATTGGACAAAGACCTCTCTGGTTGCCTACTCTTAGTGAAAAGTAAGCTTTGGAAGGAATAGTTAAAACATAAAAAAGACAATTCCTTAGGGCAGCTTGCAGATAGAGCCAAAAAGTCTCATGACCCATAAAATACTTTAAGTTCTCACCAGTTCTAGCCAGAGAGCAGTGTCAGAATCACATCTAACAGCATGAGCTGTGTCTGCCAGCAGACATCACGTGATAGGTTCCAAATTTCTGCCTCATTCTCGTTCTTTTCTGTATTATGGTTTCTTTCGGAACTGGATTGGTTTCTTTTTCATTCTGACCTGTGCTAATTTGCAAGGATGCCTTCAAGGGGTGAAATGATACCTTTGGAGAAGTCATCTAAAATGCTAGGTGAAATCAAATTCCTCATGCCAAATTCTCAGAGCAAAAAACAGGGTGTTCTAATTGCCTTTTCCGGAATACAATTCTTTTTTGTTAACTTTCTTCTTTTCTAAGGTATTATCCCAGGCAATAACCAAATCGCTGATAAGAAACGGATGCAATTATTCCTTCACTTTCAGGAACAGAGCAATTAGAACCAAAATCGAATTGATTATAGCATGCAGAAGCACATTCCTTTTGGGAGGTGGACATCATGAGCCGGATGATGGTGACAGGTAAGGAGGGGCTTGGGAGGTGCGCAGCTCAGTGGCAGAGTGCATGTTTGGCAAGGCCCTGGGTTTAATCCTGGCACCACAAACAAACAAAAATAGGTAAAGAGAAATGCTGAGAGCTTGCACGGGGACAGCTGCAGACTTGAGTAAATGGCTCAGTTCCTGCTCTGTCCCTCCAAGCCCCACAGACCTACAGTTAAAGAGATTTTCCCGATATCCCTGTAATTGGGACCATTGAAACTTTCTTCTCCTGTAGATTCTCAGTAGCATTGCCAAAGGCTGTCTTTTTCCAATCATCCTCATCTCTCTGAACTTTTCTGAGGACCCTACAGTCATTTCACATTGTCCTACTACTCATCAAGACTTAGTCTCTCCTTCAAGAAATTCATCCCTAACGTTTCCCAAAGATGACAACCAAAATACCCCAGACTCCAGAGTCTCTCGGAGGCTCTCCTACATGCTCCTCCTTCCCTTCTTTTCTCCCTTCTGTCGCCTATATGCTGTTCCCACTACCCTCCTCCTCCACCAAATAAAAGGACAAAGTAGGAAAGTGTGGGGTTCCCCCATGCATCACCTCTAGGTCACGCTAACTCCACACACCAGCTTGCCCAGCTCTCTCCAAGGTAAACAACCTTCCTGTCCTCTTTGGCAACTTCATGGGCTCCCTGAGAGTTTTCAATGTCCAGCCATCCACTTCCTTGTTCCCTGTCGTCCCCTGTTCCTCCCCTGTTCTGTGGATGGAAGGTGGTGTACACACTCATAGGAGAAACCTGACCTAACTCTTAGGTGAGACCATTTTTCTCAAATTTGGAGAGGGGTAGAAAGAGGGGAGAAGAATTAAGTAACTGATTGAAGTAATTTGAAACATTATTTTTGTATTAAAATAAACAGGGATGCATATGGAGCAGAATGCAAACTCAACATTAATTTTTTAAATGAAAATGGGACTTCAAAGAGGCATCCGTGCAGGGCAATTTCTGACAGCACCAGTAGATCTTTCTGCATATCCATTCTAATTTTTCTCTACCTAAAAGACAAGCAGAGACCCCAGAAAACACCTTCCAAAATCCCAGTGGGTCCTGATTTAATTTCTTCAATTCACCAAATTGAACACCCACTATGTGCCAGGCCCTGAGAAATAAATATAATTTGAAAAAGTCCCTATCTTTGAGCAGCCGACAGTTTAGAGATTAATGGAGATAACCAGCCATAATAGAAGGTAAAAATTTTTAATAATAGTGTATTTGCAAAATACTATGGTTTCACATATGAGAGAGCCATGAACCATTTTGGTCAGACCAAAGAAGAGTTCGTCCTTTGGTAATCTAGCTGTATTCCTTAAATTTTTTGTATTTTTTTTTTCTACTAAATCTTCTACTATCAGCAAAGTCTGCTTTAGGTATCACATGTCTGTGTTTAATTAATTTACTTTGCATAGTTCCAAACACATATAGGATCTAGTTATTATTCTGATTCTTAGAAACAATAGTTGTTAAACACATTCTCATGCATTGAAATGAGTCCCTCCAAAAATAAAAATAAAAATAAAAATAAAAGTATGTTGTAGTCCTAACCCTCAGTACTTCAGAATGTAACCTTACTCGGAAACAGGATTTTTATAGAGGCAATCAAATTCAAATAAGCCATAAGTGCAGCCCTAGCCCCATGTGACTGGTGTCCCTACCAAAAGGGAAAATTTGGACATGCACACACAGAAGGAAGGCAACGTATAGACACAGGAGAAGGTGGCCATTAATTGGCACAGTGGGTCTACAAGCCAAGGATCACCAAGTATTGCCAGCAAACACTAGAAGCTAGAAGAGGCAAGAAAAACTTCTCAAGACTAGCAGAGAGATACCATGACCCTGGCAACACCTCCATATCAGTCTTCCAACCTTTAGAGGTGTGAAGCAATAAATTCCAATTGTTTAAGTCACACTGTTTTGGGTACATGTTATGGCGGCCTGTTATAGTTTGGATCTGAAATGCCCTCCAAAGGCTCATGTGTTGCCACAGTGTTCAGAGGTGGGACTTGCGAGGAATGACTGGATCCGAGGCACTAACCTCATTGATGGAGTTAATCCAATGTGTGAGGTCATAGCTGAACATCTATTACGAATGGAGTCCAGTTGGAGGGAGTAGGTCACCAGGGGCAAGAGTCCCCCACCGCCCCACTTCCTGGCCACCATGAGATGAGCAGCTCTGCTCCCCACCCTGATGCTCTGTCTCACCACAAGCCCACAGCAATGAGGACAAGCAACTACAAGTGGAAAACTTTGGAACTGTGAGCCAAAATAAATATGTCTTCCTCTAAGATGATTTTCTCAGGTATTTTGTCAGAGTGACAAACAGCTACTGCACAGTGCTAGTGAACTCATACATGTTCTAGAGATCAGTTCCCAACCTCTCGAGATCCCTCGGAACCCAAGGCTGGGTGTAGGAAGGAAGAGAAAACTAATGTTTAATGGACATTGTGCCAGATGCTTTACTTCTATTATGAGACTGTCAGGGTAAGTGACACCAACCAATCGAATATAGCCTTCTGAATAAAAGCTCCAATTCTTGGTCATTATAACTTTTTATTCTAAAAATAAACTTTGTATTTCTGGCAATACTCTCTGCTTGAAGTTAACTTCCAGATGAATTTCTCTGCCACAGTGGCTCTCAAAATGCCATCATGGGGTCAGGAACATCAGCAGCAGCAGCAGCAGGGAACTTGTTAGAAATGCTCCACACTGTAAGTCCCACCCCAGATCTACTAAAATCAGAAACTGATCATAACAATAAAAATAAGCTGCAGCTTTTATGTTATTGTCTCCTTAACTAATTGGCAAAGGCCAAACAGAGTTTTGTAGGAAGGGCCTTTGAAAAGTGAATGTAATGTAGAGTTGTTATTTTTTTTTTAATTTTCTCCCACAATCAGCACTGCTCTGCTTCCTCCCTGGGACCCCCATGCCTTTGTCCTCATGCTCCACAATGTCTACGCAAACTCACCAGACTGCTTTATCCTGGCCTGGTGTTTCCCATGGCATCTCAAGATTCAAAATTCCCCCTTTCCTTCAATCCGATGACCATTCACTCAGAAGAGGGGTCTCAATTGCATATTTGGAGGATAAAATTATGGTGGTTTCAATATGGTTTAAGTGTGTTCCCCAAGGATGCATATATTGTGCATTTGATCCCCAGCAATAGTAAGAGGTGGCAGTAGTAAGAGGTGATGGGATTTTTAAGAGGTGAGGCCTAATGGGAGGTCATTACCAGCCCCCTGACCCCCAGAGCTCTAACTTTCTCTCTGGTCATCTGATCTCTCCCTCTTACACCTGCTCCCCTATGACACCATCTGCCATGATGTGATCAAAACAAGAGACCCCTAACTAGAGGCCAAATTAATGGAGTTTCCCCATATTGGACTTTCAGTCTCCAAAACTACAAGTTAAATAAACCTTTTTTTCTTTATAAATATCCAGCTTTAGGCATTTCAGTACAGTAATAGAAAACCAACTGATTCAATACTATTGACTAATTTAGAATTAAAATATTAATGACTCATGGGCTTTCCTCCTTCATTGGCCTCAGTTGCATGATTTTTTAAAAAGTACTTCTTCATCCAAAATAACTATTTGGGAAGTTTTCAGGTATTGTGTTAAAATAAAACAAAAGTCTTCTTGTTTTTATTTTTGATGGTGGTCTTAAGAGTGGCATAGTCCGTGCCCTTTAAATTATAGTAAGTCATGGAACAAATACTTGGCATTCATGAGGCCAGTCCTGCTTGGCAACTCCTTCCAATTCCTGGGTCATCAGCCTGCCAGCTAGTTGACCTTGAAGAAATGGTACCAGGTTTATCCTACTCTTTTGCTGCATTCCATATCGGGTGAGTTTTTTTGGTTTTGTTTTTTTGATATTTCAATTTCTTAACAGGAAATTTTAGCTGCTGTTTTGAATGTAATTGAAGTGTTTTGTCTGCAAACCCTGAGACCTTCAGGCTAGGGTGGTGTATTTTTAATAAATCAAATAGAGTCTAAGCTTTGTCCTTATGACTTTAATGACAGCCTCTTAGATATTAAAATCTTGAGAAACACAGGAATGATGCCTCTTTAGTAGGCATCGTTAGGCATCAACAGGTTAAAAAAGAAAAAAAAAATTCAGATCATGAATTTGTCTCCAGGTCCCAAATATTTGAATCCAAGGTTGTTTATGGAAAAAAAATGTCTAATAAACATTGTGACAAATTATTTATCTCTGTGAGGGCATTATTGGGATAAGTGACTTCAACTTTAGATACCATCCCTGAATAGAAGTTTTCCAATTCAAATCCATAAGATTGAATTTACATTTGCCTATATAAGAAATCAGTCAAGGTGATGACTAGTTTCATTTCCAAACTAAGTCCTCGCCCTCAAACCTCAATGGAAACCAAACAAGCCATCAGAGGAATGGAATATAGGCCACTGTATTAGTTAGGATAATCTTTTAAATAATCAAAGAAATTTGTTCTCTTATAATTGAAATATCCATGGGAAGATAAATTTGGGGATCTGTTTGATTAAGGAACACAAAAATGTCATTAGGAAAGGATCTAATCCTTTCCACCTCTCCACTCTGTCTTTTACAAGTCAGTCAACTTGCCAACCCAAGTTGGCTCCCCCTACCCATGTTGCAAAATGGCGGCAGAAGTTCCAGGCTTCACACTGACCTAATACCTTCGATAAAAGAGACACCATCTTTTCTTCTAATAAAGACTGAGGAGACTTTTCTCACAATACCCCAACAAAACTTTCTTAATTATTCATCTAGTAATTATTGAGACTTAGAATATGGCAAGCAGTTGGTATTCATCAGAAAACAATATAAAATTTCCCCCTCTCATGGAGTTTCTCACAGAAGCTTGTGTTTTAATATCCCTTGAATCTCATTTGAACTGTTCTCTGACGTCTTAGGTTCTGGTAGCCTCATTTTTTTCCTTTTGTATTGCCAGCCTTAGACATGGTAGCTATTCTCAACTGTTAGTGGCTGTCATTTCTTCCATGTTCCACTTTTTATTTCAACCTTTGAATGCTTTTGTAATCAAACCCCTGTATTAAACCCCCTTCTGTTTGAAACAACAAGTACACATTTCCTTTTTTGAAGGATGCTGACGGATGTAGGATGAAAACCTAAACAAAGACCTGCTTGCTACTGGAAAAAGTTAGAAAGGTGAGAGTGAATCCTGACTAGGTACCCACTAGAGTATTTATCATCCACTGGGACACTTCTGAGCAAAAGGCTATGAGTTGACAATACTAATAAGAATTTAGGACTGATTTCCATAAAGGTGGCATATGTTGAGCATTACCGGGAAGTTCATCTCCAGGCATCTATCTGCATGGATGGATTTGTGTTGAATGGAAGGAAACCTTCTAGGAGAAGTTTCCTGTATGAGTAACCTGAGGCAGAGAAGTTAACCAGACGAAGGAAGGAAGAGTCAAGAAGTCGTAGGAAGATAGTATGGTGATGTTTCCTCTGTCCAGACACATGGTCTTCATCAGTGCCCCCTGGAGAGACAGGCCACATTTGCAGCCCTTTTTATTTTATATTTTGAGACAGAATCTTGCCAAGTTACTTAGGACCTAGATAAATTGCTGAGGCTGGCTTTGAACGTATAATCCCCTGCCTCAGTCTCCAAAGTTACTGAGATTTCAGGTGTGCACAACAATGTCCAACTCCATGTGCTAATTTTAGAGACATGCATCTGTGTTCCTGCAAATGAGCTGCTGGATTTGGGGCATGAGCCATGGTGCCTAGCAAGAATTACTCCTTGAAAACCCAAGTGACTATTGGCTGGAGTAGACTCTGACTCTAGAAATCAGTGAGTTCTGGATAATTCTCTCTTTGGTCCCACTTTAATCTGACTCTTGTCTCCATCATCCCATCAAAACTGCTCTTGTGAAGGTCACAGGTGACATCCACGTTACCAAATCTACTGCTCCAATATCAGTTCTCACCTTATTTCATTACCAACATCACTAATCTTTTGTGTTCTTCAAAAGCTTGTAGAGACATTCAACTACTCTGAATGAATGCCAAATGGTTAAAGGAAAATTAATACATCATCTAATCCATTCAACTACTAAGAATGATGACAATAGTAGCTGACATTACCAAGCATTTCCCATGTACTGGACACTTTTCTAAGCATCTTATGGGATTATCTCATTTAATCCTCACTGTAGCCCTGCTGGATGAATGCTGTTATTATCTTTATTTTCCAGATAAGGACTTTCAGATACAGAAAGGTCAAGTGACTCATCAAAGGTCACCCAGTCAGTAAATGGTAGAGACAGGCAGTCTCCATACTTCCATTACTTGACCTTAAGCAAATCAAAATGTGTATCAGAGTTTTCAAATTGTCACCCAGATATGTCTTGGTAATATCTATATAGGAAGGAGGAAGAAATGAGTTCAGGGAGGTCAGGTTCTTGGAAATATCTGCACACTATCTCACCTTCTGTCTGAGCTGAGGCCACGGCTGGTTGGGATATACTGACCTACAACCACAAAGATCAGAACAACAGTCAAGGAAGCCATGACAGGCATGCTGTCCAGCAGGTAGGAGGTCAATGGGTGGTCGTCAACATCAGCTCAGGGTTAACAGAGCAGGGAGAAAGGAATTCTTAGAAACGAGCAGGAGACTGCGAGTTCAAAGCCAGCCTCAGCAACAGTAAGGTGCTAAGCAACTCAGTGAGACCCTGCCCCTAAATAAAATACAAAATAGGGCTGGGGATATGTCTCAGTAGTTGAGTGCCCCTGAGTTCAATCCCTGGTACCCCACAAAAAAAAAAATATGGGTAGTGTTCTGATCAAAGGCTAATGGAGGAATCTGTTGGAGGATGCCAGAAAAACCCAGACACGAGCTTGAAGTTCAGAATAGAACTCATCACTGAAAGAGGAACTGGCAGAACAAAGCAAAAATACAAGCCCTAGAGAAAATGATTTTTCAGTGGATTATAAAAACAGAGAATCAGGAGGAATGCAGGAAGCATTTTGCAGAGGCTCCAGAGAAGGGCAGGGAACCTGTTTGTCCTGCCCCATTGTGTTCCTCTCGCTACCCAGCACACACCCTATACTGTTGTAGGAGTTCCAATTTATGCAGTCTCAAGCCAAAACTCTGCCACTGATAGCATGCTCAAGTTCACGTTCAGTAGCTACTGACCACATGCACCACAAGAGGAGCTAGGCCGGGATTTCTCATGCTGGGTCTAAGAACGCTAGCCTCGGACTTCTAAAGTGCCTCTAAGACACAGGAGGTTTCCAAAGACCATATTGAGGCATAGAGAGAAGGAATGTGAAGGATAAAAAACTAAGCAGGCTGGACAATTTCTTATCTTCCTTTCTAGAAATACTCCTCACATTGCTAAATTTCTGTGTAATTGTTCATTCAAGTCATACTGTTGACAGAGGCTAAATGTATCACCAAGCACTCTCAAAGTCTGATAAAAATTGATGGGATAATCTGATTTTTTTTTTAATAACCTTAGCAGTGGAGTCAATTAAGATCAGAAGCAGATTGCTCCTAAAATTTATTTTTTCCTTTCATAAATACCCTTTATGTATTGATTTTTTAATCTGGCTAAAATATTGCTTGGACATTTTTGACCCTCATTGAAATACTCCCTAAAACTGGCTAAATAGTGTAATTAAAATAATATCAATGTTCAAAATAAAATCAACTAAAAAGGGCTCATTTGCATGAATACAGAAGCACGTCTTTAAAATTAGCACATGGAGCCAGGTAGGGTCATGCACGCCTATAATCCTAGTGATTTGGGAGGCAGAAGATCACAAGTTCAAAGCCAGTTTCAGATACTTAGCAAGGTCCTAGGCAACTTAGAGAGACCCTGTATCCAAATACAAAATAAACAAGTTTGGGGGTGTGGTTCAGTGGTTAAGTGCCCCCGGGGGTTCAATCCCTAGTACCCTTCCAAAAAATTTAGTACATGGATTTCCTATTATCCAAAAATGTAAGAATGTGCAAAACTATAAATTATTTACAGCAAAACTTTTCAGTGCTTTCACAATATATTTTTTTCCTCGCGACAGTGGTATATTTTCTTTTTCTATTCTTTCCTTTTTGGTTGTTGTTTTATCGCCCAGTGAACCATTAAGTGTCAGTCTTAATTACTAAATCTTTAAGTCCATAAATTAGGAATTTTATGTCATCAAAATCATAGCATTTAGATTAAACTGTCTTTTCTCAAATAATTCCATTTTTAACTTTCTTCATTTTAACACTTCCACCTTACCAAAACTACTCCTAACATAAAGAACGATGAAAAAAGATAAAACATGAAAGAAATTGAGTTAAAAAAATCTCTTGTGGTCCTAATTTGATGAAAGTAATGGTGTAAGTTCAGTAAAAATCAGAGTATAAAAGAAAATTATAAGACAATTAGAAATGTGAACACCAACTGGATATTTAACAATATTAAAGATCTTCGTGATATTAAAGATGGTCATGATATTAATATTAATATTACAATATTAAATTAATATTAAAGATTGTAATGATATTAAAGAATTCACTGATGAATTTCTTAGGTATGTTAGTGATACTATGGTGATGTTTTTTTAAAAAGTCTTTAGAAAACCAGACCAAAAAAAATTTTTTTTGAGATAAAATGTTATGGTGTCAGAGATTTTTCTGAAAAATACTGTACAAATGGAGAAAGTAGTTGTTGAATTTGGATGAGGAATGTGCAGGTGTTAATGGAACTGATCAGTCAAGCTATGTATCCATGTATGTATACTCTTTTCTTTTATGGAAACAAAATTTTAATTAAAACATAATAGATTTCAATTATAAAAGGCATGGATGCTGAATAAAAGTAAATTAAACATTCATAACACTGTATGCATATTAGTCATAATAATGAACTTTTCGATTTTTTGGCATGAAAAGATGTTTATCATATATTATTAAGTGTTAAGAACGAGGGTACTAAAATTCATGCTTGGAGAAGTTGCAATTTTATAAGATATGTATCTACTGAGAACATACATGTGGATTTTTGCATATGTATATAGAGGAATTGCCACACTTACATTAAAATTGATAACACTTACATTAAAAATTAGCATGATCGGCCTTTCAGGTCCCCTTCTTCCTCTGGGGAGAAGTCTTTTCTGCTGTCCTTTAATAAAGCCTCTACTTTCCACTCTACCCTTGCCCCGGCAGGCTTCTCTGGTGTTATACTTCAGCATTCGGGGAAGCAAGAACTCGTCACCGGTAAATAATGGTAACAGATTGGAGGTTCCCCACCAAGATCTACACCCAGACCACCCATCACTCAAATGGCCCTGCAGCCTCAATCGGACTTCTATCATGGACCACTGGATAGACCAAATTTTTAAAAAAGGGAACTCCAAAACGGCTTGCTCCACACTGCCACCCATCTGCCACCTTTTGGCCTTCCCACCTGCATTCTATCACTGCAGGATAAAGGGAAACAAAGGACAGGAATGTGGGAAGACCTTAGCTATTTAAAAAAAAAAAAAAAGACCTTAGCTATAAAAAAGGGATGCCTTTCCACGAATTCTGCCTCTCCACCTTGTTGGGTCCCCTTTTTCCTGTAGGGAGAAGTCTTCTCTGCTGTCCTTTAACAAAGCCTTCTACTTTCCACTCTAAAAAAAAAAAAAAATTAGCATGATCATCCTAGGTAGAGAGGGATCTATCTCCTGCTGTGCTTCTGCTTTTCTTCATCTCTTCCTTTCCGTTGGCTACCTCCTACTTCACTTTCTCCTTCTTATCCTGTCCTTCTTTTCAGATATTTTCTCCTTCTTCTCTATGCTCACTTGTCTTTATTTCTTTTTTATTTATTTATTAATTTTTATTTATATATATAATAGTGGAATGCATTACAATTCTTATTACACATATAGAGCAATTTTTCATATCTCAGGTTGTATACACAGTATATTCACACCAATTCATGTCTTTATACCTGTACTTTGGATAATAATGATCATGACATTCCACCATCATTAATAACTCCATGACCCCTCCCTTTCCCTTCAATCCCTCTTCCCTATCTACAATTCATCTATTCCTCCCATGCTCCTGTTCCCTATCCCACGATGAATCAGCCTCCTTATATCAAAGAAAACATTCGCCATTTGGTTTTTGGGGATTGGCTAACTTCACTTAGCATTATCTTCTCTAACTCCCTCCATTTATCTGCAAATGCCATGATTTTCTTCTCTTTTATTGCTGAGTAATATTCCATTGTGTATACATGCCACATTTTTTTAATCCATTCATCTATTGAAGGGCATCTAGGTTGGTTCCACAGTGCAGCTATTGTGAATTGTGCTGGTATAAACATTGGTGTGGCTGTGTCCCTGTAGTATGCTATTTTTAAGTCCTTTGGGTATAGACTGAGGACAGGGATAGCTGGGTCAAATGGTGGTTCCATTCCAAGTTTTCCAAGGAGTCTCCATACTGCTTTCCATATTGGCTGCACCAATTTGCAGCCCCACCAGCAGTGTATGAGTGTGCCTTGTTCCCCACATCCTTGCCAACACTTATCGTTGTTTGTACTCATAATAGCTGCCATTCTGACTGGAGTGAGATGAAATCTTTTTTTTTGTTTTGTTTTTTTTTTTTTTTTTTTAGAGAGAGAGAACTTTTTAATATTCATTTTTTAGTTTTCGGAGGACACAACATCTTTGTTTGTATGTGGTGCTGAGGATCGAACCCGGGCCGCACGCATGCCAGGCAAGCGCGCTACCGCTTGAGCCACATCCCCAGCCCCAAGATGAAATCTTAGAGTAGTTTTTTTTTTTTTTTTATTGTTGGCTGTTCAAAACATTACATAGTTCTTGATATATCATATTTCACACTTTGATTCAAGTGGGTTATGAGCTCCCATTTTTACCCCATATACAGATTGCAGAATCACATCAGTTACACATCCATTGATTTACATATTGCCATACTTGTGTCTGTTGTGTTCTGCTGCCTTTCCTATCCTCTACTATCCCCCCTCCCCTCCCCTCTTCTCTCTCTGCCCCCTCTGCTGACATTCATTTGTCCCCCTTGTATTATTTTTCCCCTTCCCCTCACTTCCTCTTGTATGTACTTTTGTATAACTCTGAGGGTCTCCTTCCATTTCCATGCAATTTCCCTTCTCTCTCCCTTTCCCTCCCACCTCTCATCCCTGTTTAATATTAATCTTCTTCTCATGCTCTTCGACCCTACTCTGTTCTTAGTTACTCTCCTTATATCAAAGAAGACATTTGGCATTTGTTTTTTAGGGATTGGCTAGCTTCACTTAGCATAATCTGCTCTAATGCCATCCATTTCCCTGTAAATTCTATGATTTTGTCATTTTTTAATGCAGAGTAATACTCCATTGTGTATAAATGCCACATTTTTTTTTATCCATTCATCTATTGAAGGGCATCTAGGTTGGTTCCACAGTCTAGCTATTGTGAATTGTGCTGCTATGAACATCGATGTAGCAGTGTCCCTGTAGCATGCTCTTTTTAGGTCTTTAGGGAATAGACCAAGAAGGGGAATAGCTGGGTCAAATGGTGGCTCCATTCCCAGCTTTCCAAGAAATCTCCATACTGCTTTCCAAATTGGCTGCACCAATTTGCAGTCCCACCAGCAATGTACAAGTGTACCCTTTTCCCCACATCCTCGCCAGCACTTGTTGTTGTTTGACTTCATAATGGCTGCCAATCTAACTGGAGTGAGATGGTATCTTAGGGTGGTTTTGATTTGCATTTCTCTGACTGCTAGAGATGGTGAGCATTTTTTCATGTACTTGTTGATTGATTGTATGTCCTCCTCTGAGAAGTGTCTGTTCAGGTCCTTGGCCCATTTGTTGATTGGGTTGTTTGTTCTCTTATTGTCTAATTTTTTGAGTTCTTTGTATACTCTGGATATTAAGGCTCTATCTGAAGTGTGAGGAGTAAAGATTTGTTCCCAGGATGTAGGCTCTCTATTTACCTCTCTTATTGTTTCTTTTGCTGAGAAAAAACTTTTTAGTTTGAGTAAGTCCCATTTGTTGATTCTAGTTATTAACTTTTGTGCTATGGGTGTCCTATTGAGGAATTTGGAGCCCGACCCCACAGTATGTAGATCGTAGCCAACTTTTTCTTCTATCAGACGGCGTGTCTCTGATTTGATATCAAGCTCCTTGATCCATTTTGAATTAACTTTTGTGCATGGCAAGAGAAAGGGATTCAGTTTCATTTTGTTGCATATGGATTTCCAGTTTTCCCAGCACCATTTGTTGAAGATGCTATCCTTCCTCCATTGCATGCTTTTAGCCCCTTTATCAAATATAAGGTAGTTGTAGTTTTGTGGATTGGTTTCTGTGTCCTCTATTCTGTACCATTGGTCCACCTGCCTGTTTTGGTACCAGTACCATGCTGTTTTTGTTACTATTGCTCTGTAGTATAGTTTGAAGTCTGGTATCACTATACCGCCTGATTCACACTTCCTGCTTAGCATTGTTTTTGCTATTCTGGGTCGTTTATTTTTCCATATGAATTTCATGATTGCTTTCTCTATTTCTACAAGAAATGCCTTTGGGATTTTGATTGGCATTGCATTAAACCTATAGAGAACTTTTGGTAATATCGCCATTTTGATGATGTTAGTTCTGCCTATCCATGAACAGGGTATATTTTTCCATCTTCTAAGATCTTCTTCTATTTCTCTCTTTAGGGTTCTGTAGTTTTCATTGTATAAGTCTTTCACCGAAATCTTAGAGTAGTTTTGATTTGCATTTCTCTAATTGCTAGAGATGTTGAACATTTTTTCATATATTTGTTAATTGATTGTACATCATCTTCTGAGAAGTGTCTGTTCAGGTCCTTGGCCCATTTATTGATTGGGTAATTTGGTTTTTTGGTGCTTAGCTTTTTGCTTCAGTATAAATGACTAGAGAGTCATACCTAACTTGCCTGGCACTCAACAATGCTTTTCTCCAGAAACTTGCATCACATTTTTTTGCAAGTTATTTAATTTTCTTGCATTCGAATATAAGGTTTCCCTCCACCAATTTTCCTTTTCATCTACAGAAATCAGATTAAATCAGATTGAATAAAGACAATTAAATTGGACAACTATTCAAAAGAAAATTAAACAGGGTTTTTGCAGGATGGAGGAAGTGGTAAAATGCTGGATTAAGTCTTATTTTCTAAGGAACTGATTGTTTATTATCGGTCTTCAAAACTGTAGGAAAACCTTCTACCATCATACAGCTTCTTCTATGCATCTAAGAAAATGTTGGTTCTGCAATTTCTTTTTTTTTAATTTATTGTTGTTTGTATTCTTTTTTTAAGAGAGAGAGAGAGATTTTTTTTAATATTTATGTTTTTTTAGTTTTTGTTGGACACAACATCTTTATTTTATTTTTATGTGGTGCTGAGGATGGAACCCAGTGTCCCATGCATGCCAGGTGAGCGCACTACTGCTTGAGCCACATCCCCAGTCCAGTTCTGCAATTTCTAATGTGCTAAATGCTGAGGGACTGCACCAGGTCTTGAGATGCACTTCCAGAACTTTCTTCCCATATCCATGAGCTACCAAAAGTTAGCATGCATTAAGAAAAGTCAGTGCCTGGAGCAAGTTTATAAGGACAAACTTCAGTCCCTTTAGATAGGAATAATAATTGTAGTAGGAATTATTTCCATTTCATTTATAAGACAACTAATTTGTAATGTCTTTAAAAAAATCCTCTAAATCTAAAAAACAGTGAAAAACAAAGCCAGGATTCAAGCCTGGGTCTTGCTTGGTTCAGACCAGGCAGTTCATCATGTTGCAAAGGCTTCCTTTAGCCTTAGAGGAGC
The DNA here is from genome assembly GCF_047511675.1 of Marmota flaviventris. Taxonomy (NCBI): domain Eukaryota; kingdom Metazoa; phylum Chordata; class Mammalia; order Rodentia; family Sciuridae; genus Marmota; species Marmota flaviventris. The sequence continues at coordinate 44,302,209 of NC_092513.1, forward strand.
CACAGCAGACATGTGAGTCCCGAGATGAAAACACATTCATGTTCCCTCATTAAATTCATGACACAACTCCTCAGGCCTCATTCTGCTTGCACACCCTGCCATGCTCCCCTATTTAGTTTACTCCCCCACTTTCAAAAAAAGAAAGATGATTTTTATACCTTTTCCTTTCTTCTCAAATATCCAACCACCACTTCATATATTTGTCTCATAATTGTTGACTATCTCATGCTTATTGGGAAGAGATAAACAGTCCGAGGGACATATTGGCTTCTTTCCCTTTCCCGACAAGCAGGACACATCAACGTGGGCAGCGAACCTAGGTGGGGAGGAATGAAGGGACAAGAGACACGAGAGATGACAGCAAGACAGGAGTTCTGATCAAGCTGCAAATTTTTATTGTTCACACAGGGGTATTTATATGCTGGGGATAGGGAAGCTCTCTAATCAGCAATTGCTGGATGTGGGTGGTAAAACTGCCAGCTGCAAGATCTGATAACCGCAGGATGTTCCAGGGAGATAGGTAGCTGCAGGATGTCTCCCAGGCAGGATGTCTCCCAGGGGGCTGTTTCTTGTAAATGTCAGGCTATTCTTTGAAGGAGAATTTCCTTCTAGCCCCTGACATTTCCCAAATAAATCTGTCAACCCACTCACATCTCTGTCAATGCTCTGCCCTATACCCTGATACTAAGGACCACTCCGTGCTGTGTGGAATAGTGTGTGCAGACTCTCCTCCACCCAACTCTCCATGGTAACCCTTCTCCCCTGCATCTCCAAGCTCTCCACTGAAGTAGCCCATCAGCATATGTTTTAATCAGTGTTTTGTTACTATAACCAAAAGACCTGATAAGAACAATTTTAGAGGAGGAAAAGTTTATTTTGAGCTCAAGGTTTCAGAGGTCTCAGTCCATAGACGGCCAGTTCTATTGCAAAGATGAGGCAGATAATCATGGCAGAAGAGTGTGGTGGAGGAGACTGGATTGACGCATGGCCACCAGGAAGCACAGAGACAGAGAATAAAATTCCCTGCAGACTAGGAATAAAATATATACTTCAAAAGTGGCCCCAAGGACCCGCCTCCTCCAACCACCCTCTACCTGCCTACAGTTACCACCCAGTTAATCCCCATCAGGGCAAACCTTCTTGGAAGTGTGCCTCCAGAATACATTTTAGAGATTTATTGCAATATATGGTGACCATAGTAAAAAATAATGGATTGTCTACCAGAAGATTAATTTTAAATAATATTATCACACACACTCCAAAAAAGTGATAAGTAGGTGAGGTGATGGGTATGTTAATTAGCTTGATTTAATCTTTCTACAATCTATACATATAACAAAGTACTACTAGTGGTAACCTAGTGGTAGAGCACACTAGTAGGTCCTGGGTTAAATGTCCAGCGCTTCATAAGTAAAATGAAATTAAAAATAAATCGCAGTGGGCCCCATAAACTTATACAATTTTTATTTGTCTGTTGAAATGTTTAATTAAGAATTTTGAAAAGAAGATTTGCTCCCAATGACTTCTCCCTCTTCCTCCCCTTTTGTATACTCTTCATCCTCCTACAACGAAATGAATGTTTCCCTCTTTGGGACTATTTCTGGCTTCCTCTTCTTCCTCTTATTTTGTCATTTTCTTACTTCATTCTGCTATTTTGACTGTGTTCCACCAGGGCTTTTCATCTTTGTGCCTGTTGAATTTCATGGAAGTACTAAGGAAAGCACTTGGGGTGAAATTGCTCTTGAAGGAGTTTGCACAATAGGGCTGTAGCTCTGTGGGCATGCTTGCTCCTGAACTAATGAGGGCATGTTTGCTTATTGGAGTACCCAGCCTTCTACAGCAAAATGACCTGATGCTCATTTATATGTTATTTTGAGTATGCTCAATTTGTATTTTCCTTCTGAAGTCTCTGCTGTCTCCCCAAGTCCTTCAAAAGCCAGCAAGCTGAAAGGTCTGGAGGACAGAAATAGACCCCAAGAGGGAGGCTCCAGGCAACAGATAAAGTGCTCTTAGATCCATCTAGCGAGGGGACAATCTCACTCACGTGATTTGGCCAGGTTCCCAGCAAATCCACAAAAGCATCAACTAAGTCTCCTTGTCCAGATGTGGCAGTGGAGCCCACTGCTCCTCTAAATGGTGACACATGGCCTTCTTCAGCACCTGCGGTTCCTATCAGGCAATGTTCAGCACGGGGAGAATTTGACTCATTATCCTCTACTGTATCTGCCATGTCACATTACTCTTCAGGCCCTGCCAGAACACTCCAGAGGCTGATGCATTGTGACTTGACACCAGTTACCCAGTGCTGTACCTCATTAGAGGGAGCAGTAGAGGCATGAGCGAGGGGGGACCTGCTTTGCACAATCCCGACTCTCCCCACGACTTCATTTAAGTCTCTTGATCTTTTTTGTGGCTGTCATTAGGGGCTCAGAGTTTTTATGTCCTGGTCAATTTCCAAATGACAGCTTTTAGTGTCAAAGTGATCAAGGAGGGATGCTTTCCCCTCCCCCCAGTGACAACAGCAGACAATCACAGGAAATTGATCATGTTGGATAAACTCACCTGATCCTAAAAATGATATTGGCTTCATGCTCCAGGGCAGGGCAAAAACAACTGAGAAATAATTGCCAGTACACCCCAGAGGGAAATTCTTTCTGTTCCCCAAATTTGACAATCAATCTAACTCAGTGCACGTGACTAAAAATCACTGCTGTAAAGAACGTAATTCCATTGACACACCAAAATACCATAGCAATTTGGTTCGAATTGGGGGTCATTTTATCTCCATTTTTTTCTTCATGAAAACCTATATTTGCAAGACCAGCAAGGACTTATAATATAAAAACAACAATCACATCTAAAACAAATCAGCATATCCTGATTGTGTGATCTTATTAGAGCATAAAGTGGTCTTTAGCTATTTTGATAATCCCCCTCACAGTTTTTAAAACATTAAAACAAAACTCTTTATGTCCTAATCTATTTTTTGTTGCTATAACTTAATAACACACACTGGGTAACTTATAAAGAATAGAAGTTTGCTTAGCTCACACTTGGAAGGCTGAGAAGTTCAAGAGCCATGACACCAGCATCTGGGTGGCATCTGATGAGGACCCTCTTGCCACATCATTACATGGTGGAAGGCAGCACATGGCATGATAGAACAAGCATGTATCAACTCAGGTCTCTCTTGCTTTAAAACCCCACCAGTCCCATCATGGAGGCCCCACCTAACCTAATCTAATTCTAAATATCTCTCAAAGACCCCATCTCCAAATATAATCAACATATGAATTGGGGGATTAAATTTCCAACACATGAAACTTGGGGGACACATTAAAACCATAACAACTGTGGTGCATTGTAATGTCCTTCTTCACCTAGTCTGAGTTAAATGTGCCCACTACCTTCAGAAAATATACCACAATTTCCATTAATTTAGTATTTCCCATACAGAAAGCTTCTAGAATGGATTTATTCATCTCTCCAAAAGTGAGGAATCTAACTTGACCACAATGATCCAGAGACTTCATGTGACCAGGAAAAAATAGTTTGCACGCCTTTACATTTAATCTCCAAATGCAACCAGGGCTTTTAATCTTTGCATCTGTTGAATGTCATGGAAGTACTAAGGAAAGCACTTGGGATGAAATTGCTCTTGAATGAGTTTGCACAATGAGGTTGTAGCTCAATGTGTATGCTTGATCTTGAACTAATTGTGGCATATTTGCTCATCAGTTAGAGTACTCAGCCTTCAACAACAAAGTGACCTGGTGCTCATTTGTATGTTATTTTGAGTATGTTCAATTGGTAGCTTTCCCTCTGAAGTCTCTGCTGTCTCCCCAAGTCCTTCAAAGGCCAGTCGTCCTTATCCACTGTGCTTAACTCATGAAGCCACCTACCATGTCCATTTTCTGCACACAACCAGCCTAGGTTTTTCCAAATTGGAAAATGGCCCTGATTATAGTGTGTAAGAAACCAAACTATTTGGAAAGGAAAGCTAGAGCCTTAGCAAAGAAATCAGGATCACATCCCACAACTGTATTTCCTGGACTCTACCTCACTTTACCAGTTGGGAGGAGATTCAGTAGCCAATAAACATATAAGAAACTCTAAGTGTTCAGCAAGAACATGAATTGACAAAAGAGACATTAAGAGGATAATGAAGCTGGGTATAGTGACAAACACCTGTAATCCCAGGGACTCAGGAGGCTGAGGCAGGAGGATTGCATGTTTGAGGCCAACCTGGGCAACTTACTGAAACCCTGTCACAAAATAAAAAATAAAAAGGGCTGGGGATGTAGCTCAGTGGCAGTGCGATCCTGAGTTCAACCCCCAGTACCTAAAAGAGAGAGAGAGAGAGAGGCAAATGAATAGCATACTTGCCCAATGTTATCCAACAACAGCCATTGTGTCCAGTATTTCCCATTTGCAAAAATATCCTCTATTTATACACCTATGTGTCTATTTATTCATTTATTTACAAGATGAATGTGTTTTTCTTCACCTTTTCATTTTTTAAATGTATCAGACTTATCAAATAAATACTACAAGTGGAAATCAAGTATTGTTTCTTGCTTGGTTTTAAAGGGCTTAATGATCAAATCTAAGGTTAACTATCCTTGGGTATAGGGTGCTCTAAAATCTTAGGATGAATTAGGCTATGTCAACCTTCAGGCAGTAGGGGCTCTTGGGGGTACTAGCTCCTCTATTGTTTCTTTGGGTAGACTTCCTAATCCTTCTGCATCTCAGTTTTGTTAACAGTGAAAGGGACTGATAATAACACTAATAAGGTGAGGATTTCATGAAATAATATGTAAAAAGCAACCAGCACATTTTAGGCAATCAATAGATAACTAGTTCTTTTCTTTTTTACTTGCAGTTAGATTTCTTGAGATACACATTAATCTAAGTTGATAAATTTCTTCAAAGACCATACTTATACTTTAGTATGATCTATACAAACTGGAATACAGCCAGGATGTATTCTCCCTTTATTCTGGACCCCAGTCTAAAGATGAATGACTTTTACAATGATTACATATTTCAATGACAATAATTTCTATATAATGGGTTAAATAAAATACATCTTAATAGTATTAACTTCACCTGTTTTTTTCTTTCTCTTTTTCTCTTTATAATGGGCCTACAGGAAAACTCTGAATTACATGTGCAGTCCACATTATATTTTATTAGACAATGCTAGTTTAAAGAGTGAAAACCCAGAGATATCCCAAAAGAATCATGAGAGGTGAGGTACTTGCCACATTCACCAACACTCTGAGGCTGAACTGAAAGAATTTAGTGCTCAGGTACTTCCTTAGCTTAGCCCTCCTTTCAGGTCTGCCCAGTTGACCATGCCCCCTTGCTTCTTGCTTTTTTGATAATAAGAAACAAACTACCACTGTAGAAAGAGGTCCACAGCAGTGCTATCTACCCAGTTGAGCCACATTTCAAGTGCTATGTAGTCACAGGCGGCTAACGATTATTGTACTGCACAGCTCAGCTCCAAAGAATGAACCCACTATTTCTTCTTAATTACAGTAAGATTGCTCCACCTGGTCAAATAGAGACGGATTTTCAAAACAGCAGGAATATAGCCTCCTCAAAAGAACCAAGTTCAAGCACCACTCTAATCTGAACCAAGCTCTACATTTTTTTCTTTGCATTGATTACAATATTAACCTTTTTTGGGGGGGTATTGGGGATTGAAGATTGAACCCAGGGTGCTTAACCACTAAAGCCACATCCCCAGTCCTTTTTTATATTTATTAAGATCTTGCTCAGTTGTTCAGGGCCTCTTTAAGTTGCTGAGGCCAGGTTGGAACTTGAGATCCCCCTTCCTCAGCCTCCCAAGACACTGAGATTATAGGCCTGCACTACTGCACCTGAAAATAACCTTTATTTAAATAATAGTCTCTATTTAAGATTTAAGGATAGTCTTGGAAATAAGAAGAGTTTACCTTATAAAATAGAAAGATTTACAGTCTAAGACAAAGTAAGTTAATTTCCGACTTTCTACTAGTTGCCAGATATTGCATTTTGACTTTTTTTTAATTTGTTTTTAGATGTTGATGGACCTTTATTTTTTTCATTTATTTATGTATGGTGTTGAGAATAGAACCTAGTGCCTCACACATAAGGCAAGTGCTCTACCACTGAGCCACAAGTCCATTTTGACTCTTAAAGAATTCAGCGGCCCACACCTTGACTAACTGCAAACTGGATATGGAACGTGGTAACTCTAAGACAAAGGATTTTTTAGGATTTATCTGCTATTCTCATTGCATACCTCAGGTGTCCAAGGACGGCTAGCAGACTAGACCTAGGTATGAAATTATGTGTACGTTACATAAAGACAGCAGTTTATTTACACTATAGATTGCATATAGAATTTTTAAAGTAACACCTTTAAAATGCTGGGGAAATAAAGATTAGCCCTTTCCACATAGAATTCTGGCAACTAATTTTTGCAAGGACATTCATGATTACTCTAGGATAAATGCCCCTGGAGGTGTCCCTACAGAGAGAAGCTTCAAGTAGAGCTCGGTGCTGTGACCAATGAGGGAACTTCCATGAATTAGCTGTCCTGTTGCACCCTGAGGTTTGACTTGATTTCGACTCATTCTTTGATTGGACCAAATATGTTACATTGACTTGATCTCCACTTCATAAAACGTGTTTGCTTTAGAAAAGCAAATCTGTATTTTTTTAAAAGTGCAGATGTCACTTAGTTGAGGGTTTGGACCACACAGGAAGCACAATGTTAAGAACAGTGGGATTGGGGAGTGTCCCCTTTTCCTCCCTCTCTCTACTCCACCCGTCACCATGGGCTAATTATTTAACCCCTCTGAGTCTCTGTTTCCCATTAGTAAATTAAAAGCAATGACTTCAGATCTCCCTACCACACAAAGACATTCAGATGACTAGCAGGAATAACAGTGTGCCTCTTTCCTCTGCCTTAGGCACACAGGAGCTGAGACTAGCAGAATAACAATGTGGCTCTTTCCTCTGCCTTAGGCACTCAGGAGCTGACCTTCTGACCCATCTTCTAGTCCCCCTTTTCCTATACCACTCCCTACAGCTAAGAGGGAGAGGCAGAGAGGTAGAGAAGTCTACATATCAGGGATCAAAGAGAAAAAGTAATTAACTGAAAATCAATTAAATCCTTAATGGTTTCAAGAAAACTCAGAGCTCTTAGCCACCTTGATCTAACTTCATACGTCACTAAAGGCTGGGTCCTTTTTCTGCCTCCAGACTCTGGGGGAATCATAAGAAATGCTCCAGACATGTTAACACAGGCCATTTATCATGTCGCCACAGAGAAGGCGCCCATTCATGGGGCCAACAGAGCAGGTGGGAGCCACTTCCAAAAATCAAGGTAACAAGGTATCAATTCCTGTTCTACTGTGGTACTAAGATTCAAAGGAGAAGGAGAAAGTAAAAATTATACCTAAGCCTGGCTTCATGGTATGAGCCTATAGTCCCAGCTATTTGGGCGGCTGAGGCAGGAGGATCGCTTGACATCATGAGTCTGTGGCTAGCACTTGCAACATAGTGAGACCCCTATCCCCAAAAATCATGCCTAATCTTACATGTGGTTGACAGAAATGGAGGAAGCATAGTAGGGTGCTTCTCAGGCCAACTCCTAAAATTAATTGGGTGGTAGTAGAAAAAATAAGCCAAATGTGGTATAGTCTTTCCAGCCACAGAGTGTGAAGAATATGTGATTTCAACCTATGAGACATTCAGTTAAATTCATGGATTTCTTCATGGATTTTTAATGCAAAATGAGAGATTTTTAATAAAATGTTAGTAGCAGCTTGCTGCTTCAATTGTCTCGCTCAAGGGGACACACTCACTTTCCTTTGTCTCTAAGGGTTCTTTGATATAAGTTTTTGAGAACTTCATTTCCTGAGCTTTTCTGTTACCACCAGTGGAACTTGCCACTCAAAGTTTCTCATGGACACACAGAGAGACACTGGTAATCTGCATTCTTCTAAGAAATGTATGCAGCAGTGTGCAGTGACACTACTCCCAGCTCCTCTAGAGGCTGAAGCAGGAGGCAAGTTTGAGGCTAGGTTGGGCAACCTGGTAAGACCCTGTCTCAAAATGAAATAAACAAAGAAAGGACTCAGGACAAAGGACCCTGGCCTAGCATGCATGAGGTCCTGGGTTTCATCCCTAGTACTAAAAAGAAAAGAAAAGAAAGAAAATAAATAAATAAACAAATGCAAATTGGTCAAAACCAAGAATATGACCATCTCTTATAGGTCTGCAGAATCATCAGGCGGTACTATGGATTGTTTAAGGAGGCAAACAGCACATAGTCATGAAGAATTCCATGTGCAATAAACAGACCCAACCCATCTTTTTTATTTTTAATCCACTTATCAATAAAACTAAGTTCAAAATGTTCTGGAGTTCTGGGAAGCAAGTGAGCTATAATGAGGTTTGGAAGCAAAGAAGTGGAAGACCAAGAATTGACCTTATGCATCCTCGGAATTTATTTCCAACTCTAAAATGCTTTTAATAAGAAAAAAAAAAGATGTATTAGACAAGATTTTGGCTTATGAATGGAATAAGAAATTGAATTTATCTTCCTGCCTTAAGAAGAAAATGGGACTAGATGTATGGCTTGTTTTCAGACATTAAGCCATGGCACTGTGGGACTGTGTTCAAGAGAACAATGGCCGACTACAGGTAATGAAGTCAGTTCTCAGGCTTCCAGACCAGCAGCTTTGCTGAGTAGAAGAGAGAGAGATCAGAGTTCAGTAAAGCCAAGAAAGCTAATAGTGAAGAAGCAGAAAATCAGGCACCAAAAACTACTTGGCAAAAGAACTCCCAGGATCTGTGGATGAGCTTCCTCAAGTCTTTGGTTGAGTACCGAACTGAACATGCAACACAAGAAATTTCCAGAGGTAAGAAAAAGAATGACCAGAAATGAATACATAGAATGCTCTGCATGGGACTGAGAATGATTTTGTGCCCCATCAGACAAAGCAGGAAGATCTTGAAATACGGAAATTAAGTAGAATCCATACAAGGATACTGACTTCATAATGGAATTCAGTTAGACTCAGACTAAAGGTTGCTCTGAATCTGTTCTACCAAAGCTTAAAAGTATATCAAAAGAACACATTAACTCAAAGTCACTTGATAGTGCACCAGGACAAAATTCAACAATATATTTTTTAAATATAATAAAACTCAGCAAGTTTTATTATATTTAAAAAATTGAGTAAAAAACTAAAGTAAAACCGTAAAAAATAAATTATTCTACAAGTAGACAGGAAAAGAAGACTAAAGGAACAAAGAACAGATGGGACCAATAGAAAAAAATGTGTCGAGATAAGAGATTCAAACTCAGTTATGGATAATTACACAAAATATAAAAGATCCAAACACTCAAGTTAAAATGCAGAGATTCTCAGATTATAAAAAAATTCAATTATATAGCATCTATGAGAAACATTTTAAATGTAAAGATATGAATAAGTTACAAGGATGGAAATTATATATATATATATATATATATATATATATATATATATATATATATATATATAATTTCAATATATATAATTTCAAAAGAAATTTGGAGGGCTGGGGCTGTAGTTCAGTAGTAGAGCGCTTGCTTTGCGTGTATGAAGTCCTGGATTTGATTCTCAGCATCACATATAAATAAGTTTTTTAAAAAGGTCCATCAACAACTAAAAAAAATATTTAAAAAAAAAAGAAAGAAAGTTGGAGCCGGGCACAGTGGCACATGCCTACAATCCCAACAGCTCGGGAGGCTGAGGCAAGAGAATTGCGAGTTCAAAGCCAGCCTCAGCAACTTAACATGAGGGCCAAAGCAATTCAGTGAGACCCTGTCTCTAAATAAAAAAATAATATTTTTTAAAAAAAGAGCTGGGATGTGGCTCACTGGTTAATAGCTCTGGGTTCAATCCTTGGTACCAAAAAAAAAAAGAAAGTTGAAGTGGTCAAGATAGATTTTAAAACACCGATTATCTGAGATAGAGACAGTTTTATGCTTTTAAAGCGGTCAGTTCATCAAGAGGGCCATAATATCCAAATGTATGCACCAAATAACAGTTGCAAAAATACATGAAGTGAAATGGGTAAAAGTCAAAGAGAAAATAGACAAATCCACAATTAAAGTTGCTGCTTAATAATAGATAGAACAAGTAGATAGAAAATTAAAGCAACTACAGAAGATTTGAGCAGCTCCATTAATGAACTTGACCCAATTGAATTTGTAAAACACTCCACTCTACAGCAGAATGTGTGTGTGTGCGTGTGTGTGTGTATTTAGTGTATCCAGAACAATCACTAGGATAGATCATACTGTGGGCAATAAGATGGCTCTGTGTCTTACTGTCCCCCCCACATACACACACACAGATGAATGAAATTGAAAACAGAAAAATTAGAAAAGCAAAAGTTGGTGTTTATAAATATGAACAAAATTGATAAACCTATAGCCAGACTGATGAAAAATGAAGAGAAGAAACAAATCACCAACATCAGTAATGAAATATAAAACATCACTACAGATCATATAGCTATTACAAAAAAAGAATATTATTAATTGGATGCCAATAAATGTGCAACTAGATGATTAGAAAAATTGAAAGACACAAATTACTAAAGCTCCTTTAAGAAGAAATACACAATCTCAATAGCCCTAGGAACAATAAAGGAATTTAATCAATAATTTAAAATACTCACATGAAGAATTCACTGATGAATTCTTACAAAAACTTCCTAGAAACAAATAATCCAAATTCTACCCTGATTTTCTGTCTTTTCCAAATTTCTGTCTTATTGCTTTATATCCATCTCCTTTCCTCTCTCAGAGCTGCATTTCCTCATCTAAAAAGTTTAATAATAATTTTTCTCAATTTTATCATAAGAACCAAATAAGAAAATGATGTAAAATAACTGTATATATGGAAACAAATTAAAATCAATAGGGGGGCTGGGATTGTAGCTCAGTGATAGAGCACTTGCCTAGCATATGTGAGACACTGGGTTCTATCATCAGCACCACATAAAAATAAATAAAATAAAGGTCCATAAACAACTAAAACAAAAATTTAAAAAAAAAACAATGAGGAACTTGGGGTGTAGCTCAGCAATACAGTGCTTGCCTAGGATATCTGAAGCCCTGGATTCAATTCCCAGCACAGAAAAAAATTTTTTAAGAGTTTAGTCCTTTTCATTAATAAATTATTCTTATCTGCATATGTCCTGTTTGAGGTTTCTCACTTTACTTAGAAAAATCCTGAAGTGCATTTACCTAGAAAGACAAATGAATGCTAGATTTTTAGAATGATTGACAGGTGATAGATAGCTAGATAGATAGATAGATAGATAGATAGATAGATCTTATTTTCTATTAAAAGAAATATCCAATAGATCTGTATGTGTCTTTATTTAAAAACAACTGAGGTTTGGTATATATGAAACCCTTCCTCTGGAGTGACCTTCTTAAATTCTGCATTAAAATGCAATGGAAATATATCTGTCATCTTCTCCCAGTTATAAAACGCTGATTCAACCTCTCAGAAGCCTTTTTAGCTTCTCTCAGCAAACAGAAGCAGGTTCCCTGCTCCTAGTTACATAAAATTGAACCACAAACCCTCACCTGATGGTGTCTGTCCAGTTGGACCTGAAACTGCCCAGCCCAAGATTTTCTTAGGACAAAAGTGCCAACGGAGAAAGAATGGGCAGAGAGCCAAAGACAGAATCAGGAAACCCCCAGACAAGGAAGAGTTGGCTGTGCAAACTCAAGATACACTGGTGCTAGCACATGGGTTCCAAAGCAACACTGTTTTGAAAATCAGCAAGTAAAACTTGTCATGCACGAAAGTGTGCAGATATCAGATCTAAATGCCAAGTATATTTAACCAACAAAGGAAAGGGTTGAACTTGGCCAGAATTATCAACACAAAAACCAATCACGTAACCATTTCAGCAAAAGCTGGATAGCAACCACAGCTGGAAAACAAAACCAGAAAGTTAGTGACTCTCACCACTGCCGCCCCACCCCCACCCTGCCCCACAGCGGTTTACCCCATCAAGCTAGAATAAGAGGGCTGTTGTGACCAAGATATTTGCTCACAGGGCTTCCAGTGCAATAGAGACACATGTGAACATAGAGTAATAGAGAGTGACATTCCTTATGTTGTGTCAGTTTTAAAATCCTGATAGATGGAGATATAGATGTCAGCTTGTAGGACAGGCAGGCTTCATTGCCCATGGACATCACACTGCCAGCACCTGTCCACTCAGCAGGTTGTGTGCCTTCAAGTGAAGGAGTACACGTGATCTGCTCCCCAGCCTCTCCTCCCCGGGCTGCAGCGGCCGTAAAGGGGGCACCTCCTCTCAGTCTGTGTCAACACATGGAGATCAGTCAGGGGAGACCACTTATAATTATTTGATGCAGATGGTCACTTCATTTGCATAGAGACCAAGCGGCCAGTTACAGGGCATTGAACTGCCTCCTCCTCCCTCTTCCTAAGCAAGCCCTGAGGCCATCAGGCAATATATTTTAAGCAAAGAATAGCCCACTCCTACCTCTCTGGAGGCTCATTTTGTGAGACATCCCTTTCTTCTAGGAAACTCTAAAAGAACAAGTTCCTGGGCTGTGCGATTTAAACACCAGATGCAGAGACTCACCTTTGCCTAAATGAGGCCATCAAAGTGTGTGGAACTTGTAATGAGAGCTGGCAGGCTTCTCTGCTCCCATTCCAAGGGTTTAGAACACATGAATTTGTAGCAGATCCTCAATTATAGAAACGGGCTCTCACAGGAAAACTGAGATAAGACTTGGGCCCACAGCCTCATCTTGCTACTCCCAGAACCAAGAAAAGAAACCAGGAACAAAGAACTGTCCAAAGTTCAGGGGGCTGTGATTTTTTCTTTTTTTTAACTGAGAATGAAACCTAAGGGTGTTTTATCACTGAGCTATATCCCCAGTCCTTTTTATTTTTATTTTGAGACAGAGGCTTGCTAAGTTGTTGAGGCTGGCCTTGAACCTGCAATCCTTCTGCTTCAGTCTCCTGAGTTGGTGGGGTTACAGGTGTGCCCCACTGTATGGGGCAGGGATCTGAATTTCAAAGTGAGAAGGGAACTCAGGAGGCACACGAGTCCAATGGGTTTCCAAACATTTTTTAGTAGAACTCTCTTTGTGTAAACAGCATCTTTGAATACCAAAGTATAGAACAGGAAAAGCAAGACTTTGGAAGCAGAGTTAGGGGCTCTGGACCCACCTCTGCCTGGCCCCTCCCATTTGTCCCATGATGCCACAGGAGAGTTCTCTGGCAAAACCTAGGTCTCCTCAGACTGCTGTGTGAAAACACGGATGAGTCAGATGTTCTCACTGTGGAGAAAGCAGAGCTACAGGGAAATGGAGAGACTGGTCCAAGGTCAACATGTGAGCTCTTCCAAAGTGGCAATAAAAATAGTCTCCCTTCTCCCAGTGCCAGGCAGATGATCCATACTGACCCCATGGTCTCTGAGTTAGCCAAATCATGGTGACCTTCTTGAATAAAGAGAGATTTAGTTCACCTTCAGCCCCAAGTTCTCTCTCCTATAAAACAGGATCACCACAGCGCATCATCGACCACCAGAGACATTGAGTATCTAACACAAACCACAAAGCCCCTCAAAAAGACCCCTTATCCTCTCCATCCACCCTGCATTCCTGACCCCTACCACCAGAAGCACATGTCCAACCCATGCCACGCTATGTATTTTGTGGTGAATTGATCAGTGTGTCCCCTCTTCCCAGGGAAGAAGAAATGAGGAGTGAAGTATTTGAGCCTGATCAACGAGGACAGACCATCTGTAACACAAGGACCCTCCACTCCTTCCCACCCTCCCCTCTACAGAATTTTTCTGCCTGAGTTATGCAAATAATTGCACTTTGCCTGACCTCTGTAGACAGAGCAGAGAAAAATCATTCCGTTCAAAAGTGGAAATTTGCCCAGATTCTTATTGATAGATCTTTGGTGCATTTTAAAATCTTCTAACAAAAAAACTGTTCTCAAACAGTGCCAGCTATCTGAAGAGCATTTCTCAATCTTGGAGTTCAAGGTTGATTTCTATTTCTAGATGATGGTGACTAACGTGTTCTGCAGCCACATTTATTCAGTGGTTCATGGGCGGCTCCTTCTGCATAGCCTCCCGTGGATCTTTTCACCAGTCAGGTCAACATTTGTGTCTTTTTAAAAACATAGTAAATCTCTTTGATTGGGACTTGAGGCTGGAATCGTTCGATTGTTTTAAACTTAACTGTCTTATCTCCCTGTGTGCAGGGCTGTCCCCAGCATGTCCAGAAACTGCGTCCCAGCAGGGCCCAGGATGCCAGTACCCAAAACAGTCAACAGGAGCATTGAGGCAGGACAGACAGGCTTGCTCTGGCTCTCCCAGGACTGGGTCCCCGATGATGGGAGACAGGGAAACATCACGGGATTTTTACTCCAAAACAGAAGGTTGTTTCTCCTCTATATAGACAGAAGTCTGAGCAAAGACCAATTAATTTCAAAGGGGAAGAGACAGCTGCACATATGTTGCCCATGAACGGTCTTCGGCAGGCTCCCAAGAGCCAAGAAAAATATTTCTGTTGGGAACTTTTTTAGAGGAGCATATTTTTTTCCTGCAGATTTAATGCTCTTTTTTTTGGATTAATTCTTTCCATTCCCTGCCATTTATTGAACACCTATTACATGCAGGAATTTTTTTTTTCTTTTTTCTTTTTTTTTTTTTTTTTTTTTTTTGTGGATCTCTTCTTTCATTCATTCTCTTATGTTTTCATTCGTTAACCGACCAAGTTTGGAATAGTTACTGAGTGTCAGGAACCTTTTGCCAGGTGCTGGGCGTACAGAGAACAATGACATTGACCCTTGGTTGAGGAGGTCAAGGGGCATTGATGTTGAATCAATGCCTGCTCACTGTTGGGCCTTTGCCAAGAACTCTTGGACCTCAGTCTCATTCATGACTCACAGCAATCCTGGGCACATTTCACAGATGAGGAAATTTTAGTATACTGTCTCTAATTCCAACATCAAAATTCTTTCCAGCTCACCATTGACTGTAACATAAGAGCCCAAAGTGTGTATTATAAGAGAGATACATAAAGGATAACATAGCACCATCCTTTCCATCCAAAGATGATAGCCATTTCTATTTTTTCTTTGTGTACTTCCCATTAAAAAGAAATGCCTAATGTGGAAAAAAAGATTGGCAGTTCTTCAAAACATCATTACCATATGACCCATTAATCCCACTCCTAGGACTATGCCCAGAGAAATAAAAATATTTCTTTGTCCAAAAAAAAGTGCAATAATATCCGCAGGAGCCTTGTTCATAATAGTCCAAAATGGAAATAACCCAAATGTCCATCAAATGGTGTATGTGGTATATCCATACTAAGGAATATTATACAACCATAAAAAGAAAACCACGGATACATCTTGAGTGAATGATGTGTATGAACCTATGTGAAGAAAGCCAAACACATGAGGCCATGGAGTGTGTGACTCCACTTATGTGAAATTCCATGACAGGAAAATTCATAGAGACAGAAAGCAGTGAGTGAGAACCAAGGGTTGGAAAGATTGACTGCTCATGGATATAGAGTTTCTTTTGGGGGGAAAAGGAAATGTTCTGGAATTAGATAGTGATGATGATTGTTCAACCTTGTGAATAAACTAAAAACCACTGAATTATATGCTTTCAAGAAGTGACTTTTAGAATATGTAAATTATATCTCAATTTAAAAAGAGAACAAGATCCATGAACTGCAAAGGTGTCCATGAGTCATGGCCAAGAACAGCCTCATTGCAGGGCCCCTTTGTAGCCCCTGCTGTTGGAGCTGCCAGTACAGCAGTGCAGAGGCCACTGTAGGGTACTGGGCTGCTCCAGTGCACATGTGTTGGACAGCAGCCCTTGGCAGAGTTTGGAAGTAGGTGACATTTGTCTCTCCAGCTCTCCAGCTCCCCTGAGATGGCCCTCACTTGTCTTTTGACTTCAGTCAAGTCTCACTGATCTTTCAAAGAGGCTTATTATCCAGACTTTTGGGCTCAAATAAATGAATAGCAGAAGGGGGTCCACCCGCCATAACTGTTTTCTTCTCATAAGATGGTAGCTGCCCATGGCATCTGTGATAATTCCAAAAATTCAAGCAAACAGCCCCCAAAACTCATCTCAAAAGAGTTCCATCTCCACAGGGTCACCCAGGAGGCCGAGAAGCCTCCTGCTGCCCTGGACGGGCCTGCCGGTGCTATAACCCATGAATGCATGGATCTTTCAGATCATTTTGTTTTATAAATGAAAAAGTTGAACCCTGGCCACTTCGGGTTCTAATTCCCAAGTCACGTGCTAATAGAGGCCCAGCCCCACTCTTTCCTGCCTCCTGCCCAGGGCTCTTGGGAACTCAACATGCTGCTTCTGTACATCCGTCTCTTATTTGTAGAAATACTACTCCCAAGATGACAAAAATACATTTGCCTTAACACCTACATCAAACCCTTACCCTCTCTGAACCCACCGGAGCCCAGACAGGAAATTTCACTCATTTCAGGCTTGTTTGCAGGTTTCGACAGAGCAGGACCCTAATTAGAGGAAAGTCAAGAAAAAGCACAGAGGGGAAGTAAATGCTACACCGCAAACGCTTATCTTAATCATCTTAACCATGCAAGGGCTCCTCTTGTCACAGTCTCTGTTTCATCTTTACATGCCATGACGATTAGAACTCTTGATTGAAGTCAAACTAGCTTATGAAAAAGGAAATGTATTGGCACACAGAGGTAGGCTTTAGGTAAGGTTCCATCAGGGCTTCAAAAATGTCATCAAAGATTTGATGCTTTCTCTGGCTCTTGACTCTGTTCTCGATATTGACTTCCTGCCATAGAGACTCAGCCATTCCAGAACTTATACATGAACTTATACTTGAAGGTACTTCAAGGCCAGGGGTAAAGAGCAAGCATGTACTCCCCCAGAGAGCTCCAAAAGAAGTGGATCTCAATGTTTCACACTGTCCTAACAGAATTTTTTTTCTCCTTCCAAACAAATGTAGTTGGATTTTTTTTTGTAATTCTCTCTGTGATACTGCAGCCTAATTAATAAAGGGTCATTAAACATGAAAGCTAATTCTTCCATTCCGCTTGAACTTATTAATAAACAAATCTCAACGTCAGACTCTGTCTTCTTAAGAGTGGCTTTCTCACTCAGTTTGGACACCAAACACCCATTAAAGGAGGAGAAAGAAAAGCTAACAAGAATCCTCTACGCAGTCCACATAATATTTTCTTTAGACTAAGAGATGGGTCTCTGGGGGTTTGCACTGCTAATTATGATACACAGTTTGAGACCCGAAGATTGATCTAGTAGGAAAACAGAATAAAGCCTCCTGCTATCCGGGACTATTCATCAAAACCAGAAAGTGTGTTGTGTGTGTCACCCCCTCCCCCAACAAAAAGAAATTGCTGGAAAACATGTTATTTTTATAGAGTCATTTGGCTCTGCGAATACTTCCTGTTGGTCAGGATCAGCCATGGGCCAAAATGTGAAATAAGAAAAATTGGATCTTTACTATCAGTAACATCTGTACCCCAACCTCTTTTTGGTAAATCTCTCCTCACCCTCAGTACTCTCGGCCACTCCTATATCCCAACTAGTGCCCTCATAGAGCCCCCACAAGACCCAGCATTCCCTTCTTTGGAAACTGGATGTCTCCCAGGAAACCTTCCATCATTGTTATTAGTAGACAGAGTTGAGTACCCAAAATGTGAATCTATTTATGAGTGAGATGGACATCTACTATTTTTTATCTACCCTGTAATGTTTCTGTGGGAGACCGGCCTCCACACTAGTCCATGCAATACTGATGGAGCTGTCAATCAAGAGAAAGCACCTTATTCAGAAATGGTGAGCCTGTGACTCAGGGTGGCCAATCAGTAGAGGTAACTGTGTGACCCAAGTGGGGACAATCAGAGTCCTTTTTAGAGGCTGTCATGAAAGGAGAGAGAAAAGAATGTGCTTTTCTTCTGCCACTTGACCTGGTGCTCTGAGAACCACATAAGCCAGACATTGGCAATGTCCATGAGATTTTGGGCCTGAGAGCACAACCAACCCAGAAGAGAAGAGAAATGAAAATTGGAGCAATATGGTGGCGTTGGCTTCATTTAAGTGTGTGATTAAGTTTCATCTAAATTTTTATCCATCAACTGATCATTTACCAACATCATGAAATGTTCACTTTAGTTAGGTTAGCTCAATGCTGTTTGCAATTTAAAAAAAAAATCCTAAGTGATATAACAGAATATTAAGAAGCCTAAGGCAGGGCTGGGGATGTGGCTCAAGCGGTAGCACGCTCGTCTGGCATGCGTGGGGCCCGGGTTCGATCCTCAGCACCACATACCAATAAAGATGTTGTGTCTGCCAATAACTAAAAAAATAAATAAATAAATATGTTTAAAAAAAAAAAAGAAGCCTAAGGCGTCCACACCCTACCATATAATCAGTTGAAAAGAACTGTGGGCATATGACCAAGGTAAGAAATTCAAACAGAAACCATAAACAGCAGGCTTCCTAATCAAAGCTCACTGCACCCCAGAATTTGGCAGCCACCTGAACAACCTTCATTCAACATGGTCCTTGTTCTTCACTCAAAAAAAAAAAAAATCAGACCTTAGGTTGGTTAAGTAGGCAGAGCCGCTTCCCAGAGGTTGGATACCCAGAGACCATTCTTCAGTGACCTGATTCTGTCAAGGCCTTCATTTCTATAGGCCAGAACCTGACCAAAAAATCAGAGCTATAGTGGTTTTCAGAATGGTACTGGTCCCTCCATCTCTGGCACAGAGCTGCCTACTCGACCAGAGGCAGCTACTCCACTTGGCAGAATGACCCCACAATTCATTCAGCGTTTGGTGCATAACCACACATGGGGCCTCTGGATCGGAGGCTGAGCACCACCTGAACAATAAACCAAAACCAAACCCTGGAAGTCATCAATTCAAAATGAAGAGACAAAGGGGAAGAATTTGGGTGCAGGCTCATGACGAATCCCCCAGATGCTGTGGTGAGCAGGTGAGTCGTTGTTCTCACCTCCCACCCAAGTAACCCTCTCTTCCTCCAGATCACTAGCTTGGTTCCTGAGTACTCCAGCACCTGACCTTAAAATTGGCCATTGAGACGCATAGGAAGGGAAGATTACCTACAACACAGATAGGATATTTGTTTATTTTATTAATATTTATTTATTTATTTGGGTACTGGGGCTTGAAACTGGTGGTGGGGATTCTGCCACTCAGCTACATCCCTAATAATTTTTATTGTTTATTTTGAGACAGGATTTCATTGAGTTGCTAAGGCTGGCCTCAAACTTTCTATCCTCCTGCCCCAGCCTCCCAGAGTCTCTGGGATACAGGTATGGGCCACCTGACCCTGGCCAACAAAGATAAGATTTAACTAATAAATGGTACAGGTAATGAAAGTTAGTAATTCAGATAAGGAGACTAACCTCCCTCCAGGTAGTTCAGAAAATACTACAAGGAAAAGATAAGAATTGAAGTAAACAGTAAGGGGAGATTTGAATTTCAATGGTGGCAAGAAGCAGAAGATACATTTGCAAAGGGCCTATTGGAAGTACTTTTCTCAGCCTCTTTCCAATCAAATTAGACCTCCCATCTCCCATTCCTTGGGGCCTTATTCTCCTTCCTCTGATCTGATAAACTAATCCCTGCTAAGGTGTGAATGGATTGATGAATAGCTCCTTCTGAGTAGCACATTTGCATTTTAATGGGGACCTTCTGGACAGAAAGCCTTAAACCAAAGAAATCCTGCAAATACTGGTTGGTCATTTCTGGTACTGTGATAAATTTCGTAAGGGAGAAATTATAGGACAGGTAAGTTTTCATTTCCCCTCAAATCACACTTTTGCATGTAGAGCTGGTCTTCTCATCTCAGGGCTCAGAGTTTAATAAAACTCAGTTTGCCCAGAAAACCACACTTCTCACGGGAATATTCTATTCACACACCAGCCACTAGAAGCCTAGCTCCCTAAGTAAAGCTTACTCATAGGAATGGTTCCCAATTCTACATGTGGGCCAGAGCTGGCAGGGACTTGTCATCCATGCTGGACAAGAAAGGAAAGTCTCTGCAGTATTATAAAACACAATCAATACGACCTGTTACTTCCAAGTTTCTTGATTCTAAATGCTCTCAAGTTTGGGAAATCTCATGAGGCAATGATTAAGTAATAAAGACAAATCTCAAATGAACTCTTTCCATATATAAAGAATACATACATAAAGGATTATAATAGCAAATGCCTTCTTTTTTTTTTAGAGTGGGGTGTGTACCAGGGATTGAACTCAGGGGCACTCAACAACTGAGCCACATCCCCAGACCTATTTTGTATTTTATTTAGAGACAGGGTCTCACTGAGTTGCTTAGTGCCTCGCTTTAGCTGAGGCTGGTTTTGAACTCGAAATCCTCCTGCCTTAGCCTCCCAAGCTGCTGGGATCACAGTCTTGTGCCACCACGTCTGCTATCAAATTCCTTTTGACTATAAGTTTGCTTGGGTTTTAGTAGTAGTACTAGCAACATTGCTCTAGAAAGAAAGTTCTCTCTGGAAGCATAAATGGAAAGTAACTGAGTTTACAATTTTCTTTCCTCTCTTTTTTTTAGTGTGGGAATTTAACCCAGACCTTTGTGCATATGCTCTACCACTTCCAGACAGATTTTCAATTTTCTTACTTCTAGCTCATATTCTTTTCTCTTAAACATGGGTGCCTGTCATCAAACCAAAGTTACATGTTGTGGTGATGATGTTGGGTTCTGAACGAAATCCACAAAATACACAGGATGATCAGAGTCCATGGCTGGAAAAACCCAAGAATTCATCTTGGAGACCCAGAGAAAAAGGTTGGCTAAAATAAATATATTTTAAACCTCTCTAGATTTTAATCTTCCTATTAGCAAAATGTAGGCAATGTCTTGCCAACTGCCAAGCATTGTCACCGTAGCTTGTCGGAGGGTCTTTTTTGAAAACCCTGCCAAGTTGAAAGCTTAATTCACTCATTATATAATTCAGCTTTCTTCTGTTTAAAAGTATCATTTCACTCATTATAATTCAGGTTGAAAATATAAGGAAATATACACAAGGTTTACTTTTGTGGGCGTTCTATAAAGACTTCAGAACCAAAGGATATAATTAAGTACATAATCAACTGTTACCACATCCATATGATAGGAAAAAAGTGGCCTCCTCCAGTGGCCCCTTTGATTAAAGTCAAGCCCAAAATGGCTCTTGTCAGCCATGGAATCCTACCTGGTATCCTACCTCTGATCCCTGATTCTCAATACAGGGGTACCTTCAAAGACCCCTTTTTTAAATTCCCAGGAGAGCCATTATAAGCTTCTCACTTTCTCTGGAGTTTAACACATGTACAATTTCAGACCACACATATTTCTTTAAAAAAAAAAAAAAACCCACATATCACAATTGTGCACTGCATCTTAATGCTGTCTGTGCCCCAGTGTGTAATTTGTTTGGGGTTTTTCTGTTGCTTTTGTTGTTGTTGTTGCCTTACTTTGAATAAGTAAATTAACCAATGAATGCCTGAGGACACACAGCACATGTTCAGGGTTTGTGACACAGGAGGGCATAAAAGCAAGGATGGCAATATCTGCTAATAGAACTTCCCATCCCCACGAGGGGGTTTTCATTTCTTTTGTTTGCACAATTTAAATAGGCAAAGCTACCCCTTTAAATGACACGAACCTTTTGTCCCTATGAGATTTCAGTTATCAGGCCACAGTCTGGCAGTTTGAAACCATTTCCTTCCCAATTAGCTTGCAGTTGGGTGGTGCCTCTTGCTGTTTTGCGGCTTCTCTACCTTCATTTGACCTTCAGCATTATCTGCAGTGCTTTCTGTTTAGCACCAAAAAAAAAAAAAAAAAAAATCACAATCGATGCAGGGAGGCACCTGGTGTGTTTGCTCAAGAATTCTGTGCTTGAAACCTTAGAGCTTGTCAGGATTTGGAGACTGCAGGTTGTCTGTAGTGGTAGGTTTGCTCTATGACCAAGCTACTTTCTCTTCCTGGGGACTTTAGAGAATGAAAGCCCAGGGAAAATCTCCACACATTTAAGGCATTAGCAACAGTGCAAAGCAAAACACCTTTATCAGCTGATTCTATCTCTTCAACCCTTATCTTGTTTGAACTGAGATTTGGGCTATTTGCCCTGAAGCCAATCCTCTCTGGCTATTCCAACCCCCTTCCTTTCTGTTCAAAATGATTGCCTACAAGTAGACTGTCTTAAACATTCTTTGTCTCCTCTCTCTGTACCACCACCACTGAACAGCCCAGAATGACAATGGAAGTGGGGGGGGGGGATGTGTTGCATACGGTGTGTCCAAAAAGATCTCAGAGAATGCAAGAGGAACACAATTCCCCAGCATGAGAGAGGATACTCCTACCAGAGTGAACCGCAGCATCTGATTCAGTCAAGGGCATAATTACAGAAACCTTGAAGTCAAAATATAAAAGAGAGACCTGTTTCCTTGAATATATCAGAGGATCATGAAGCTGCTGGAGGGAATGTAAGAAATATTAAAGGGCCACCTAATTTTTAAAAAATTAAAAGAAGGGAAATCTTTACCTTCAAGCTTTCAAGATTTCTTCTAAACAAAATGGAAAGTTACTTTTGATATTTCAAAAAGGCAGAACATCTTACATTTCATTTGTTCCAACCTTGTTTTTCTACAATCGAGGAAACTGAGGCCTCAGGTTCAAGGTAATCACTCAAGATGAAAAAGCCCAGTGCTGAGCCCCTTCTTCCAACTGACTCCTTGCTCACTTTTTTTTTCACGTGGGCTTTTTTTTTTTTTTTTGGTGGGGGGAGAATTAGAAGAGGTTTGAAATGTAACAATGGCAGAAGAGAAAGGTCTAAGTCATCAAAATTGTTTATTCTGCATTTTATTTGGAGTCTGCCTCTTTTGACATTTAAATCATCAACATTTTGCTGGGTGCAAAACTCTGAAAAAGAAGAGAAATTGCAATCTGCTGAAGAAGTTTGTCTGACAAAGAAGTAACGCTAAAAAATGTCAAAGGGTGAAAGCTAAGTATCGGAGCTACACAAAGAAGCCCTAAGTGAGCTTCTTATACTAGAAGCATCAGCCTGAAAATCAGCACTGCGGGGAGCACGTCTGTCAATCAGAAAACATCAGGGCCATTTCTTAGAGAGCTAAGGTCAGACCCAATGGCCAGAGTGATGAGTTTCCAAGTGAAATCCAAGGAACATCAATGGCAATTTGTGCTAGAGTGCTATTAATCACTTCATCATAACAATCATTATCACTCTTTTTGTTGTTGCTAGTGAGGATTAAACACAGAGGTGCTTTACTCTGAGCTACATCCCAAGCATTTTGAACTTTTTTTTTTTTTGGCAGTGGGGTACTAGGAATTGAACTCAGGGGCACTTGATCACTGAGCCACATCCCCAGCCCTATTTCATATTTTATTTAGAGACAGGGTCTCACTGAGTTGCTTAGCACCTCACTTTTGCTGAGGCTGGCTTTGAACTCATGATCCTCCTGCCTCAGCCTCCGAACCGCTGGGATTACAGATGTACACCACCACACCTGGCTTTATTTTTACTGTCAAGATCAATTTTCTGCCCAGAATTTACCAGAATGACTACATTCAGAAGAGAGAGGAAGAAAAAAAAAAGACAATACCAAACACATGAAGAAATACCATATGGTGTTAATAGGATGTTAAGATGGTCTAACTACTTTGACAAGTTCTAACAGTGTCTTATATAAACTAGACATACATATGCCCCAGGACCCAGCAATTCCACTCCTTGGTATTTACCCAAGAAAAGCAAAAACATTCATAAAAAGGTTGCACAAGAATATTCATGACAACTTTACTCAGGAAATCCAAAAACTAGGAAAAGCTCATCAGGAGGAAATGGATAAACTATAGAATATCCATACAATGAAGTATCAACCAGCAATAAAAAGAAATCAGCTCTCACTACACAGAACACTATGGGTAAATCTCAAAACATTATACTAAGGGGAAGAACCTCCTCCACAAGAGTTATTGGCAGAAACATCAGAACAGTGGTTGTCCCTGTGGGGAGCCAGGGGAGGCAGAAATCGACTAGGAAGGGGCTTGGGGAGCTTCAAAGATGATGGTAAGATGTTCTGCCTTGAGAAGGGTTTGGCTGTTACACAGGTGTGCATATTTTTCAAAACTTCAGTGAATGTGTACTCAAGACTGTGCCTTTCATTGATTGTAAATCATGCACCAAAACGAAAGGCCTGTAAGTGAATATTGAACTTTAGTTAAATATGTGCGTCCTAAAGGATTTAGGGAGAACTCTATCGATGTCTCAGATTTACTTTGAAATGCATCAAAAAAAAAAGATTCACAGATGGATACAGGGATAGGTAGGAGAGAAAAAGAAGATTAACAGATGATAAAATAAGTATAATAAAATATTAATGATAGAATCTAGGTGGTAAATCAACAAGTGTTCAGTACAATGTTCTCTCAGCTTTGTTGTCTGAAAAGTTTTATAACAAAATTCACAGAATAAATCTACTAAGATTCGGGACTGTTGAATCCTTCAGTATCTCAATATCTATTTCTCTCTCTCTTTCTCTCTCTCTCTCTCTCACACACACACACACACACACACAATATTACCCTATTCTCTAGGAATTTCCGGCCCCCAGTATAAAGTTCACTAATTTGAATGCAAACATATCAGTAAGAACCATCTCCAAGGAGCCTTTCAACATACACAGGAAGAAATAGGGTGAGCCCACAACAAGTTTCTGTGTGATCTAAGTAGCTTGGAGTTGGATCCTAGAACTAGTGTTCCCGAAGCTGTCAAGCTGTCTACTCTCTGTGAGACTTACTCTCCCCATCATTTCTACCATCATATGAAACTCATGTGAGTTTCATATGATGGTAGAAATGAGCCATGGAAAGTACCAGCCTATTCCTGAGCCCAACAAAGTGCTCAGCGTACAGACCTCTCATTGAGATGGGCACTCAGCATACAGTGCTCCTTTAGCTTTGCTGACAAATCAGCTTCCACAGACTGGACCCATTTTCATTTAGGAAAAACCGTACTTGAGAAATGCCCGTTTTTGGAAGCACATTTTTAACATCCTAACTTCCTTCAGAGTTTTTCAAATAAAGCAGTCAGAGGGCTGTGTGGAATCCTCAGCACCACATAAAAATAAAAAAATAGAGGGCTGTGTGGAGCTCAGATGGGCAGAGGTATGTCCATGTGCTTTGTACGAAACCCAGTGCCACATCATCACGGCGGCAGGTAAAACTATGTCATGAGCAGGGGGCAGTGAGGCCACTAGGCTTCCTTGCTTGTTTTTGTCATTTTTCTAATTTTAAACACACAGGCCTGCCATGCCTTTGCACTGTTGGAAGGCTCTCCTGAAGGGCAAGCTCAACACTGTTAACCATTTGCTCTCTTCTTTGCCCATGAGGACCTGCCATCCCTCTCCCCTCCACAGAGCAGATGCACTTGATCAGACTTCCTTGGCCTGAACGGAGCCCTGATGTGCTGGACAATAACACTCTGTTTCTCACAAATATGCTCATGACAAAAAACAAAAAGCAAACAGCCCTTGGACCACACCAAGATTAAAGCCTTCCCCTGTTGTATTCCAATGCCTGTGTTTTGACAACACCAATTCTTAGGGGAGACCATACTGGTGCAGTTGAAATTGCATACTTCATCATATATCATACTTCTTGAGGAAGTAGATGGGGGAAAGAATGCTTGTTACTGGAGAATCCACTCCCATCTTTCTTTCTGAAAAGTCAGAGCACCCCCAAAACAAGATGGTGGTGGCAACCTGGGATGTTGACAATAATAGACAAAGTCACCAGTACATTGATTAAGCTTCCTTATCTATTGAGAATAACTCCTTGGCAGTCTCATAAATGGTGTTTATTGCTGTGGGCCCTCTGCCGCTGATGGAAGGATTTTAATTATTGGTTCAAAGGACAGCCCACAGGAAGGAAGTCTGAGACTTGAGAACCCAGGTAACTCAGAGGTGGTCATCCAAATGAGATAACTTGCAATTGACCATTAACTTGCATGTTGCAAGAGGATAGGGCTGGCCCTCCCCACAGGAGACCCTGTAGATTACTTTCCTAGTACTAAGGTAGGCCGGACTGACCCTCTCTGCTGGGGAACTGAACCAGAGCAGGCACTGTGTCTATTCACTTGGCACCATCAGCACCCAGCACATGGCCAGGCACATTGGAGGCTCTCAATAAGCGTTGGCTGAACTAAACAATAAGGCTGCAAGGTGCCAAAAGGATGCTGTCATGCTCACAGGCACCAGCCCTGGCAGCTCTTTGGTTCAAATCCTGGCTCTGCTGCTAATAGGCTCTGCAACCTTAGCTGAGCTATTAAACCCATGTGTTCCTGTTTCTTCTTCTATAAAGTGGGAATAAAAAGAGACCATCAATCTCATGGGATTACAAGGATTGCATAAATTAACAAATGTCAATTCCATAGAAGAGTGCTTAAGGTGTGGTTAATGCTATACAGATGTTAATCACTATTTTTATTTCGTCAGACCAGTTCAGCAGGACTGAAATTTGTATGAGAACTTCCTAGGTCTTCTTGGAAGAAAATAAGAAGGAAACTGTCGCCAGGTGCGGTGGCAAGTGCCTGTAATCTCAGCAGTTTGGGAAGCTGAGGCAGGTGGATTGCAAGTTCAAAGCCAGCCTCAGCAAAAGCGAGGTGGTAAGCATCTCAGTGAGACTCTGTCTCTAAATAAAATACGAAATAGGGCTGGGGATGTGGCTCAGTGGGTGAGTGCCCTTGAGTTCCATCCCAGGTACCCACCTCCCCAAAACAAGAAGGAAACTGTCAGACTCAGGGTAGGGCACCTGAACCCTACTCTTAACACAACAGGCATGCTGCACGAAGAACAGAAAGTCAATCCCAGTAGTACCCTTGTTAATCTGGTGTCATTACTCATAGAACATCCATTCACTCTCAAAATTGTCACAGTTTGAACCACAAGTGATGTGATCATCTCTCACATCATCCACCTTCATATTGTGATTCAGAGTGAGTGAAGAATTCCATCAGTGTGCCACCGAGAGCTGCCCTTCAGGATTCAGCAACTGTGATTCACAAAACCTGTTCTCTGTGTCTCAGTGGAGGCCACTGTGAAATGCCAAGAGCAAGACCAAGGATCATTGCCATTAGTGGGGAGGAGGAGGGACACCCTCCCAACTTCAAGGATGCTGAGGCTAGGACCATGGCACCCAGAGGACGACTGGCCAAGGGGAAGTGCAGGAAGAACAGAGCAAGACACCCATGTGGCAGCTGACATATGTTCAGGGAATTGTGTTGAGGGAGAATAATTTGAAGATGCTGACTCAGCTCCTCTCTCTCTGCCATCTAGTGAATGGCTCTACTCAAGGGGGCCTGGCTTTTTCGGAGATGCCTCTTCTGGGTGGGTAAGCCTGCCAGATTCTGGGTTTAAGGACTCTAAGCCCACTTGCCTACAGAGGAAAGCCAAGCTGATTCCAGGGTCAGCAGCCTCTGTGTGGCCGTGCTTATGAATGGAAGAAGGCCCCAGTCCTGCCCTAAGAAGCCGAGTGGCCAGGAACAGAGATCTGAAGGAGTCCTTTGTCTTCATAACTTCATGGCAGCATGACCTACAATTACTCATTTCAAAACATGTGTTCATCCATTAATTATTCTAATTATATTCATTCTGAAGCCAATAGGAAAACCAGGACCAGAGCTTTTTGCTTTTATTTCTTGATTAAACCTTTGGACGGAGCACAGGTTCTCCCTGGTTCCTGCTGCCTCTCATCCAGACATCAGGAGAAGGAAGAAGGCATGAGTTAGGTGGTGTTATTCTCTGCCAGTCAACAAGGAAGAGTAAGGTGTGATCAAACAGTAATGTGAAATAAAGGAAGTCAGCTCTACCTGGACCGGGATCAGCTGCACCTCACCTGGAGGACAGGATCAAGCTGCTGGCTCAGAGCAGAAGGGCAGATCATTCTAGAGTTAGCAGGTGCCTGTAACAGATCCACCTTCTCTAGGGATTCCTTCCCAGCGATGGCTGAACAACTCAACCTCTTACCTAGAGCAGCAATTCTCAGACTCCTTGGTCTCAGGATCCCTTTGCACCCTTCCTATCCAGAACCCCAAAGAACTTCTGTTTATGTGGATCCTACCTATCTATAGTGACCATATTTGAAATTAAAACTGATAACATTTTAAAATATTCAAGTATACATTTATTTTAAGAGGAAAATAAACCCACTATATGCTAACATAAATAACACATAAGTAACACAAATGACATTTTTAAATTTTTTTAAAAAAAATATATTTTCCAAAACAAGATAATTAGCAAGCAGAGCAACATTGCTTTATGTTTTTGCACGTATCTTTAATGTCTGTCTTAATACAAGTCCGATAGTTTCTCAAATCTGCTTCTGCCTTCAACGTGTGGCAGTATGTTCTTTTAATTAGAGTATTTGAAGAAATTTCAGCTTCACAGGATTAAGTAGTCAGAAAATAAGAAGGGCTTCACAAATCCTCTGAGAATATCTTGGAGTGTCCAGCGGCCCCCCCAGATCACAGTTGAGAGGCTGAGTTGCTAGTGAACACCAGAAATCACAGAGGAGAGTAACTGCGAACTCCCCCCACCCTGCCACACACACACACACACACACACACACACACCACCCCCATGTGTGCACCGTGCTCTGATCTCCAACCCACTCTGCTCTGCTCTTTTCCTTCGCAGTGTAGGAAATGAGGAAAAGTCACCTCTGAGAGCTTCTTCCACTAAGGAGGCCTCCCCACACCCAGAAAATAAACCCACTGCCAGACTACCAAGCATGGATGAAACCACGCCAGTACTCTGCCTGGAACATTCTCTGTTTTGAACATCTTCTGGGAACCCCAGGCACACGTGGGCCCCTTATTGCATATCCAACCATCCAAACACTGGTTAGGTCTTTTTTACATCAAAGATCTCCTCTCCTCATCTGCTTCTCATTCTTAGTATCACCAACAATCCCCCAGGCAGGCCTAGGGGACATTGATGGTTTCACAACCCAGAAAGACCCCGGGTGGCACTCACCAAAGAGATGAAGACTGCTCCCCAGAAAGAGACATGGAAACCATCTTGAGAAATTTTAAACAGACATAAAGGCCAAGATCTAAGAGGAGAAATGAAAAGTGTGTGTAATTGTTCCACGCATTCCATTATAGTTTCAGAAAAAAAAAAGTTATTTTGAAAATACTCTTACAAAAGGAAATATTTTGAATCCAGAGTGAGAATGAAAATTCCATTTAAGGATTGGGTTGGGGGTAGAACTCAGTGATAGTGCACTTGCCTCGCATGCCCCAAGGCCCTGGCTTCAATCCTCAGAGCTGCGAAAGGTGGGAGAGGGGGGACAGGGATTATAACACTATAACACTGGTGTCAGGGATCATTCCATCTTATTAATGAGAAACCTGCATTTACTTCCCAGGTAACCCTTACCAAAACTAGGGAAGCCTGGTTTGAGAATTGCTGTCATGGGAAGCCAAATCGTATGACTATTTTTTTTTTAATATTTATTTTTTGGTGTAGATGGACACAACACAATACCTTTATTTTTATGTGGTGCTGAGAATCGAACCTGGGTCCCACCCATGCTAGGGGAGTGCTCTACCACTGAACCACAATTCCAGCCCTTTTTTTTTTTTTAACCATCATCTAAGACTAGTGTTGATGTCTTTTTCTGTTGGAGGGTGTACTGATTCACTTTTTTTTTTTTTTGGTGCTGGGGGTTTAACCCAAGGGTGCTTTATCACTGAGCCACATGTCCAGGCCTTTTAATTTTTTATTTTGAGACAGAGACTAGCTAAGTTGCTGAGATTGGCCTTGAACAAACAATCCTCAACCTGTGGAGTCACTCTATGACTGGTGTGTACCACCACACCTGGTGATCCCCATCTATTTCTGTTGGAAGATATTAGAGATTTCCATAGACCTAGGAATCCTTGTCTTTCTGCTCTTATTTAATATTTAGCTGGAAAAGGCTGGAGTTGTGGCTCAGCGGTAGAGCACTTGCCTAGCACGTGCAAGGCCCTGGGTTTGATCCTTAGCACCACATGAAAATAAATAAATAAAATAAAGGTATTGTGTCCAACTACAACTAAAAAATAAATATTAAAAAATACACTTAGCTGGAGAACTAAATGATTTTTGTTCAAATATCTCAAGCAAGACAGCCCTTGCCTCGAATTCTCCAGTGATGGCCCCTACTGTTCCTTAATTCTACTATGATTGCTGTGCTATCAGATATGCTTGTGTGTGAACTCACAGCAGTGGCTTTCGTGGTCACAGGTGTGACCTCAGCCACTCACCATCATCAGACTTCAGAGTGTGCTCCCACAGACCTCCATCTGCTATTACTGGTCTCTCCAGAGAAGGGGAAGAAGTAGCTTTTCTCCTCCGGCATCCATAATCCTGCCCCTACTGGGATGCCTCCCACCTTAGCTTTTCCATGGATCTCTGAAAGTTTTGTTTTTAGATTGCTTAGGAGCACCCTGCCCAGTTTGGGCCCAGGAAAGAAGCTTTAAAACCCAGAAAGCTGTGAGAAGAGAAGGAAGAGGGGTTAGGGCTGCTTCTCAGTCACCTCTCCCTCTTACTCAATCTCTCCCTCTCCCTCTCTCTCTCATGTGTGCATTACTTGTACTTGGATGTGGACCCAAATGTACAAACATTTCACTTCCTTCTTTGATTTACACCCTCCGCAGATGCCCCAGGACCCCAGAGCCCTTGTGCCCTGGAAGGTGCTTGATAGGCCCCCAAGGAAAGCAAAAGAATGTTCCTGCAGCCCTGCGCCACCCCCACATGGTATCTCATTAGAGGGGCATTCAAAGCAGAACATTAGCTGACAAGGCTCTTTGAAGAATTTTTTTTCCATTCCCTTAGGAGTATCTTCCCAAGGGGAGATTCAGATCACTGCCTTGGTTTGTTTAATGCTTTAACTTTAGTTTCCAGCTACCCCTTTGCAGGAAATCAATCAACAAATATTTAATCAGCACCTACTATGTATCTATCACTTAGAGCCTCTCCAAGTGAGAAACAAGGGGGATTACAGCACAATCCGTGCCCTCCAGGAGAATGTGACCTATTTAGGAAGACAAAGCAAACACAAAACAATTCAATGCTACACTGTGTGGATCTAAGTAGGGCTGAGAGTTGTAGGAAACTGTATCCTAGAAGAGGGAGGATTTGTCTTCAGACTTGAAAGATGTATTGGTTTTAAACAAGGAAAGGAGAGAGGTCACTAAAAGCAAGAGGAGATTGTATAATTAGGGGCACTAAGGAGACTGCACCAATTAGAAAGAAGATAACACCCCAGGAAGTCTCGGGGAAGAGGGTGATTAGAGACCAGACTGTGGAAACTCAGAGACTTTGGTAAATTTGAATGCAATCTTTCTGCCCTTCATATTTTTGGAGTTTCCTTAGATTCTTCCTGGAAAAACGGGGTGTATTGTCACCAGGTTGTGGCTGCTGAAATCTCTGGAATTGTGTGATGTATACTTTGCCTGAAATTCTGTTGATAACTTGAACATTGCCTTTTCCCCATCTTTTTAAAAAAGCATTATTAAAATAGTCAAACAGCAAACAGGAAAAGCATTAATTTTAATGATTCTTCAGGATGGTTGTTTTCACCCTGAGCTCATCTGAGCGCTAGGATTCTGAAGGCAGACCTGCAGGGCAGCCTTGGGAGAGAAGATGGAGATAAGCCAATGGGGGTCTGGATGCCCTCAAGCCACTCCACTTTTTATGGGTTTCCATTTAGGATTTTTCAAAAGAACACATAAATAAATCCTTGATGCAAAGAAGTCCTCGGTGACCAATCATTTGTATGTTATGAAAAGCAATTATCAACTTAGGTGGCTTGGATCCTCCTTTTAAGGGGGCCACCCCACCCCACCCCACCCTACACAAACACACACACACACACACACACACACACACACACACAATAGTGTAACTACAATATAACTGATGGGTTCATTTACTCCCTTATTTCTCAAGAATTTGTTAAGGCCCTACTATGTACCCAGCACCAACCAGCCAGCATCAAATAGGGATAAAGTCAGATTAGTGCACTTTGGTCCCGAATGTCAGGATAAATAAATGAGGCTGCTGACGACAGTGATAATGATAACAGTGATGGGGTGACACCAATACTGAGCACCTACTGTATGCCAAGCACTATGCACCAAATGCAGTATCTACTTTGATTTTTGCCACAATCTATGAGCTATTATTAGGCTGAGGGTGGCTGAGGTTGAAGACATTTGCCCACAGTCATACAACTGCAGAGAGAGAGAAACTAACTTCAAAGGTTGTGCTGTTAGCCATAAGGATTAATTGACTTGGCTTTATAATGAAAACAGGCTACCAGAAACATTCATTTGTTCTTTAAATAGTAATTACACAAATGGATATTTTTCTGAATTTTTTTCTCTACAATCTACAAGTCAAATAACCATTCTCCAGGCTCCCAAACAGAGAAAGACTCTCCCACCACATATTTCCTTGCTTTGCCAGCCAATCCTGTCCTCCTGCTCAGAATCCACAGTCCGCTGAGCATGAGACAACAAATTAAAATGAGAAAATGGACACCAGACTTGAAACCCACTTTTAGAGAAAATAGGAACTACCAGACTCTAACATTGTATATTTTTCTGAGCACGTGACTATTAACTTCATCTCATAGCTGGTGACACACACCCTGTAACTTTGTTAGTGCAGAACCCAAGCTCCGAAATCACATTATTTGCTAACAGGATTTGGGTGCTTGCTGTTGTCACAGCACAATAAATTTAAAAAACAAAAAAAAGGAGGAGAAGAAGTCATCTCTAAATTGCTCCTGGAAGAGGGGTTTGCTCACAAAATTGCCCAGTTGCGCCATAAGTCACCATTACTCTTACGGTCACTACAAAGAAACTCAGGCTCACTTTGAAAAAGTCAGCAAAATTAACTGGGTCTTAAATAACTCCCTATCTGTTGGTTTCAGCAGTGCTTTAGCAACAGAGGCAGGAGAAGAAGGTGCAGAATCCCACCAAGATGTTCTCTTGCTTGAGTTATCTTAGTACCCTGCCATTTCAATCAGAGAGTTAAAAAAAAAATAATTGCCTTTTCCCCATGTATCAAGTTGTATAGCATCAAACATACAAGCAAAAAAGTACATTGTTGGCATAAAGCCATATTAACATAAACAGAAATGGAAGCAGAATATTCGGTGGGTGGAAGAAAATAGCTCACATCAGTGGACTACTCATTTCAGTTGACTTTACTGCAGCTGATAAACTGTGAAATTTCCATAATAATATAGAGTACAGAAAACAAACAGCAATTTTATTTGATAGGGAAATTGCATCCTGTTACTAGATATAAAATTCTAAAGCATGTTCAATGGTATTTTCCAAGCCTTGAAAATGTAGACATATGTTTTCATTTTTAAAATGGAGTTGTAACGTAAATAATAAATCCACCACAATTTGGCTGGTCCAGAGACTGCTGGCATCATTAACTCAGAAACCCAGAGATACAAACGCTCTACTTATCCTGGTAGGCCCTCAGCCAGAAGTCGCCCATAACTCTGTGGATGTTTATACGTGTCCTCTGCTTCATCTACATTTCTGTCTTGCTTAAGGGTTTTCTGGGGTTCCCTATTGCTATTTGTAT
Organism: Marmota flaviventris; assembly: GCF_047511675.1. Classification (NCBI taxonomy): domain Eukaryota; kingdom Metazoa; phylum Chordata; class Mammalia; order Rodentia; family Sciuridae; genus Marmota; species Marmota flaviventris. The sequence goes on from NC_092513.1 coordinate 44,336,018, forward strand.
CACATTTTAACCACTCATTGCTCCTTGATGCCCTTCTTTCTCCCTTGCCTTGTGTCCCCTTTTTTATTTTTCTTCCTACTTCTCTGCCCACTAGTTCAAGAACAAATCAAGCCCCTCTTCCTGATACTGTTCATGATGGTAGATTGATGGGGAAATGGTCACACAGCTCCCTCTCTTGTATCTATGTCCTGTGACCTTGCAGGTCCGCCATCCAAAGGTCTCGCTTTGCAGTTTGCTTGGGTCCATGGCATGCACTGGAAGTAACAGAAGATCAGAATGATCCTTAGGATGCCTCGTGTGTTTCCATTCCTCTTGAAATTGCTATTTCTACTGCCTTGGGAATAAGCTCATGCTAGCTTTCTAGAAGATGAGAGACCACGTGGAGCAGAGTTAAGGTACTCCTCCTACTCTAGAAGGCCTACCTAGTCAGATGAGAGTTTGCAAGAGACACATGAGGGAGAGGAGACCAAAACTGTCCAGCTGAGCTCAGCCTAAACTGGCAACCTCCAGAATCACATGCTGTTGTTTTAAACCTCTGAGAATGGCTGTGGTTTTAAGCCACTAAGTTTTGGGGTGATTTATTACATGGCAACGGCAAAATGACATTATTTATCATAGCTTGTTTTTCCTCTTACTTCCCTGCATTCATCACTCCTGACAGAACACTTATTTCTTCCAAGAATTCCAACACATTTGGAAAAGAACATTCACCAACCAAACAAACAGATACCTACCGCTCACTCTGGAATATGAATGTGCGCATGGATAGGTATCCACCCAGCTCAAGGTGATGAGTGCTATTCTCCGTGTCCACCAGTCCCTACCATCACCAGCCACATGATCTTTCTTGGTTTCTTTTTTCTACTTCAATATTCTTTCACATAAAAATGAACGTTCTAATTTGCCAACTGAGAAATTACCAATAAAAAGTATTTAAAAATTCTTCATAGATTACTAACATTCATTAAATTGTAAGGCTGAAAAAATACTTGCTTTCCCTTAAAGAAGAATAAAATCATGGCATTTGTAGGTAAATGGATGGAACTAGAGAATATCATGGTAAGTGAAATAAGCCAATCCCCCAAAACCAAAGGACGAATGTTTTCTCTGATAAACGAATGCTGACCCATAGTTGGGGGAGTGGGAGAAGCGAGAAGAATGAAGGAACTTTGGATTGTGCAGAGGGGAGTGAGGGAAGGGGTGGGGCTATGGGGATGGGAAAGACGGTAGAATGAGACAGACACTATTACCCCTATATACATGCCTATATACATGTATGAGTACATTAGTGGTGTGACTGTACCATGCACAACCAGAGGAATGAAGAGTTGTGCTCCATTTGTGTACAATGTGTCAAAATACATTCTGCTGTCATATATACCTAATCAGAACTAATTAAAGAAATTTAAAATATAGGAATCAATAGCTTCCCAAAAAATAAAAAATTTTGAAAATCAAGAAAAAAAATACTTGCTTTCTTTCAAATTCATCTACCAATGAGAAGTCTTCTGCAAGACAAATAAAATTAAATCCATTGATTCCAAAGTAGTTTATAAATTTCAGCCCTGCTAAACAACCACAGAATCTGAACCACAGTAAAGAGAGCGTCAATACAACCACAAACAACATTTGTTCAAGCTACAACATGCATGGCATCTTGACTTTCATTCCTCCCCCAAAATGCTCTAAAATCTTATCTTCAAACGTGGCATTGAATTGACTTGTGACCAACACTAAATTTATCTATGAAATTCATACCTTTATCCCAAGGAACAAAGTGATTGCACCATTCTTCCTGATTTAAAATATATTACAAAGCTACAGTAATCAAAACAGCAAGTTACTGGCATTAAAAAAACATCACAGAGAACAAGGGAACAGAATAAAGAGTACAAAAATAACGTATGCATGTATAATCAAATGATCTACAACAAGAAGGCTGAAAATACACAATAGGGAATGAATGGTCTCTGCAGCAGAGAGGGCTGGGAAAACTGGACATTCACATGCAAAAGTGTGAAATTAGACACTTAGAACTTTATCTCACACCAGAAACAAAAATAAACTTAAAATGAATTAAAGACTTAAAATTAAGACCTGAAATTATAAAACTCCCAAAAAGAAAAGTAAGGAAGAGTTTTCTTCACTATAACTTTGGTAATGATTTCTTGGATATCAAATTAAAATACAAGCAACAGAAACAAAAATAAAGTAAAATTACACTAAACGAAAAATCCGCTATGGTGGTTCCTCAAAAATTTTAAAATAGAACTGCCAGATGATCCCAAATTCCCAATCCTGGGAATATATGCAAATAGAAATCAAGATTTCAAAAAGATATCTTCACCCCTATGTTTGCTGAAGCATAATTCACAATGGCTCAGATATGGGAATGCCTAAATATCCCTCAACGGATGAATAGAGAAAGAAAATGCGGTGTATACACACAATGGAATATTAATCAAACTTTTAAACACAGGAAATCCTACCAGCTTTGACAGCATGGATGAACCCAAAGGACATTATTCTAAGTGAAATAAACCAGACACAAGGACAAATACTACATGATACCACTTAAATGAGGAATCTAAAATAAATGCATAGAAGCAGAGAGTAGAAAGGTAGTCGCCAGGAACTAGGGGGAGGGAAGGAAATAGGGAGTTATTAGTTCAAGGGGACAAAGATTTACAAAAAGAAATAATTTTCTGAAAAAGGAAAGAGTACCCTAACTACTATGTATAACTATAAAGCACTAATCATGTATAAAAATAAAAAATAAATCTACATCTTTATCATTGACAAATTGCCTTGGCCTAGCGGGGCACCTGGCATATATACAGAATTCAATCATTTTGGTTTGCACTGAGTTTAACTTGAATATTGATACAATTATTTATATAATGTATATCAACATCACATGGGCTTTGCATGCTTTAACTGTACTCATTAACAGTTGCACAAATAGACATAGAGAGACTGAGAAAACAATTTAATTTCTTGTAAAACATATTCTTAGACCTGCCATTAGGAAGTTTTAATTAGGCTGAGGCTTGATACTAGCAAAACTTCAAAATAACAAAACAAGATAGAGGCTTGTTTCTTTCTAAACTAAGAATTCAGGTGTGAGTCATCTAGGGCTAGAAGAAGTCTTTCTCTCTAAAGTCCTAGGAACACTGGATCCTTTTAGCTCACAGCTCTGACATTTCTAAGCAGAGTCTTGGCCACTTGGTACAAAATGTGTGAGGTTGGGCTATTACACCCACAGTTTAGGCAGCACAATAAAGGAAAAGACAAAGAAAGAAGGTGAAGGGTACATGCTTGGTACTTTTCAGAAAATTACCTGGGGAAGCCAGGTATGGTGGCACACACCTGTAATCCCAGCAAGTAAGGAGGCTGAGGCAGGAGGATCACAAGTTCAAGGCCAGCCCTGGGCAACTTAGAGAGACTCTCAGCAACTTAGCAAGACCTGTCTTGAAATAAAAAACAAAAAGGGTGGGGATATAGCTTAATGGTAGAATGCCCTGGATTCAATTCCCAATAATTACCTTAAGGAGCTATTTGAATCTATTGGCCAGAGTTTAGTCACATGACCATACAAATTGCAGAGGAGGTGACATAGTCTTTTTTTTTTTAATGGATCAAAAAAAAAATGGATCTGGGAGCTCAGGCTGCCTCAGTGGTAGAGTGCTTGCCTAGCATGGGTGAGGCACTGGGTTCGGGGTTTGATCCTCAGCATCACATAAAAAAACAGATAAATAAAATAAAGTTTAAAAAAATGGATCTGGATTTTAATATAAAAAGAACAAATGTCAAAATAGGTAACTAACAACTCCTGCAGAATGTGATCTATGCTGGGGAGATTGTCCTTATTCTTTCTCATACTCTACAATTACCCATAATGTGCCAGTTTTCCACTTTGCATAATGGCCCCCTGACAGACAAGTGGAGGTGAGTGGTAGCAAGAAATACTCCCTCAAT